>NC_133147.1:7998251-8598251 GCF_048418815.1 Hemitrygon akajei
TGGGTGTCAAGATCTCTGAGGATCTAACCTGGTCCCAACATATTGATGCAGCTATAAAGAAGGGAAGACAGCGGTTATATTTTATTATCAGTCTGAAGAGGTTTAGTTTATCACCAAGTATCTGGGAGTACAGTTAGACGAGAAGCTTGACTGGACTGCCAACACAGATGCCTTGTGCAGGAAGGCACAGAGTCGAATGTACTTCCTAAGAAGGTTGGCGTCATTCAATGTCTGTAGTGAGATGCTGAAGATGTTCTATAGGTCAGTTGTGGAGAGCGCCCTCTTCTTTGTGGTGGCGTGTTGGGGAGGAAGCATTAAGAAGAGGGACGCCTCACGTCTTAATAAGCTGGTAAGGAAGGCGGGCTCTGTCGTGGGCAAAGTACTGGAGAGTTTAACATCGGTAGCTGAGCGAAGGGCGCTGAGTAGGCTACGGTCAATTATGGATAACTCTGAACATCCTCTACATAGCACCATCCAGAGACAGAGAAGCAGTTTCAGCGACAGGTTACTATCGATGCAATGCTCCTCAGACAGGATGAAGAGGTCAATACTCCCCAATGCCATTAGGCTTTACAATTCTACCGCCAGGACTTAAGAACTTTTTAAAAGCTATTATTAATGCTTTTTGAGATAGTGATTTAGATGCATATCATATTTTTTTTACTGAGTTAAGTATTGTATGTAATTAGTTTTGCTACAACAAGTGTATGGGACATTGGAAAAAAAGTTGAATTTCCCCATGGGGATGAATAAAGTATCTATCTATCTATCTATCTATCTATCTATCTATCTATCTACCTAAAACATACAAAACTTCTATAGCTGTACGGTGGAGACCATTCTGACTGGCTGTATCACTGTCTGGTATGGGGTGGTGGGGGAGTGGGTGCTACTAGACAGGACTAAAAGAAGCCATAAAAAGTTGTCAAATTAGTCCACTCCATCTTGGGTACTAGCCTACATAGCATCCAAAACATCTTCAAGGAGCGATGTCTCAAAAAGTCGACATCTATTATTAAAGACCCCATCGCCCAGGACATGCCCTCTTCTCATTGTTACTGTCAGGAAGCAGGTACAGAAGCCTGAAGACACACACTCAGCTTTCAGGAACAGCTTCTTCCCCTCTGCCATCCGATTTCTGAATGGACATTGAACCCATGAACACTACCTCACTTTTTAAAATAAATATTATTTCTGTTTTTGCACTATTTTAATCTATTTAATACACACATATATACTTAATGTAATCAATTTACTTTTATTTTATTTTTTCTTTCTATATTATCATGTATTCCATTGTACTGCTGCTGCTAAGTTAGCAAATTTCATGACACATGCCATTGATAATAAACCTGATTCTGATTCTGATCTTGTTGAAACCTGTCGAAAGTTGAAAGGCCTCGACAGAGTGGATGTGGAGAGGATGTTTCCTGCAGTGGGGGAGTCTAAGACCAGAGGGCTCAGCCTCAGAATAGAGGGGCGTACTTTTAGAATGGAGATAAGGAAGAATTTCTTTAGCCAGAGGGTGGTGAATCTGGGGAATGCGCTGTGGAGACCACGTCATTGAGTATATTTAAACCAGAGGATGATAGGGCCTTGGTTAGTCAGGGACTCAAAGGTTACAGGGAGAAGGAAGGATGATGCGTCACAGTGAGCTCTCGAAGGACTGGACCCGGGTGTGGAGGATCGGCAGGTTTTCTCCGTCGTGAAGGTCGTTGGGACTGACTCCACCAAGGAGCCGCGGATGGCAGGTTCATGACCTGACCCAGGAAGAGAGGGTGGCAGAATTCCCAAGAAGGGACAGAGACAGGAGTTTAGACATAGGAATACCAGCAGAGCATCAGAGAGATGACACAATGACTCCGTTAAGGCATTAAACCAGAGTCCTCTTTAAATATTCATAGACAAGGGGAAAGCCGCGCCAAGGTTAAACTGAAAACACAAGGGATTAATGGCTCTAGTTAAGATAACGATTAGTAAACACAGATGTTCAAGAACCCTAGAAACGGGGGTTGAGAGGGATAATAAATCAGCCATGATAGAATGGCAGTATAGACTTGATGGGCTGAGTGGCCTAATTCTGCTCCCATCTGCTATGGTCTTCTATTCTGGTTTCTCTCTGCAATCATCCTGTTTCACAATGAGTCTGCAAAGCAGAGGCCGAGGACCCGTCTTCTAGTTCAGGCTCTTCTCTGACAAATAACATGTAACACTCATCCAACTACTGACTGATAAACAGGCTGGAGTGATAAAAGATAATTGTGCAAATGGGATGGAGAATTTAATATTAGTTAACAATGCTGCTCTCAAGTGGGGCCGTGCCTTCCCTGCGGACAGCGCTCTAATTGTAGAAGATTACTATATCGTGTATAAATTCAGCCATTATTCCATAACACGTAAAACAGTTCATCAGTATTGAATTTCTACTAATTCAATTTTATTATTTAATCTACACAGACATTAACTTTGCCTAAGTGAATGTTTGTCATTTCTCGAAGAGCAGCTGTTAACACATTGGAAGGATCAACACTGCTTTTCACTAGAAGTCAGTGGGTGGCATTTTGTCCCTGAGAATGTAAAGAAAGAAATTCCACCCGGTATGGTCTCCCATAGGAAGCATCTTGTAGCGATTCGATGAGGTGAGGTAGAGTTGAGGTGGCGGGGCCTGGGCCTGGGTCCGAGAGCGAGGAATGGCCCGCAATTTGGCTGATTTAAGTATGCAGACCACATCGAGAGGGTCAGGATGTCGGGGCTGGAGGAGAGAGACAGGCTGGTGTTCAGTTCACTGCTCTGTAAGGTTTACTCTTCTCCACGCTCAACTGAGGCTGTGGCCCACAACGAGCGGGCACCTGGATCAGCTGCAGTGATGTCTGGCTGCGTGGCTGTTGTGGCCTTCACTCCTGAATGTTATTGGCTTACTTTTACTGTGTGAACTGCACACTGTGCACACTGGGTGTTTGATGGTCTTTTTTTAATGGGTTCTTCTGGGTTACTTTGTTTTGTGGCTGCCGGTACAGAGGAGAATCTCAAGGTTGTACATAGTATACGCACTTTGATAATAAATGTACTTTGAACTTTAGTCATGGTGAACGTGTCTTGAGTAAATGGCTTTTTGTGCTTTCAGTGAACCAGGGCAGGTGATACTGCAGTGCTTTTCAGCTTTGAGACGATTTGGTAGGTCACCAAAACTTCTCACACATTTCTAAAGATGCACCGTGAAGACCATTCTGATTGGTTGCATCACTGTCTAATCTGGAGGTGCCAATGTAGAGGATTGGAAAAAGCTGCAGAGAGCTGTAAACTCAGCCAGCTCCATCATGGGCACTACATTCCCGACCATTGAGGACATCTTCAAAAGGTGGTCACTTCAAATGTTGGCATCTATTATTGAGGATCCTCACTATCTGGCACATGCCGTCTTCTCATTACTACCATTGGGGAGGAGGTACAGGAGCTTGAAGACACACACACACACACACAAACACACAAAGTTTTGGGAACAACTTCTTCCCCTCGGCCACCAGATATCTGAATGTTCATTGAACCCACGAACACTACCTCAATATTTTGCTCTCTTTTTGCACTATTTATTTATTTATTTATTGTAACTTATAGTAATTTCTATGGCTTATTCTGTACTGCTACCACAAAACAACAAATTTCATGATACATAGATTCAAATTATATTTATATCAAAGTATGTATGTAGTATACAGCCCTGAGATTCGCCTTCCCACACATAACCATGAAACAAAGAAAACTATGGAGCTCATTAAAATAAAATCAACCCCCCCACGCAAAAAAGAATAAATCACGCAAATGGCAAAAACGAGTGAAAAACACAGAATGTAAACCATCAAACCACAGAGTCATTGAAACAGTCTAGGACAGTTCAGTTCAGTTCAGTATCTGTGCTGTGTTCTTGTTGGCTGCAGGCCACAGAGCCAGCCCTCCCTGATCAAAATCGCACAAAATAATGATAAAAAAGGAGTAAACGGAAACCAGAAACACATCACAATGTGAACCACAGAGTCCGATCTACAAACCACATCGATTAAACCTTGCCCAAGAACCAAGACTCCAGCCCCATCCTCTGGCAACATCAAGTGAGTGAGTGAGAGAGTCCAGTCAATCCCAGGCACCTTTGTCCTGCAGCATTGAGTGAGGGAGAGAGAGAGAGAGAGAGAGAGAGAGAGAGAGAGAGAGAGAGAGAGAGAGAGAGAGAGAGAGAGAGAGAGAGAGAGAGAGAGAGAGAGAGAGGAAGAGAGAGAGAGAGAGAGAGAGAGGGACCAGTCGATCCCAGGTACCTTCGTCCTGCAGCGCTGAGCAACAGGGAGGGAGATTGGTCAAATGCAGGTGGACGGTGCTGAACACACCCACTCGCCTTCTGCTCTCATCCTTGTTCATTTCAATTTTCCTCAACACTTTAAATGGTGAAATCGGCAGGAAACGGAGTTGATCACCCTGCCTTCAGGCTTCCTCCAGGCCACACGCTTTGCTTGAAACCTCACCAAAGTCCCTCAGAGACAGCAAAGCTCCATCTCACTCGATCAGCCCCAAAACTCATAATCAAAATGTAAACCACAGGTTCCAATAATAGCATATTGGAAAGAAGAAGAAGTAAAAGAAGTCATTTTTCTTAAGCCTTAAAATAAATTCTGTCAAAAGTTTTCCGTTTGTCACATTGTGATCTATTTTCTTTGCTTGTTGATATCCCAGATACGTATGTGTTTCATATTCATCCATCAGTTGTACTGTATCCCACTGCGCTGTTCTGTTTTCTACCAGCTCTATTGCACCTTTCTTTATGTTTAGTGTTCTGCATTTGTTCAGTCCAAAATTCATCTTTATATCTTTTGAAAATAGTTCCACTATTTGAATTAATTATTGTTATTACTCTTTAGATCTTTGCACTATTTGTTGTTTTTTGCACACTGGTTGTTTGTCTATTCCTGTGTTCAGTCGTTCATTGATTCTATTGTGTTTCTTTGTATTTACTGTGAATGCCTGCAAAAATGAATCTCAGGGATCTATATAGTGACTATACTGATGCACCATCAATAACTCTCGGAGACGGGAGGTAAACGATAGGCTTTTATTAGCAGCAAAAGAGAGCACGACATCCTGGAGACTGAGGGAGGAGCAGTGACTCCAATCGCCTTTATACAGGGGTTTGTGGGAGGAGCCACAGGAGCAGTCAGCAGAGGGGCATGTCCAGACAGGTACACATAGTTTACCACATATACATACTTAGATAATAAAGTTACTTAAAACTTTGAAGGATTTCCAACAACTTCTCATCTTACTTTAGTTTCCCAGCATTGACAGTGTTTTGTTTTTGGTAAAAATGTGTTTCATTGTCTGTAAAATAAGGAATGTACTCAGCCCTAATACACGGAACAAAATGGAGTGTGGTCACTCCAAGCCTGAGAACAGCCAAAGCCCCAGCTTATCAACAGCTAACCAACACTTTATAATCCATCTGGGTAGCCTCCAACCCGATGGCATGAACATCAAATTCTCCAAATTCCAGTATTTTTCCCTCTTCCCCCTTCTCTCTTCTTCACTTCCCTACTTTAGCTCCCTCTTTATTTCTTCTCCTCACCTGCTTATCACCTCCCCTGGTGCCTCTCCTCCTTCCCTTCCTCCCATGGTCCACTCTCCCTTCCTAACAGAGTCCTTCTTCTCCAGCCCTTTACCTTTTCCACCTATCACCTCCCTGTTTCTTACTTCATCCCACCTACCTGATCTCACCTATCACTTATCAACTAATCCTCCTTCCCCCTTCCCATTTCTTATTCCGGTCTCTGCCCCTTCTTTCTCAGTCCTGATGAAGGGTCTTGGCCCAAAACATCAACTGTTTATTCATTTCCATTAATTAACTTTAATATTTATTTTTTGAGGTACAGGGCAGAATAGGTTCTTCAAGCCGTGCTGCCCAGAAATCCCCCAACTTAACCCTAATCTAATCAAGGGACAATTTACAATGACCAAGTAACCTACCAACCGGTACGTCTTTGGACTGTGGGAGGAAACCAGAGCACCTGGGGAAACCCACGCGGTCACGAGGAGAACGTACAAATTCCTTAAAGGCAGTGCCAGGAACTGAACACGGATCACTGGTACTGTAAAGCATTGTGCTAACCACTACACTACCGTACCGTACAATCTAGAAGTTATTAGGCTTCACCCGTCACCTTCCAGCTGGTACCCCTTCCCCTCTCCCACCTCTGATCGGGCCCCTTCCTTTCCAGACCTGATGGAGGGTCTTGGCTTGAAACATCCACTGTTTATTCCTCTCCATAGTTAATGCCTGACCAGCATTCTGTGTGAGTTGCTGCAGATAATTCAGTCTAGCAAGTATCCTGAAGACCGTTTCCGGCAGTGAGCTAACACCTCTGCTTTGCAATGTTGGAAAGCAGCCAAGGATCTCGACTAAGTACCTGATGGAAACATGAGAGGTAATGGCGTGTGAGGCCTTAGCAAGTGTAATAAGGATTGATTCAGTAAATTGTCCGAGACTTGCAGACTGAACAATTGAGAAGCCACGGCCCTGAATCACAGATCGGTTAATAACAGGTTTCTTCTGTGCTGTATTCAACAGACTTATCATAATTCAAGGTTATCTGCTTTGCAATTTCCTCCTATCCTCTTTCACAGGTATCCATATTCATCTTTTTCACATCAGCACTGGACAAAGAAATAAAGAGTCCAAGATCAACTGTTGTCAGATAAACTATTAAATTATGTTTTACTTTCTTCAGGTTTCAAAAACAGATGTTGAAATAATTAAACGTTTTTATCCCTGTCTGGGAACCACAATCAAACACTTCATGGTTGTACTCAAGGAGGGAGTCAGTTAAGGTCGACTGTCCGGTCAATAAATGGCTGGTAGGTTGGAATACAGTTTGTTCACCAGTGGTACGAGCAGGTAGCTGTCCCAAACCATGTTAATTTAATTCTTAATTTTCTGATAATCTGTTCTCCTCTCCCTTTCCTCTCTCCCTGATCTTTGCAGTTCTTTCTTGATCTACCCCAGCCCCCCAATCACCTTGATTCCCCTTGTTTTCCCTCCTTCACACACTCTTCCCTCCTGGGTGCCCTTCCCTCACTATTCCCTCCTTCCCTCACAACCCACTCCCTTGGTCTACACTCCGGTTTCCTCCCACGTTCTGAAGATGTGCGGGTTAGGGTTAGTAAGGTGAGTAAGGCTATGTATGGTTAAGGTTAGTAAGCTGTGGACACTGGAAATATGGCAACTCTGCGAAGTTCCAAGTACATTTATTATCAAAGTGCGTACGCAGTATTCAACCCTGAGATACATCTTTCCCACAGACAGCCTCGAAACAAAGAAACACCATGGAACCTGTTCAAAGCAAAACATCAAGCACCCAATGCACAAGAAAACAAGTGAAAACACAGAATATTAAAAATTAAACCAGAGTCATTGAAACTGTCTAGGAATGTTCAGTTCAATTTAGCGCTGTCGTGTGTTGGCTATAGGTCACAGGACTGCCCCGATGAAAATCACTCAAAACAGCCATAAAAAGGGAGTGACCAGAAACCAGAAACACATCGTAACATGAGCTACAGAGTCCAGTCCACAAACCGTGTCGATTAAACCTTGCCCAAGACCCTAGACTCCAGCACCATCTTCCGGCAGCGTTGAGTGAGAGGAAGAGGAAGACTGGTTGAACCCAGGCAGATGGCGTTGAGCACATGCTCACCTTCTGCTCCTGTCCACATTAATCGGTGAGATCAGTGAGAAATGGAGTTGATCACGGGCTTGCGCCCTGTCTCCGGGCTTCACGCTCTGCTCGAAACCTCACCAAAATCCATCGGAGACAGCAAAGCACCAGATCACTCAATTGGCCCAAAATCTGACCATCAAAATGTAAATCCCAGGTTCCAATAGTAGCAGAATCATATTTTAAAGAAGAAGAGGTAAAAGAAGTTTCTTCATGAACTGTCTGAAGGACGTCGCCTTTGGTCATATCGTTCGCTGGTGCCTTTTTTACTTTCAGTTTCAGTTACGGACTGCCCCAACACATCCTTGGGTTGCATTGGCCGTTGACACCCACCACATACTTGACTGCATGTTTCAATGTTTTAATGCACACATCGCAACTAAAACTAATCTTTCATCTCCACCTTCCTCTCCAGTCAGATCCCGTCATCTGCAGCCCAATGTCACTTCCACCTCTCATCTTCCAGCCTCTGTCACTATTCCCACTCTCCCATCATCCATCACCTGCCCTATCCTGCTCCACCCTTCTCCACATTTTACACCAGCAATATCCTCTCTATTGTTCAGTGCAGATGAAGGGTCTCCAACAGAAATGTGGGCTTGTATCCCGTGCGCTCTCACCTTCTGGATCAGCAGGACTTTGTCAAAAACCTTGCTAGAGTTCATGTGGACCAGGTCTACCACCTGCCTTCATCATTTTTTTTCTTAGTTCTACCAGCGTAAAAGACAATTAAATGTGAGGTTTTTCTGAGGACGTAACCAAGAAAATTGAACCAGGAGGTCATGTCACCAACGACTCTTGCAAATTTCTATGGAGAGGCATCCTAATTGTGGAGTGGAAAGAGTGAACAATTTCAGGTTCCCTTGTGTCAATATCTCTGAGGATTTATCATGGGCCCAACACATCGATGCAGCTACACAAAAGGTACAACAGTGGCTATGTTTGATTCAGGGTTTGAAGGGATTTGGTTTGTCACCAAAATCACTCGCAGATTTCTACAGATGCACCACGGAGAGCATTCTAACTGGCTGCATCACCGTCTGGTATGGGGGGTGGGGGGGCGGGGACACTGCACAGGATTGAAATAAGCTGCAGAGAGTTATGAACTTTTATATCTATATTTATTGATATAGATAATCAGTAAATATATTTACTGTAATTCACAGTTTTTATTATTATGTATTGCAACGTACTGTTTTCATATAACAAGGAATTTCATGACATATTCTGGTGATATTAAAGGTGATTCTGATTCTGATAAACACAAGAGATTCTGCAGATGCTGGAAATCCAGAGCAACACAGACTAAATGGTCTTATGGTCTAAATGCCAGAGGAACTCAGTAGGTCAGACGGCAGCTATGGAAATAATGTTTCAGGATAAGCTCCTCCTTTAGCACTGAAAAGGAAGGGGGCAGGTGGGGGTACAAAATAAGAAGCCGGGAGGGGATAAGGAGAAGAGGTGAAGGGCTGAAGAAGAAAGAATATGATAGGATAGGACAGATGACCACGAAGAAAAAGCAGGAGACGACCACCAGGTTCAGGAAGTTACCTCGTAACCATCAGGCTCTTGAACCAAAGGAGTTAACTTCACTCACCCCCTCTTTCAAGGACACTCCATCTCATGCTGTCAATATTTATTGCTTATTTGCTTATTATTTCTCAATAAATCCATGATAGAATAATAACCATAATAGAATCAATGAAATGCCATACCAACTTGGTCATTCAACCAGTATGTAAAAGCAACAAGCTGCAAATAAATTATTATTAATAATAATAATAATAATAATAATAATAATAATAATAATAATAATAATAATAATAATAATAATAATAATAAAATATCAAGAACATGAGACAAAGAGTCCTTGAAAGTGAGTCCATAGGTTGTGGGAACATTTCAATGATGGGGCAAATGAAATTGAGTAAACTACCCCCTTTGATTCAAGAGCCTAGTGGTTGAGGGCCCTGAGGCTCCTCTACCTTCTTCCTGATGGCAGCAACGAGATTGACGTGGCCTGTATGGTGGTGTTCTTGATAGTGAATGCTGCTTCCCTGTGACAAAGTTTTGTGTAAATGTGTCAACGGGTGGGAAGGGCTTTACCCTTTATGGACTAGGCCCTTTCCACTACATTTTGTAGGATTTTCCACTCGAGGGCATTGGTGTTTTCCTACCAGGCTGTGATGGCAGCCAGTCAACCTGCTCTCCACCATACATTTATAGAAGTTTGTTGAAGTTTTAGATGCAATGAATCTTCGCTAACTCCTAAGGAATGCACTGTGTAATGAATTGATCCATATGAATGGATGAATCACAAGTTTTTTTAATCGTGTCTCAGTACATGTGACAATAATGAACTCATTTACTAATTTTATCTGCCTGTGTTGCCATTTTGAGGGAACTGAGAACTTGAACCCTAACGTCTCTCTGTTTACCAACAACCCCTATTTCCTGAGATTTACTTCCCCTATTGGCCTTGCCAAAATGCATCACCTCACACTTGCCTGGATTAAATTCCATCTGCCAGAGCCCTGATTTGATGCAATATACACTGGAATGTGCTGTATCGTGTACTTGCAAATGTTATGAGTAACATATTCTCTGAAGGAAAAAGGTCACCCTTCTGAAGTGCGAAAATAAAAATAGTGAGTCTGAACTCTGCCAGTGCAAGGATCTGGTAAACACGTTTTCATTAAGAGTCTCCCTGAAGCCTTCAATTTCATGCTCTTGAAAGAAGGGAACGAGCGCAAAGGCCCGACTGAAAGATGCTCGCTGAGAATGAAAACGCAGCCTCACACCTGTTTCTTTTTCAGAGAGTAAAAATATTCAGCTGTGTTTATTGGATTCAAGCTCCATATTACGTTGATGAGGCAGTTGTATCCTAAAATTGGGGGGTGGAATCACAACTGAGGCAAGCAAACAACATTAAATGGTTTCTTTGCATCTAAGAGCAGCAAGACCAATAGACAAAAAAAAACAGTAACACACACAAAGTGCTGGAGGAACTCAGCAGGTCAGGCAGCATCTACAGAGGGGAATAAACAGTCAGCGTTTCGGGCTGAGACCTTTCGTCAGGACTGGAACGGAAGGGGCTGGAAGCCAGAATAAGAAGGTGGGGGAGAGGGGGGAGGACAAGCTGGCAGGTGATAGGCGAGACCAAGTGAAGGGGAAGGCGGGTAGAGGGGGAGGGGGTGAAGTGAGAAGCTGGGAGGTGATAAGTGGAGGCCGAAGAAGGAGCACACACAAAATGCTGGAGGAACTCAGCAGGCCAGGGAACCTGAGGGGACAGGATAGTGGGCCGTGGGGAAAAGAGAGGGAGGAGGGGCACCAGGGGAGCTGATGGGCAGGTGAGAAGAGACAGGGTGATAGGGGAGCCAGGGTGGGGAATGGAAAAAGGAAGAAGGGCAAAGGAGAAGAAATTACTGGATGATATTTTAATTATTAATGGAAATTGGAGAAATAATTACTGGAAATTATTTTAATAATTACTAGAAGTAAGAGAAATCGATGTTCATAGTTGGAGGCTATCCAAATGGAATATGAGGTTACTACTCCAGCTGAGAGTAGCCTTATCATGTCAGTCGAGGACACGTCAGAATGGGAATGGGGATTGGAATTAAAATGTTTGGCTGTGCTTGCTGCAGATGGAATGAAGGTACTTGACCTTCCGTGGACACATTAAATTGCTCAGGCAGCTTCCAGATTTGCAGGCACAGACAGGTTGAGCACAATTATCTTAAAGGAGAATTTCATACTAAACTATCTGGCACGTGGTGGGAGGGGGGAAGGGCTTGTGAATTAATTCATTAAAAAGCTGTAACTAACCCTTTTCCCCTTTGGGTGAGAGTGTTGCAGGTTCCACAGTGATGACTTGAAGAAATATGACACTACCCTCAAACCGTCTTCTTATAGTTCAAACAAGCCGAACAACATAAGGCACAATCCAAATTCAGATCCTGATACTGAGATCCTACAAAATTTATGACAGGGATTGGCTTGTTAGTAGAACATAAGACACTACAGCGCAGTACAGGCCCTTCGGCCCACAATCTTGTGCTGACCTTTTAGCCTACTCTAAGATCAATTTAACCCTTCCCTCCCACATTGTCCTCCATTTCTCTATCATCCACGTGCTTATCTAAGAGTTTCTTCAATGTCCCTAATGTATCTGCCTCTACTCCCCCACCCACTCTTTGTGTAAAGAACCGACCTCTGACATCCCCCTTTGCTTTCCTCCAATCATCTTAAAATTATGCCCCTCGTATTAGCTATCAATAAATTGACTGGTTAAATCAAAGGATTAGAGAGCTTTTTTGTCTTGTACTACCTTAAAATATATATAAAACAATTTGCCTAGTAATTATTTGTATACAGAGCCTGTGGGTGTTGCTGGCAAAGCCATGACTTAGGGGAGAAGTCTGATCATTTTTACCAGAGTTATTAATAACCAGGGGAAAATTGTGTCGACATTTTGGTGTTAGTGCCCTGGATTTTGGAGCAGCCATTTTGATTTACAGAAATATAAAGGTCGTCCCACTGACAAGAGAAAGTGGGAGAAGTAATTTTAACAGGAATCTGGGAAAGATAAAGGAATTTATTGCCAGGCACAGAAATGACTAAGTACTTAGAGGTGTCTGAGCTGTTTAAAGAGATTCAAATTAAAAGCAGTAAAGTATAAGCTGGTATTAGTGTGAGTCAGTTGTTTATGGTTCGTACAAACACGATTAGGCCCTGTTTGGAGTATTGTGTGCAGTTTTGGTCATCTACCTACAGAAAGATGTAAATAAGGTTGAAAGAGTACAGAGAGAATTTACAAGGACGTTGCCAGGACTGGACAACCTGAGTTATAAGGAAAGATTGAATACGAACACAACGACCTCCCTTCGGGAGTAATGAGTGAGGCGGAGAGAGTCCGGTCACACGCAGGTGCCTTACTCCGGTAGCAGTGAGCAAGAGGCTGTCAGACAGTGCTGAACACCTGCTTGCCCTCTGCGACCGCCTCGATGCCTTAATCAGCGAGAGATGGAGACGCGCTTGGGCCCCCGCCTTGCCTCCAGCCTTCATTCAAGACACCCTTGGAGCAAAGCGCCAGATCGTTCAACTGGCCCAATAATGCACCACCAAAAGGTAGATCACAGTCAAAGGAGAGGTAAAAGAGTGAAAGAAGTAGTGTGGTGAACTGTCGCTCTTGGTCACAAAGGTCACTGGTACCATCTTCTTAGCTTAGTAACTAAGCCTTACGTGAAAGCTGAACATGGTTGTCAGAGGCTAGTAGAAGTGTACACCATTGGGGGCATTTAACAGGCCATGGGAGCTTATCCCCACTATCAAGCCAGGCATAAACTGTACATACAGAGTATCGGAATATCTTTCAAATTCTTCTTAATTGGCTGCACAAAATGAAATTTAAATATGTTAGGTCATAATCTTTGCATCCAACTATTTATGGAGAATAAGATCTGTTTTGACACAAAGCAGATTTATTCCGATATAGAGAAGAGGCGGATGGAGAACAAGCATTTACCGTTTATTTTGTAAGGAGAGTCACGATGTTCAGCAATAAACTGAAAGGCTAAATGTGTCAGCATCAAACAGAACATTGATTTTGATGTTAAGGGTGATGAATGGGAGAACCCAGTTCCTATTTAAATCAGTCTTACTACAACATAGTGTAATGGCAACAATCTCTATTTCTCAGGGATGTCCTTAGCAATAAATGCCTCATTCAATCACTCGAGTGCAGTCCTGGTAAATGAGGGTTCTCTTAATTGCTGCATTATTTGCAAGATAATTTCAGTAAGCTAGAATAACCTTTAATCCTTTCATTGCTTTCTCTTGAGGAATGCAGTTTAGTACTGCAGTGGCCGGAACCTCAAGATATCTGGCTTACAGCTGTGATGAATTCTGAGGCTTTATAAAGCACCTGACGAGGCCTCACTTGGAGTATTGTGAGCAGTTTTGGGCCCCTTATCTAAGTAAGGATGCGCTGACACCGGAGAGGGCTCAAAGGAGGTTCACAAAAATGATTCCGGGATTGAATGGTTTGTCCTGTGGGAAGCGTTTAATGGATCTGAGCCTCTACTCACTGGAATTCAAAAGCATGGGGGGGGGGGGGGGGGAGATCTCATTGAAGCCTATCGAATATTGAAAGGCCTCAGCAAATGGATGTGGAGAGAACGTTTCCTACGGTGGGGAGTCTAGGACCAGATAGCACAGTGTCAGAATAGAGAGACATCCATCTAGAACAGAGATGTGAAGGAATTTCTTTAGCCAGAGTATGGTGAATCTGGGATATTTGTTGCACCAGAGAGACATTCTGTAAAGATCAATAATCCAATTGTTTGGAACCAGATTACCTTGCCTGGGGTCTCAGGACTGGGTGTGCGCACCTGCGCCACCTCCCACTCCGGCATTCCTTCTCTGTCCCACTCTTCTCCCGCAGCACTCCACCCTCACCATTCCCAACACCCTTTGCTCGTCACACCACATTGACAAATACAGCACTGTGCAATGGTCTTGGGCACCATAGATATGCATATGCACCTAATTCTTTTGAACAGTATTGTATATACTGTGTTTTGCACCCTGGTCCCAGAGGAACGCTGTTTCGTTTAACAGTATACACGTGTCTGGTTTAATGACAATAAATGTGAAGATGAGCTTGAGCTTGAGTAACCTCTGCATCAAAGTAACACAGGCTTACATATTGTTCACTTGTTAGTCACTTTTATTTCAAGAAATGTTAAGGTTCTTCTTAAAAATGCTTCACTACATTTTGCCTGCCCTCCAAGAGGACCACAACCTTGTCGTAGTTTTTAGAGGCTTGTGTGCCTCAATGACAAGGAGAGCGACGTTGGCTTGAGTAAGGGTTTTATGCTTTAGCTTTTGGTCGGGTCACCCATGCCAAACAGGTCAAAGGGTAGAGGCCAGACTAAAAGTGGTCCACTGGTCCTCCAGGTTTAGGGGTTCAGATTAGGGTTAACAACTCTGACTGCTAAGATAAGGTTATTACGGAAACAGCAATGAAGAATCCTTCTATATCTGAGTGCGAAGGTATTCCCAGGTCTTCACCCGGGACTTGTTTAACTGACAGTAGTGAAACTGAGAGGAAGTTACTGACATGGAGATGGAAGCCCTTCAATGCTGCTCTAAATGCCAGCAGGATGTCGGCAGGAAGTAAGTACTGTTTGTCTGCGAAGATGGCTCTTTCCCTTGTACACCCATTAAGAAGTTGGTTGGATATTTTAAGACAACAAGATCCAAATTGAAGACTCCCTTCCCCCAGTGTAACTCAGTCTGAGTAATTCAAAAAGTTGATGCAATATTCCTCTCACAGTGAGGTTCTGTCTGCTCATGAATATTCATACACATTAATGTCCATTTCTCATTACTACCATCAGGGAGGAGGTACAGGAGCCTGAAGACCCCTCTTCTCATTACTACCATCAGGGAGGAGGTACAGGAGCCTGAAGACCCCTCTCCTCATTACCATCAGGGAGGAGGTACAGGAGCCTGAAGACCCCTCTTCTCATTACTACCATCAGGGAGGAGGTACAGGAGCCTGAAGACCCCTCTTCTCATTACTACCATCAGGGAGGAGGTACAGGAGCCTGAAGACCCCTCTTCTCATGGGCACCATCAGGGAGGAGGGACAGGAGCCTGAAGACCCCTCTTCTCATTACTACCATCAGGGAGGGGGTACAGGAGCCTGAAGACCCCTCTTCTCATGGGCACCATCAGGGAGGAGGGACAGGAGCCTGAAGACCCCTCTTCTCATTACTACCATCAGGGAGGGGGTACAGGAGCCTGAAGACCCCTCTTCTCATTACTACCATCAGGGAGGGGGTACAGGAGCCTGAAGACCCCTCTTCTCATTACTACCATCAGGGAGGAGGTACAGGAGCCTGAAGACCCCTCTTCTCATAGGCACCATCAGGGAGGAGGGACAGGAGTCTGAAGACCCCTCCTCATTACTACCATCAGGGAGGGGGTACAGGAGCCTGAAGACCCCTCTTCTCATTACTACCATCAGGGAGGAGGTACAGGAGCCTGAAGACCCCTCTTCTCATGGGCACCATCAGGGAGGAGGTACAGGAGCCTGAAGACCCCTCTTCTCATCCCTACCATCAGGCAGGAGGGACAGGAGCCTGAAGACCCTTCTTCTCATTTCTACCATCAGGGCGGAGGTACAGGAGCCTGAAGACCCCTCTTCTCATCCCTACCATCAGGCAGGAGGGACAGGAGCCTGAAGACCCTTCTTCTCATTACTACCATCAGGGAGGAGGTACAGGAGCCTGAAGACCCCTCTCCTCATTACTACCATCAGGGAGGAGGTACAGGAGCCTGAAGACCCTTCTTCTCATTACTACCATCAGGGAGGAGGGACAGGAGCCTGAAGACCCCTCTTCTCATTACTACCATCAGGGAGGAGGTACAGGAGCCTGAAGACCCCTCTCCTCATTACTACCATCAGGGAGGAGGTACAGGAGCCTGAAGACCCCTCTCCTCATTACTACCATCAGGGAGGAGGTACAGGAGCCTGAAGACCCCTCTTCTCATTACTACCATCAGGGAGGAGGTACAGGAGCCTGAAGACCCCTCTCCTCATTACTACCATCAGGGAGGAGGTACAGGAGCCTGAAGACCCCTCTTCTCATTACTACCATCAGGGAGGAGGTACAGGAGCCTGAAGACCCCTCTTCTCATTACTACCATCAGGGAGGAGGTACAGGAGCCTGAAGACCCCTCTCCTCATTACTACCATCAGGGAGGAGGTACAGGAGCCTGAAGACCCCTCTTCTCATTACTACCATCCAGGAGGAGGTACAGGAGCCTGAAGACTAACTGGCCGATAGTTTCCTTTCTTCTGCCCCTTTCCCTCCTTGAAGAGTAAAATGACATTTGCAATTCTCCAGTCTTCCAGACCACTTCAGAACCAAGTGATTCTTGAAAGATCATTACTAAAACCTCCACAAGTCCCTTCAGGCACCTCTTTCAGAACTCTGGGTGACTTTTCCACCTCTCAGTTTCCCAAGAAGTTTCTCTCAAGTTATGGTAACTTCACACACTTCATGCTACCTGACACCTGGAACTTCCACCATACTGTTAGTGTCTCCCACAGTGAAGACTGATGCAAAATTCTTATTTAATTCATCAGCTATTTCTTTGCCCCTGATTACTACCTCTCCAGAATCATTTTCCAGCAGTCCAATATCCACTCTCACTTCTCTTTTACACTTTATGTATCTGAAGAAACTTTTAGCATCCTCTTTAATATTACTGGCTAGCTTACTTTCATATTCCACCTTTACCTTCCTGATGACTTTTTTTAGTTACCTTCTGTTGGTTTTTAAAAGCTTTCCAATCCTCTAACTTCCCACTAATTTTGCTTTATTATAAGCCCTCTCTTTAGCTTTTATGTTGGCTTTGACTTCTCTTGTTAGCCACGGTTGTGTTATCTTGCCTTTAGAATATTTCTTCCTCTTTGGGATTTCCCTTCCAGAAATTCCAGCCGTTGCTGCTCTGCCGTCATCCCTGCCAGTGTTCTTTTCCAATCAACTCTGGCCAACTCCTCTCTCATGCTTCTGTAATTCCATTTACTCCACTGTAATACTGATGCATCTGACTTTAGCTTCTCCTTCTCAAATTTCAGGGTGAATTTAATCATATTATGATCATTTTCTCCTAAGGGTTCTTTTACCTTAAGCTCCTTAATCAATTTTGGTTCATTGCACAACACTCAATCCAGAATAGCGGATCCTCTAATGTTCTCAACCACAGGCTGCTCTAAAAAGTCATGTTATTGGCACTCTAGAAAATCCCCCTTCCTGGAATTCAATACCAACCTGATTTTTCTAATCTACCTGCATATTGATGTCTCTTGTAGAAGAAATGAGAAAAAACTTGAGCTTTTCTTTCCTTTGCTCTCTCAAGGAGAAGCCTCTCTTTATTGAAGCCTTGAAGAGCTATATGTCCATTCAGTCACTGCACTGGCCCCTGCCTTCCTTTAATTTGCTCTTATTAATCAATCCCAAATGCCGATCGGTCACTGGTGAAAGCTCTGTCACACTGCTGTGACCCGCTCCTGCAGTGGATCTGATTGACGTCCCCTCCTCTCCAAACTTCCGATGTCCAGATTGGCCACTGGTCAAAGCTCTACTCAGTGTATTGAGGTAGGACAAGGGATAAAGCAATTATTATAGATGCTGGGACCTGGAGCAAAAGCCATCTGCTGGAACAGAAGTTCCCAAATTTCTTTTATGCCATGGACCCCTACTATTAATTAAGGCATCTATGGACCACAGGTTGGGAACCCCTATGCTAGATCTCAGCGAGTCAAATAGTATCTATGGGAGGAAAGTAGCTGTCGACAAAGTAAGCTGAAACCCTGCATCAAGTCTGGCTGTATGCTTCCTTATATACAGAAGGACTTCAAGTCAATGCAATTCAAGTTCAGTTGTTATTCAACCATACATGAATGCCCATGAATACAGCCAAATGAGACAGCATTAATCTGGGGCCAAGGTAGAAAACAGAATACCAACAGTCACACACAGCACAAAACACACACAGCCCATACAATATAGAAAGTGCATAAGGATATCAGTAACATACAGCCATGCAAAAAAAATTCCATTCCCTGAGTCCATGAATGGTGCAGAAATCTGCAGCTGACCACGATACAGTTTGTCGTCTGCTGAGCGAGCTCTGGGGGAGGAGCACCAAATCCAGCCTGAACGCTGCACCACACTGCCCCTGGTGGAGTACACCGGCTCTGACGCCCTGAATCACTACCAGTCTCACAATGGCCTGACATGACGGGAGTAAATCATCCGTCCCCTTGTCTTCAAATCTATTTGCATTTAAGGCCAAAATATCATTTGCCGTCTGAGTCGCTTGTGTACCTTCACATTGACCTCAGTGTTGTGTACAGGGGAACTTAGATCCCCCCTGAACACAAACCCTTGCAGTTTTTGGCCATTGAAATACTTCAGGTTTGTGTAAATATAAATATTTATCAGAGAAGAATTATTTGTTATTTGTTGTCAATAAATTGGTAAGTTGGTTTATTATTGTTGCATGTACTGTGAAAAATAGTGTACCTAACAAACCACCCATTCAGGTCATTTCATTACAACAGTGCATTGAGGTAATACAAGGTAAAACAATAACAGAATGCAGAATATGCAGAAGTGTTACTGTACTGTCCTCACTATTAAATCAACTAGACAGCCAGGCAAACTCCATTCAAACATGACATGAGAGTCAGGGTATAGCCTCCTAGCTCCTAAGAGTTATTGTAGATTCCATCTACAAACCCACCTTAACCATCTCACCTACCAAATCCTTCAGTAAATTGTGAACACATACTTTCATGATCCCTCTCTTCCTTAACTGTGTACTTCACTGTTGTATTTCTCTCTCCCCCCTCCCTCATTCGTTGCTTCTCATTTATCAAATTGAATCTTTCTTTCCTGCCAGCTGTTCACTGAGAGCAAACCTCAGATTTATCCTTCATATCCACGGTGTGGTCATTTTTCTTCTCTATCAGTGTGCTGACGTTGCAGAGATTAACCTGGAGTTCAGACAGTTTTGTTGGTTAACAGAATGCAAGTCATTCCCTAATTCTTTGCTTTGGAACAATGGTTGCTTCCGGAAGGAGGGACTGCCCTCGCTGAGGTGTTGTAACAGCAATGGGACAGTCAGACAAACTCCATTCAGAAATGACATGACAGTCCCAGCACCTTGGGTTTACTGCAGACTCAGTGGCGTGACAGAGTGAATAAGGAGTGAAACGGAAAAACAACAAAATACAACGCAATTACCGAGCTGTTCCATTCACACAAGTAAACATACACAGGAAAGTTGGACCTTGGTTAAGTTTCCTGCAGGTAAGTATTATAGGGCTCTGACAGGTAAATACTATGGGTAAATAGCATGTGTAAACCATTAGTTTAACATTCCATTTTAGCAGAATTTTATTGATACCTTTAGATTAACTTCTGAACAATGTAACATCAACTTTCAGTGACCTGTCCGACTCCCCTCTCGCTGTGACAGGAGTGTTGCCTCTCTCTCCCTTATGAGTGAGAGAAAAAGCCTTTGGTACATTGAACTGTTGGTGAATAATGGTTTTTGATGGACTGTAGATCATGGTCTCTCTTTGGGGGCTTTGATGTTCCTTGCATGGTGGGTGGTGGGGGGGTGGGGCTGATGCTTTCTGCCGGAACAAGCGGGGGAGGGCCAAACCTTTGCTGCTTCATGGGGTTCTCTTGTTTTTTCTGTACTTCCTTCTTTGGGGTGTTTCTTGTTTCATGGAGTCTATGGAGAGTAAGAAATTCAGGTTGTATACATTCTCTAATATTAAATGGAACTGCATTGAACCATTGAATGCTGGGGGAACAACAGGACTGCTTTAGACAGAAACTGCTTTCACTCCTAACATAAACCTCTGGTCTTCTGCTAGCAAATGTGCTTTCCTACTTACTACTTCCTGACTGCACAGGAAGTGACCTAATATCAATCTGAAAAAGCTCATTAAAATAAAAGTTGCATGCATTTATTCACAAACATAAATGAGTTGCTCAAAGAGCAGAACAGTGACAGTTACAGAGAAAGTGCAGTGCAGACAGACAATAAGGTGCAAGGTCATAACGCGGTACTGTAGATTGTAGGGTCAAGAGTTCATCTTAATGCACTGGGAAATGATTTTATCCATCATATTTCTAAATGGACATTGAACCTGTGAACTCTACCTTACTACTTTCCTTTTCTCTTCAAAGTTCAAAGTACATTTATTATCAAAGTATATATACTGTATACAAACTTGAGATTTGTCTTCTTGCAGGCAGCCACAAAACAGAGAAACCCAATGGAACCCATTAAAAAAGACCATCAAACATCCAGCATGCAGAGAGAGAAAAAAAACAAATCATGCAAACAATAAAATTAGCATTCAGGATTGCAGTTTACGAAAGAGAGTTTGTCCACAGCTTCAGTTCAGTGCAGAGTCATGTAAACGTCACAGTAGTGAACTAAACCAGCCGCTGACCCTGGCATCCTGACCTTTTCAAACAGGCCCAGCACTTAAGTCATCCAAAGATCAGGTCGTTCCTTGCTCTTGGACCCAGCGTCTTTCGCTTCTATACGCTCTGAACTACTTAATTAATTTAACTTTTATATATATTTCTTATTGTAATTTGCAGTTTTTTTATTGCTATGTTTTGAAATCTACTGCCGCAGCAAAATAACATATTTTGTGACATATGCCAGTGAAATTAAACCTGATTCTGATATAACAGTAAGGTAGAAGCTGTCCTTGAGCTTGGTGGTATGTGCTTCCATGTTTTTGTATCTTCTGCCTGACAGAAGGGGAAAGAAGAGGCAATGTCTTGGAGGGAAGGGGTCTTTGATTATTCTGGCTGCCTTAATGAGGCATCAACAGAGTCCAGGAGAGAAGACAGTTCCATGATGTGCTGAGCTGTGTCCACAACTCTCTGCAGTTTCTTGTGGTCATACATAGAGCAGTCGCCATACCAAGCTGTTATGCATTCAGACAGGATGTTTTCTGTGTTTCATCGATATAAATTACTAAGATTCGACAGGGGCGTGCCAAATTTCTTTAGCTCCTGAGGAAGTAAAGGCATTGGTAAGCTTTCTTGGTCACGGTGTCTACATGATGCAGTTACAGGCAGACAATAAGGTGCAAGCCATGAACTTTGTTATTGAGTACTGATGGGCAGAGTATCCATAGGTAGAGAAGCCGCTCAGTTAAACTCAATTACAGTGATCTCAGAACATAAAACACAGAACACTGCAGAAAAATGTAAATAAGTCTGAACAAGTACACGGAAAACTTACAAGGATGTTGATAGGTCTGGAGGATCTGAGTTATAAGGAAAAGTTGAATGAGTTAGGATTTTATTCCTTGGAACATAGAGGATTGGAAGGAGATTTGGCAGACAAAATTATGAGTGGTATAGATAGGGTAAATCCAAGCAGGCTTTTACCACTGAGGTTTGTTAGGACTACAACCAGAGGTCATGGGTTAAGGGTGAAAGGTGAAAAGTTTCAAGGGAACTTGAGAGGGAACTTCTTCACTCAGAGGGTGGTGAGGGTGTGGAATGAGCTGCCAACACAAACGGTGAAAATGATATGATATGATAGATGTTGCCTGGCCTTCTGAGTTCCTCCAGCATTTTGTGTGTGTTGCTTGGATTATCTCTTGCTTGTCGTGCATGTGAGCTTGATTTTAACATTTCAGAGAAGCTTGGATAGGAAAATGGATGGCAGAGGTATGGAGGGCTATGATCCTGGTGCAGGTTGATGCAAGTAGTCAGTTTAAATGGTTCAGCATGGACTAGATGGACTGAAGGGTCTGTTTCTGCCCTGTAGTTTTCTACGACTCTATAAATCTACAACACAGCACCTTTGGCTATCATGTTGTGCTGACCTATTAACCTAGTTCTATTAATCCCTCCCACGAAGCTCTCCATTTTGCTTCCGTACAAGTACCTATATAAGAGTCTTTAAATGACCGTACCTCCACCCCTGGTCAGGTCTTCTATGCATGCACCACTCTCCGTGTAAAAAAACTACCTCTGAGATCCTCTACTTTTCTCCAATAGTCTTAAAGTTACTCCCTTGTGTTTTAGCCATTTCCACTCTGGGAAACATCTCTGGCTGTCCACTCTGTCTATGCCTCTTATCATCTTGTACACCTCTATCAAGTCACCAGCTCTCATCCTCTTCTGCTCTGAAGAGAATAGACCTAGCTCCCTCAACCTATTCCCGTAAGACATGCCCTCTAATCCAGGCAACATCCTGGTAAACCTCATCTGCACCCTCTCTAAAGCTTCCACACCCTTCCTATGATGAGGTGACTAAAACTGAACGAAATATTCCAAGTGTGGTCTCACCAGGGTTTTACAGGGTGGCAATATTACCTCACAGCCCTTGAACAGCTTTTTTCGGTGGAGGGTGTTGGGGGGGGTGGTTTGATGTATTTTTTTGCAAGGGAGAGAGTTGGTGTTTAGGGTTTTTGATGTTCTGGCTGCTGTTCACTGGGTGGGCGATGGGGTCTGGTGTTACAGCAGCTGTCTTCCTTGTGGGTGATCTGTTCATTTTTTGTGTGAGGGAGGGTGGGGGAACTTGGGGTTTGTGAGTTTTGTTTCTTTTTTCCTTTTTATGTGGGGAGTTAATGTCCATTCTTTTAACAACACCCATGTTTTTCATGACTATCTGGAGAAGACTAATATCAGAGTTGTATTGCACATGTATACTTTGACAATAAAATAAACCTTTGAACCTTTGAACTGAATCCCCCGACTAATGAAGGTCAATAGACCATACACCTTTTTAACCGCCCTATCAATTTCCACTTACAGATGCCGGCTTATTGAATTTTCTCCCATTTGATCTATAAGTGCAGTTGGTACCAGTTGGCTTAGAGTGTCTGTGTTTATGACATTCCACTGAGGTTCCTTAATTAAGTTTGATGAGAGTATGGTCCATGGTTTAGAGTTGGATCTGTATCACTAAGAAAGAGAAAAGGATGCACAGCTCTTAAAGATAACAACGTCAGTCAGTAATGTGCACAAGACAGTCAACTAGGGTCGAGTTATTTTGAATAAAAATACATAAGCACTGCTCTGAAGTTTTATGAATAATGGGTAATCAAGACAGATACAAGAGAAATGAAAGAACAAAGGCAAATGGAAGATGTGGATGTGACTCCCATGTACAGTCTATGTATATAAGATAATCTTATGTCATAAAATCATAAAAGTACAGCACAGAAAAGGCCATTTGGCCCATCTAGTCCATGCCGAGCCATTTAGGCTGTCTACTCCCATCGACCTGCATTGGGACCATAGCCCTACATACCCCTCCCATCCATGTGCCTATCCAAACCTTCCTTAAATGTTGAAATCGAGCTCACGTGCACCACTTGTGCCGGCAGCTCGTTCCACACTCTTACAACCATCTAAGTGAAAAAGTTTCCCCACATGTTCCCCTTAAACCTTTTACCTTTCACCCTTAACCCATGACCTCTGGTTTTAGTCCCACCAACCTCAGTGGAAAAAGCCTGCTGGCATTTACCCTGCCTATACCCCTCATAATATTGTATCCCTCTATCAAATCACGGCCAGACTCGGCAGTTACTGTGTTTTATAGGATTGCTTTTATATTTCTGTTTACTGTGTTTTTTTTATGCTGCATTGGATCCTGAGTGACAATCACTTGTTCTCCTTTACTTTTGAATGACAATAAACGATCTGAAATATTGAAAGGTGATTTCCACAAATCTGTGCTGTGATTGCTGCTGTGTGAAATCACTGCTTGTGTTTTAGTTACTGGCGACAGAGCTTCCAGGCGCACAATAATGAGGTTATGAGAAGGGTTAATTACCTCGTGCCACACTTTGTCCACTCTATAGACGAAGCCAATCTGCAACAACAGCACTTGCTGTAGTGAACTGGCATATTGACTGAATTACGTTTTATTTCAGACATGTAGTGAGTGGTCAACTGAATCAATCTGAATGTGTGACATTCCCTGGACAGACATTAATGGCATTAAATCCATTCCCTCTCAAAGTAACAACCACACTTTCACTTTGGTATCAGTGTTTAGAGATCAGACTTGTCTTTGGCATTTCACAGAAAATGCTGGAGGAGCTCAGCAGACCAGGCAGTATCTATGGAAAAGTGTACAGTCGACATTTCAGGCTGAGACCCTTCAGCAAGACTCCGAGAGGTCCTCCAGCATTTTGTCTGTGTTGCTTGGATTTCCAGCATCTGAAGAATTTCTCTTGTTTGTGATTTTAGATTAACACTACCTAGGACAGAGGGAGGAAGAGGAATAACAGACATTAAAATTTTACACAACAGTCAGATAAAACTTCTAAGGATATACTTTCATCAATTAAAACAGGATTCAGCACTCCATGCGAGCATATGGAATTCTGAAATGAAGTACACACCATTAAACTTAAACGAAGGCACAACCCAGAAAAATGAAGAAATGATCACTATTGAGGAAAAAGTCAACCAATGGAAGAGCGTGACCCTCCAAGGAAGACATCCCCAGGATCTGAACAGACCAGATGTTGACAAGGAAGTGTCGAACGCCTGGCTCAGAGTTGGACACTTTTTCCCAGAAACAGAAGGGTTCCTGTGTCAATACAGGACCAGGTGGTTAACAGAAAAAAAAATCAAAAATACATAATAATAGACCAACAAATTCCAGACAATAAATGCAAAAAATGCCAAGAGAAACCAGAAACAATCCAACAAATTACAGGATCCTGAAGCAGTTTAACTCAATCTGATTATGTACACAGGTGTGATCAAGTGGCAAACATCATTCACCAAAATCTTGCTTTAAAATACAAACTCATAAAAGACACCATTCTTTACTATAAATACGAGCCTGATCCAGTTTTAGAGTCAGAGTCCCACAAATTATGTGACGACTGATCCATTATTACAAATCCGACAATCCATAATAGCCATCTGGGTATAATATTACAGGAAAAACAAGCATGAACAACTTACTTAATAGATATCACCATATGTATAACATACAGAAATCAGTAAGTGAACAACACCGGAAATACGCTGAATTATAAGAGGAAACTGAAAGACTATGGAATATGAACAGGGTATACATTGTCCTGATAGTAATATCTACAATTGGTATCATCCCAAAGTCACTACACATTAGAATTAAACAATTACACCTACACAGCAATACTTATGTAAATCTCCAGAAGCACCACTAGAGTAGTCCAAAAGTTTCTAGCAATTGAAAAATGAGCGTGCTTGGCTACGTCCACACCTTAGGTTTTACCAGCCTGAGCTAAGAAAAAATAAAAATACAAAAATAATAGGGTTTTGGCTCAAAACATTGACTGTACTTTTTCCCATAGATGTTGCCTGGCGTGCTGAGTTCCTCCAGCATTTTGTGTGTGTTGCTCGGATTCCCAGTATCAGCAGACTTTCTCGTTTGTGAAAAATAATAACTTATTTATAGACCCTCCGTCCTGATGAAGGGTCTCGGCCCAAAATGTCGACAGTGCTTCTCCTTATAGATGCTGCCTGGCCTGCTGCATTCCACCAGCATTTTGTGTGTGTTGTTTTAACTTATTTATAGAGCATTTTTCACACATAGAACATAGAAGACATAACATAGAACACAGACATAGAACAGTACAGCACAGGAACAGGCCCTTCTCTGGTATTAGACATTTCAACCCTGGGAAACAGATACTCCCCGTCTACTCTATCTATGCCTCTCATAATCTTATAAACCTCTATCAGATCTCCCCTCAGCCTCTGCTGCTCCAGAGAAAACAACCCAAGTTTGTCCAGCCTCTCGTGATAGCAGACGCCCTCTAAACCAGGCAGCATCCTGGTAAACCTCTTCTGCACTCTCTCCAAAGCCTCAGCATCCTTCCTATAGTGGGGCGACCAGAACTGTACACGATACTGCAGATGTGGCCAAACCAGAGTTCTATAAATATGCAACATAATCTCTTGACTTTTGAACTCAATGATTTGACTAATAAAAGCAAGCATTCCATATGCCATCTGAACCATCCTATCGACCTGTGTAATCACTTTCAAGGAGCTATGAACTTGGACCCCAAGATCCCTCTGCTCAGCAAGATTGTTAAGGGTCAAGACTATGAGAGGCATAGATAGTCTCTTAGAGGCATAGTCTCTTTGCATCTGCCCTACCAAGATGCAACACCTCACATTTATCTGGTTTAAACTCCATCTGCCATTTCTCCGCCCATATCTGCAACTGATCTATATCACGCTGTATTCTTTGCCAGTCTTCCACACTATCCACAACACCACCAACTTACTAACCCAACCATCTCCATTTTCATGCAGGTCATTTATATACATCACGAGCAGCAGAGGTCCCAGTAGAGATCCCTGCACAACTCCACTAACCACAGAGCTCCAGCTAGAAGAAGTCCATTTGACCACCACCCTCTGTCTTCCATAGGCAAGCCAGTTCTGAATCCAAACAGCGAATTTGCTGTGGACCCCTTGCGTCTTAATCTTCTGGGTTAGCCTTCCATACGGTACAAAGTGTTTTACAATGGTATGAAGTCCGAACATGAAAGTGAAATAAAAAAAATAATGTTGAAAATAAAAGATGTTAGTTAAAATCAAGGTTAAATAAAGTAAGTTTTGAGCTGGCGTTTAAAAGTATCAAGAGAGTCGTATCCCTTACAGTTTTTGGTGCTGAATTCCAGAGTTTTGGAGCACGGTTTAAAAAAGCTGACCTGCCAATTACCTTTTGAGGGAGATTGTTTAAATTTAGGAGACCGTCGGAGGAAGACCTGAGAGCTTGAGCAGGATTATAAAACGGTTCTGTGATGTACTCCGGTCCCAAGCCATCGAGAGCTTTAAAAACTAGTAAGGAATCTTGAAAGTCAATTCTAAAAGATACAGGAAGCCGGGCGATGCAGAGTAGCTAGGAGGGGAGTGGTATGGATAGCTCATGCAGCAAGGATCTCAGAGACTGTGTCAGGTTGTAGAAAGTGCAGTCAATTACGACACAAATACAACCAGGCAGAGGAAGCTTCACAAAGTGCAGGCTGTGGAACTCAATAACGTCAGTGAGCAATAAGTCAGAGTGTATTTCCCAGGGCAGAAGTGCCATCTCTTATCATGATAAACAATTGCACAGCAAGCATTAATGTGGAGCATATTGACACCAGAAATTAGTAGTTTTTCAATTATTTAAATACCAGCGTTCCCAGGTTGAAGGCTAAATAACTCAAAGTGCAGGAACCTGACAGTTCCAATCGTGTCTGCCTGATCTGCAATTGCCTCTGACTTTTAGCCTGGGAAATTGACACTAAAGGGCTTAAGATTACAGTCTCTCATAAATTTTATCACCTTTACTTCTCCCTCAGCCCCATTCATCTCTCTAAACTCGGGTGGCTAAATTGTGCAAATCCATCTCCAACTGTGCACCGCCGTGGCCACCCACAGGACTATTACAAGCCCACGGAAGCGATGCTGACGTGCGGGGAGCGCAGAGATTTAATGCAGACGTTAAAGGGACACTCCCCGTGGTACTCAGCAAAGGGCACGTAAACTAGTCTGCATTGAACACAGACCAGTACAGCACAGGACAGGCCATTCAGCCCACAATGTTGTGCTGAACCAGCTAAAAATAAACTAAACATCCTTCTGATAGTGGGTCAACCAGAACTGTACACAATACTCCAGATGAGGCCTAACCAGAGTTTCATAAAGTTGCAACATCACCTCCTGACTCCTGAACTCAATGCCTCAACTATTAAAAGCAAGCATTCCATAAGCCTTGTTAACCACCTTATTGACATCTGTAGTCACTTCCAAGGAGCTATGATGGAGACAATCCTGATGGATGTTCTCAGCCTCAACCTTTAACCCTCAACTGTAAACCCTCTCCATAGATGCTGCCTGACCAAGTGTTACAGAAGTTCAAAGTTCAAAGTAAATGTTATTATCAAAGTACATGTACAGTATGTTACTATATACAACCCTGAGATTCATTTTCCTGTGGGCATACTCAGCAAATCTATAGAATAGCAATGAAAGACCAAGCAGGGTGCAGAAGACAGCAAACTATGCAAATGTAAATATAAATGGACAGCAATAAATAATGAGAACTTGAGATAATGAGAAAATTAGATAAAGAATCCTTAAAGTGAGATCATTGGTTGTGGGAACATCTCAAAAGATGAGTGTAGTTATTTTCTTTTGTTCAGGACCCTGATGGTTGTGGCCTGATGCATTATTGTAAGTGACGTGGTTCAGAATCAGGTTTAATATCACCAGCATATGTCATGAAATTTGTTGTTATGTGGCAGCAGTAAAATACAATTCATGATAAAGAAAACGATCGATTACAGGGAAAAGTATTTGAAAAGTTAAGTTGAAATAAGTAGTGCAAAGATAGAAAAAAAAGTAGTGAGGTAGTTCAAAGTAAATTTATTATCAAGGTACACATGTGCCACCATATACAAGCCTGATATTCATTATCTTGAAGACATTCACAGGTAAAAAACTAGAAAAAACACGATTGATCAATGGAAAACCTTGCACGACAAAAACGGACAAAGAACCAATGTGCAAAAGGGAACAAACTGCAAATACAGTACAAAAAAGAAAAGCAATTATTATAATAATCAATAAATAAGCAATAAATATGATAGCATGACATGTAGAGACATGAAATTGAGTTTACAGATTGTGGAATCAGTTCAGTGTTAGGGTGAGTGAAGTTTTCCCCTCTGGTTCAAGAGCCTGATGGTTGAGCGGTAATAATTGTTCCTGAACATAGATGTGTGGGACTTGAGACTCCTGTACCTTCTTCCTGATGGCAGCAGTTGAGCATATGAAGGCTGTATGTTGTAGTCTGCACTGCAAAACAGACGTGATCTGAACCAGTTTCTAAACTATAGTTTATTGATAAAACTGACTGATCCCATACGAGGCTGCAGCCAGCTTTACACTGCACCAATTTAATGGCTGCAAGCTCCCCAGAAAAATCCCAAATAACTTTTGTAGGCTAAATTGGAATATTGACAGGTTGCAGAACTGGGCTGAGAAGTGGCAAGTGGAGTTTAATGTGGAGAAGTGTGAAGAGATTCACTTTGGAAGGTCAACCTTGAAGGCAGAGAAGAGGGTTAAGGGCAGGATTCTTAGCAGTATGGAGGAAAAGAGGGATCTTGGGTTTGCATCCATAAATCTCTCAGTTGTTGTGCAAGCTCATGGGGTGTTTAAGAAGGCATATCGTGTGTTGGCTTTCAGTTGTCGGGGGATTGAGTTCAAGAGCCATGAGGTACTGTTGCAGCTCTGTAAAACTCTGGTTAGACCGCATTTGGAATATTGTGTTCGGACCTGGTCACCTCATTACAGGAAGGATGTGGAGCTTAAGAGTGGGTGCACAGGAGATTTAGCAGTGTGCTTCCTAGATTAGAGAGCTTAGACCATAAGACATAGCAGCAGAATTAGGTCACTCAGTCTATTGAATCTGCTCTGCCATTATATCATGGCTAATCCCAGATCCCACTCACCCCCATACACCTGCCTCCTTGCCATATCCTTTGATGCCCTGACCAATCAGGAAACTATCAACTTTCCCTTTAATCTGTTTTAAAAGGTTGAGGCTGTGCCCTCTAGTTCTGGATACCCCCACCCGAGGAAACACCCTCTCCACATCTACCCTATCTAGTCCTTTCAACATTCTGTATGTTTCAATGAGATCCCTGTGCATTTTTCTAAATTTAGTGAGTACAAACCCAAAGCTGCCAAATGCTCCTTATATGTTAACCCCTTCATCCCCAGAATCATTCTCATGAACCTCCTCTGGACTCTCTCCAATGACAACATTCTGAGATAAGGGGCCCAAAACTGTTGACAATACTCCAAGTGTGGCCTGACCAGTGTCTTATAAAGGCTCAGTGTTATCTCTTTGCTTTTATATTCTATTCCCCTTGAAATAAATGCCAATATTGTATTTGCCTTCTTTACCACAGACTCAACCTGTGAATTAACCTTTGTGGGTCTTGCACGAGTCCCTCTGCAGCGTGTCTGATGAAGACAGGTTGAACAAGCTCGGGCTTTTCTCTTTGGAGTGAAGGAAGATGAGAGTTTCATTAGGAGTTTGAGGAGATTTCGTTTGTCACCTAAAACACTTGGAACTTTCTACAGATGTAATGTGGAGAGCATTCTGACTGGCTGCGTCACCACCTGGTATGGGAGTGTGTTACTGCGCAGAATCGAAAGGGGCTACAGAAAGTTGTGAAATTAGCCAGCTCCATCTTGGGCACCAGCGGTGCTCAGAAAGGTGGCGTCCATTATTAAGAACCCCCATCTACCAGGACGTGCTCTCTTCTCATTGTTACCATCAGGAAGGGGGTACAGGAGCCTGAACGCACACACTCAACCATTCAGGAACAGCTTCTTCCCCTCTGCCATCAGATTCCTAAGTGGATCATGACCCACGTACACTATACTACCTCACCATTTTTTATTATTTCCTTTTTTGCACTATTTTTAATTTAACTATTTAATATACTGTATATTATTTAATATATACATACTTGTAATTCATTTTTTTCTGTATTTATCATGTATTGTATTGTTCTTTGGGTTTAATATATCAGAATTGAAATTTCTTAATCAGAGTTGTCTGTGCACCCTCGCCCCTGAACCGACGACACAGGGGCTTAGCTCCGAGACCTGTGCTCTTATGCCAATGTGGGAGGAGCTGCCATTCAGATGAGATCACCTTTGATTCTCCTGATCAGCAGAAAACATCCCACGCTCTCCCTTGCTTGCCAGTCAATAGCTAGCCCTCAGACAGCCCCAGCAGTTCAGGTTGCTTGCTGCCATTGATCTCCTGCTTGTGGGAACTCATTTTGCACTGTTCAATTTCTGTAAGAAATTGATTACAATTCAAAAGTATTTAATCGTGAAAGGTACAATAGGATAGATCTGAATTGGAATCACGTTAATTATGACTGACATACTGTGTCTCATGAAATTTGTTGTTTTTCAGCAGCAGGACAATGAAATATACATTATTATAAGAGATATGAAATCATATATTAACATTCAAATTGAATAAATAGTGCAAAAAGAGAAAAATTGTGAGGTAGTGTTCATTGGTTCATTACCTGTTCAGAAATATGATGGCAGAGATGCTGTTACTAAAATGTTGGGTGTGCATCTTCAGGCTCCTGTTACCTCCTCCCTGATGGTAGTAATGAGAAGAGGGTCTTCAGGCTCCTGTTACTCCCTCTCCGATGGTAGTAATGAGGAGAGGGGTCTTCAGGCTCCTGTACCCCCTCCCTGATGGTAGTAATGAGAAGAGGGGACTTCAGGCTCCTGTCCCTCCTCCCTGATGGTAGTAGTGAGAAGTGGGGTCTTCAGGTTCCTGTATCTCCTCCCTGATGGTAGTAATGAGAAGAGGGGTCTTCAGGCTCCTGTATCTCCTCCCTGATGGTAGTAATGAGAAGAGGGGTCTTCAGGCTCCTGTCCCTCCTCCCTGATGGTAGTAATGAGAAGAGGGGTCTTCAGGCTCCTGTATCTCCCTGATGGTAGTAATGAGAAGAGGGCATCTCCTGAGTGATGAGGGTCCTTAATAATGGATGCTGTCCTTTTGAGGTATTGCTTTTTTAGAGTCCTCAGTGTGGGGGAAGGCTAGTGCCAATGATCGAACTGACGGAGTTTGCAACCCTCTGCAGCTTTTTCCAATGCTGTGCATTAACTCCGGATCAATAAAATGTCAACTTAACTCAGATATGTCTTATACCAAAAAAATCTACAGTATTACTTAAAACAATGAGACATAAGGGTATCCCTATCCCTAAGGGTAGGGATAGAAGAAAGAGGACCATAGTAATAGGGGACTCGATAGTCAGGGGTTCAGACAGGCGGTTCTGTGGAGGTGATCGGGAGTCCCGGATGGTAGTTTGCCTCCCTGGTGCCAGGGTCCGGGACGTTTCTGATCGCGTCCAAGATATCCTGAAGTGGGAGGGTGAGGAGCCAGAGGTCGTGGTACATGTAGGTACCAATGACATAGGTAGGAAAGGGGAAGAGGTCCTGAAACGAGAGTATAGGGAGTTAGGAAGGCAGTTAAGAAGAAGGACCGCAAAGGTAGTAATCTCGGGATTACTGCCTGTACCACGCGACAGTGAGAGTAGGAATGGAATTAGGTGGAGGATGAATGCGTGGTTGAGGGATTGGAGCAGGGGGCAGGGATTCAAGTTTCTGGATCATTGGGACCTCTTCTGGGGCAGGCGTGACCTGTTCAAGAAGGACGGGTTACACTTGAATCCTGGGGGGACCAATATCCTAGCGGGGAGGTTTGCTAGGGCTACGGGGCAGACTTTAAACTAGTAAGATGGGGGGGCGGAAATCAATTTGAGGAAACTATGGGAGAGGAGGTTAGTTCACCAGTAGAGCAAGTAAGTAGACCGTGTGTGAGGGAGGACAGGCAGGTGATGGAGGAGGGATGCGCTCAGCCCGAAGTTGTAGGGGAGAAGAAAGAAAAGGATAATAAATTTGAATGCATTGCTAGGGATGAAAAGAGAGGAGGAGGTGGAGAGTATCTTAAATGTATCTATTTTAATGCTAGGAGCATTGTAAGAAAGGTGGATGAGCTTAAAGTGTGGATTGATACCTGGAATTATGATGTTGTAGCTATTAGTGAAACATGGTTGCAGGAAGGGTGTGATTGGCAACTAAATATTCCTGGATTTAGTTGCTTCAGGTGTGATAGAGTAGGAGGGGCCAGAGGAGGAGGTGTTGCATTGCTTGTCCGAGAAAATCTTATGGCGGTGCTTTGGAAGGATAGATTACAGAGCTCCTCTAGGGAGGCTATTTGGGTGGAATTGAGGAATGGGAAAGGTGTAGTAACACTGATAGGAGTGTATTATAGGCCACCTAATGGGGAGCGTGAGTTGGAAGAGCAAATGTGTAAGGAGATAGCAGATATTTGTAGTAAACACAAGGTGGTGATTGTGGGAGATTTTAATTTTCCACACATAGATTGGGAAGCTCATTCTGTAAAAGGGCTGGATGGTTTAGAGTTTGTGAAATGTGTGCAGGATAGCTTTTTGCAACAATACATAGAAGTACCGACTAGAGATGGGGCAGTGTTGGATCTCCTGTTAGGGAATGCGATAGGTCAGCTGACAGATGTATGTGTTGGGGAGCACTTCGGGTCCAGTGATCACAATAGCATTAGCTTCAATATAATTATGGAGAAGGACAGGACTGGACCTAGAGTTGAGATTTTTGATTGGAGAAAGGCTAACTTTGAGGAGATGCGCAGGGATTTAGAGAGAGTGGAATGGGTCAAGTTGTTTTATGGGAAGGATGTAATAGAGAAATGGAGGTCATTTAAGGGTGAAATTATGAGGGTACAGAATCTTTATGTTCCTGTTCGGTTGAAAGGAAAGATTAAAGGTTTGAAAGCGCCATGGTTTTCAAGGGATATTAGAAACTTGGTTCGAAAAAAGAGGGATGTCTACAATAGATATAGGCAGCATGGAGTAAAGGAATTGCTCGAGGAATATAAAGAATGTAAAAGGAAACTTAAGAAAGAGATTAGAAAAGCTAAAAGAAGTTACGAGTTTGGTTTGGCAAATAAGGTGGAAGTAAATCCGAAAGGCTTCTACAGTTATATTAAAAGCAAGAGGATAGTGAGGGATAAAATTGGTCCCTTAGAGAATCAGGGTGGTCAGCTATGTGTGGAGCCGAGGGAGATGGGAGAGATTTTGAACGATTTCTTCTCTTCGGTATTCACTAAGGAGAAGGATATCGAATGGTGTAAGGTGTGGGAAACAAGTAAGGAAGTTATGGAACCTATGACAATTAAAGAGGTGGAAGTACTGGCGCTTTTAAGAAATTTAAAAGTGGATAAATCTCCGGGTCCTGACCGGATATTCCCCAGGACCTTGAGGGAAGTTTGTGTAGAGATAGCAGGAGCTCTGACGGAGATCTTTCAGATGTCATTAGAAACAGGGATTGTGCCGGAGGATTGGCGTATTGCTCATGTGGTTCCATTGTTTAAAAAGGGTTCTAGAAGTAAGCCTGGCAATTATAGACCTGTCAGTTTGACATCAGTGGTGGGTAAATTAATGGAAAGTATTCTTAGAGATAGTATTTATAATTATCTGGATAGACAGGATCTGATTAGGAGTAGCCAGCATGGATTTGTGCGTGGAAGGTCATGTTTGACAAACCTTATTGAATTTTTTGAAGTAGTTACGAGGAATGTTGACGAGGGTAAGGCAGTGGATGTAGTCTATATGGACTTCAGCAAGGCCTTTGACAAAGTTCCACATGGAAGGTTAGTTAAGAAGGTTCAGTCGTTAGGTATTAGTGCTGGAGTAATAAAATGGATTCAACAGTGGCTAGATGGGAGATGCCAGAGAGTAGTGGTGGATAATTGTTTATCGGGATGGAGGCCGGTGACTAGCGGGGTGCCTCAGGGATCTGTTTTGGGCCCAATGTTGTTTGTAATATACATAAATGATCTGGATGATGGGGTGGTAAATTGGATTAGTAAGTATGCTGATGATACTAAGGTAGGAGGTGTTGTGGATAATGAGGTGGGTTTTCAAAGCTTGCAGGGAGATTTATGCCGGTTAGAAGAATGGGCTGAACGTTGGCAGATGGAGTTTAATGCTGAGAAGTGTGAGGTTCTACATTTTGGCAGGAATAATCCAAATAGAACATACAGGGTAAATGGTAGGGCATTGAGGAATGCAGTGGAACAGAGAGATCTAGGAATAACAGTGCATAGTTCCCTGAAGGTGGAGTCTCATGTAGATAGGGTGGTGAAGAAGGCTTTTGGAACGCTGGCCTTTATAAATCAGAGCATTGAGTACAGAAGTTGGGATGTAATGTTAAAATTGTACAAGGCATTGGTAAGGCCAAATTTGGAATATTGTGTACAGTTCTGGTCACCGAATTATAGGAAAGATATCAATAAATTAGAGAGAGTGCAGAGACGATTTACTAGGATGTTACCAGGGTTTCAGCACTTAAGTTACAGAGAAAGGTTGAACAAGTTAGGTCTCTATTCATTGGAGCGTAGAAGGTTGAGGGGGGATTTGATCGAGGTATTTAAAATGTTGAGAGGGATAGATAGAGTTGACGTGAATAGGCTGTTTCCATTGAGAGTAGGGGAGATTCAAACGAGAGGACATGATTTGAGAGTTAGGGGGCAAAAGTTTAAGGGAAACACGAGGGGGTATTTCTTTACTCAGAGAGTGATAGCTGTGTGGAATGAGCTTCCTGTAGAAGTAGTAGAGGCCAGATCAGTTGTGTCATTTAAGGTAAAATTGGATAGGTATATGGATAGGAAAGGAGTGGAGGGTTATGGGCTGAGTGCGGGTAGGTGGGACTAGGTGAGATTAAGAGTTCGGCACGGACTAGGAGGGCCGGAATGGCCTGTTTCCGTGCTGTGATTGTTATATGGTTATATGGTTATAATAATTCCAGGTTGTGGTTCAGGCAGAAAGGCTTGATCTGAAGTTAGACTTCACATGCATTTGGCTTATTTCCTCCTCAGTCATTGCAGATCCGCTTCTGTCAACAATCATACAACAACAGGGATTGTGGGGAGCTCGCTGAAGGTGCGGAGTCCTTGGCGGAGGAAGTGGTCGGCCAAGCATGGCCAAAACACAGAGCTGTAGCAAAGTGTGGGACTTCTAACTGATTTAGTGCCGTGTATTAAGAAGAGTTTCAAAAGTATCTTCGGTCAATTTAGATCTCACTTTTCCTTCATTTCTCCATAGGGAAAGAGTTTGACAACTATAATTCATGGTGAAAATGTGAGCAAAATACCAAGAATCAAAGAACATTTATTATCAAAAAGTGTATAAATTATTCACCTTGAGATTAGTTTACTTATAGGCAGCCACAAAGTCAATGTTTTTAGCAAAACTCCCCAGTAAGAAGTTTAGATCGAGTGGACAGGCAGAGTGGAAATGCTAGTTCAAGGTGGCCTATTTTTGAGGTGATTGGAGGAATTTATAGGGGGGGGGGGGTGTCAGTGGTAGATTTTTTACACAGAGAATGGTGGGTGGGTGGAATGCCCTGCCAGGGGTGGTGGTAGAGGCAGATACATTAAAGACACTTAAGAGACTCTTAGATAGACATATAGATGATAGAAAAATGTAAGCAATGTGGGAGGGAAGAGTTAGATTGATCTTAAAGTAGGTTAAAATTTCGGCATAGAAGAGCTTGTACTGTGAGTTTCTATGCAAGACTAAACAGAACATTTAATCAATATTGTATTGATTTATTATTTTCACACGTACTGAGGTATAATGAAAAACTTTTACTCTGTGCACCATCCAGGCAGATTCCTCCATAGATAAAGACACAAGAGCCTGCAGATGCTGGAATCCGGAGCAAGAAGCAATCTACTGGAGGAACTCAGCGGGTCGGGCAGCATCTGAGGGAGGAATATAACTGTTGACATGTCAGTGTGAAACTTTGCATCAGGCCCTTGCCTGGTGTCTCAGGGTTGGGTGTGTCTGTACCCACACCACCCCCCGCCCCTGGCACTCCTCTCTGCCACCTATCCCACACCCCTCCCATAGCCCTCCACCCTCGCCATTCCCAACATCCTTTGCTCCCACCAGATTTACAAACTCACTCTCCGCTCCATATTGACAAATACAGTACTGTGCTAAAGTCTTAGGTACCCTTGCTATAGTATATACATGTGCCTAAAATTTTTGCACAGTCCTGTATATCCTGCGAGTAGGAGGAGGGTAGAATTATTAATAACTTTAGAGATACAGTGTGGAACATGTCCTTCCATCCCAACAAACCACACAACCTAGCAACCCACCTATTTAACCCTAGCGTAATCACTGGACAACTTACAATGACCAATTAACCAACTAACCTATACATCTTTGGACTATGGGAGGAAATCGGTGCACCCAGAGGAAACACACGCATTCATGGGAAGGACGTACAAACTTCATACAAATTGAACTCCGAACTCCAACACCTCGTGCTGCAATAGCTGACCTCTATGCAATCACGGCATACTAATATTGAATTCAAAATTCCAGATGCAGTCTCAAGATAATCGGAACAAATCATTTGTACCCTCATGTTCAAATCTATTTGCATTTCAGGCCAAAATGCCATTTGCCAGCAAGGGAAAAGCAAGTACCCAGGCAGAATAAAGTGATACAGCCACAGAGAAAGTAAAGTACAGACAGATGGTACGGTGCAAGGCCATAATGAGCTAGACTGTGTGTTTAAGAATCCATCTTATTGTTCTTAGTGACTATTCAATTGTCTTATAACAGTGGGACGAAGTTGTCCTTGAGCCTGGTGGCACGCGTTTTCAGGCTTTTCTATTTTCTGCCCAATGGGAGGAAGGAAAAGGGAGAATTGGTTATATAGTGTAGTGGTTAGTACAACGCTTCACAGTACCGGCGACCCAGGTTCAATTCCCGCCCCTGTCTGTAAGGAGTTTGCACATTCTCCCAGTGACCATGTGGGTTTCCTCCCACAGGCCAAAGTTGTACCGGTTAGTAGGTTGATTGATCATTGTAAATTGTCCCGTGATTAGTCTGGTGTTAAATCGGCGGATTGCTGGGCGGTGAGGCTTGAAAGGCTAGAAGGGCCTATTCCACGCTGAATCTCAAAAAAATATTTGTTTAAAAACTTTGACAAATAGAAATAAATTTCAGAGTAATCAAGGAAATGATGAACTACTATACTTTGCACCATTTCATTGTTTTGTGATTGTTGCTGCATTTGTCATTTTTTATATTCACTATTACCACAGTTGCTTCCTTAAGGCTGTTATAGCCGGGGGTAGAAGTGGGGAAAAGCTCCCACTATCTACTAAATGCTCTCAATGGCTTGCGACTCAAATAATCACTGAAAACTAAGCCCAGTTCCTGGCCTTCATGTGTGGCTTAGCTACTAAGCCCAGCGGAACCATATGAGCTGACAGGAGAAAGGGCAAAGGTGGGGTGCTGGTGCGTTAAAACCAGTCGCTTCAGGCAGATGAAGGCTTCGAGAGTAATCCCCAGGATGAATCCGGAGCTGGAGTCCCTAAGGCAGTCCCACATTGAGCTCAATGTTAACCAGTAACCCTCTTGATGCTGCTGGTACCAAACTGTATCGGTTTCTGCCGTTCCTTTGGGTTCATTTGATGCATAGAATATGGAACTTGCTACATGAGCAACAGCTTGCTATCTATATCATACTGCCCAGGCTTGCATACCTGGACAGCTAGGACATAACATCCATGGTCGACCACGACCAACGGGTCCTCATTACCACATGGTTACTCTTTGAGCTTCGCACCAGCACGGAATTTCACTCTGTCCTGGAGTATAAACTAATCTGAATCTGATTCTGAGGCATAGCTCTGTCGTCAGCTTTGCTTTCCTGGAATCATAGGCAGGGGCTTGGTCCTCATGCGAAGCTCTTCCACCAAGCTCAGACAGGCAGCACTGGTGCTGTGGCTAGTAACGTTGATGTAGAATGGACCTTTTCCATTCAAAGGGGATACCTAAAGAACAATCTGATAGACAAATGCCAACGATAGAAGGAATAGTCTGGTCCAGGTGTGACTAATAGAGAAGTACAAATGACAGGATTGGGTAAAAACAACCTAAACTCTGTGAAAGAGGATGGTATGAGAGTTCCAAAACTCAAGCTGATTTGGTATGTCACCAAAAACTCAAGGAAGTTTCTATAGATGCACCATGGAGAACATTCTGACTGATTGCATCACTGTCTGTAATGGAAAACGCCAACACACAGATCGATAGAGGCTGTAGAGGGTTGTAGACTTAGCCAGCTCCATCATGGGCACTAGCTTCCCCACTGTCAAGGCCGTCTTTAAAAAGCGATGATTCAAGAAAGCAGCATCCGCCATTAAGGACCCTCAAGAATGCTGGATTTCTGTTTAATTTCTGATCCTTAAGAAAACATCGAACTCAACTGGGTCAAGGACAGTGGAAGCAGACAAAACAATTATGGAAAACTCTGAACATCCTCTACATAGCACCATCCAGAGACAGAGAAGCAGTTTCAGCGACAGGTTACTATCGATGCAATGCTCCTCAGACAGGATGAAGAGGTCAATACTCCCCAATGCCATTAGGCTTTACAATTCAACCGCCAGGACTTAAGAACTTTTTAAAAGCTATTATTAATGCTTTTTGAGATAGTGATTTAGATGCATATCATATTTTTTTTTTTACTGAGTTAAGTATTGTATGTAATTAGTACTGCTACAACAAGTGTATGGGACATTGGAAAAAAAGTTGAATTTCCCCATGGGGATGAATAAAGTATCTATCTATCTATCTATCTATCTATCTATCTATCTATCTATCTATCTATCTATCTATCAATTGTCTTTGTTCTTGCCATGAGGTTGAAGGAATTGAGGCTGCCATTTTGTGAAGCTGCTCTGTGACCTCCATTTTGTGAACTGTTGGATAAACTGTTTCTTGTCCTGGGATAACTTAATCAGAGCAATGGAATACGGACACAAGGAGTTTCTGCTATTGATCTGCTAAACTTGAGACCATTCTCAGATAAGCTGTTTATTGTGTACAATGGCAGGTTTGCAGAAGTTATCTCGGCTCAGTATCTGAGTGACCTGATTTGACTGGTTTGAACCGGAGTTGAATAGAACAAAATAAGACTCCTAAGGCATGAAGCTTAACCCTTGGACTACATCCAATGGGAATATCTTATAGGTCAGTCAGATAACCCTGAGCCAAGAGGAATGAAGTGCATCATCTGAACTGATAAGCAGTGTTTAAAATAAAGAGCTTCAAATGAAAAAGTATGTCACCTAAGCATCACAAGGAAGGGTCCCAATGCCGGGGTGTGGAGCAAAAAGAATCAATGGTTTGTCCAGTGGGAGATCACCTATTTTGTTGTTATAAATTGAAGAAGCGGTCTGAGTGAGTATTGGCAGAGGGAACAGTAGAATTCATGTTTAAAGTTGTTGGTCTGGGATCAACATAGTTAGGTTATTGTTTGTGCAGAGACAATAAAGTGCAAGCTTTAAGAATTAAGAATTGTGTAGTAAGTTTTCTGCCTTAGTTCTGTTGGTCAATGGTCAACAATGAAGTAATTTTTACATATTGCGCTGTACTGATGCCACAAAACAACAACAAATTCCACGCTGTGTGTTGGTGATATTAAACCTGATTCAGATTCCTGTGTTGTTAACCTTCAACAATAATGTGGATGACAAAATCCCAGTTAGCTCAACAGATGTGCCACTAATTCCAAATGGAAAATGCACCAGAGTGAGAGACAGCAGAAACTATTTGCAAAGGTTTGACTTTGTCACAAATGGAGCAGGTAAAAGAAAATGAAAATTTCACACTAATTACCACAAATCATTGATCAGGGGTCAAAAGTATAATGGAAGATAAGAATTAGAATCACCTCAACTAACAGGAAACATATCACTTCCAGAATCAAGACAATACAATCAAACTCTTAAAGCTATGAACAGATGTGTGTAGAGGCCACAAAATTAACGTGAGTACGACAGCCATTCTGGGCAGATTGGCAGTGGGGTAACTTTCTTCTTATTTTAAATGATGAGAGTGGAGTGTTTTTTCTTTAATTTTACAGCTAACTACTAACTGGTAAAACAGAATCAATAGATCTGCTGGTTCAGGATGGCGGTGAATATTGGTAGCTCGGGTTGAGCTGTTTGATGTTGCAGTGTTCACCGAGGTTGTAGACGTTTCATCACCGGTCGAGGTGACATCCTCAGTGTGCAGTCGTTGGTGTTTCTCTCTGGGAGTGCTCGCATTTATATAGCCCCCAACCCTCATTCGCTTGCCTCTGTCCTGACTGGCTAACCCTCCAGTTGACCTTTGAATTCTATTGACTCGCGTTTCTTTGGTTCTTAGATATTTGTAGATGGCGTCTATTTTGATATGTTTGTTTACAGATATCAGAGAGAACCTCACTTATCTGTCAGTTATGGTCGCCTCATTATAGGAAGAATGTGGACGCTTTAGAGAGGATGCTGAGAAGATTGGCCAAGATGCTGCCCGGATTAGAGAACATGTCCTGTGTGGATAGGATGCCAATGATAGAACAAGTAGGAGAGAGATAGATCAACTAGTTGAGAGGTGGAGCAGCAGCAAACTTGTACCTAACATCCGAAATTCTGAAGAATTCAGAAAGGGTAAGATGTGGGAACATGCACCAGTCTTCAAAGAGCGATCAAAAGTAGAAATGGTAAGCAATTTCAAGTTCCTGGGTTTCAGCATCTGTGAGGATCTGTCCTGGGCCCAACATATCGATGCATTTACAAAGAAGGCATGACAGTGGTGATATTTCATTAGGAGTCTGAGAAGATTTGGTATGTCAGTCACAAATTTCTACAGATGTACCGTGGAGAGCATTCTAATTGGCTGCATCACCGTCTCCTCCGGATTGAAAGAAGCTGCGGGGAGTTGTGAACTCAGTCAGCTCCATCATGGCAATAGCCTCCCCAGCAACCAGAACATGCCTCAGAAAAGTGGCATCCATCACTGAGGACCCCATCAACCAGGACATGCCCTCTTCTCATTGCAACCATCAGGGAGGGGGTACAGAAGCCTGAAGACACACACTCAATGATTCAGGAACAGCTTCTTCCCCTCTGCCATCCGATTTCTGAATGGATATTGAACCCATGAACACTACCTCAATACTTTATTATTTCTATTTTTGCATTACTTATTTAATTAAAATTATATGTATATATTTCTTACTGTAATTTACAGTTTTTATTGTCATGTATTGCATTGTACTGCAACAAATTTCATGACATATCCCAGTGATATTAAACCTGATTTTGATTCTGAGTTTTCAAGAGTGAAATCAGGAAATATTTTGGAGTACTGTGTTCATTTCTGGTCACCTCATTATAAGAAGGATGTGGAAACTTTAGGGAAGGGGCAGAGGAGATTTACCAGGACGCTGCCTGGATTAGGGAGCTTGCCTTATGAGGATAGATTGAGAAAGCTTTTATAGTTTGAGATGGGGTGATAACTTTTCTCTCAGGAGCAAAGAATGAAGAGAGGTGATTGGATAGAGGTGTACAAGATGATGAGAGGCATAAATAGAGTGGACAGTCAGAGACTTTCTCCAAGGACAGAAATGGCTAACATGAGGAGGTATAACTTTAAGGTGATCAGAGGAAAGAATAGGAGGATGTCAGAGGTAGATCTTTTCCACAGAGAGTGGTGGATGTGTGGAACTCCCTGCTAGGGGTGGGGTTAGAGACAGATACACGAAGGACATTTAAGGAACTCTTAGATAGGCACATGGATGGTAGAAAATGGATGGTTCTGTAGGAGGAAAGGCTTAAATTGAGGCTGGAGCAAGTTAAAGGGTCAGCACATCATTGTGGGCTGAAGGGCCTGTACTGTGCTGTACTGATCTATGTTCTATGTGAGAAGAGGTTATATTCCTAGGGAAATCAGCTGATGCAGGTATTGGATAATCACTGTGTGTGGTCTGTGGAATTCGTGTCTTACACACAGTTAAGTTCTGTGTAATAAAAGGGGGAGAGAATCTTACATAAACATAGAGACAGAGACATTGATACTGGCAGGTCATCCAATGCCAATATTTATTAGACCATGGACCTACTCTATAAACCAAGTCATAGTAGTTTAATCTGCAGGACTGCTTTATTCTTCAATAAAATCTTGTTATAAAATTTAGCAAATTATTGCACGTGAAGTTTCGGAATAAAATGTGCTGTCACAACATGGGCTGAATAATGAAAAGAAGCAATCGGACCAGACTTCAGCGTTTGAGATTTAATAGTCTGACTAATATTTTACTGGCCTGCAGCTATAATGCACTGGTATGAATTTCAATCCACACTTGATTGAACATGAGTATTCTTGTGCTCTTCTGCCACTGAAAGATCGAGTGTTACTATAACACCAATTACATAATGCAGAACACCTTCAGGCCCACTGTCACTGTTGTATAATAATAATCAGGCCCCTGCATAAACTACAATTCTCACTCTCCTACGGCTGAAGGAGAACACTAACAGGGAAGAGCAGCAAGCACCAGGAAGCAGCTGAAACATATTTTACCATCGGCGTCAATACTGTAACTGACCAAGCAACAGTCGGGGAGATATCTGAACATTGAATGAGCTTGAAAGAGATTTGAGCCTCACTGTGATTAAAACAAAAACTTCACGCCGTCATAAAAGTTTCTTCCCACAGACGGTTAATCTGATCAACCCCCCCCCCCCATTTATTACCTCACTCACTGCACTGCTCTACAAACTCTTCAAACCACTTTCTATAATGCTGCTAATATTGTAAACACTCCAAGAGGACCACAGCCTTGTGGTAGGGTTTGGAGGTTTGTGCGCCTCAATGACCCGGAGAGTGATGCTGGCTGGACTCAGGGCTTTACGCTTTGGCTCTTGGAAGGGTCACGCATGCCAAACAGGTCAAAGGGTAGAGGCCAGACTAAGAGTGGTCCACCAGTCCTCCAGGTTCAGGGGTTCAGCTCAGGACAAACAACCCTCACACAGGAGCAATGAAGCCATGGTTTTATACCCCTTCTGAAAGGCAACATCAGCCTCAAATCAAGGTAAAATGTATTACCAAAATACACATAGGTTGCCATATACCACCTTGAGTTTCATTTTCTTGCAGGCATTTATAGAAAAGTAAAGACATATAGTAAAATGTATGTAAAACTATGCATATTGTAAATGAAGACCGACAAGCAATGTGCAGAAGAAAACAATTCGTACAAATAAATAAATAACACTGAGAACGTGAGCTGTAGAGTCCCTGAAAGTGATTCCCTAGGTGTTGGGGTCAGGTCAGAGTTGTGGTGATTGAAGTTATTCATGTTGGTCCTGGAGTGGGATGGCTGTAAGAATATGGAACATAGGACAGCGCAGGAACAAAAACAGGCCCTTCGGCCCACAATGTTCCGCTGAACCTATTAAATCAGTAATCAAATAGCCAACTAATCCCAGCCGCCACCACTCCAGAGAAAGCAACCCGAGTTTGTCCACCCTCTCATTATAGCACGTGCCCTCCAATCCAGGGAGACCCTGGTAGACCTCCTCTGCACCCTCTCCAAAGCCTCAATATCCTTCCTATAGTGGGGCAACCAGAACTGTACACAATACTCCAGATGTGGCCTAACCAGAGTTTTATAAAACTTCAGCATAACTTCCTGACTTTTGAATTCAATGCCTCAATTAATAAAGGCAGGCATGCCATATGCCTTCTTAACCACCATGTCAACCTGTGTAGCCACATGAGGGAACTATGAGCTTGGACCCCAAGATCCCTCTGCTCATCTTGTCCTTAATAATGTACTGTCCCTTTACATTTGACCTACCAAAGTGGAACATTCACATTTTAATCTCCACCTGCCATTTCTCCACTCATATCTACAATTAATCTACAGACCATTGTATCCCTCACTACCGTTTTGCTACACACCACTGCACATCTAAGGAAGTTGATTTAAGTGTAAGTTGAACCTGCAAACTATCTTAGCAACAGGAATACTGTCCCATGTGCCATGACGGGATTTTGATAGAATCTTTATAACCTCTCAGTCCTTGTATTCAGAACACCAGATTCTGTGACCTTCCTGTCAGCAGTGTCACAGGCACAGGACAGATGTCAATACAATTGAAAGAGTACAGATAAAATTTACAAGGATATTACAGGGACTTGAGGACCTGAGTTATAGGGAAAAGTTGAATAGGTTAGGACTTTATTCCTTGGAATGTAGAAGATAGAGAGGAGATTTGAAAGAGGTATACAAAATGATGGGGGGTATTGATAGGGTAAATGCAAGCAGGCTTTTTGCATTGAGTTCAAAAGTTCCAAGTTCAAAGTAAATTACTATTGAAGTACATATATATCACCAAATATTACTGGAAAATCAATGTATTGCAAAAAAACAGTAGAACAGAAAAATACAGAGAAACAACGAAAAACTACATACAAGGACTGACAAATTATGCAAATACAACAAGAAAGTAATAAAAATAAATAAGTAAGTTATTACAGAGAACACAATACTGAAATAGTACCGAGGTTAGGTGAGACTACAATTAGGTGTAAGAATCAGAATCAGGTTTAATATCACTGGCAACTGTTTGAAATTTGTTATCTTTGCGGCAGCAGTACAATGCAACACATAATAATAGAGAAAAACATGAAATACAGTAATATATATATACTGCGTAAATTATATAAGTAGTGAAAAAGGTAGTGAGGTAGTGTTCATGGGTTCAATGTCTATTCAGAAATCAGATAGCAGAGGGGAAGAAGCTGTTCCTGAATCGTTGAGTGTGTGCCTTCAGGCTCCCTGATGGTAGCAATGAGAATAAGGCATGTCCTGGGTGATGGGGGTCCTTAATGATGGATGCTGCCTTTCTGAGGCATCGCTTCTTGAAAATGACCTGGATACTATGGAGGCTAGTGCCCATAATGGAGCTGACTAAGTTTACAACTCTCTGCAGCTTCTTTCAATCCTGTGCAGTAGCCACCGTCTCCCCACCCATACCAGACGGTGATGCAGCCAGTCAGAATGCTCTCCATGGTACATCTGTAGAAATTTGTGAATGTCATTAGTGACAGACCAAATTTCCTCAAACTCCAAATGAAATACAGCCACTGTCATGCTTTCTTTGAAGCTGCATCGATATGTTGGGTCCAGGTTAGATATTGACAGCCAGGTACTTGAAATTGCTCACTCTTTCTACTTCTGATCCCTCGATGAGGATTGGTGTGTGTTCCCTTGTCGTACCTTTTCTGAAGTTTCAAAGGTTCATAGATTTCAGAGGGTAAGGGTCAAAGATAAATGTTTAAGAGGAACCTTCAGGAGAGTTCTTTCACTCAGAGGAAGTGAGGGCGTGGAATGAGTTGCCAGCAGATGTGGTGGATGCAGGTTTGATTTCAACATTTGAGAGAAGATGGGAGGGGTGTGGAGGGCTATGATCCAGATGGAACTAGGCAGAATAACAGTTCAGCATGCTCTAGATGGGCTGAAGGGTCTGTTTCTGTGCTGTAGTGCTCTGGGACTCTTTAACACTCAACGGCCAAGCAACGTCCCACGTTAATGCTCGTCTCTGTTGTGGAACCTGCTTCCCAGAAGTTCAATGAACTTCTCTGCTGACTCCCAATGAGAATTGTATGTGCATTCCGCACAATTCCCCATGAGAATTGTGCACGCTCTCTGATATCAGCCAGGCAGTGTGGCAGTGCACAAGCATTAGCCAGGGGAAGAGTTCTGCCCGCGGTTTAATGTTGCTCTCTCTCCAAATGCCACAACTGCAATGCATCAAGCTCTCAGTGAAATCAGAGCTACACTTCCCTGTGTGGTATCATGGATTAAATATGAGTCCTTCCATTTCTCCCCAAGTCAGTGGAAATCTGCATGTCAAATCTAAATCAGGACGACAAAAATAGACGCATAAATAAAATGGGGAGGTGAGAAACTAATAATTGATGAGCCCCACTATTTACACGGCAGCTTTATCACTTGCTCAATCATTGATGACTGAGCTGAACTTCTGAATACATTAAACCCATAATGAACAGGCGCTGAGCCCGCAGCCAATATGCAGATGCCTTCTTAAATAATACACAGTACGGCCTGCCAATGTGATTCCTCGGGGGATGGGATTTTCTTTACAAATTTCACAATATGCAAATGTTATGCCCTATAAAATGTCATTCAGTATCATTTCCTGAAGATTTGTAATGATAGAATTTGAAAATATACAAAATTACAAAACTTTATTCCTGTGAAATACTACGCAATAATGTTTCATAAAATCTGTAATAGCTTATTTATTGGAACTATAAAATATCTGCTTATCTCACATCTGATCTTTTACTAATAAATGAAGCTGCTGCAACAATTAAGCAAAAATTCCAATGCTCTGATTTTGGAGATCCATGAAAAATTGATGTAAAAAAAGTTGATTATTGACTTCAGGAGGAGGAAACCTGAGGTTGAGGAGGAGGAGCCAAAGATGGCACCAGAGAGCAACTTCTCTCGGTATATCTGCGAAACAGTTTACAATTCTTCTCTTTAATGTCTCTTTTCTTCCTTTTCAAGGTGGCTGGGGTCCTGTCGGAGTCCGTCCTCCACAGCTGCACTCAGCCTGCGGTTCTTCACGACGGTGGGCTCTGACTCTCGGAGCTCCTGAGCAGGCCTGGCATTTTTTGTTATCTCCAGGAGCGGCCTGGAAGATGTGGACCTTTGGGGTGTGGCCCTGCAGACAACCCAATTCCTCGCCGATGTCGCCTCCGAAGCATTGCAGGAGATGAGAACATCGAGACAGCAGTGGATGCTGCTGTCAAAGTAAGGAATACTGCAGACTGTATCAATGAAACAGCAAGCTGTTGGTCTCTCCTCTCACTGTGACAGGACCGATACCTCTCTCTCCCTCGTTAGTGAGAGAGACAGAGCCTGTGGCATGTTGAACTGGTTTTTAATAGACTCTAGATCACGGTCTCTTTTGGGGTCTTTGCTAGTGTTTGCATGACGGGTAGTGGGGCACTGATGTTTTTGCTGAGGGAATGCACACAAAATGTTGGAGGAACTCAGCAGGCAAGGCTGAGGCAGGTGGTGGGAGGAGAGGAGAGAGAGTTGATGCTTTGCCGCTGCTTATCTGTGGGAGGTGGGGGGGGGGGCTTTGGGTTTTCCTATCATTCATTCGTTGAGGTTTTTCTTCTGTTTTGTGGACGTCTGCAGAGAGTAGGAATTTCAGGTTGTATACTGTATACGTTCTCTGATATTAAATACGACCATGAGCCAGTTGTCATCGGAGGACCAGAGGTGGAGAGAGTCAACAACTTTAAATTTCTTGGTGAAATCATTTCAGAGAACCTATTCTGGGCCCTTAAGTGCAATTACAAAGAAAGCACAGCAGTGCCTCTACTTCCTTAGGACTTGGTGAAGATTCAGCATGACATCTAAAACTTTGACAAACTATAGATGTGTAGTGGAAAATGTATTGACTGGTTGCATCATAGCCTGGCATGAAAACACCAATGCCCTTGAATGGAAAATCCTGCAAAAAGTACTTTCCCCATCATTGAAGTTTTCCAACAACCAATTGGCTCACTTTCCATGACACTTCATTTCATACTAAGACCATAATGCCATAAGATATAGAAGCAGAATTAGGCCATTTGGCCCATTGATTCTGCTATGCCATTTCATCATGGCCGATACAGTTTTCCACTTAGCCCCAATCTATTGCCTTCTCCTCGTATCCCTTCATGCCCAGATCAATCAAGAATCTATCAACCTCTGCCTTAAATATACATAAAGACTTGGCCTCCACAGATGCCTGTGGCAAAGAATTCCACAGATTCACCTCTGTCTGGCAAAAGAAATTCCCCCTCATCTCTGTTCTAAAGGACACCCCTCTATTCTGAAGCTGTCCCTTGGTCTTAGACACCACCCTCATAAGAAACATTCTCTCCAATCCACTCTATTAAGTCCTTTCAACATTCAATAGGTTTCACTGAGGTCACCCCTCTTTCTTCTGAATTCTGGTAAACACAGGCCCAAAGCCATCAGACGCTCTTCATATGACAAACCATTCAATCCTGGAATCATTTTCATAAACCTTCTTTGAACCTTCTCCAGTTTCAGTACATCCTTTCTAAGATAAGGTGCCCAAATCTGCTCACAATACCTCACGTGAGGCCACACCAGTGCTTTATAAAGCCTCAACATTACATCCTTGCTTTTATATTCTAGTCCTCTTGAAATGAATGCTAACATTGCATTTGCCTTCCTCACCACAGACTCAGCCTGCAAATTAACCTTTAGGGAATCCTGCACAAGGACTCCCAAGTTCCTTTACTCCTCAGTTTTTTTTTGTATTTTCTCTGCATTTAGAAAATAGTCAACCCTTTCATTTCTTCTACGAAAGTGCATGATCATACACTTCCCGACAGTATATTCATCAGTCTTTTTGTTGCCTATTCCCTTAATCTGTCTAAGCCCTTCTGTAGCCTCTCTACTTCCTCAAAACTATCTGCCTTTCCTCCCATCTTCATATTGTCTGCAAACTTTGCAACAAAGCCATCAATCCCATCATTCCATCATTGACACACAATGTACAAAAAATCGATCCAAACTCAGACCCCTGTGGAGTCACCAGCAGCCAGTCAAAAAAAGCTCCCTCTATTCTCACTCTTTGTCTCCTGCCAATTAGTCAATACTGTACTGTATCCATGCTAGTATCTTTCCTGTAATACCATGGGCTCATAGGTTGCTAAGCAGCCCCATGTGTGGCCCCTTGTCAAAGGCCTTCTGAAAATCCAAGTACACAACATCAACTGATTCTCCTTTGTCTATCCTGCTTGTTACTTCTTCAAAGAATTCCAACAGATTTCTCAGACAAGATTTTCCCTGAAGGAAACCATGCTGACTACAACCTATTTTATCACCTGCCTCCAAGTACCCTGACTCCAAAATCTTCCCAACCACTGAGGTCAGACTAACTGGCCTGTAATTTCCTTTCTTCTGCCTCTCTCCCTTCTTGAAGAGTGGAGTAAAATTTGCAATTTTCTGGTCTTCCAGAACCATTCCAGAATCTGGTGATTCTTGAAAGATTATTACCAATGCCTCTACAATCTCTTCAGACACCTCTTTCAGATTTCTGGGATGTAAACCATCTGGTCCAGGTGACTTATCTACCTTGAGACCTTTCAGTTTCCCAAGAACCTTCTCTCTAATTATTGTAACTTCACACACTACATGCCTCCTGACACCTGGAACTTCCTCCATGCTGCTAGTGTCTCAATATTTATTGCTTATTTAGTTATTATTATTGTTTCTTCTGTTTTGTATTTCTACAGTTTGTTGTCTTCTGCACTCCGTTTGAATGCCTTAGTTGGGCCGTCTTTCATTGATTCTGTCCTAGTTATTTTTCTATAGATTTGATGAGAGTGCCCACAAGAAAAGGAATCTCAGGATCACATGTGGTGACATATATTTACTTTGATAATAACATTTACTCTGAGCTTCGAACTTTGAACTTTGGATACGGCCCAGTCCATCAGCGGTAGGGACCTCCCCATCAATGAGTACATCTACACAAAGCGCTGTCGCAGGAAAGCAGCATCCATTATCAGGGTCCCTCACCACCCAGGTTATGCTCTCTTCTCACTACTGTCATCAGGTAAAAGGTACAGGAGCCTCAGGATCCAGACCATCAGGTTCAGGAACAGTTACTGTACCTCCACCATCAGGCTCCTGAACCAAAGAGGATAACGTCATTCAACTTCACTTGCCCCATCACAGAAATGTTCCCAGAACTCCATACCCCTCCCATCCATTAAATATTGAAATTGAATCCACATCCACTACTTGTGCTGGCAGCTCATTCCGCACTCTCACCACCCTCTGAATGAAGGAGCTCCCCCTCAGAGGGTCGTGACGGTGTGAAATGAGCTGCCAGCAGAAGTGTTAAATGCAGGCTTGATTTTACATAAGTTTGGGTGACAGGGTGGAGATACATCTCTACCAAAGGAGGTGTAAGGGGCTCCTTCCCTCCACTACCTGCAGGTCACCCTTGGACAAGGGGTAGCACCTGCCTAGCCCCCAATCAGGGTCATGTGAAGACACGGGAGCAGGTGGTGGATGGTCGTACGAACAGCTGGTGCATATCACAAGTCCTGGTTTTGTGACCACTGACACCAGGCAGACAATCTCTGAAGAGTATTGATAATGGCTGGGGTCACCCGTCTTGTAAAGACACTGCCCAGAAGAAGGCAATGGCAAACCAATTCTTAGAAAAAATTGGCCAGAAACAATGACAGTCATGGATAGACGGAAGATCATGATTGCCCACCACCCAAGAGATTGCTCTCACTTGGCTAAGAAGATCATTTTTTACACCCTGCTACCATTTCTCTGGTGGACAAGTGTTATGTTTTCCCCAACCGTGAGAGAAATTAATCCGACAAGGCAGCGGAATCCAGGTTCAGATTAGTAAACTGGCTGAAAAATCACTGGAATTGCTGCCTTATTTTTCAGATGGCATTCGGCTGGAATGGAGAGATCACCTAAGGAGGGGAGAAGAGTGTCTGTGCTGCTCGGATGTGATCATAGCTCCGTCTACAATCATAAGCCACAGAGGAATGTCATCATCTTGTTAGTAAAATACCACCACCTACAATTTATTGCCATCTGAGCTCATCGTGGGGGTTTGTAGAAAGAAGCACAGAGGTGTTAATTGGTGCAAGAATAAGAAGGAAGTTGGAGACAGTTACTTTCCTCCCCATGTGGTGTGGGTCTGGGACTCATTGTGGTGGAGGCAGATCACGGCAAATTTACGTAGAACATGGAGCAAACCTGTGACAGCCAAAATGCCAGTCAAATTAATCCCATCAGCTTATACGTGGTCCATTTAGGGTGGCCAGGTGGTGTAGTGTTCAGCATAACACTTCACAGAATCAGCGATCCAGGTTCAATTCATGCCGCTGTCCGTAAGGAGTTTGTACCTTCTCCCTGAGAGACGGTGGGGTTCCTCTGGGTGCCCCCATTTCTGCCCACACTCCAAAGATGTACGGGTTAGGGTTAGGCGCCAGAAATACGGTGACACTTGTGGGCTGCCGTCAGCACAGCCTCAGACTGTGCTGGTTGTCGATGGAAACGACGCCTTTAGCTGTATATTTCGATGTTTCACTGTACATGTGACAAATAAAACCAATCTTTATGTCCCTCCATTACCTCCCTGTTCTCAACACATCTTAAATATTGACAACATATCTGCCTTTGAACAGAAAATCCTACAAAAGATAGTGGATTCGGCCCAGTACATCACGAGTAAAGCCCTCCCAACCATTGAGCACATCTACATGAAGCATTGTCACAGGAAAGCAGCATCCATCATCAGAGACCCTCACACCCAGGCCAGGCTCTCTTCTCACTGCTGCCATCATCAGAAGGTACAAGTACCTCAGGACTCACACCACCAGGTTCAGGAACAGTTACTACCCCTCAACCATCAGGCTCTTGAACCAAAGGGGATAACAATCACCTTTCCAGCTCTTAGCTTCATCCCTCCCCCTCCGGTCTTCTCCTATCATTTCGCATTTCCCCCTTCCCCCACTACTTTCAAATCTCTTACTATCTTTCCTTTCAGTTAGTCCTGACGAAGGGTCTCGGCCCGAAACGTCGACAGTGCTTCTCCTTATAGATGCTGCCTGGCCTGCTGTGTTCCACCAGCATTTTGTGTGTGTTGTTGTTTGAATTTCCAGCATCTGCAGATTTCCTCGTGTTAACTACACTCAACTTCATTTGCTCCATCTGTTCCCACAACCAATGGACATTTTTCTATATTATCATGTATTGCATTGCACTGCTGCCACAAAGTTAACAAATTACACAACAGATGCCGATGATACTAAAACTACTTCTGATTCTGATTCACTTTGGAGGACTCTTCTTCTCATGCTCTCGATATTTATTGCTTATTTATTTATGATTACTAATTCTTTCTTTTTGTATTTGCACAGTTTGATGCCTCCTACACTCTGGTTGACCGTCCAAGTTGGCTGAAGATCAGTGAAGTACAGCGGAGATTTGTCCCCTGGCAGGTCTAACCAAGCCGTGAAGGTGATGTTCCATTGGTATACCTACTAGACTAGATTTAGTAGTAGGATCGTGGCTAGCTGAGTCAAGGAGGTAAGCATGCCTTTGCTACTTTGTAGGTTATGCCTCTTCAGGCAAAGGCTGTACCCAACGAGGACGCCGGCAGCAGGGCGTCTGATGGTGTCAGTGGCAGATGAGTCCAAAAGGGTCGATGGTACAGCCACCTTGGTGGCGTGCGGAGGAACCGGAGCGCTGGTCAACGGATGGCTTCACTAGACTAGTTGGTTGTCACTGCGGGACAGCTTCCTTACCCGCTAAGTCTGTTACACTCCTGTGTACCACTTAGCATCAGATCTGGAAGCCCAGAGAGACTGCATGACACCGTCTGTCTTATTACTGTGCAAGGCGTGTTGGTGTAGATAAAACTCTCAGCACAGTCAACATCGAAATCGATGGACAGCCGTAGAAGAGAAGGATTATAGAAGAATGGAGGGCAATGAGCTGTGTAGGAAATGGGGGGGGGGGGGTTAGATTGATCATGGAAGAGGTTTATATTGGTCAGCATAACACTGTGGGCTGAAGGGCCTGGACTGTGCTGTCCTGTTCTATATTCTATGATCTATGGAGTACTGACCCTTCACCTGACCTTTGTGCGTCACACTGCCCTGTCTCCTACAATCCACGCCATGGATTCTAAGAGTAACATTCAGACTGTCATGAGAATCACAGTGCATCAGGCAACTCTATGCTATGTGATTATGCTCCTCCATGGTTTGGACTGAACCTGTGCAAAGACATGCTTAGAATCCCTTAGGGGACAAACTCTGGAGAGGGAGCAAAAGGAGTTATCAGATTTCTCCAACTTTCAGTAATCTCACCACTTCTTCCTTATCTCTTTTTTTAATTGATTCCTCTCTCACCCCTTGTCTTCCCCAAAACCCGCCTATCACCTCCCTCTAGGTTCCCTCCTCCTTCCCTTTCCTCCATGGTTCACCCTTCTCTCCTATCAGATTCCCTCTTCTTAAGTTATTTATCTTTTCCACCTATCATCTCCCAGCTTCTTATTTCATCCTCCCTCCCCTTCATTTGGTCTCACCTGTGCTCTGCCAGCTTGTACTCTTCCCCCTCCTCCCATCTTCTTATTCTGGCTTCTGCCCCCTTCCTTTCCGGTCCTAAAGAAAGGTCCTGGCCCAAAACATGGACTGTTTATTCCTCTCCAGAGATGCTGCTGAGTTCCTCCACAATTTGCATGTGTTCCTCAAGATCTCCAGTATCTGCAGAACCTCTTGTGTTTATGATCAGATGTTAACAGCCTTTGCCACACAGTCTCTTCACTGTTCAGTCAAGACTTATAGATTCATAGTCATAGAAAAATATAGCGCAGAAACAGGTCTTTCAGCCCATCTAGTCCATGCTGAGCTATTTAAGCTGCCTACTCCTATCGACCTGCACTGGGACCAAAGCCCTCCATACTCCTACCAGTCATGTACCTATCCAAACTTCTCTTAACCTTTGAAATCAAGCTTGCATGCACCACTTGTGCTGGCAGCTCGTTCCACATTCTCATGACCCTCTGAGTGAAGAAGTTTCCCCTGATGTTTCCCTTAAACTTTACACCTTTCACCCTTAACCCATGACCTATGGTTGTAGTTCCTCCCAACCTCAGTGGAAAAAGCCTGCTTGTCTTTACCCTACCCATACCCATCATAATTTTGTATACTGTACCTCCATCAAACTGCAAGTCTGTGTCTTTGCTCACACTGGAGTGCTCAGTGGTGGTGCCGATGCTTGCTTTTTGCCGGGGAGGGAGGGAGGATCATTGCTCGCTGCCACTTATGTGTGGGAGGGGGGAGTTGGGGGGACTTTGGGGTTCTCACGTTTAACAGTCGTTCATTCCTTGGGGCACTTCTCTGCTTTTGTGGATGTTTGTGAAGAGAAAGCATTTCAGGCTGAATATTGTATACATTTCTCTGACATTAAATTGAACCGTTGAACCTTTGAAATCTCCCCTTAATCTTCTACATTCCAAGGAATAAAGTCCTAACCGATTCAATCTCTCCTTATGTCACCCTGATTGGTGACGAAACGTTTGCTGCCGAACCCCCAGGATCAGTGAACAACCCTGCAAGCAAGGCTTCCAATCGTCTCTTTTGTTTCGCACAACCCTTAAAACCAGAATATTGCATCATGTAGATATTTCTAATGAACATGATTGTGGAGCATAAATGAATAGATGATGGCTGAGGTCTCAAAGGGTTAAATCCCATTTCAATGAATCTTCTTCAGTAGTTTGTTGCCTGTGGTTTCCTGTCCCTCTCTGATCCCCCGAGGAATGAATATCAGAAGGATACATATGGAGAGGGTGTGAGCCGAGTGCGATGCACCATTGCAACAGAGCACGGACACCTTTAACGTTAGCTCACTCAGCTGCGCCAGGTCGAAATCTGTCTTGTGTTGCATGAAGAATGAGGCCATGTTTTTAGAACAAGCATCCAAATGTTCTCATAAATAAATATTTTCATTATTTTAAAGAAAGGTCTCAAAGGTTCAATTATTTATTATCGAAGCACGTATGCAGTATACAACTCTGAAATTCGTCTTCTCCGGATAGCCACAAAGCAGAAAACCATGGAAGCTGTTGAAGGAGCAACCTCAACCCCCCCCCCCCCCCCCCCACTGGGCAAAAAAATCTCGCGGACAGCAACACGGTCATCAACGCCTCAGCCCATGGCAAAAAAACCTCACAAGTCATGCCAACCAGCAATAAGAACGTCAAACCCTAAACTCCAAACACCCTCCCTCGCACAATAAAACTAACAAATCATGCCAAACGGCAACAATGGGCAAGAACACAGAATGCAATAAAAACAAGAACTGAAAGAGATCAATTTGTACAGTTAGTTTGAACTCCAGCCCACAGTCCAATCCTTAAATCGCAGAATTTCATTAAAACCCTCTGGCAGGCGTGGGGGGGGGTGGAGGGAGAGAGGGAGAGAGGGAGAGAGAGGGAGAGAGAGAGAGAGAGAGAGAGAGAGAGAGAGAGAGAGAGAGAGAGAGAGAGAGAGAGAGAAAGAGAGAGAGAGAGAGAGCGACTCATTACTTCAATTAAAAAGGCTAATGAATCCCATTACCTTAACATCCCCCTATCTAGGCCACAAGGAAGATACGCATTTTTATGTCAAAGAGTGGGGATAATCCTCTTTGGAGTTTTTTGGTTAAACTTTATTCATCATTTTAAAAATCAAAAATCAACTAGACAGTTCCTTTTGCATAATACTGTAATGTATAGATCTATTTCTTTAGAGCAATTACTCCCCTTAGCACTACGTATGGACTGATAACTTACACATTGATCTCTCCCTCTCTCAATGCAATGTGAACACTCCAGTTAAAGCCACCTCCCGCAAGTGTGCTTTTATTTAATTGATATATAGTTGCACAGACTCAACAAAGACCATAAGACATAGGAGCAGAATTAGGCCATTTGGCCCATCGAGTCTGCTCCGCCATTTCATCATGGCTGATCCATTTCCCTCTCAGCCCCAATCTCCTGCCTTCTCCCCGTATCCCTTCATGCCCTGACTAATCAAGAATCTATTAACCTCTGCTATAAATATACTCAATAACTTGGCCTCCACAGCTGCCTGTGGCAACAAATTCCACAGATTATCCACTCTCAGGCTAAAGAAATTCCTCCTCATCTCCGTTCTAAATTGACCCCCCCTCCCATTCTGAGGCTGTGTCCTCTGGTCTTAAACTGCCCCACCATAGGAAACATCCTCTCCACATCCACTCTATTGAGGCCTTTCAACATTTAATAGGTTTCAATGAGATCCCCCCTCAGTCTTCTGAATTCTAGTGAGTACAGACCCAGAGCCATCAAATGCTCCTCATACAACAAGCCTTTCAATCCAAGAATCATTTTCGTGAACCTCCTTTGAACCCTCTCCAATGTCAGCACATCCTTTCTAAGATAAGAAACTGCTCACAATACTCCAAGTGAGGCCTCACCAGTGCTTTATAATGTCTCAAGAAACTTCTTTCATGCTTACATCAATAGACAAGGTGTTATGTAGTGTTCAATTACATTTCTGGAAAGCACTCATGAGGCCACCTGAGGTGGTACACCTCTGCAATAATTGAAGGGCTTCCTCTCTCAAACCAGCCCCTGCTTCTCCAGTAGTGGAAGAACCCTGCACTGCGTGCTTTCCCCCTGAGCCCCTGTACCGGGCTTCAGTGCGTCCCTCAGCACGCCCTCCTGCAGCCTGGAATGTCCCAGTGAGCATCATTCCTCAATGGAATTAGTGATTATTCGCTTCAGTTTGATTCAGTGAAAACAGTTAGGGTAGAAGATTTAGATATAAGTATGGTCTAATTGGTGGACTTAATTACTTCTTCCTCTCCTTTAAGATTTGTGAGCATGAGACTACATCCCTTGTCTTCCCTCTTGTAATGGAGGACGTGCCCTCTGGGAATGGAGAATGTCCCTTTTGGGTAGAAGGACGTGCCTTCTGGGAATTTGCCAAGAAAGTTAGAAGTGACCTTGATAGTGGTCTCATTGCTTCTTATACCATTTCCAAAATGATAGCAAGGTGTGGAAAATCTCATAGAGATGGTGATGGATTAATAATGCCTGCTGTATCAGAAGTGCTCACCACTGTTCTCAAAATGGACACCAGTATTTTAAAATCAATTCCTTCAAGTAATAACTGTAGTTCACCGTATTGACGAAATGAGTGAAGACATTGAGTATCAACTACACACAGAGCTACAAAAAACGGGACGGGATAGAACTGGATGAGTCAATTGTGCAAGACAACGAGGCATTGCTAATGGCACATGTACGGTTTATCGAAAACTGAAATGTTTATGAAGAGATTCTCTTTTGTTAAAAAAGTAAAAAACAAATATCAATGGAGAATCATTCTACGACAAGCTCAAAATGTATATTGAGGATAAAAGTATTACAATTAGGAGCATGATTTCTTGTGCAACAGACTGAGCACCATATATGACAGGTCACCGTGCTGGCATTTATGAAAAAAGAAATTTCAGGTCAGTTTGCAATCCATTGTGTAATTCATTGTCAACTTCTCACAGCCAAAAACCTCAGCCATTGACTTTTGTCAAGGATGACTCTTGTAATATCTGCTATCAACAAAGTAAAGCTCATCCATTAAATAGCAGGATATTTTGCCATTTATGCCAAGATAATGATAAAGAGTTTAAATGCTTCCTTCTTCACACTAAAGTGCGTTGGCTGTCAAAAGGCTGCTGCTTAAAACACTTCATTGACCTTTTTGATACTGTGGTGGAATTTTTACTCAAAGTCGACAAGAACTTGGGAAACAAGATTGAACTTCTACATGGAAACATGGCATACCTAACCGATCTGTGTGACAAAATAAACATTCTAAACATGAAACTGCAGGATGAGAATTTCAATTCAATCCAGGCAAAAAGAGCAGGGTCCACTTTTATCGGAATACTGGAAATATATAAGCAAAACATTGGGAGAGGAATGTTCTCACAGTTCCCCTGCATGAAAGATATGGCACTCTCTTTCATAGACAGTGATTTTTAAGAGTACTGCTTACACCTGCAGTTACTGAAGAAGGGTTTTCAGAATCCATTCAAGGATTAGAATGATCTGGAAATTCCGGACTGAGTAATTAACCCATTTCTTTGCCAGGTGGAAGAACATAAAGAGAGCTTGCGAGAAGAAATAATTGCAATACAGAATGATGAAGAAGCAAAAATGGTTTTCAAAAATGTTGGCTTTTGTGGTATGTGGCTACACTGTCATACGAAGTTTCTTGGTCTTTGGAGAAGAGCCAAACTGATCTTCATTGCATTTCCATCCTCCTACCTTGTTGAAAGAGGTTTCAGTGCAATGAACCACACACTCACAAAAAACAGAAACTGCTTGGACGTTGTTACCTGTGGGGACTTAAGGTTTTTTTCTGACACAACTTGAACTAAGTATTTAACTCTTACTAAACACCATCAAGCTCAAGGATCACATTGATATCAACGCTGCTGTACAGCACGCAGGCTCTGTGTAAGCTAGGTTGAAAGACAAATGAAAAATTAAAGCAGAATCATTTTCCTCATGTTAGCATATGGTAAATAAGTTTTTACATTATGGGGGGTATGGAAAGTATATTGTGCGTAAGAGGGGGGAGGGGTTGGCAAGTATGAAAGTGCTTTTAGTTGGGCTAAAAGAAAGTTGGGAACCACTGCTCTACATGCTCTACTTTCCTCCCACATTTCAAAGGCATATAGCTTAGGGGTAGAAAGTTCTGGAAATGCCGTGTTAGTGCCAGAAGCTTGGCTGCCCCAGCACATACTTGGCCTGTGTTTGTCATTGACACAAATAATGCATTTCACTGTATGTTTTGATGGACATGTTACAAATACAGCTAATCTTTAATCTTTAATCTTGCAGCCAGTCACATCAACAGCTTTAACTCTTGTAAGTACATAGCTCTTAATGTGGTTCGCCTTCATTTTATGCATGATGGAAAAGTTACAGAACAAATGTGTGATTAATTTAGAATCAGCTTGGAATAGGCTCTTCTGTCCGTTTGAGTCACGCCACTCAGCACCCCCGATTTAACCCTAGTCTAATCATGGGACAATTTACAATGACCAATTAACCTACCAATCAGTAGGTCTTTGGACTGTCGGTGGAAACCAGAGATACCGGAGGAAACCGACCTGGTTACAGGGAGAATGTACAAACTCTTTACAGGCAGTGGGGGAATTGAACCTGGATCGCTGGTATTGTAAAGCGTTGTGCTAACCACTACACTATCATGCCCTCCCCAAAAGGTTCTATATTTATGTTCTATATATGTGAGTGATAGAAAAATAGAGGACTATGCAGGATGGAAGGGTTAGATTCATATTGGAGTAGGTTAAAGGTTAACACAACAATGCAGGCTGAAGGGCCTCTACTGTGCTGTAGTGTCTAAGTGTGTTCTGTTAACGTTTTACACCAAGCCACATACAAATTGAAATTCTGTAAGACATTGGTGAGGCCTAATTTGGGATATTGCATACAGTTTTGTACACCTACTGACAGGAACGATTTAAATAAAGTTGAAAGAGTACAGAGATAATTTACAAAGATGTTGCTGGATCTAGAAGACCTGAGTTATAAGGAAAGATTGAATCGGTTAGGACTTTATTCCTTGGAATGTAGAAGATTGAGATGAAATTTCATAGAGGTATACAACATTTTGAGGAGTATAGATAGGGTAAATGCAAGTAGGCTTTTCCTACTTGAGGTTGGGTAGGACTACAACTAGAGGTCATCGGTTGAGGGTGAAAGGTGAAAAGTTTAAGGGGACCATGAGTGGAAACTTCTTCACTCAGAGGGTGGTAAGAGTATGGAATGAGTGGTGCATGTGAGCTCGATTTCAACGTTTAAGCAAAGTTTGGATAGGTACATGGCTGGTAGGAGTATGGAGGGCTATGGTCCCAGTGCAGATCGATGAGAGTAGGGACTTTAAATGGTTTTGGCATGGAATAGAAGGGCCAAAGGGCCTGTTTCTGTGCTGTAGGGAATGAAGAGTGATTACATCCCACACTCAAGCAGACCTATCACACATACACTGAAAGAAATCTTTTCATTTTCTCTGAAGTCCGCTGACTGTGGTCTTCAGAAAGGGTAAGACGAGGGAACACTCACCAGTCCTCATACAGGGATCAGAAGTGAAAAGAGTGAGCAATTTCATGTTCTTGGGTGACAATATCTCTGAGATTTAACCTGGACCCAACATCTCGATGCAAATGCAAAGAAGGCACAACGGTGGCTATCAGGAATCATCAGGAATATGAGGAGATTTGCGCTGTCACCTAAAACACTTGAAACTATCGGCAGATGTACCGTAGAGAGCATTCTCTGACTGGCTGCATCACAATCTGGTATGGGGGGGGCGTGGTTGGGAGGAGGGGAGCTACTGCACAGGATCGAACTAAGCTGCAAAGAGGTGTAATCCTAGTCAGCTCCATCATGGGCACTGGCCTCCGTAGTATCCAGGACATCTTCAAGGAGCGATGCCTCAAAGAGGTGACGTCCATCATTAAGGATCCCATCACCCAGGACATGCCCTCTTCTCATTGCTGCCATCAGGAAGGAGGTACAGGAGCCTGAAGTCACACACTCAATGATTCAGGAACAGCTTCTTCCCCTCTGCCATCTGATTTCTGAATGGACTTTGAACCCATGAGCATTACCTTACTAATTTTTATTTTTGTTTTTGCACTGCTTATTTAATTTAATTATTTATATATATTTTTTCTATATTGTATATTATACATTTTTTCTATATTATCATGTACTGTAATGTATTGCTGCCGCAAAGTTAACAGATTTCACGACATATGCCAGTGATACTAAACCTGACTCTGATTCTGAACAAAAGATGGTCACTCTAGTGAAAGGCTACACATAATCTTCTTTATGAAAACTTCACGTACAAGTAGCAGAGGAGCTGTGTCATTTATGTGGATTTCTAAGGTGCTTGACAAACTCATTCATAAACATGATGTCTCCTTTACAATCTATCTCTGGATAAGTCCATAGCACAAAGAGCTTTCAGTAATCAGTTCAACACTTCATGTGGACAGGGGGCTAGAGGATAAAGTTGCAAAGATTAAAGAAGATTAAAGATTAAGCAAATTGTCAGATTAGCAGAAAAGGACATCAGCTACATCCTACCATCACTGCTGGACTTGTACGTGTCCAGGACAGAGAAACAGACAGGAAGACTCGTTGTGGACACCACCCACCCTTCAAACTGCCTTTTCGGAAATCTCCCGTCTGGAAAGCACTATAGAGCTCTAAAAACAAAAACTTCACACCATCTTAAAGTTTCTTCCCCAGGCAGTAAATCTGCTCAACCATTCAGTTTCCCCACCCCTCTCTATCTATTAGCTCAGTCACTGCACCGTAAACAGTTTGATATTATTGGCTAGCTTACCTTCACATTTCATCTTTTCTCTCTTTATGGCTTTTTAATTGCTTCTGTTGAATTTTAAAAGTTTACCAGTCCTATAATTTCCAACTAATTTCTGCAATATTATATGCCCTCGCTTTTGCTTTTATGCTATGTTTGACATCCCTCGTCACCCACTTTTTAAAATGCTGTTTGCATGGAAATACAAGCTGATATTTTTGTATTTATGCACATTCTATTGCATGTTGGAATTTCTAACTTTATTTTTATATAATTATCTATTTTGTCTAATTGTTGAATGTTGTTTTGTTGCATGTCACACTGACCAACAGACCACAGTAAATTCCTAATGTATATGGTGAATAAAGTTGATTCTCCTCATCCTACACAAATCTGGCAATGCCTTGAACTACATAGTCCATAGATAACTTTTTGCTTCTTCTTCCAGAAGTAGTTTGCTGCAACATTTATTCAAAATTAATTTCCTTTTTTCAGATAATTTCAGCAGATTTTTCAGAGAATTTGGTTTATCACCCAGAACATTGGCAAATGTCTACAAATGTACAGTGGAGAAGATTTTAACTGGCTGTATTACTGTCTGGTATCAGAGGGGTTACTGTCAAAGTAAGCTGCAGAGTTGTAAACTTAGTCAGCAACATTCTAAGCACTAGCTTCTCTAGTATCCAGGACATCTTCAAGGAAGAGACATCCATCATTAAGGACCCCCATCACCCAGGACATACCCTCTTCTCACCGCTACCATCAGGGAGGAGGTACAGAAGCCTGAAGGCACACACTCAGTGATTCAGGAACAGCTTCTTCCCCTCTGCCATCTGATTTCTGAATGGACATTGAACCTATAAACATAACCTCACTACTTTTTTATTTTCTTTTTGGCACTACTTATTTAACTATTATATTTACTATAATTTACAGTTTTTTCTCTATTATTATGTTTTGCAATGTACTGCTGCCGCAAAGTTAACAAAGTTCCCGACATATGCCAGTCATTCTGAACCTGATTCTGATCATCAGGAGGTCTGTATTTGTTTTACTAGGTGAATTCAGCAGCCACCATGTACTTGTCACCAGCAGTAAGATGATTGGGCAGCAAAGTTATTTTTGGTGCTTTTGTTTGGCCAGGGTCCTTGGAGAGCTGACGACTCTGTAGATTGCGCTCTGGGATCTTTAACACCCAAATGAGCCAACAGATGGGGCTCAGCTTAAGTCCCATCTGATGCGTGCCAGTCCATCTGTCTCAGCAGCACACTAACTTGTCGCCACAGATTATTCCTTCAAGCTCTGGAGGGGGCTTGAACTCACCACCCCCGACTGAGAGGTAATTGAGCTAGAATGAATCCTTACCAAGGGGGAAAGTTTGGGAGGGGTGCCAGAAAGTATTTGTGTGAATCGGAGCTGGAATATTGTTGGCAGTGAAAGCACATTGAGAAAGCAGAGTAAATTGATGGGAAGGCTGGAGATCAAGTAAGCCCCAGATCTTTCTTATGTGAACAGTTCTTGTACTTTCACTCATATAATAATCACTGGTGTACACTTTGCAAAAATATTTTATTTTTAACTAGAATTATTTAAAAATGTCAGAATTCTGGGCAAAACTGTGAATGATCATGTTCAGGAACAGTTATTACCCCTCAACTATCAGGCTCCTGAAGCAGAGGGGGTAACTTCACTCATCTTCACTTGCCCCATCACTGAAACGTTGAACAGAAAATCCTATATAAAGTACTGGATACAGCCCAGTCCGTCATGGGTAAAGCTCTCCCCACCATTGAGCACATCACAGGAAACCAACATTCATTGTCAGAGACCCCACCACCAGGTCAAACTCTCTTTGCACTGTTTCCGTCATGAAGAAGGTACAGGAGCCTCAGGACTCGGGAACAGTTATTGCCCCTCAACTACCAAGCTCTCGAACCAAAGGGGATAACTACGCTCAACTTCACTTACGCCTTCTGATATTGCCAGTCAATTCGTGACAGGTGGGCATGTTATGTTTGTACCAGAGCGTGTGGTCACACTTGTGGGCTGCCCCCAGCACACATCCTTATGTTGTGTTGGTTGTTAACATGACCAACACATTTTGCTGTATGTTTCAATGTACATGCGATAAATAAATCTGGATCTGAATCTGGATCTGAATCTAGATCTTGATCTGGATCTGGATCTGAATCTGAATCTGAATCTGGATCTGAAAAGACAAACTTTGATGTAGATACAGTGAGGAAAGTTTATTCCTGATAATTCCAAAAGAACATTGGTGGCTCAGTCGAGCGACACTATGAGAAGTAACATTCTCAAAACTAGGACCCTGTGATTAGCACTAATCAGGTGTCCGCTTAAATAATACAAGTAACATGGAATCCATGAGCCTACCAAATAAACTTAAGTTAAACTGGAAAGCACCAGGAGACCGCATTACAAAGAGTGAATCACTCAAGAGAAGTACAGGGAACAATTAACAATTCTTATTAAACAATAATTAACCGATTTGAGTGCTCTAAATATCTCAGCGCCCAGCGCTCTCTGGCGCCCCTCACAGGCCTGGAGAGCACATTACACCATCATGCTCAGCAGAACAGCGCAACAGCAGCAAAACAAAACCCTTTCCCCGCCCCCCCTCACCAGCTCACTCAGACAGACAGGCCTCCAACCCCAGTTCAGAATGCCTCAAGGTCTCCAACCCCCAGCCAACCATCCAGCATGTCCTTCTTTCCCTGCACGGCAAACTATTCCCAGGTCTTCCTGTGGGTGTAAGTTGACACTGAAGTAAGAACTATGTGGGGCAGAAAAGAGGTGGAGATGTCCGAAGAAGGTATTGTAGATCTCAGGGCTATGGCAGCCAAAGACACGGTGACCAGTGATGTAGGCAATAAGTTCAGTCACAAGCAAAATCAAGGACAAAGTCAATTTGCTATTGAAGTACGTATATGTAACTATATACTGCCATAAGATTCATTTTCTCGTAGGAAAATAAGGAAATACAACAGAATTTATGAAAATCTGTACATAAACAAACTTCAAAAAGTTCTAAATAAATTTATTATCAAAGTACATATATGTCACCATGTACAGATTCATACTCAATAAATCCATAACAGAATAATAACAATAAAAAAAATCAAATTGGGCGCTCAACCCAGAGTGCAAAAGACAACAACCTGTGCAAATACAAAAAGAAATAATAATCATAAGTAAATAAGCAATAAATATCACAAACATGAGATGAAGAGTCCTTGAAAGTGAGCCGGTCTATTGGTTTCAGGAGCATTTCAATGATGGGTGAGTGAAGATGAGTGAAATTATCCCCTTTGGTTCAGGAGCCTGATGTCTGAGGGGTAATAACTGTTCCTGAACCTGGTGGTGTGGGTCCTGAGGCTCCCATACCTCTACCTGATGGTAGCAGTGAGAAGAGAGCATGTCCTGGGTGGTGGGGGTCCCTGATGCTGTTTTCCTGTGACTGCGTTTTGTATAGATGTGCTCAACGGTGGGGAGGGCTTTACCAGTAATGGACTGGGCTGTCTCTACCACTTTTTGTAGGATTTTCCATTCAATGGCAAGACGTGTAAAAGAAGACAAATAGTGGAAGTAACAATAAATAAGTAACGAGTTGTTGCGTCCGTGACAGTGAGTCCAAAGAGCCAGACTGGAGGAATGAGAGATCCTGAGGGGATGTGGGGCTTGAGGAGGCTGTAAGGATGGGGAAGGGAGAGGCCATGAAAGAATTTCAGAGAGGAATTGGGAATTCTGTATTCTTGCATCCTGATAATCAACACCTGTTAAATATGCCCTATGGCTCCTTTCCCCTTTTCATTAAAAAAAGGAATCTGATGTTGCTGGGATTTTACTCCTCGGAGCAGAGAAGGTTGAGGAGACCTCATCGAGACACTCTGACTAACGAAGAGTTTTCAGTGAGAGCAGAAAGTGTGACAAAGGGAACGGTAAACCAGAAGACACAGAGTGAAGATTAATGAGCAAGCAAAACAAGTGGGAGATGAGGGGAAAATTTTCCACACAGTAAAATTTCTGACTACTCAATGACCCAGAACATTAGCTCTAGTCCCGCAGATACCACTTAACACACTGACAATTTCAACAGTCTCTACTTTCAGCTGTTTACTAAAAGGAGAGAGGGAAGAGGGATAACACGCCAGTGATCCATTCCCACTGCTGTCTGTAAGGAGTCTGTACGTTCTTCCCATCTCCACGTGGATTTCCTCTGGATGCTCCACTTTCTTCCCACATTCCAAATACTTCCAGCATCAACGTAGTATGCTCTCGACTCATTAGGGTTAATAAGCTGTGGGCATGCTATGCTGGCTCCAGAGGTGAGGCAATGCTTGCAGGCTGCCCCAGCACAGTTCCCGAAACATTGACTATATGTTTTTTCCATAGATGCTGCTTGGCCTGCTGAGTTTTTCCAGCATTTTGTGTGTGTTGCTCAGATTTTCCAGCATCTGCAGACTTTCTCTTGTTTGTTATTTATTCATTTATCTATTTATTTACTTGTTTGTATGTTTATTTATCGGGATATCGCATGGAACAGACCCTTCCAGCCCTTCGAGCTGCACCACCCACAACACCTGATTTAACTGGAGCTTAATCACAGGACAATTTACAATGCCAATTCACCTGTCAACTGGTATGTCTCTGGACTGTGGGAGGAAACCAGAGCACCCGGTGGAAATCCACATGGTCACAGAGAGGACGTGCAAACTCCTTACAGGCTGCAGTGGGAATTGAACCCATTCGCTCGAACTGCAAAGCTTTGTGCTAACCACTACGCTACCATGCGAGCAGAAATTAGGCCATTTGCGGCAGGAAATGAACCCAAGTCACTGGTACCATGAAGAGTTGTGTTCATCACTACGCTACCGTGCCACCCCGGACTGTGTTGGTCACTGCCACAAAGTGACGCATCTCACTGTACATTCCGATGTTTCGATGCACAGACGACAAATTCAAGATTCAGGATAGTTCATCGTCATTCTTCAGTACGAGTGTAAATGAGAACCAAATGATCATTACTTTGGATCCGAGGCAGAATTTAAAAAAGTACAAAAGCATAAAAACACAATAAGAAACATAATAAAGCTAATATAAATAAAATATATCAGTCAAGATTCAAGATTATTTAATGTCATAAGTCTAAAGGAGAATGAAATAATTGTCACTCCGGATCCTTGTTCTTCTTCATGTGCCTTGTGTGTTACACGCTTGGGCGATCATGGCTCTCCACATCAAACGATCCCTCACAGTGTCAATGATATCTTGCTCACTTAGATATGCTAGTTCTTTCACAGTGTCCATATATTTTCTTCTTTGCCTTCCTCTTCCACGTTTCCCAGGTATATGGCCTTGTAATGTATGGCATTCTATTTCTCCCTTTCTGATGACATGGCCCAGGAATTTAAGTTTCCTTTCATTTAATATTCTCATTAAAGATCTTTTTGTCTGGGCATGTTGGAGTACTGTCTCATTAGTTACCCTATCTCTATATGATATTTTCAGCATTCTGAGGAGAAACTACATTTCTGTTGCTTCTAAGTTTTTTTGGAGTTCTGGTGTTATAGTCCATGTTTCGGAAGCATACTGCAAGATTGACCAGATGTAACATTTTAGTAGCCTAAGCCTTGTTGTCCGAATCCAATGCAGCTAAATAACACAAGCTAGATAAAAAAACACAATAACTATAAATACATAAAATAGCTGGAGCTTCAGTTGTTCATGATAAATCTGAATGACCTGGATGAAGATGGGCGAGCTTGCAGATGACACAAAAGTTGGTGGAACATAGAACATTACAGCATAGTACAGGCTCATTGGCTCACAGTGTTGCTTTCCCAAATCCTGACCTACTCAAAGATCAATCTAACCCCTCCCTCTCACGTAGCCCTCCATTTTTCAATCATCCATATGCCTATCTAAGATAGCTTATATGCTGTATATAGATTGCTTGTTTGTCCATAAAGTGACGCTAGGCACAGGAGTGTCTGTACATAAAGTGACACAGAGAGGACATTAATTTGTAGATTTAAGAATACTTTCCTAAATTATTGTGTGCTATGCGTGTGTTATGTGAACTACTGTGCTTTACACCCTGTCCAGAGAAACATTGTCTCGTTTGGTGGTATACATGTATATAGTTAAATGACAATCAAATTGGCTTGTCTTGAAATGAGAAAGCAGTGGGGGGGGGGGGGGGGTGATAGAGGGGTAAAGCTAATCTTTAATTTTTCAATAGAATTGGATAAATACTGGAAAGGTGAAGCAATGGGTAGCTATGGCAAAAGTACAGGGGCCTACAATAGAGTGAACTGCCTTGTCAAAGAGCTAGCACAGACAAAATGGGCTGAATGATCTCCTCTGTGCTGAGCAAAAGACCAAAGAAACATTTTACTAAATTAAAAACGTCAGCTTTCCCGTTGGATAAGACATGTTGTTAATAATTGATGGGGAACAAATTCCTATTTTCAATAATATTAATATTATATTAATAATATTATTAATTCTTGCCTTCTTTGAAGAAACCCTCCCATCCACTCAGCTTAGGTATTGGCTTAATTTTACACTGACCAATGGGAATTATACTGTTGCTGAAATTACAATGATTAGTGTCCTTCTTCCATCATGAAAATAGCTGCTTTTCAATGTTCATCTGCTCTGGATGAATGATTTTACAAACAACGGTTTGCCCACTGTAAACTGGGGTTAATTGAAATAAATTATTAGTTTTCTATTTTAAACACAACAATTAAGAAATAACAATGAGAGTTTTTAAATAATTCTGGTGGTTAGTGGTATATGAAAAGCAAAAATGCATTTCTACATGTAGGTAATTTGGTTCCAAAATGCTCTGTGCTCAAGGGGCCTTCTCTCTGACATCCACTTGAGAAGCCTAAATCTACATAAAATCCAGTCTAAACTGAAGTAGACACGTCTGGTAGCATTAACAAGCATTCCGCTATCACACAGACCACCTCCATCCAAATGATGTGGAATAATATTAAAGCAGTCTGAAGAAGTTAATAATGCTTAGCCTTTAAATCTCAGTCTCAGTCTCACAGCAGACATCTGCTCAGGCTACGATTGAAAATTCTCCCTCAGAACAATCACCGGAGCGATGCTGCAGCATCGTGTGTCATGTCTCACACTCGAACAGCAAGAGGTCTTCAGTGACCTCAGAGGGCCGAAGTAACTCCTTTGTGGTGTAGGCTTTCTCTGTCACCTCAGGGATATTTATTATAACTGAGGTCTTTGTGGAAGGACCTGTATTCGCGTCTCAGTCAGCTGCAAGGAAAGATACGAGCTCTAAATGTGACCATTGAAAGAGCTGGGGGGAGCCATACACAACGTGAATAATTACCTCTACCAGCAAAGCAGAAAGGCTGGGGTTCTTCGCAGGGTGCAGTTCTCACCCTACGTGACGCTCTCTCTAACTTAATGAATCCTGCATTGTAAAACATCACAGTCATCTTCTACAATTTATTCATAACAAGTATGTACACACAAGGTGACAGCTTTGAGCTGTATTTAATTATGTTCTCCTCCCCCACACTCTTTATAGATGATCGGTTATGGAAAATTCTCTTCCATACTCACGTGACATCATTAAGCCCTCTCCAAGTCAGGCATATCACTGATGGCTTGTAACATACACTGCTGTCTACATTTTCCTAAGGTTTCACCTTAGTTTCTCAAAATAGTATCTTTAGATTCAGATTCAGCTTCAAAACTACTTATCACACGTTCGTGTAAATATAGATTTAATAGCCAATTTATTAGATACCTCCTGTACCTAATAATGAGACCAATGAGTGTATGTTCATAGTCTTTTGCTGCTGTAGCCCAGCCACTTCAAGGTCCGATGTGTTGTGTGATCTGAGATATTTTTCTGCACACCACTGTTAGTTATTGATTCACTGTCACCTTCCTGTCAGCTCGAACCAGTCTGGCCATTCTCCTCTGACCTCTCTCATTAACAAGGCGTTTTCCCCCATAGAACTGCCATTCTCTGGATGTCTTTTATTTTTCACACCATTCTCTGTAAATACTAAAGACTGCTCTGCGTGAAAATCGCAGGAGATCTGCAGTTTTTGAGGTACTCAGACCACCCCATCTGGCACCAGCAATCATTCCACGGTCAAAGTCACTGAAATCACATTTCTTCCCCATTCTATGTTTGGTCTGAATAACAACCAAACCTCTTGACCATGTCTGCATGCTTTTATGCATTGAGTTGCTGCCGCATGATTGGCTGATTAGATACTTGCATTAATGAGCAGTTACACAGCTGTACCTAATAAAGTGGCCACCGAGAGAAGTGAAATTTATTGTTTGCCCTAACAGGATGTGCTGGGGTCAGCCTGCAGGTGTGGCCACATATTCTGGCACCAACATAGCACACCCACAATACCAGGCTGAACAACACAGAACACAACAAGCAGCCACAGCAACACAAGCCCATTCCTTCCTCCCCACCCACACACAGGGAGAGTTCTCCAACTCAGGGCAGGCCTTGGTCGCCGTGCTTCGACTTCCACACTGCTGATCAACCTTCCAGCTTCGATCTGGACTAGCAGAGAACGGGACCCGGACTTCCAAGCTCGAACTCTGGGCACAGACATCCAATCCCAGGGCCCACTGACCTGGGCCAGCCCAGACAAATAATGAGAACTTAGACAAATACCGGGGAAAGTTACAAATAAAAGATTCTCACCTACTGGCTGCTGGGATGGTCTTAAGCTGCAGGCTTTACATCTACCATTTCTCATTCCCATTCCAATATGTCCATCCACTGTCGTGATGAGGCCACACTCAGGTTGGAGGAGCAACATCTTTGATTCCGTCTGGGTAGCCTCCAACTTGATGGCATGAACACCGATTTCTCAACCCTCTGGTAATGCCTCCCAAATCCCGCCCCCTCCTCCATTTCCCATCCCCTTTTCCCTCTCTCACCTTGTCTCCTTGCCAACCATTACCTCCCTCTGATGCTCCTTCCCTTTTTTCTTTCTTCCATGGCCTTCTGTCTCTCTCACCAATCAACTTCCCAGCTCTTTACTTCATCCCTCCCCCTCCAGGTTTCACCTATCACCTGGTGTTTCTCTCTCCCCCTCACCCCACCCTTCAAATCTACTCCTCAGCTTTGTTTTTCCGGTCTTGCTGAAGGGTCTCGGCCCAAAATGTCAACTGTACTCTTTTCCATAGATGCTGCCTAGCCTACTGAGTTCCTCCAGCATTTTGTGTGTGTTGCTCGGATTGCCAACATCTGCAGATTTTCTCTTGTTTGTGATTGGCTTTACATCTAAGTTGTTTAAGAGGGGCTTAAATAGAAAACTGAAAGATTTACAAGTCGAACTCAATGTTCGATCAGAGCAGACTCTCACCACCTTTTGTTGTTCTGGGCCTCGACACGACAAAGGGAGAGGAGATTCTTCATGAAGAATCTTCCCATCAGTGCTTTGTCTCTCCAGGTAAGTGTATACTGTGTTCAGTTCTGGTCACCTCACTATTGGAAGGATGCAGAGGAGATTTACCAAGGTGCTGCTTGGATTAGAGAGCATGTGTTATGAGGATAGGTTGAGCAAGCTGGAGTCGTTTCTCTTTGGAGTGGTGGACAAGTGACTTGATGGAGATGCACGAGATGATAATAGGCATAGATTGAGTGGACAGCCAGACTTTTTTCCCAGGGTGGGACAAGGGAGTGTAGTTTTAAAATGATTCAAGGGAAGTACAGGTGGGCTGTCAGAGGTAGGCTTTTTTCATATAGAGTGGTGGGTGTGTGGAATGCCCTGCCAGAGTTGGTGGTAGAGACAGAAACTTTAGGGACATCTGAGACTCTTAGATAGGCACATGGATGACGCTAATTTGGTAGAAGTGGCGTGGCGGGCCAGAAAGCTGCTTTTCCCGGCCCTTTGCTCTCCCAGAGAATCCAGATTCTCGCAGGCGCAGAGATGAGGAGAAGCTGGGCGCAGGTTTGTCTTGGTGGAACCTGCCCCTTTGCTGCACAGCCCGAGGACTCCCGAGGGGAGGGGACGAGGCAAGTGACACGGCCCTTAGCTCCACTGCCCCCAATAACGGACAGCAATCAAGGGAATCTGCACTCCCACCCTCCCAACCTCACGGTAGCGTTTGGCTGTAGCTTCAGCACAAGACCCTAACCACTGCAGGGGACCTTATGAAAAGAAAGACTGATGGCTGAGAAAAGTACATTGAGCACCGACCAGTCAGCAATCTCTGCCATTACTCAGAAGACTTGATTTAGAGGAGGATGTTCTTGTTGGCATTGATAGCCGTCCAAAGCTGTCCTGGATTGAGAAACGCTCCCAGGATTGGACAGAGGGTGTGGATCAGGAGGGGACCAGGAAAATCTGACGCAGATATTTGACATGATGGGGAGGATGTACAGGAGCCTGAAGGCCCACACTCAGCAGTTTAGGAACAGCTTTTTCCCCTCTGCATTCAGATTTCTGAATGAACCATTAACCTGTAAACACTACCTCACCACTTCTCTTTTTGCACTAATTATTTAATTTTGGGTGGCCTTAGGCAAAGTGTAGCACCTGCTTAGCCCCACACCCCTAACCAGGGGCATGTGAAGCCATGGGAGCAGGTGGTGGATGGTCGTATGAGTAGCCGGTGTACATCACAAGTCCTGGTTATGTGACCACTGACGTCAGGCAGGCAATCTCTGAAGAGTATTGATAATGGCTGGAGTCACCCGTCTTGTAAAGACACTGCCCAGAAGAAGGCAATGGCAAACCACTTCTGTAGGAAAATTTGCCAAGAACAAAGATGGTCATGACTCTCATCACACGACAGGGCACATAACGATGATGTTGATTATTTAATTTTATATATATATATATATAGAGTACTGTGCAGAAATCTTGGGTGCATGATGGTATTCAGGAGCACTACATGGATGAGTGCCCAGTCAATAGTGAAGCACAGCAGAGGTTCCCTGCAGGCTTGGGGCTGTGTTTCTGCAACTGGAGTTGGGTGATCTGGTCAGAATGAGTGGAATCCTCAGTGATGAGGAACAGATTCTCATCCGTCACGCAATACCATCGGGGAGGCGACTGATCTGCCCCAACTTCATTCTGCAGCAGGGCAATGACCCCAAACACATGGTCAAAGTCATAAAGAACTACCTTCAGTGAAACGAAGAACAAGGATCTCTGCAACAGATGGTGTGGCCTCCACAGAGCCCAGATCTCAACATCATCGAGGCTGTCTGGGATTATCTAGAGAGGCAGAAGCCAGCTGCAGATCTGTGGCAAGCTCTCCAAAATGCTTGGAACAACCTACCAGCCGATTCACTTTTAAAACTGCACAGCAGTGTACCTAAGGGAATTAATGCAGTTTTAAAGACTGTGGTGAACTACAGATACCTGTCTGGACACGCCCCCTGATGGCTCCTCCCACAGACCCCTGTATAAAGGTGATGGAGGTCTGAGCCCGGCCTCTCTGTCTCCAGGATGTAGTATGGTGGTCACTCACTGCTTGTTCCTTCTTCCAGTCAATAAAAGCCGATACCTCGCTTTTACGTCTCAGAGTTATTGATGGTGCATCAAAGACAAAGGGTGGTCACACCAAATATTGACTTGATATATTTTACTTCGACTTTTTACTGCTCTTTATCGTAAATTTTTTAGCACATAGAAACTTTTCATTTTTGAAAGCATCTTCGCCTTACTGAATTTTTTACATGTGCCAAAGACTTTTGCACAGTACTGTATATATACATTATTTATTGTATTTTATAGTAAATTTTATGTATTACACTGTACTGCTGCCACAAAACAACACGTTTCATGACATATATCAGTGATAATAAACCTAATTCTGAATCACAGCAACAATAAAGGTAATTTGACGCCGTTGAGTGTACTGTTGATGTCAAAGTAGTGACATTTGGCTTTATAGTGCCAGTGGCCCTGGTTCAGTTCCCACCACCATCTGTAAGGAGTTTGCACATTCTCTCTCTGTTACCACCTGGGTTTCTTCTGGGTGCTCCAGTTTCCTCGGGATACCCTGGTTCCCTCTCACATTCAAAGTTTCAAAGCATATTTTATTATCAAAGTACATATATGTTAACATAAACAACCCCAAGATTCACTTCCCTGCGGGCATACTCAGCAAATCTATAGAATAGTAACTATAACAGGATCAATGAAAGATCAACCAGAGTGCAGAAGACAACAAACTGTGCAAATGCAAATATAAATAAATAATGAGAACATGAGATAAAGAGTCCTTAAGGTGAGATCATTGGTTATAGGAATGGAGAGTGTAGTTATTCCCTTTTGTTCAGAAGCCTGATGGTTGAGGGGTAGTAACTGTTCCTGGACCTGGTGGTGTGAGTCCTGCGGCCCTTGTACCTTCTACCTGATGGTAGCAGTGAGAAGAGAGCATGGCCTGGGTGGTAAGGATCTCTGATGATGGATGCTGCTTTCCTACGACAGTGTTTCATGTAGATGTGCTCAATGGTTGCGAAGGCTTTACCCATGTTGTACTGGGCCGAATCCACTACCTTTATAAAGACTTAAGGGATTGGGTTAGTAAATTTGTGTTTCATACTATGTTGGTGCCGGAACCGTCGTGACACTTGTGGGTTGTCCCCAGCACTTCCTTGGACCGTGTTGGTTATTGACTCAAACGATCTATTTCACTGTATGTTTCGATGTACATGTGACAAATAAAGCCAATCTTTATTCTTTCAGACCCGGTTGTAATCTTCATTAACAGTGACCCCTAGTGGCTGAGCGAATGAGTAAAATTGGCTTCTTAGCCAGAGCTGCACAAGGAAGATGCTCAGTGTTTGAGGACATGGTTCATTGAAGGCGAACAGGACGTTTCCAGGAAAAGAGGGATGGAATGTCGGGTTTATTTCCCTCGAGCTGTACAGCAACATGATTTACTGGGACGGACGTGAACACTTGCATCAGTTTGATGTTATGGTGCTTGCCGAGCTTGGCAATTAGCTTGCAGACATTTCATCACCAGTCGAGGTGACATCCTCAGTGCGCAGTTGTTAGTGTTCCTCTCTGGGAGTGCTCGCATTTATACAGAAATCCCCCTCCACCCGTTCCACTCAGTACTGATCAGCTACCCCTGGAGGATAATGTAATTGGTGGAAACCTACAGAATTCACAGCCCCCGACATTGAGTTGGGGTTTCACTTTAAGAAGCTGGTCTGACATGATGACGTAATTACGTAAAGGACTCTTACTGTACTTTAAGTTCAATAAATGGGTTGCTTCGGATTTTACTAAACATAAAACACTAAAGATGTACCAGTTGGTGGTTTAAGATCATAGGCCATAAGATATCATTTATTTTTTGAGAAATAGTGCAGAACCTTTTGGCCCTTCGAGCTGCACTTCCCATCAACCCCCAATTTAATCCCAGCTGAGTCACGGGACTATTTACAATGACCAATTAACCTATCAACTGGTATGTCTTTGGTCTGTGGGAGGAAACCCACACAGTCGTGAGGAGAACGCAGATTCCTTACAGGCTGCAGTGGGAATTGAACCCATTCACACGAACTGTAAACCTTTGTGCTAACCACTACACACCATGCGAGCAGAAATTAGGCCATTTGGCCCATCAAATCTGCTCTACCATTCCATCATGTCTGATCCATTTTCCCTCTCAGTCCCAATCTTCTGTCTTCTCCCCATATCTCTTCATGCCCTGACTAATCAAGAATCTTTCAACCTCTGCCTTAAATATGCCAAATGACTTGGCCTCTACAGCCACCTATGACAATGAATTCCACGATTCACCGCTCTCTGGCTAAAGAAATTCCTCCTCGTCTCCATTCTAAATGAACGTCCCTCTATTCTGAGTCTGTGTCCTCTGGTCCTAGATTCCCCTACCATGGAAAAGAATTAGTCATTGTAGATTGTCCTGTGATTAGGCTACGGTTAAGTCAGGGGTTGCTGGGCTACACTTTTCAAAGGGTTGGAAGGGCCTATTCCGTGCTGTGTCAGAATAAATAAATAAATAGATAGATAAATAAATAAATAGACAGATAATAGATAGAAAGAAAGATAGACAGACAGATATACACAGAGAGATAGATAGATAGACAAGACAGACAGATAGATACAGTAGATAGACAGATAGATAGACAGACAGATATATAGACAGAGAGATAGATAGATAGACAAGACAGACAGATAGATACAGTAGATAGATAGATAGATAGACAAGACAGGCAGATAAATAGATAGATAGATAGATAGACAAGACAGATAGATAGATACAGTAGATAGACAGATAGATAGATAGAGAGATAGTTAGATAGACAAGACAGACAGATAGATACAGTAGATAGGCAGATAGATAGATAAATAAATCAATCAATCTTGAGGATGTTGGATCTTCATGCTTTTGTGCTCCAAAGATACCTCGGAAATCAGGAATGAGGCATAAAACTTATTGTTTACTTTCATTTTATTAAGTGTTGCAAATAAAATGAAGCATCGAAAGAACAAAGAACAGACCAGACTAAAAAGTAGTCGCGGCCTTCTCATTGACGTGAGATAACAAGGTTCCATTAACAATTAACCAATAAAAGAGATAGATTCATGTTACATGGCACCAGGAACTGAAAACTAAGACATTTCATGAAAAGTACAGAAGTATCTGCACTATAATTGCTGGAAAATTTACTGAACAATTGAATGCCCTCAATCGCCTTAAAATTGAGGATCTCCAATGGTCGGGGTCAATCATGGATGTTGCATTTGATGTACATCTGACAAATAAAGCTAATATTTTCCTGAATCATTCTCTTCCAACCTGTATGAGTGAGCATAGCTCCAACAGCACAGGAGAAGGCAGCCCACACATCACCTTCAGATACTGACACCAAAGGATCATCAGGAGATGTGGGAGTTCGCAAAGGTTCCTCCATGTTCTGATAGTCAAAGCGAGCATAGAAGGGATTGAGCTCATCTGGAGGTGAAGCCCTACTGTCCCCCAGCCATATTTGTTCTTTCTCTCCATCTGGTACAGACTGTTTACAAAATACTCTGCAATTCCTCACCCAGAGTAACTGGACTGCAGGCCCCTGTGCAGCAATCTCTATCACCAGGGGCTTGGAAACGCCGCCACCTGCAGGTTCCCCTCTGAATTGCACCCTCACTTAACTTGGAAATTATCTACCATTCTTCATCACTATGTGGACATCATGCAAATCCAACTCAAAACCACTGAGCCAGCACCTATACCAGAAGGATAGCAGCAATTTAACCAGCTTCTTAGGAAATGTCAGCATGGCAAATTCATTCACCACAACTCAGATGTGATTCTACAACCTACAGAATCAATTTCAAGGATTCTTTACAACCCATGTTCTCGGTCTTTTTTTAATTTGCAAACGTCGAGGTTTCTGTAGAGCAGGGGTTCCCAACTTTTTTTATGCCATAGAAGACTAATACCATTAAGCAAGGAGTCCATAGACCCCAGGTTGGAGACCCCCGTTACAGAGGAGTGCTGCCGACAGGCACAGGAGTACGTAGTAAGGGGTGCACTGAAGCTTCAAGCAGCCACCACAGGGGCTCAGTGGGGAACGACCACAGTGTAGAGATCTTACCCTAGTGGAGAAGAAAGGGCAGGGCTGGGTGAGGAAGACCCTCAATTACGGTAGTAGAGTACCACCCCAGGGGGCACATGACTGGCAACAGTGCTGTCGGTTCAAAGAGAAAAAGTTCAAAGTAACTTTTATTATCAAAGTGCATATATGCCGCTATATACAACCCTGAGATTCCTTTTCCAGTGGATGTACTCAGCAAATCTATAGAGTAGTAACTATAACAGGATCAATGAAAGATCAACCAGAGTGCAGAAGACAACAATCTGTGCAAATGCAAGTATATTGCAAATAAAAGTGTGGTAGTGTAGTGGTGAGCACAACGCTTTACAGTACAGGTGATCCCCTATGGCTGAAGCCTGCTTGAAGTGGGTGGGTGCCACACACTGCCGAAGCAAGAGGTTGAAGTTATCCATGAACGCACCAGCCAGGTAGTCAGCACAGGGATTCAGTACTTGGCCAGGTACCCTGTACAGGCTGGGTGCTTTCCTTGGATTCATCCTCCTGAAGGCAGCCTACACATCACCTTCAGATACTGACACCAAAGGATCATCAGGAGCTGTGGGGCTTCTCCATGTTCTGATGGTCAAAGTGAGCATAGAAGACATTGAGCTCAGCAGGAGGCGAAGCCCTGCTGTCCCCCATGTTGCTTAGGAGGTTATGGCATTCAAACCCTGTCAAGCAGCCTTCTTTGATTCCAGTTTAGTCTGGTATCTCCTCTTCGCCCGTGAGGTGGCTTTCTAGAGATCATACCTGCATAAATTTTGTATTTAGCAGTGGCTGAGTTTCATTAAGGGCTCTTTGTTAGTACTGTGTCTGTTCAAAAATTAATCAGATGAATTCTGACTAGAGCCAGAGATTGTGGAAATGACAGCAGTAGCAAGCTATCACATTTACGAAAGGGTGGATTTTTCTGTTTTCCGTTTACACTCGTGCACTCGAATTGTACAAATAATGAACAGTCTGATTAAAAGGCTGTTGAGAAATCACTGACGACACCTGTCCCCACTTCAGTCCCCACTGAAGAGTGCAGCTCAGGCTCTGTGTATCTGATTTACCAGCACTGATTCCGACATACCCAAGGGAGGGAAATACTTGTTCTGGGACGCTGTACCCTAACCAGTAGCATTTATGCTTCTGGCTTCTTTATATTTTTAATTCCTTGTCCAACTGCAACAGTGTAGGGCTGTCATGACTTTAAGCCTATGTTCATGAAAAGTGGAAAGGTTTCTGAAATAGACACTAAAGTGAACGGCTTATTTGCAAAGTAACTCACAAAATGCTGGAGGGACTCATCCGATCAGGCAGCTTCCATAGAAAGGAACAAACAGTCAACAATACAGGCAAAGAACCTTCATCAGGACCGGAAAGGAAGGGGGAAGAAGCCAGAATAAGGAGGTGGGGGCAGGGGAGGGAGTACAAGCTGGCTGGCAATAGGTAAGGGGGAAGATGGGTGGGTGGGGCAGGAGGGATGAAGTGAGAAACTGGGTGGTGATAGGGGGAAAAGGTAAAGGACTGAGAAGAAGGGATCTGATTGGACGGTGGACCATGCGAGTACAGGCACTGGGGGAGGTGATAGGCAGGGGACAAAAGAAGAGGTAAGAGTGGAGCAATAAGATCACAACACACACAGAACTGTGCAAAAATCTCAAGTGCATGTATACAGCTCGGGTACCTAAGACTTTTGCACAGTACTCCAGTAATTTTATGTATAGCACTGTTCTGCTGCTGCAAAAAATAACAAATTTCTTGACCTATGTGAGTGATGATAAACCTGATTCTGATATGTGTCTCCATTGTGGACTGAGAGTGGGAAGGGGCAGGGAGAGGGGAATCATGGTTGGGAAAAGGGGAAGGGAGAGGGGAGGAAATGGAAAACAGCTGAGGGACATTCTGTGATGATCAATGAACCAATTGTGTGGAATCAAATGACCTTGCCAGGTGTCTCAAGGCTGGGTGTGACTGCACCCACAGCACACCCCGCCCCAGCACTCTTTCTCTGCCACTTGTCACACACCCCTCCAGTAGCATTTCCTCCTTGCCATTCCCAGCATTCTTTGCTCCTGCCAGATTTACAAATCCCTTTCCAATATTTTATTAATTTATATATAGGAATACAGAGTACAAGAAAAATTATACACCAATACATTATACTAAATCGCACATAAAGACTCCTTACCCTATATTCTGACAGATTAATTAATTCATAACATTGAAATATAGTAATTTTATTATATAAAAAAATCTAACTATCAACACTGAAGCTGATTAGTAAAGACGAAAAGGAAAAAAATATTAGTCCTCATCTGTGCTTTAACAGCAAATCAAAGGTTTTGAAAATAATTCAGAAAAGGTCTCCCCAATGTTTGAAAGTCTTTACTAGATTCAGAGATTGAACATCGAATCTTCTCTAAATTTAAACATGACATCAAATCACGTAATCTTTGGGTGTGAATAGGAGGGGGCCGCATCTTTCCATTTAAGCAAGAATGTCCTTCTGGCCATAAGAGTAATAAAAGCCAAAATGTGCAAATCAGATTTCCTCCAACAATACCAAATAAAGAGGTCAAAGGATTAGGCTTAAAGTTTACTTTGAAAAGTATCGAGAAAGTTTGAAATACTCCTTTCCAATATTTCCCAAGACCTGGACATGTCCAAAACATATGAATGAGTGAAGCTTCTCCATTATTACATTTATCACAATACAGAGATATATCTAAATAAAAATGAGACAACTTATCCTTGGTTATATGAGCCCTATGGATCAGATTAAATTGTAGGAGAGAGTGGCGGGCACATAACGATGAAATGTTAACCAATTTAAAAATTTGATTCCAAGTTTCCTCAGAAATTGAAGACTGTAAATCTTGTTCCCAAAGATTTTTAATTTTATCTAAAGGAACATTTCTCATTCCCAACAGCATATCATAAATATTAGATATAAATCCATTATAAAAAGGTTTCAAATTAAAAATTATATCTAGTAGATTCTTATCAGGACTTTTAGGAAATGTACTTGTTTGAGACTGCTGCTATTTATTTCTAATGCTGAGACTATGTTACCCCATGCGCTTTCTTTACACTCCTATTTTAGCCAGTTCTCAGGTTATAAATTAAACCTACATAAAAGTGAACTTTTCCCTTTGAATAATTTGATACCAACAAATTCTAAACTTCCTTTTAAATTTGTAAGAAACCAACTTACCTACTTAGTCTAACAATCACTAAAAACTATAAGTGTCTACTTAAAGAAAATTTTCTTACCCTATTGAATGACGTAAAAAGGATACTGTCAAATTGGTCACCTCTTTCGTTATCGCTGATTGGCCGAATTAACTCTATCAAAATGAATATATTACCTAAATTTATCTATCTTTTTCAGGCATTGTCTGTTTATATTCCTAAATCTTTTTTTGATTCTCTTGACTCTATTACATATGGAAGAATAAGCATTCAAAATTAAATAAAATTCATCTTCAGAAAGATAAAAAAAATTGGAGGATTAGTCTTACCAAACTATAGATTTTATTATTGGGCAGTTAACCCACCACTAAGCATATCTTTCCCTCCCTACCCCCTCAGCGTTTCGCAGGAATCATTCCCTCCGTGACTACCTGGTCCACACGTCCCTCCCCACAGAACTCCCACCTGGCACTTATCCCTGCAAACACAAATGCTACACCTGTCCCCACACCTCCCCACTTACCACCATTCCGGGCCCCAGACAGTCCTTCCAGGTGAGGCAACACTTCACCTGCGAGTCTGCTGGAGTCGTCTATTGCATCCGGTGCTCCCGGTGCGGCCTCCTCTACATCGGCGAGACCCGATGCAGATTGGGGGATCGCTTCGTCGAGCACCTACGCTCCGTCCGTCTCAATAGACAGGACCTCCCGGTTGCCACCCACTTCAACTCTGCCTCTCATTCCCATCTAGATATGTCCATGCATGGCCTCCTCTACTGCCATGAAGAGGCCAAACTCAGGTTGGAGGAGCAACATCTCATCTACCATCTGGGTAGTCTCCAGCCCCTTGGTATGAACATCGAATTCTCCAACTTCCGGTAATTCCCTCCCCCTGCCCCTTCCCCTATCCCAAGTCCCTCTCTGCCTCTCTCCCCTTTCAACTTTCTGCTTCTTTATCTCTACAGTTCTTTCATGCTTATCCCCTCCCCCTCCCCCCCCATTATTTTTCCTCTGATTGGTTTTCCACCTGGCGCCTCTAGGCCCTACCCCCTCCCCTATCTCTATTACTGGGCTTTGGCCCTCTCTTCCCCCCCCCCCCCCATTCCTGATGAAGGGTCTCGGCCCGAAACGTTGGCTACTCTTTTCTCACAGATGCTGCCTGACCTGCTGAGTTCTTCCAACGTTGTATACGTATTCTTACATTTTGGTTATATTACATTAATCGTGATGATTTCTTTAGAAGCTAACTCTTTTAATAAACTTTCTATTATTTCTCTTCTTGGATCCTCACTTCCTTTCTCTCTGAGTAAGTTAACTGATAATCTGGTAGTTAAACACACTATGAGAATTTCCCAGGGCACCAATAGCAAACACCAGGATTAACAAAATTAAGGGAGGGAAGTTTAGAGGAGACATCAGGGGTAAGTTTTTTTTACACAGAGGGTTGTGAGTGTCAGGAATGACTTGCCAGGGATTGTGGTAGAGGCTAAAACATTAGGGGTATTTGAGAGCCTCTGGATGAAAGAAAAATAGAGGGTTATGGGGTAGTGTGGGTTTAATATATTTTTTAAGGATTATATGGGTCAGCACAACATGGAGGGCTGAAGGGCCTGTGCTGTAATGTTCTATGGATACAATTCCAAAAATACTTTGGCGTATTGAGATTTTCTTTCGAGTCCCATCTTTTCCTAATTATTTTTTAAACCCTCTATGATTGATGTGGCTTTTAAAGAATGGGATAGGTTAGGTATTAAATGCTTTCAGGACTTGTTTGTAGAGGGAAATCTCTTTTCGTTTGAACAACTGTCAACTAAATATAGTTTACCCAAAACTCATTTTTTTCAATACCTACAAATAAAGAGATTTTTTACGGTCAGATTTACAAATTCAATCTCTGCTCCATGTTGACAAATACAGTATTGTGCAAAAGTATTAGGCATCCTAGCTATACACATAGCTATTCAGTATATCTGTTTGGGTAACCTGGTGAAATCGGCGGTAGCAGAACATTGCATTTGCAGTGGCCATAGGATTGACTTCGAAGGCAGAAATCTACTGTGCCACACCAATGACCTTTGGAACTGCCTGGTGAAGAAAGGCATTGAAATGAAACTAGAGGAAAATAATTTTAATAAAGATGAAATTCTTGCTCTATGGAAGAACTGGAATTTGATTGTAAACAAGGTGGGATAGAGAAACCTGATTGGATGAGGACTAACCAATCAGGAGGGATGGACAATGGGGGTATAAGTGCCTAGGCTTCATCCCTGAATGAAGATGACAGAGTTTGTCATCAGACAAGAAATTGAAATTGCTCACTCTTTCCACTTCTGATCCCTCTATGACTGGTGTGTGTTCCCTCATCTTACCCTTTCTGAAACCCAAAATCAGTGTGTGGTCTTAGTGACATTGAGTGCCAGATTGTTGCTGCAGCACCACCCAACCAACTGATATATCTTGCTCCTGTACACCCTATCGTCACCATCTGAATTCTTCCAGCAATTGTTGTGTCATCAGCAAATTTATAGATAGCATTTGAGCTGTGCCTAACCACATAGTCATGAGTGTAGAGAGAGTAGAGCAATGGGCTAAGCACACACCCCTGAGGTGCGCCAGATGAAATGTGACTGTACAGGGTAGCTTGTAAGACCATCAGGTCTATGTAAAGCTATGGGATGAAATATTCTGTGAAGCTCCTGGAAATCCAACCATTATCAGAACTTTATGAATCACAAATGAAATTTAGCAACTGGGAATGCCAGTATTCCTTTATTATTTTTAAAGAATTGTGCTTGAAGGATGGAGTTTGAGGTTACAGCTACCTATCATACAATGTGTTGGGCAGTGTTTGGAAACAAGAAAAAACTTTAATATAATTTCAAAATATATTTTTATTAATCTTTCTCATAGATAAGTGCAGAGGAAAAGGTCTGTACAGGAAATTTTCAAAATAACAACAGAAACTATACAGTATTCCATAAAAAACAGTGTATATATTTAAATTTATGGTCCTTATTTGAGGATTTGCCAGGAACAGCTCACTAAGGCTTCTGTGCAGAAATGCTCTTGTATAAAATGTGGAGAATTAGGCACCACAGGCATTTAAATTATTTTATTTCCTTAGGGAAATGTCCGGCTTCTTTTCCATGAATTCTTTCTTCAGCGAGCAATCAGAATCTTAACAAAGAAACCAAGGCCACAAATTAGATTGCCTTTAATAACAATATCTGTATTAAATTCATCCTCACACCAGTCATCAATTAGCAACACATTAACCTTGAGAGAAAATACAGAGGAAATAACATCATCAAGCAGCAGGTTATTCCTCTATAAAGTAAGCCACTTTGTCAGACAAACTGACGAGTGTTACAACTGGTTATCCGTAGCAGGGATGGATGGATGCCCAAGATTAGCAACAGGCGCTCCAGTCCCCTGACCACAAAACCAGTTACAAATATTAATTTAGAAGGAATATAATTTTCTGAAGTGTAGAATTATGACTGGAATTATAACAGGACCAGTAACGAATCATGATCTTGAAACAAACTACCTGTAACATACCATAAGACATCAAAGCAGAATTAGGCCATTTGGCCCATGAAGTCTGCTGCACCATTCCATCATGGCTGACTTATTATGCCTCTCAACCCCATCTTCCTGCCTTCTCCCCATAACCTTTGACTCCCTGACTAATCAAGAACATTTCAACCTCTGCTTTAAATATATTCAATGACTTGGGTCCACAGCCATCTGTGGCAACGAATTCCACAAATTCACCATGCTCTGACTGAAGAAATTCCTCCTCATCTCTGTTCTAAACAGACATCCCTCTATTCTGAGGCTGTGTCCTCTAGTCTTAAACTCTGCAACACAGAATTACAAACTTTAAAATATAGAATTACAGTTTCAAGGTTGCATTAAGTTGCATTCTTAAAACCTTTTTTCTTTTCTTGGTTAAAGGTTTCTAGCAGGTGCTCTGTTACAGTGCTTGCCCATGTGAACCTGTTCTGTGGTATCCCCCTCGTCGTAGCCAGTTCATTGATTGATGAAAAACTACAAAAAGCGAGTTTTATCCAACTTGTTTCTTACAGTTCAGATGCTGTTGCCAATTCTGGAGCTCCCAACTTTTGCTTCAGTATCAGATACTAGCAAGTGAAAAAAAAGACCGTTAGTGAATTAATTTAAAAGAGAATTATCTTCATTTAAACAGCACCTTTAATGAGAAAAAAAACCCAAAGCAGGGTAATTAAACAAATCTTCTACTAGTTCCCAAGGAGATGTTAACCCAGATGATCAAAGAGGATTTGAGAACTTCTGAAAAACAACTTTTCTGGTGTCTGGTCATCAGTGGTAAAGTCAGCATTTATTTGTCCATCTGTAACTACCCTTAAGAAGGTACTGATAAGACCTTTCGTGAAGGTGCTGACTTAGGTTACTTGGGGCATGAGCATACATTCTGGCCCTCTAGCTGTAGTAAAGATACATTTTGTTTAGGTTATTGTGTTTGTTGGTAACCCAGTATTATCAAATACCTTCTGAGAATTGATTTTTTTTCCTTTGATTTCGGGTACAATAAGCACTTATTGGAATATAGTACTTGAGGTTCATTGAAAAGAGACCTTGACCAGATGCATTCCAGATATTTTGGGCTTGAATGTTTGCTTTTGGTTCAATTTGCCACAGTGGTATAGCTAATATTGCTGCTCTCTCACAGCTTGTGACTCAAGTTCATTCCTGACCTCAGGTCCTGTTGGTGTGGAGTTTGCACATCCTCCGTGACCTGGTGCTCCAATACAAGCTGGTAGATTTGTTAGCACTGTAAATTGCCCATAGTGGTAGCTACACAGTACTATTGGGCAAGAACTTCCAGGATTTGGATAAGGACCGATAACACTGGACAACAAAGATTTTATTTCCTGAATACTTTTGGGTATATCTTATAGATTCTGGGCTGCTAATCATGAAAATCACCATGAAATTCCCCTGTTAAACACCAGTTTTCAAAAATCACCTGTATTTGTTATTTCAATTCATAATTCAAGTCAGAACAACTGATGCCAAGATTAAGGAAGGCATTTTTATTGGTCCACAAGTCAAACAGGTCCTCAATGACAGGCAATTCAAAGAACTTCCAGCGGGACCATAGAAAATTGCGTGGAAGGCATTCAAGGATGTTGTTGAAAATTTTCTTGCCAACTACAGAGCACCAAACTACCTGCAGCTGGTTGACAACATGCTTCAAACATACAAAACCATGAAGTGCAACATGTCACGAAAGATTCATTTTCTGCATTCCCATTTAGACTTCTTCCCTGCAAATCTTGGTGTGGTCAGTGATGAGCATGGTGAAAGGTTTCACCAGAACACTGCAGTCAAGATGAAATGGTATCAGGGCAACTGGAATCCATCAACGCTGGCTGAGTACTGTTGGACACCTAAAGGGGGAAGCCTCAGACGCTGAGTACCAAAAAAACGACTTTTAGCTTAGTTGAATTATTGCAAAGCATCAGCACTGTTATGGAATTAAATGCATTATATTCAATAAAAGTTAATTTTTTGTTTCTCCAAATTCCTATGTGATACCAGTAGTCAGAAATTATATTCGTGTCCAGCTTCACATGGTGTATCATAAACAAAAAAAATTCTGAGGAATCAACACTTGCGAAAAAAAGTGTTGTCCAGCGTGACATGTCCTTCTTGTGGTTGATGGAGCTGCTGGACCAAGCCTATATGGGTTTGTAAATAGTATGTAGTGCACTCATCCTGGGCTGCGTATGAAGGGAATGATCACTTCGGGGATGGATGAGATACAAATTGGTGCTTTTTACCTTTATATGTCAAACCTGGGTATACTCTCAATCGCACATGAATTTATTACTTACATTTTTACGGCTCACAATGGCTTGTTGTAGCCACAAGAGTTCCATAGCAAGGCTACTTCTGTAGTTCTGAAGTTCCTGGAATGACGAAGGCATCTCTTTCCTTTGCAATTTACAAAGAGGTCCTGCAGATTCAAATGACAACATTCCTCAGCATGTAGTGTTACAGAACCTGTCGCTTACACCTCACACCAGTCATTTTCAATGGGTCTTAAAAGGAAAGTCTGGCTAGCATAAGAAGTTTGGTATCATTTTAAAATATGTTTTCATTTTTGCAAGAATCTGATAAGGCATAAAACTGTTTTACAGCAGAATACATCATTGGGACATTTAAGCAGTTCCCAAAAGGAATGCATAAAAATAGATAGGTGGAGAAGAATGGAAGCATTTGTTCCATCTGTGCAAAGAACTTTTTTGTTTTCTCTTCTTGCCACCTAAACAGAATACTTTCCTCATTAATTTTAGAACTCAAAGTCATCATTCCCAAACCAAAAACCTGTTCCAACTAACTGTAACATTGGTGCAAAACAATTAATATTTCAAAACATTTTATAGCTATTAAGAGTAAAAACAATTGAATTTATAAAATATAGGAGCTTAATTAGGCCATTCAGTCCATTGAGCCTGCACCAGCTTTCAATTGCGGCTGCTTTATTTTTCTACCCCATACTCCACCTTCTTCCAATAACTCTTAACCCCTTTACCAATTAAGAACCTATAGGGACAAGGTAGTTTAAATGGTTTGGCACAGACTAGGTGCACTGATGGGCCTGTTTCTGTGCTGTATTTTTCTATGACAATCTCTGTCATAAATACACCTAATGACATGACTTTGACAGACCTTTGTGGTATCCAATTCCACAGATTCACCACCCACTGGCTGAAGAATTACCACCTCATCTCAATTTCAAAGGGATTCCCTTTATTGTGAGCCTCATCGTTATGTACCATTGAGTGAATCTCGCACTTTACCTGTAAAGCTGCCGTTGGATATATTCTCCAGTACTGCACGATTGCATGCTGACATTACAGTGGAGGAATTATCAGAGCCCTTCCTTTCATCCCCACTTGCACAGAATGTTTGCTCTGTCTCTGAAAATGGAACCGTACTTTCGATATGTGGTATGTGTTCATGTGAACTGGTATCTACGTTCAGAGTGTTAGGAGCATCCAGCTGCTTGGGAGTACTTTGCCTGCTGGAGGGGTTTGTGCTTTCACAGGAATCCTTTACTGGTTCATCATTCTCAAGTAGTGGATGGTCAGTGCTTTCTTCTGCTTCGGGGCAAAGTGTTTCAGACGTTTTACTTTGAAGTATATTGTGGACACCTTCTGTTCCTGAAACCTGGAGAAGATGAAAACAAATTGTCAGACAGCTGTTGTAGAAAAGTAGATAAAATGTTGGAGGAATTCAACAGGTCAGGCAGCATCTATGGAGAGCCATCTGCAGTTTATGTCAGCACATAAAGCTTGAAAATTGCTTTCCCTTCAAGTAAGGATTTTGAGTAAAATATTTTCCCTCATCTCATTTCCTGGACTGTTTCAATAACTCTGCAGTTTGATGTATTATATTTTGTGTTTTTCACTTGTTTTTTGCCATTTGCGTAATTTGGTTTTTTTTGCACGTTGGGTGTTTGATGTTTTCAAACTTGATCTCGTGTCAGTCCATTCCACCAGCTTCTTTCTAAACTGCTACACTCTACCACTGGCAACCCACACAAAAAGCTGGAGGAATTCAGTAGATCAGGAAGCATCAATGGACAGCAATAATTAGTTGATGTTTTGGTCCAAGGCCCTTCATCAGGACTGGAAAGGAAGGAGGCATAAGCTAGAACAGGGGCTCCCAACCTTTTTTAGGCCATAGACCTCCTGCCATTAACCGAGTGGTACATGGACCCCAGGTTGGGAACCGCTGAAATAAGGAAGTAGGGGTAGGGGAGGAGTACAAGCAAATTAGTGATAGGTGAGACCAGGTGAGTGGGTGGGGGAAGGGGGGAGTGAAGTAAGAAACTGGAAGGTGATTGGTGGAAGAGTTGGAAGAATCCTGATGAAAAGTCTTTGACCCAAAACTGTTTATTCTCCTCCATGGATGCTGCCTGACTTGCTGAGTTTCTCCAGCATTTTGTGTTCAGACCTGGTCACTAGGTACAGGAAGGATATGACGATGTTTGCCAGGGTATAGAAAAGATTTATGAGAATAGTTCCTGGGTTGAGGGACTACATTTACCACAACAGACTGAAGAGCCTAGCACTCTTGTCTTCAGAGAGAAAGCAGGCAGGATATTTTCAAGAACCATTGTGCATATCTACATGCAGCATTCTGGATGTACCAGACAGAATGGGGGAAGGTCAGTGCAAGGTTTGTGAGGTGTTGCAACCAATACATTAACTGGAAATCCATTTATACAACTAGAGTGGAGATTGATTTGGCTGTACGAGAACACTGTCTGTAAAGCACCGACTACTGGATAAAATAAACGTTGGTGCATCTGCTGGGTAGGAACAAACCCTGGCAGGATGGTGGACTGCAAAGAGGATAGTGATAGATTACAAACACAAAACGATTCTGCAGGTGTTGGAAACCTTGAATTAATTGGAAAGGGAACAAGTCTTATTAAAAAACTACATCAAGACAATGATAGAGGCATCTTGATGTGTATTCAGGAAGCTCAATTCATAGTATGGAATAGATTCTCCAGGCCATGACTGAACCCGATGTTTCAAAGATGATTTTGGTGTTGGGCTAGACTGAAAAGGTCAGGGTGTTGGAGTCTGAGACAAGGGTTGGCCAGTTCAGCTCGTTGCTCTGCACTGCCCTGAAATAAAGGTCTGTGGACAGACTCCCTTTTTATTTCTCTGCACATTGGGTATTTGATGGTCTTGTTTTTAATGGGTTCCGTTGTATTTTTTTGTTTTGTGGCTGAAAATAAGAAGACGAATCTCAAGGTTGTATATAATACACATACTTTAATAATAAATGTACTTTGAACTTTGAATAGATTTCCAGAAGGCTCACTGAGCAAGATGAGTCGAATGGGGTCAGTTGGCCATTATGACACATAAGATATGGAAAACCTTTTTGCAAGTTGCTACAGAAGGAAGCCAAATAGATATTTCGTGTTGAAGTGAAGTCACATGGTAAAATGGGTTATCCAGTCAGGTCCAAAGATGAATCGACTTGGGCAGAAGTACTACTATAGATTTTAAAGAAAATTGTTCCCAGAAGAACAGGATTGGTATTGATGTTGGCTAAAGGAAAAGAGAGTTGCTCTCACAACAGTTAAGGTTACTGAAGAAGACTACAGTTTATAACTGTCTTAATACTTAAGGCTGATATATACTTGTGCGTGGCATCTACGTCATAGGTATCGCATACCCTACACCGTACCACTGTACCCTATGCCATAGGGTGACGTGCACCTCTCCAGAAAAGTTACTCACGCATTGCGGCAATGCAGACCGCAACAACTGTGATTGGTCCACTTGGTAGCATCGCATTTCCTCCTACGTATTTCCAGTTGCTTCTTCTCCACCATGTTTGTAGGCTGTGCGTACACCAAGACGAAATAGATGAACCAAACTGTCAAATCTACCTGCCGACATGTGAAAATGTTTGAAATGCATTTCCTCGACCATGTCTCTCACGAAGAAACTCAACACCGTGGCATAGAAACCCCACCGCCAACTAGTGTTTTGGCGCACACCGATGCATGCTCACTACGGCGTAGAGCGACGCAGAAGTGAAAATCAAGGCCACGGAGTAGGCTGCGGCGTAGCCCATACGCACAAGTATAAATCAGCCTTTACAAGATAATTTCTAGCTGAGTAAGGAGTCAGAAATCCTTTGGAAGAAAAGCTGCATTAACATCCTTTATAATCTCTGCCTTTATAGTCTTGGTAAACTACGGCATGGTTACAGCAGTACTTTACAAAAGCTAGCTGTAAAATAGCAGTTCGATCCCCACTGCTGCCTGTAAGGAGTTTGTATCTTCTCCCCATACCTGGGTTTCCTACAGGTGCTCTGATTACCTCTACAGTCCAAAGGCATACAACGCTGGAAGGGTGGCAATACTCACAGTCTTCCCAGTACAATCAGAGCTGATTTGATTTGATCTGATGCAAAAAACGATGCATTTCACTGTATGTTTCAAAGTACATGTGACAAATAAAGCTAATCTTTAAAAATCTCTCTGCATGTCTCAAAGGATGTAACACCTATGGAACACTCTAGCCCAAGGGTTCCCAATCTGAGGTCCATGGACTCTTGCTTAATGGTATTGGTCCAGGGCATAAAAAAAGTTGGAAACACTTGCTTTAGCCAAATCATGCACATTATGTCTGATAAACAACAGAAATAAATAACCTCTGACCTAGTGGGAACGACAATGGTTAAAGAATAAATTCAATCCACAATATTGAGAAAAGTTGTTTGTTCTTTTGCATCCAGATGAGTAGATTGACTAACATTCAAGTCATTCCCAGGACGTGGAATGATTATTCTTTCCTTTACACGGCTCACTTGGGTTCAATAAGAACATGAGAAATGGAAACAGGAGGAGGTCACGTGGCTCCCTGAGTCTGTTCTGCCATTTAATAACATCAGTCAGCAGGTCGGGCAGACAAAAATAAATGGACTGCATAGGGAACAGGAAAAGATAAAAGTCAAGCCCCAGTTTCAAAAAGAGCACTGATTTGCACGCTGTTTATGAAAAACCTGACAATGATGAGAGTGACACAGGACTGGGTAGCCTTGAGATTTAAAATTTGAAAACTTACAAGAGACAAGCAATATGGCTTACAGCAAAAGTGAATGGCAAATTAATTAAAATGGTACTGGACACTTGCTTGGGTGTTTCAATCATTTCACAAAATGAGTTTGAATGACATTTCAATGACACTGAACTGAAGCCCACAGATATCCAACTAAGAAACTATACTAAAGAAAAGATAACCCTGTGGGAATGATGTTCGTAACAGTAAATACAACAAACAACAAGCCACATTGAGCTTGTATGTAGTAAGATCAGGAAGGCCAGAACTGTGGGCACCTGAATGGCTGAGACAACTACAGCTTGATTGGAGATCCATCCACCATTTGCATTGCCGCATCCCCTGCAACAGAGTCAATTGAAAGCGAATCAAGAAAGGTACTGGATGATGCCACAACTGACTCCATGCTGTACACCATGAACCGTTGCTCAGTAGAGGGCAAACAGGTGTTGGTGCCAATCTCTGTGCCTCTGGTTGGAAACATATTGGACCACGGAAGGACCATGCTGCTCAGAGAAGCATGAAAGCGTGGTCCCACTACAACAGTTTTTGTAGAAAGCTTCTGATATGTTAACCAGGCAATTACTTGTGAAGTGTAGCTTGCTTTTAACCTGGAAGTGTTCAAGGAGCTGCAGGAAAGTTGCAAGTATTTGGCTTTGTTGTGTATAAAGAACCAGAATCTACATGAACTTTAAATGGGAGACAATAAGTTGCTTGTAAAAGCAGATGCAACAAACAAAACCCAGCTGGATGAATGGAAGACCAAGAAGAAAGTAACAAAAATGGGGGAGTTGTCGGATGATATTGTGGAAGAGGAAACCAAGAGATCAGATCATATAGGGAGCAAAAGAAGGATTAGTAACAGAATACTCCAGTGAACTAAATGCACCTTCCCAAGATCAAAATGTACAAGTGCAAGGAGCAAAGTAGATCCGGAGAGAAAAGTCGAGAAAAGTAGAGACGTGTCCAAGCTGTCAAAACCATTTATTGCAGTCCCAGAGCCAACTCCTACAACCATTACAGAGGAGACCCCAGAACCACAGATTGTTTTCACAGCAACAACTCTTACCTGCCAAGCAGAGTGACCTCCTACCATCTGCCGCCCCCTGTTGGAAAGAAGTTATCCCACAAGAGCAATAAAGCCTTCGTAGTGATTAAATCTTTAGGCCTGAATGCAACAACTTTAAATTTACTAAGCTGCATGTCTATATAATAGTTGTATTATCACAAGTCTTGGTCAGTGATGCGAGGCAGACAATCACAAAGAGTACTGATAATGGCTGGGGTCACCCGTCTTGTAAAGATACTGACCAGAAGGCAATGGCAAACTGCTTCTGCAGAAAAACGTGCCAAGAACAATCACGGTCATGAGACCATGATCGTCTACGTCATACAACATGGCACATAATGATGCTAAAATTTAATTAGTCTTCACTATTTTTCAAATTATATTCCATCTTTAAGACCATTTGCTAAGTTGGGAGGTATTGTAAGAAATTTACAAAGCACTGACTAGAATGTATTATTTGCTCTGGAGAGAGTGCAGAGCAGATTCACCAGAACGGTGTCTGATTGGTGGACTTTAGCTATGTGGGGTGGGGGGGGAGGGAGAGGTTGGACAGGCTGAGCTTGTTTTCCCTGGAATGAAAGAGACTGAGGGGAGTGACTTGATATAGGTACGTAATAAGAGGCAAAGTACGTCACGAGTGAAACCCTCCTAACCATGCAGCATTCATCATCAGAGATCCTCACCACCAGTTCATGCTCTCTTCTCATTGCTGCCATCAGTCATCTTCGGCACAAGGTTTCTTCCAGGTGCTCTGGTTTCCTCCCAGTCTAAAGGTGTACTGTTTGGTAGGTTAATTGGTCATCGTAAATTGTCCCATTATTAAGCTAGGGTTAAACTAGGGACTGCTGGATGATGTGGCTCAAAAGGCCAGAAAGTCCTGTTCCGTGCTCTAAGTAAATAAATATTATTTTTTTAACTGTCAATTTGTGAGACAGGACCTGTCCTGCACAAAACAACGCTGACTATCCCTAATAAAACTCTGCTTTTCCAAATGCATCTTCTCCAATCACTTAAGGTCTGCTCACCACCTATAATTAAGGATCCCCACCACCCAGGATGTGCTCCCTTCTCATTGCTACCATCAGAAGGAGGTACATACCGGTAAGCCTGAAGACACACACTCAGCAGTTCAGGAACAGCTTTTTTTCCTCTGCCATTTGATTTCTGAATGGACATTGAATGCATGAATGCTACCTCACTACTTTTTCTAATTTCTATTTTTGCGCTACTTAATTTAACTATTTAGTATACAGATATATATACTTACTATAATTTAATTTTCTCTCTATACTTATCATGCATTGTACTGCTGCTGCAAAGTTAACAAATGTCATGACATATGCTGGTGATATTAAACCTGATGCTGACTCTGATATTTTCCTGGATTGTTTCTGTTGCCCGTCATAAACAAACACATCAATATAGGCTAATCAATCTTCTACAGGAGGATGCAAAGATCTCAATCAAAGCCACAGAAACCTCTTCCCTTGCTCTCAGTATGCTGGGACGAATTCTATCAGACCCTGAGGATTTATCCACCTTAATGTTTTTCAGAATACACACCACCACCTGCTTTTTGATATTGACATACCTTAGAATATCAACTTATTCCCCCCTAATCTCAGCATCATCCTTGTTGTTCTCCTTGTGAATACTGATGTGAAATACTCATTAAAGACTGTACCTTTTTTATGCCATGGAGCCTTACCATTAACCAAGAGGCCTGTGGGTCCCAGTTTGGGAACCCCAGATCTAAAAGGCCAGTTAAATATGTAAGTTTTATTTCCAAATATACATTACATACCTGATTCCGAAATCTGGGTCGAGGCAACTCTTTCCCATCCCATTCCAACATGTCCGTAACCCCTTCGATTTCTCTCACAATACATTCATAGTCCTGGCGGAGACTTCGGAACTTTTTTCTTACCAAATAGCCTCTAACGTGAGCCTACAAATGGATGCAAGGACTTTAAAAGATATATATAACACATCAAACTGCTTTCCTAATATAAATAGGTCTATATCCCTGCAGAGTACTGTTATCTGCTCCATTTAAAATAATATTCAACGGGGTTATGGACTGTTGTTTTTGATGAACTCCAGATCAAGGACTCTTTGGGGGGTGGGGGTTGCTATTGCTTCCATGATGGATGTTGGGGGGGGTGGAGGTCGGTGCTTCTGTTGGCAGGGGGAAGGGAGGGTCAATGCTTGTGCATGGGAGGGGGAGAAGGGCTTTGGGGTTCTGATGTTTCTGTCATTCACTCTTTGGTGTTTATTGTTTCATGGATGTCTGTGAAGAGTAAGTCTGTATACTGCATACATTCTCTGACATTAATTAAATTGAACCATTTGGTTTTTGTTAAACAACATTTCAATTCCATCATTTGATCATGCTGGTTGCTTTACTGAGACAGCCGGAAGTATAGAGAGACCATACAGGGGAGCTGGGTTACCATGACATGCTGAACTATGTCCATAACTCTCTGCAGTTTCTTGTAGTCACATACAGAGGAGTTGCCATACCAAGTCACTGTGCATCCAGGTGGAATGCTTTCTGTGATAAGGGTCGAAGGGGACATGCTACATTTCTTTGGCCTCCTGAGCAAGTATAGGCATTGGTGAGCTTTCTTGGCTGTGACATCAACCTGGTTGGACCAGGTTTACTATTGATGATCATCACTCTCAGGTAACACCATCCCACTACCCTTGTGTAAGTGCAATTGTGAAGGAAGCACAGCAGTGCCACTACTTCCTCAGGTGTTTGCAGAGATTCGGCATGACATTCAGATGTTTACGAAGAACGTATTGAGTGGCTACATCATAGCCTGGTATGGAAACACCAGTGCCTTTGAATGGAAAATCCTACAAAAAGTAGTGAATTTGACACAGTCCATCACAGGTAAAGCCCTCCCAACCTTTGAGAACATCTACATGAAACACTGTCATAGGAAAGCAGCGTCAGAGATCTCCACCACCCAGGCCATGCTCTCTTCTTGCTGCTGCCATCTGGCAGAAGATCCTGGAACCTCAGGACTCCCACCACCAGTTTCTACCCCTCAGCCATCAGGCTCATGAACAAAAGGGGATAACTACACTCAAGTTAGTTATCATTGAATCATTGAAATGTTTCTACAACCAGTGACCTCATTTTCAGGACTCTTTATCTGATGTTCTTGTTAGTTATTGCCATTTATTTATAGTTGAATTGGCACAGTTTGTTGTCTTCTGCACTCGGGCTGATCTTTCATTGATCCAAATGCACCCAAGTAGGACTGGCTGGGGTAGATATCTAGATTATCTTGGTCTTTAAAGAATGGGGTTTCCCTCCCTCTACGAATGAGGCTACCCTCACCCGCAATCTCCTCCATTTCCCTACATCCGCGCTCACCCATTTTCTCAGTGCTTTAATAGTGGAAGAGTTCCTCTTGTCCTTACCCACCACACCATCAGACCCTGCATTCAACACATTATCCTACGCAACTTTCACCATCTCCAAAGGGATCCTACCACTAAACATATTTCCCCCCCCCCCCCACCCCCTTTACCCTCTGCAGGGATTGCTCCTCTCCCATCAGATTCTTCCTCTCCTTCCCACCCACCTGGCTTCACCTATCACCTTTCAGCTAGCCTCCTTCCCCTCCCCTACCTTTATATTCTGACATACTCCCCCTTCCTTCTCTGTCCTGAAGAAGGATCTCGGCCCAAAATTTGACTGTATATTCATTTCCACACATGCGCCTGGCCTGTTGAGTGCCTCCAGCTTCTTGTGTGTGTTGCTTTGGATTTCCAGCATCTGCAGACTTTGATGTGCTTTTGACTTATCAGAAAAATGGGTGAATTAGAGAACATGTGCTAAAACGAATAGATGGACAAACTTCTGTTATTTTCTCTGGAATGCCAAAGACTGAGGGGAGATCTGATACAGGTTTATAAGATTATGAGAGGCTTAGAGAGAATACAGAGTCAGTTTCTTTTCCCCAGGGTTGAAATATCTAATTTTAGAGCAAATTCATATAAGGTGGCAAGTTCAAAGGAAATATGCAGCACAAATTTATTTATTTCAAACACTGAGTGTATACACAGAGCTGGAATGTGCTGCCTGGGGTGGTTGGTGAAGGGAAATACAACAGGCATTTAAGACACTCTTAGATAGGTGCTTGAATGTGGATGAAATGGAAGGATATGGACACTGTATCAGCAGAAAATATTAGTTTATTTAGGCATTTGATTACTAATTTAATTAGTTCAAAGTAGATTTTATTATAAAAGTACATGTATGTCTGGAGTGTCCAAAGATTTGGTCTTATTGGTTAGACGTTGTAACAGAGATAAGGTCAATAATCAGCCCAGAGGATGGATAGATGGATAGATGGATAGATGGATAGATGGATAGATGGATAGATGGATAGATGGATAGATGGATAGATGGATAGATGGATAGATGGATAGATGGATAGATGGATAGATGGATAGATGGATAGATGGATAGATGGATAGATGGATAGATGGATAGATGGATAGATGGATAGATGGATAGATACTTTATTCATCCCCATGGGGAAATTCAACTTTTTTCCAATGTCCCATACACTTGTTGTAGCAAAACTAATTACATACAATACTTAACTCAGTAAAAAAAATATGATATGCATCTAAATCACCATCTCAAAAAGCATTAATAATAGCTTTAAAAAGTTCTTAAGTCCTGGCGGTAGAATTGTAAAGCCTAATGGCATTGGGGAGTATTGACCTCTTCATCCTGTCTGAGGAGCATTGCATCGATAGTAACCTGTCACTGAAACTGCTTCTCTGTCTCTGGATGGTGCTATGTAGAGGATGTTCAGAGTTATCCATAATTGACCGTAGCCTACTCAGCGCCCTTCGCTCAGCTACCGATGTTAAACTCTCCAGTACTTTGCCCACGACAGAGCCCGCCTTCCTTACCAGCTTATTAAGACGTGAGGCGTCCCTCTTCTTAATGCTTCCTCCCCAACACGCCACCACAAAGAAGAGGGCGCTCTCCACAACTGACCTATAGAATATCTTCAGCATCTCACTACAGACATTGAATGACGCCAACCTTCTTAGGAAGTACATTCGACTCTGTGCCTTCCTGCACAAGGCATCTGTTAAAGGCATCTTTAATGTTATTTATTTGGGTAATGGGCTCAAAAAGCATGAAATATATTTGTTACAAATACTACCAGCAGCCAGTAAGAAAGCAATTACCAGGAAATGGCTAAGCCAAGAGTCTCCTACAGTCCTGGAATGGATAGAAATAGTTCAAGAAATTTATGTTATGGAACGATTGATTTTCTCTGAGACATGCCACTAAAAAATTTGAAAGATGCTGGGAAAATTGGACATTTTATTTGAACCTGAAATGACATCTTCACTGTACATTTATTTGGTTTGAAGAACTTTGTTTTATTTCTTCCTATGAGGGAACCTGTGGAATGGATTTTAAAGTCATGGGTCTAAAAGTCCCCTGAGACTTTGAAGGACAATTATGGACAAAAGAGTTTGTTTAACTTTGATACAGCAATGTAACCCATTTCTCTATTTTTTTTCTATAAGATACGGATTTTACTTCACCTATCATGACCCTGTCTGTTTTTATCCTGTTTGTTCTGTTATTGGCAAAACAATAAAAATAAAGTTTTTTTAAAAAGTACATATATGTCACCATATGCAACCCTGAGATTCATTTTCTTGTGAGCGCACTCAACGAATCTACAGAATAACTGTATCAGAATCAATGAAAGACCACATACAACCAGTGTACAAAAAATAAATAAGCAATAAGTACCGAGAACATGAGATGAAGAGTCCTTGAAAGTGAGCCAATAGATTGTGGGAACATTTCAATGATGGGGTGAGTGAAATTGAGTGAGGTTATTTCCTTTGGTTCAAGTGCCTGTTGGTTGAGAGGTAGTAACTGTTCCTGAACATGTTAGTATGAGGCCTGAGGCTCCTGTACCATCTTCCAGATAGCAACAGCAAGAAGAGAGCAGGACCTGGGTGGTGGGGTCCCCAATAATGGAGGCTTCTTCTTCTTCTTCTTCCTCCATTTCCAGCAGTTTAGACGCATCTAGGTATATTACTGCCCTCCGCAGGATGTATATTTAGTTAGAGTTTCAAGCAACTCAAATTCTTGAGTATACACAAGTCGCACGTAGAAACAGATGGTGGCCAAACAAAGATTTAACACAAAAACAAAATACATTTAAGTCAGACAGCCTCTTGAACAATATGCTTCTCTCAATTTTATATCGATTATAACTCAGCAAAACATGCTGAACTGTCTCTGGACTGCCACAGTCACATAACCGATAATGGAGGCTGCCTTCCTGCAACAGCATTTCATGTAGATGTGCTCAATGGTGGGAGGGCTTTACCTGTGATGGACTGGACAGTAATCATGCAACACTGTGGGCCAAAACACCTGCTCCTGTGTTGTAGTTGTTTTATGTTACAACAGCCTATTGTGCCAGGAACAGGAAATAGTAACTTTTTTTTTTGCAGGGCCCATCCGTAAGGGTCCTGGATTCAGAAAGTAATCGGATTCATGCTTGAAGATAAATAAAAATTGCAGCTTCCAGACTAGGGGTTCAGCTTAATTCCTCAAATAAAAGGGCAGCACAGAGCGTGTAATAATTATTCTGATTCTCCAGCACGTTACTGAGGATTGCCTTCAAGTCGAGTATGTACAGGTACAATGCTGCTTCTTGCAGCAGCATCACATGCACGTACCATCAGATAGGCTGCATTCCTGTTTAAAAATAAACAACCAGACCAACGAAAAAATAGCTGACTGAAGTAGCTATTATTTAACCACTATTTGCAAAAAAAAAAGACATTTCAATTGGAGCTGAGACCGAGTTTCTACTCACGGTTTGGCCTGTCACCATAGCAACCACCTAAATGTTGCTGACAGCTTTAAAACGAGAATTTAGCTATATCAGGAAGTTTAAGCACACTTTTCTGTGGTCAGAACTCCGATCATAGAAGAATCGACAAAAAAAACTTTTAAAAGCTGACCTGGATGGTACAAACTCTACGCAGCTCTGCCGCCGCCATTTTAAACGACCTGAGGAAGTGACGCATGGTAGAGTAGACCAACTGCCGACGATTTGCTGAGGTGATTGACATGGGCTCTGCCAATCAGAGGGTGGGTGAGGCCACTGGACCGGGTCACCAAATAGAGAGCAGAGAGCGGCCTAAACATGGATGACCGAGAGTATGATCTGACGGTCGAGCAGAGGGCGGTCAAGGACAAGTACCCGCCTGTCACCAAGAAGTACGAGTGTGAGTGCTGTCAGCTGTTCGATCGGACCGGGTTGGGTGGGGAAGGTCTCGTTGCTGGGCGACGGCTGGACTCCTGCAGGTTGAACATTTCCAGAGCGCCTACCCCATCCGTCATGGTACACTACGGAGCTGTCTGCCCCCCACCCCCAGCAGATGTAGGTAGTGAGGAGGGAATCACTGAGTGGTTGCTCCAGGGAAGGGTATGTCTATTTACCATAGGCCGAATGGCCTGCTCACTCGGTCCAGAGCCAATAGCGACTGGCCCTTCGGCCCATTTTGTTTAATATCATCGTCATATGTAAGGATTTTTTTTTTTGCGGTAGCACTACAATGTAATACATAATTTAGTTAAATAAGTAGTGCAAAAAAATAGTGAGGCAGTGTTCATGGGTTCAATGTCCATTCAGAAATCTGATGGCAGAGGGAAAGAAGTTATTCGTGAATCATTGAGCTTGTGCCTTCAGGCTTCTGTACCTCCTCTCAGGCCATTAAGTTTAGGTTCCTGAACTTCCTACCGCATTGCATTCGAAATGTCACTGGATAATTTGTACTGTACCCTACAATATTTAATTTATGCATTTTATTTTGTCTCTGTGTACGTTTGTGCATTTAATTCTTGCTTTCTTGAGTTACTGTATTATGTTTTATGTGTGTTGCTGTGCTTTACTGGTCCAGAGAAACGTCTCACTTGACCATAAGACAAAAAGATAAAGGAGCAGAATCAAGTCTGCGCCACCATTTCATCATGGCTGATCCAATTTTCCTCTGAGCCCCAATCTCCTGCCTTCAGACTCCTCAATACCCAGAGCCTGGACTGACACCATACTGCCCTATTGTCTTGTTTATTATTTATTGTAATGCCTGCACTGTTTTGTGCACTTTACGCAGTCTTGGGTAGGTCTGTAGTCTAGTGTTTTATTTCTGTGTTTTTTACGTAGTTCAGTGTAGATTTTGTACTGTGTCATGTAACACCATGGTCCTGAAAAACGTTGTCTTATTTTTACTATGTACTGTACCAGCAGTTATGGTCGAAATTACAATAAAAAGTTACTTGACTTCTCCCCGCATCCCTTCGTTCACCGACCAATCAAGAACCTATCAACATTGCCTTAAATATACCCAATGACTGGAATCATTTTTGTGAACCTCCTTTGAATCCTTTCCAGTTTCAGAACATCCTGTCTAGATCAGGGGCCCAAAACTGTTCACAATACTTCAAATGAGGCCACACCAGTGCTTTATAAAGTCTCAACATTACATCTTTGCTTTTACTGTATATTCCAGACTTGGATTGAATGCTAACATTGCATTTACTTTCCTTGCCACGGACTCAACCTGCAAATTAATCTTTAGGTAATCTTCCACAAGGTCTCGGCCCGAAATGTTGACTGTATTCTTTTCCATAGATGCTGCCTGGCCTGCTGAGTTCCTCCAGCATTTTGTGTGTATTACAAGGATTCCCAAGTTCCTTTGCACCTCAATTTTTTGTATTTTCTCTCCACTTAGAAAATAGTCAGCCTTTTCATTTCCTCCTCCAAAGTGCATGACCATCCACTTCCTGACATTGTATTCCCCCTGCCATTTCTTTGCCAATTTTCCTAATCTGTCCAAGTCCTTCTGTAGCCTCTCTACTTCCTGAAAACTATCTGCCCCTCCACCTATCTTCATATCATACTCAAACTTGGCCACAAAGTTATCAATTCCATCATCCAAATCACTGACATATAATGTAAAAAGAATCAGTCCAAACATAGATAGATAGATAGATACTTTATTCATCCCCATGGGGAAATTCAACTTTTTTTCCAATGTCCCATACACTTGTTGTAGCAAAACTAATTACATACAGACCACTAGTCACCAGCAGACAGCTAGAAAAGGCTCCCTTTATTCCCACTCTTTACCTGCTACCACTCAGTCACTGCTTATCCATGCTAGAATCTTTTCTGTAATATTACGGGCTTGTGTGGCACCTTGTCAAAAGCCTTCTGAAAATCCAAGTACACAACATCAATCAGTTCCCCTCTGTCTATCTTGCTTGTTATTTCCTTAAAAAATTCCAACAGATTTGTTAGGTAAGATTTACCCTTTAAACAATGCTGACTATGGCCTATTTTATCACATGCCTCCAAGTACACTGACGCATCATCCTTAATAATTGACTCCAACATCTTCCCAACCATTGAGGTCAGACTAACTTTCTTATGCCTCTCTCCCTTCTTGAAGAGTGAATAACATTTGCAATTTTCCAGTCTTCTGGAACCATTCCAGAATCTAGTGATTCTTGAAAGATCATTACTCATGCCTCCATGATCTCTTCAGCCACCTCTTTCATGTGGTCACCTCTTTACACCATGTGGTCCAGGTGACTTATCTACCTTCAGACCTTTGTTTCCTGTGGACCTTCTCTCTTGTTAAGGTAGCGTCACACATTTCATGACACCTGATAACTGGAACTTGCACCATACTACTAGTGTCTTCCACTGTAAAGGCTAATGCAAAATACTTATTCACTTCATCTGCCATTTCATTGTCCCCTGTTACCACCTCTCCAACATCATTTTCCAGCGGTCCAATATCCCCTCTTGCCTTTCTTTTACACTTTATGTATTTGAAAGAAATGTTGGTATTTTCTTTAATATTATTGTCTAGCTTACTTTTGTATCCCATCTTTACTTTAATGACTTTTAGTTGCTTTCTGTTGGTTGCCTCCTCTAATTTCTCAGTAAATTTTGCTCTATTATATGCCCTCTCTTTGGCTTTTATGTTGGCTTTGATTTCTCTTGTTAGCCACGGTTGTGTCATCTTGCCTTTAGAATACTTTTCCTCTTTGGGATGTATGTATCTTTCCCAAAATTGCAGACATTGCTGCTCTGCCATCATCCCTGCCAGTGTTCTTTTCCAGTCAATTCAGGCTGATTCCTCTCTCATGCTTCTGTAATTCCCTTTACTCCACAGTAATACTGATACATCCGACTTTAGCTTCTCCTTCTGAAATTCCAGAGTGAATTCAATCATACGATCACTTGTCCCAAAGGGATCTTTTACCTTAATCTCTTTAATCACTTCTGTTTCATTTCACAACACCCAATCCAGAATAGCTGATCCCTTAGTGCATATATGTCAAACTCAAGGCCCGCGGGCCAAATCCGGCCCGCGGTGGAATTATCTTTGGCCCGCGAGATAATATCTAATTACTATTAAAGCTGGCCCCAGTAATCGAAGCGCCTATGGCATATGATATGGCTAATGCTGAGTTTATTCAGGTACCAGGTTTTCAGGGTTTTTAGTGTTTATTCAGCAGTCTTCTTCATAAGAAACGGAATTTGTAAAGTGAAACACTTTGTAGTTATAGCAGAGACTGAGACACATGAGAGCAGGCTGAAAAAACGGAGGCAACGAAAGCTGCGTTCGCACGCGTCCGACTGATCCGGCCCGCATGAAGCTGCATTTTGCTCAATCCAGCCCGTGACCTAAAATGAGTTTGACACCCCTGCCTTAGTGGACTCAACCATGAGCTGCTCTAAAAAGCCATCTTGTAGGCACTCTAGATATTCCCCCTCCTGGAATCCAACACCAACCTGATTTTCCAATCTACGTGCATAGTGAAGTCCCCCATGACTATAGTAGCATTGCCCTTTAGCATGCATTTTCTATCTCCCATTGTAATATGTGGGCCACATCCTTACTAATGTTTGGGGATCTGTATACAACTCCATTCAGTGTCTTTTTACCCTTGCAGTTCCTTAGCTCTATCACCAATGATTCAACACCTTCCAACTCGATGTCAGCTCTTTTTAAAGATCTGATTTCATTTTTTACCAACAGAGCAATGCCACCCCCTCTGCCTTCCTACCTATCCTTTCGATACAGTGTGTATCCTTGGACATTTAGGTCCAGCTTTGATCTTCTTTCAGCCATGATTCAGTGATGCTGACAACATCTGTAACTTTGCTACAAGTTCATCTACCTTCTTCATTATACTGTGCGCATTCAAATATAACTCCTTCAGTCCCGTATTTGCTTTTTTCGATTTTGTCTGCCTTTTACATTGCAACTCAGCCTGTTGACTGCAATTTTGCCCTATCAACAGCCTCTCCTCACTACACATTGCCTCTGTTTGTAAACCAGCTACCTCATCTTCAGCACTATTATCTGTCTTTCCTACGATATATGCAGATCAGGACACTAGTCGCACCAGGCTCAACCTTTTGATTCCTGACTTTGTCTGAGGTCTTACCAACATCTTCCTCCACAACCTCTCCACTAACTGTTTTGGCATTGGTTCCCATCCTCCTGCAATTCTAGTTTAAACCCCACTGTGCAGCATTAACAAACATTTCTGCTAGGATATTAGTCCCCCTCCAGTTCAGGTGCAAACCATCCCTTCTGTACAGGTCCCACCTTCCCTGAAAGAGGGGCTAATGATCCAAAAACCTTATGCCCTCCCTCCTACACCAACTCCTTACTCACATATTAAACTGTATAATCTTCCCAGTTCTGGCCTCACTAGCACGTGACGTGGGTAGCAATCCTGAGATCACAACCCTGCAGGCCCTGCCTTTTAACTTAGCACCTAACTCTCCGAACTCCCAATGAAGAACCTCGTCACTCGTCCTACCCATATCATTGGTACCTCCATGGACCACGACTTCTGGCTGTTCACCCTCCTACTTAGGACTGCTGAGGACTCGATCTGAGATATCCTGGATCCTGGCACCCAAGAGGCAACATTCCTCCGGGAATCTCATTCTTGCCCACAGACCCTCTTGTTCGTTCCTCTAACTAAAGAATCCCCTATCACCACAGTGTGCCTTATCTTCCCCTTTCCCTTCTGAGTCACAGAGGCAGACAGTGCCACAGACCTGACCACTGTGACTTTCCTCTGTTAGGTCATCTCCCCCAACAGAGATTAAAAAGCGATACAGTGGCATGCAAAAGTTTTAGGTCAAAATTTCTGTTACTGTGAATAACTAAGCGAGTAAAAGATGACCTGATTTCCAAAAGGCATAAAGTTAAAGATGACACATTTCTTTAATATCTTAAGCAAGATTACTTTTTTACTTCCATCTTTTACAGTTTCAAAATAACTAAAAAGGAAAAGGGCCTGAAGCAAAAGTTTGGGCACCCTGCATGGTCAGTACTTAGTAACACCCCCTTTGACAAGTATCACAGCTTGTAAACGCTTTCTGTAGCCAGCTAAGAGTCTTTCAATTCTTGTTTGGAGGATTTTCGCCTATTCTTCCTTGCAAAAAGCTTCTAGTTCTGAGATTCTTGGGCCGTCTTGCATGCACTGCTCTTTTGAGGTCTATCCACAGATTTTCGATGATGTTTAGGCCAGGGGACTGTGAGGGCCATGGCAAAACCTTCAGCTTGCGCCTCTTGAGGTAGTCCATTGTGGATCTTGAGGTGTGTTTAGGATCATTATCCCGTTGTAGAAGCCATCCTCTTTTCATCTTCAGCATTTTTGCAGATGATATGACGTTTGCTTCCAGAATTTGCTGGTATTTAATTGAATTCATTCTTCCCTCTACCAGTGAAGTGTTCCCCGTGCCACTGGCTGCAACAACCACCCCAAAGTATGATCGATCCACCCCCATGCTTAACAGATGGAGAGGTGTTCTTTTCATGAAATTCTGCACCCTTTTTTCAACAAACATACCTTTGCTCATTGCGACCAAAAAGTCCTATTTTAACTCATCAGTCCACAGGTCTTGTGTCCAAAATGCATCAGGCTTGTTTAGATGTTCCTTTGCAAACTTCTGACGCTGAATTTTGTGGTGAAGACGCAGGAAAGGTTTTCTTCTGATGATTCTTCCATGAAGGTCGTATTTGTGCAAGTGTCGCTGCACAGTAGAACAGTGCACCACCACTCCAGAGTCTGCTAAATCTTCCTGAAAGTCTTTTGCGGTCAAACGGGCGTTTTGATTTGCCTTTCTAGCAATCCTAAGAGCAGTTCTCTCAGAAAGTTTTCTTGGCCTTCTAGACCTCAACTTGACCTCCACCATTCCTGTTAACTGCCATTTCTTAATTACATTACGAACTGAGGAAACAACTACCTGAAAACACTTTGCTATCTTCTTATAGCCTTCTCCTGCTTTGTGGGCATCATTTATTTTAATTTTCAGAATGCTAGGCAGCTGCTTAGAGGAGCCCATGGCTGCTGATTGTTGGGACAAGGTTTGAGGAGTCAGGGTATTTATAAAGCTTTGAAATTTGCATCACCTGGCCTTTCCTAATGATGACTGTGAACAAGCCATAGCCCTAACAAGCTAATTAAGGTCTGAGACCTTGTTAAAAGTTATCTGAGAGCTCAAATCTCTTGGGATGCCCAAACTTTTGCATGGTGCTCCTTTTTTTTCACTCTAAAATTGTACAAAACAAAAATAATACACTAATCTTGCTTGAAATGTTGAAAAGAATGTTTCATCTTTAACTTCATGACTTTTGGAGATCAGTTCATCTTCTACTCGTTTAACTATTCACAGTAACAGAAATTTTGACCGGGGTGCCCAAATTTTTGCATGCCACTGTATACCTGCAGTTGAGGGTGATGGCCACAGAGGTGCTGTGCACTGGCTCCATAACCTCTTTCCTTTTCTAACTGTCACTCAGTTTCTTGTGCCCTGCACCTTGGGTGTAATTGCGTCTCTATATGCCCTATCTGTCACCTCTCTCAGCCTCCCGAATGATCCGGAACTCATCCAGTTCCAGCTCCAAATCCTTAATGCAGATTATTAGAAGCTGCAGTTGAATGCACCTTTCACAATTGTAATCATCAGGGACTCTGGAGGTCTCCCTGCTTTCCCAAATTCCACAAGAGGAGCATTCCATTATCCTGCCTGTCATTCCTACTGTCCTAGCTGAGCAGATATAAAGAAGAGAACAAAAAAACTTGAACTATTCTTTCCTTTGCTTTCTCTGACTGAAGCCTCAAAGAGCTAAAGCCTTAAGATCCACCATCTGACCAGGTCCACTCAGACGATAGCCTCTGTGCTTGCTCCTACCTTTCTTTAATTTGTTCATTAATCAATCTCAAATGCCAATTGGTCGCTGGTCAAAGCTACTTTTCGTTGTGCTGGCCGGCTGTGGTGGACGTGATTGAAGTCCCCTCCTCTCAAAGCTTCCGATGTCCGTATTGGCCACTGGTCAAAGGTCTTTTTCGCTATACTGGCCCGCTGCTGCCTTTTATCCTTGGGCAGTGGACCTGTTTGAAGTCCCCTCTACTGAAAGCCTCCACTGTCCCAATTGGCCGCTGGTTGAAGCTTTCTTTTTGCGATATACATGTATATACCTAAATGACAATAAACTTGACTTAAATGGAGTGAATGCACCCAGTACTTTCCCCAGGGTTGGCAATCAATGACTAGAGGGCACAGGTTTAAGATGACGGGAAAGATTTAATAAGAGCCTAAGGGGTAAAAAACTTTCCGAGAGGTTGTATGTGGAATGTTCCACTGGAGGAAGTGGTTGAGGCAAGTACCTTAACAATATTTAAAATGTACTTGGACAGGTACATGGATAGGAAAGATGTGGGGGGCTGTGAGCCAAAAACAGGCAAATAGCACTAAGGTAGATCCAGCAAGGCTATTTATGTGCTGTATCACTTTAAGACTCAAAGCTAATCAGGCAGTTGGGCAGAGCGTATTAAGGGGTTATGTCATATAGCAAATTTTAATTTCATCAGTAACCAGTCTTCAGACCTGATGAATCTGGTGCATGTCTCACTTTCACTCTCACTTCTCAGTTTCAGGTTGAGGTTATTTGAATAAGCGGTGCTGCAGATTGTAACGTCAAAACAGCAAGCTGTTGGCCTCCCCTGGTGCTGTGTCAGGAGCAATACCTCTCTCACTTGTTAGTGAGAGGACATATTTGAGATGTCGAGGTGTTGGGATGGACTGTAGTGTTTGATGGGCTCTGGGGGACTTTGCCGTTGCTGGCATGGTGGGTGGTGGGGATTGATGCTTTTATTGCTGCTTGTGCATGGGAGCGAGAGCTTTGGGGTTCTGATGTTTTTCAGTAATTCTTTGCCTTTTTTTCTCTGTTTTGTGGATGTCTGTGAAGAGTAAGAATTTCAGGTTGTATGCTGCATACATACTTTAATATTAAATTGAACCATTGATTGCAGATTGAATTTAAAATATAGCTCAGAACAGTGGTGTTCTTGGAGCTGTGGAGGGGAGTCAATTGCAAACCAAAAACAGCACATCAGCTTGAGATGTCTGCACGTGTGTGAATGTAGCCCAGAGTCACCAGTGATTAGCAATCATTTTAGGTGTCTGGAGTGTTGGTGTGAAGATCAACACACCATTCAAATAAAATGAGGCAGAAGTTTTCTTGGAGAATGTTATAAAAACAAAAGAGATTTAAATAATTTTCACTAGAAGTAAATCCATTTTTTGAAAGGTTAAAGGCACTGTCCCAAGATCAACACTGCTTTAAAGTCCCGGAAATAACAGACAGGTCAGGTGACATCTGTGGAGGGGCAAGCTGAGATAACACTCTACACCGAAAATGCTGACAATTCAGTGTTTGAATTTTTAGTGTTTTATGCTTCACAATTTTCCCTGTTTTTTGGGCAGTAGAGCCAAAACACTAAAAATGATAAAGGAGCTTGGGATTCACAAATAAAAACTCTCAGTTAAATTGATCAAAATTCCTGGTTGTAATTATATGGACAAAGGGTTGGTGCCTGAATGCTTTTACAAGGTCCTGTATACCATACCGAGAGGCAAAATTTTCCTTGGAGGATGTTTATAAAAATAAAAGAGATTAAAATCATTTTCACTATAAATAAATCCATTGAAAGGTGAAAGGTACTGTTCCACCATCAACACTGCCTTAAACTGCTGGAAATAACAGGCAGGTCTGGCAACCATCTGTGGAGGGGGAAGCTCAGATAACGTTCTGCACTGAGAACCTTTAATCAGCTCTAGAAACAGTTGGAGATCAAACATGCTTTAAGTTGCAGGGAAGGGCGACACAGTGGAGAAGAGAATGTCTGTGATAGCATGGAGACCACGAGGAAGTGACTGACACAAGTGGTGATGGTGGTGCCTGGTGGGAAGAGGTGTTGTTTCCAGTTCATCAGGAGTTCATCCAGTACAGCAGGAGCTGTAATTAGGAGAGGTTTGAGGATAGAAGAGATAAAGAATTCCCAAAATGTGATACAACACCCTGTACGTTCTGGAAGGGACTGTCTGGAATTAGGGACACAACTCTGGAGGTAGAGATTCTCAACATTTAGATCAGGGGTTCCCAAACTTCTTTACACCATGGATCAATACCATAAATCACGGGGCCTGTGGACACAGGTTAGGAACCCCTCATTTAGATCGTTACGTGGACAATCATTTGAGATTGAGCACATAAACAGGCTTGTGCTGTTGACTGGGCATGACACTTGGATCTCAGTATGCAACAAAAACTGATTCAAGAAATGCTGAGCATCTTGAACCTATCTGTAAGCAGAGGTGGATGGGAAATGTTAATGCTGGAATATCAGGTGGCATTCTAACTTGTTCTGGTGAAGATGAACACAGACAAATAGGAACCTTACAGGCTCTGCACTGGTCAGTGAACTCTGCAATTTCAGGTAAACAGCATCTCTGATTCTTATTGGAACTGAACAAGTTGATGACTGCTCGACATATCTTCCACATTTCCCTTCAATCAGGGCTTCCCAATGTGCTGACATTGGAGAGGGTTCAAAGGAAGTTCACAAAAATTATTCTGGTATTGAAAAGCTCGCCATATGTGGAGCATTTGATTACTCTGGACCTGTACTCTCTGGAATTCAGAATAATGAGGGGAGACCTCATTGAAACCTATTGAATGTTTAAAGACCTCAATAAAGTGGATGTGGGGAGGATGTTTCCTATGATGGGGGAGTCTAATACCAGAGAAATTTGTTGTATTTGCGGCAGCAGTACAATGCGATACATAATAGAGAAAAAACTGTGGATTACAGTAAATGTATCTATTTATTAAATAGTTACATTAAACCAGTAGTGCAAAAATTGAAATTAAAAAGTAGTGAGGTAATGTTAATGCGCTCAAAGTCCATTCAGTAATCTAATAGCAGAGGGGAAGAAGCTGTTCCTGAATCATAAGAACCTTCAGGTTCCTATACCAATTGCTTGATTGTAACAATGAGAAGAAGGCACGTCTTGGGTGATAGGGATCCTTAATGATGGACGCCGCCTTTCTGGGGCGTTTTCCTTGAAGATATCCTGGGTACTACAGAGGCTAGTGCCCATGATGGAGCTGACTGAGTTTACAACTTTCTGCAGCTTATTTCACTTCTGTGTTGTAGTCTTCTCTTCCCACACCCCCCCCCCCCACACACACTTACCTGTTACAAAGCTCTGTACAGCACATCTATAGAAATTTGCGAGTTCTTTGGTAACATTCCAAATCTTCTCTAATACCAAAGGACGTAGCCTCAGAGTAGAGGGATGTCCATTTAGAGTGGAGATGAGGAGGAATTTCTCCAGCCAGGGAGTGGTGAGTCTGGAATTCCTTGTCAAAGGAGGCTGTGGAGGCCAAGTCATTGGGTATATTTAGGGCAAAGGTTGGTAGATTCTTATTAGTCAGAGCATGAAGGGATTCAGGGAGAAGGCAGGAGATTGGGGCTGAGAGGGAAATGGATTAGCCATGATGAAATGGCAGAGCAGACTTATGGGCCAAAAAGCCTAATTTTGTTCCTATATGTTATGTATCTTATGGTCTTGTGTGTTTGTACATTATACCTGCTCCTACATCTACGTGAATCATGAAAAATTTATGTTCCCATCTTGCAGCCAAATCACCATTCCAGCAATTATGTGCTGAACTTTTTGTTGTAAGTGTTTTTCCTTGGACAGGGTGACCTGTGCAGGATGGGCCAAGCCTGGTCTCATCTGGGCTGGGTGTGATTCGAGCACAACCGCAGACAGCCCTCTTACAGTGATGGGCAGGGAACTGTTTCCCTCACCATTTGCTTGCTGAGCCTGTTTTTATTAGGGTGTTGAATTGGTTTGTTTAATTAGCTCAGAGGGAGGAACGAGGCTTTTCGCTGTTGTTGTTTTGTTGCTTGTGGTCTGTGTCACTCTGCTGAACATTGTGAGTATGCTATGCTGGTGCCAGAATGCATGGCAACTCGTGTGGGCTGCCCCAGCATATCCTTGGGATGTTTTGGTCACTAATGCAAATTACACATTTTGATGTTCATGTGATAAATAAAATTAATCAGAATCTTGGTGATTCCAGTCTTAATGAAGGGTCTCGGCCCAAGATGTTGACTGTTTATTAATTTCCATAGATACTACCTGACCTGCTGAGATCCTCCAGTACTTTGTTAATGTGAGTCTTGTTGTGATTTGTGTATAGGGGTACTCAGATCCCTTTGTCCTGTACCCCATACCCCTACCATCCATATACGATCAAACTTCTCTTAAACGCTGAAATCGAGCTTGCATGCACCATTCGTGCTGGCAGCTCGTTCCACACTCTCACAAACCTCTGAGTGAAGAAGTTTCCCCTCATGCTCCCCTTAATCTTTTCACCTTTCACCTTTAACCCATGACCTCTAATTGCAGTATACACCTCATATTTTTGTATACTTCCTACAGGTTTATACAGTTTTTAATTCTGGTTTTTTTTCCTCTCTCTGTAGATTTGGACCACACTGCTGATGTTCAGTAAGTTATTAAAATGCCTACTATAAAGTGAACTGATAGTTGAAAGAGATATATCATGCAAGTAAATTGGATGGCATTCATTTGTTCATTACGTGCCATGTTGTGTGACATGAGTGATCACGATCTTTCCATGGCCATGACTGTTCTCAGCAAATTTTTCTACAGAAGTGGTTTGCCATTGCCGCCTTCTGGGCAGTGTCTTTACAAGAAGGGTAAAGCCATTATGAAAACTCTTCAGAGATTGTCTGCCTGGTGTCAGTGGTCACATAACCAGGACTTGTGATGTGCACCAGCTGCTCATACGATCATTCACCACCTGCTCCCATGGCTTCACGTGACCCTGATCGGGAGGAAGTGGGGGGTGGTGCTAAGCAAGTGCTACACCTTGTCCAAGGGTGACTTGCGGGCTAGTGGAAGGAAGGAGCACCTTGCACCTCCTTTGGTAGAGACATATCTCCATCCCACCACCCAATGTGACATTAATGTAAATTAATGTTTTTAAGGTGAAAGTACTGTGGAAATATTTAAAGTATAAGAAGTCCTACAAAAATTTACTGTTTTGATTTCTAACATGAAGGTGGGATTGACTTCAAACATAATATTAAGTAGATGGTCCTGTAGTCTTGAGCGTTTAGAAGAATGAGATTGGATCTGATTGAAACATGCACAATTCTTAGGGGGCTTGACATAGGCAGATGGGAATTTGGCTTTCTTTGGTGGAGGTGTCAGAAACCAGGAGTCACAGTCACAAAGTAAGAGGAGAGTAGAATGGAAAGGACTTTCTTCATCCTGAGAGCTGTTGAGGTGCAGTCACTGGGAATTTTGAAGGTAGACACCATATATCTGTAGCTGTCAAGGGTAGATGCAAAGTGGTGCGGAGGCAAGAGATCAGTTATGATCTATTAACGGGCAGTGCAGGTAAGAGGGACCAGTGCTTTCCTCTTATTTCAAAGTTCAAAGCAAATTTATTATCGAAGTACATTTATGTCACCGTGTACAACCCTGAGGTTCATTTTCTCATGGGCATACTCAATAAACCCATAGAATTAGCCATAACAAAATCAGTGAAAAACTGAACCAACTTGGGTGTTCAACCAGTGTGCAAAAGATAACAAACTATGGTAGTAATGAGAGGTCATGAGGCTCCTGTCCCTCCTCCCTGATGGTAGTAATGAGAAGAGGGGACTTCAGGCTCCTGTACCTCCTCCCTGATGGTAGTAATGAGAAGAGGGATCTTCAGGCTCCTGTCCCTCCTCCCTGATGGTAGTAATGAGAAGAGGGGACTTCAGGCTCCTGTACCTCCTCCCTGACGGTAGTAATGAGAAGAGGGATCTTCAGGCTCCTGTACCTCCTCCCTGATGGTAGTAATGAGAAGAGGGATCTTCAGGCTCCTGTACCTCCTCCCTGATGGTAGTAATGAGAAGAGGGGTCTTCAGGCTCCTGTACCTCCTCCCTGATGGTAGTAATGAGAAGAGGGATCTTCAGGCTCCTGTCCCTCCTCCCTGATGGTAGTAATGAGAGGAGGGCATGTCCTGGATGGTCATGATGAAAACCAGCTTGTTTCTAGGTTGTTAACAAATTGTGTTCATTTCTCTTTAACAGTTCAATAATACCATTTGACTTCTATCTAAATGTTTATTTTTACAGCTGTTGGTAGTTTAGTACAAAAAATCAGTTCCTGGTTTTACAATTAAGGCATAATAAAATGCACAATCTAAAATCAGTTCCTGGTTTTACAATTAAGGCATAATAAAATGCACAATCTATCTCTGCTTCCTAATACTTCGTAAAGAGTTAGCTTTCAGTTCAAGGCCCTGAACTCCTTTGTTTTGTGCTTTGCAGGTTGCACTCATGGGGTGATACAGTAGAAGAGGCTTTTGAGCAGGTTGTCATGGCAATGTTTGGCTATATGACAGACATAGAAACTGTGCAGCCATTAACCACCCTTGAAGTAAAGGCTGAAGGTAATCTTAGCATTCTGATTAGTTTAATGGTGTTGATAGATTTTCAACAAAGGATATAATAATATCCTTTATTATCCTTAAAGGATAATAAGGTTTTGTTATCCATTATGTGAATATACCTTGTTATCCTTAAAGGATAATAAAGTTTTGTTATCCATTATGTGAATATACCTGTGCTACAAGGTCATCTGTTAATCAGTTCAAGTGTAATTGTCATTTAAATGTACATGAATACAGCCAAACAAACAGCATTACCCCAGGGCCATAGTGTAAAACCAACAGACACACAAAGCACATATAGCAAGTACATATTATCAGTAAAATACAGTCACTCAAAGTATATAGTCCAAGACCCTAAATCCATGAATGTTGCAGTATCTACAAACACAATACAGGTTGTCTTCTGCTGAACGAACACTGGGGGGCAGCACCAACTGCAACTGAGACGTCTGCCCTGGTGAAGCACACCAATTCCGACAGCTCTCTGCTGCCAAGCTGTAAACAGGTGACACTGCGGCTTGAGGCCATACAGCTCCCCTGCCACCCACCAATGAATCAGACTTGCAGCATTCCACATTAACAATATGGTTTCATGTGAAAAATGTTGTATTCATCAAGTCCTGTTGCAAGGCCAAGGCTTTGGGGCATCAGGTATTTCGTTAATTTAATGTGTCTTCACACTGTTCTCTAAATATCTACATATGGGGGTTGGGGCTGGAGGGTGCTGTGATAGAGTTTTGCATTCCCAGTTATCTGACGGGTGATGTTTGGGGTATGGGAACAGCTGTTGATAGAATTACAGGATTAGTCAGCATCAATCCTTTCCCCAGTCCTTCCCCAGATGCAACAAATGCTTGGCACACCTGCTACAGTGGCACACCTGTTGCCGCGTGGCCAAGTGGTTAAGGTGTTCGTCTAGTTATCTGAAGGTGGCTAGTTCGAGCCTTGGCTGAGGGTTGCGTATGTGTCCTTGAGCAAGGCACTTAACTACACATTTCTCTGCAAGGACACCGGTGCCAAGCTGTATGAGTCATAATGCCCTTCCCTTGGACAACATTGGTGGTGTGGAGAGGGGAGACTTGCAGCTTGGGCAACTGCCAGTCTTCCATAAAAAAAACCTTGCCCAGGCTTGTGCCCTGGGAACTTTCCAAGGTGCAAATCCATGGTCTATCGAGTCTAATGGAGGCCTACTACTGCAGTGGCTGAAATATGTTTAGCAAATCAAGTAGTTCAAATTTAAATGGCTCAATTTAATATCAGAGAGCTTATACAGTGTCCAACCAGAAATTCTTACTTTTCACAGACATCCACGAAACAACCCCCAAAAAATGATAGAAGCATCCAAACCCCAAAGCCCCTCTCCCCCTTCCATGCACAAGCAGCAACAGAAGGATTGACCCTCCCCTCCCTCCCACTTGCACCAGCAGAAGCACCAACCTCCACCTCCTCACTCCTGTGGCATGCAAGCAATAGCAAAAGCTCCCAGAGAGACTTTAATCCAGAGTTCATCAAAAACTACAGTCCGTTATCCAGCGTCTCACTCTCGCTCTCACACCAGATTGATCTTCCATCGGTACTGGACAAATGATCTTGTAGATTAACAAGATTTAAGGTGCAAGGGGAGGAGGGAATAAAGGATGTTTGGCAGGAGATCAAATGACAGAAAGGATTATTATGCAAGGCAAAAGGTAATTTAAAAAAATTGTGGATGTTTTCAAAAATAGCAGGAAAACGGATCCTAGAGTTGTACAACACAGGAACTGCTCTTCATCACACTGTGCCCACACTAATCACTCCCAGTAGGTCTACAGCATTCAGTGCCTTGTCAATTCAAGTGCTTTACTAAATCCTCCTAAAATGTCTAACACCTCCTCAAGCCACAAAAAAAAACTTCCCAAGATTCCCTCTAAAACTGGTCCCTCTCACTTTAAACCTATGCCACCTTGTCTTATACACCCCTAAAATGGGGGAAACAGTTCATTACTATCTTCCCTGTCTATCCCTGTCATAATTTTGTGTATCTGTACCAAGTCATCCTCACAAGTCTCCCACAGTCTGGGTGAAAAAAGCCCAGGCTAATCAATCTGTCCTTAGAAATGAAGTTCTCCAATCCAGGTAACGTCCAGGTGAATCTCCTCTGTACCTCTACACAGCAATTACATCATAATTGTGTGGAAACCAGCACTATACACAGTACTTTGTGTGCCTAACCAATATAAGTGCATAACATCTCACTTTTCAGCATTAAATTCCAGCTGATGGAAAGAACCCTCCTTGCTATCTATGGCCAGTTTTCACTTGTAAACATAGTGGCATACAACTCCTTCATGTCATTGTGTACCATTCAGCTAGGTCTTCTAATATACAGCAACAAACTACAACAAATTCAGAGTGGATCAAATCATAAGCATGTTTTATTGCAAGGGAGGATCCACCTCCATACATTAAATCGGAAGATAGCTTCAATCTTGCAACGCAAAACAAACCATTTTTATACTTGTACAAAATCCAGTAATTCATCTTCGAGGTCATTTCATCCCATAACATTCCTCCCTTATCTGCATGTGGCATCTGTTTTTTCAATCAGTCCTTTTGTCTTTTGAGGCTTCCTCCCCCATGACAGCTGTGTTGTCAAAACATTCCTTATTGTAAACACACCCCATGCCATAAAAACACACACACTTCTTGTAAGCCTCCATCTGAACCAGTAAAGCACTCCAGGATCACACAGGTTCCATTTTGTCACATTACATCTGGGACAGTGTCAAAGGCCTTACTGAAGTTCACGTAGACAGCTACTGCGCTGTCCTCGGCAATACGCGGAGTTTAAAAATTCAGTGGAGTGACACGGTTGCGTAGCAGTCAGCGTAATGCTTTACAACACTGGCTGTAAGATCAGGGTTCCATTCCACTATTGTCTATAAGGAGTTTTGTACATTTTCCCTCTCACAGGCCAGAGGTGTACCAGTTAGGGTTAGTGAACTGTGGGCATGCTAACTCAGTGCCAGAAACACAGCAACACTTGCGAGCTGCCCAGCACAATCCCCACTGATTTGATTTAATGCAAACAATACACTTCACCATAGGTTTCATTGTTTATGTGACAAAAAGATATTCTTTATCAAATTCACAAAACACAAGTTCCCATGATCAATAAATAAAATTAAATCGGTTGATTAATTAAAAGCCTTGCTGATTATCCGTTGTCTATGCCCACCTTTCCAAATCTAAATAAACCCTCTTCCTTCGAATTTTTGCAGTAGTTTCACTACCACTGATGTAAGTCTGACTGGTTCATTATAACGTCACCATTGCTCTTCATGAACAAAGGAACAACATTTGCTCTCTGTGTTGAACCCAAAAAACTGTAACCATCTGCTACAATGGGACTTTCCGGTGGTAGCCAAACATTTTAATTGCGATTCAAATTCCCATTCCGACATATCGGTCCATGGCCTCCTCTTGTGCCAAGATGAGGCCATCATCAGGGTGGAGGAGCAACACCTTATATTCCGTCTGGGTAGCCTCCAACCTGATGGCATGAATATCAATTTCTCCTTCTGGTAAACAAATTTCCCTTCTCCACACACCCCCCCTTCCTCACTCTGACCTTTTATTTCTTCTCACCTGCCTATTACTTCCCCCGGGTCCCTTTCTCGTTCTCCTTCTCCTATGGTCCACACTCCTCTCAGATTCCTTCCTGCCCAGCTCTTTACCTTTCCTACCCACCTGGCTTCACCTATCACGTTCCAGCTAGCCTCCTTACCCTTCCCCCCACCCCCGGCCCTCCAGTCCTGAAGAAGGGTCTCAGCCCGAAATATTGACAGTTTATTCATTTCCATAGATACCTCCTGGCCTGCTGAGTTCCTGCAGCATTTTGTATGTGTTTCTGTGGATTTCCAGCATCTGCAGAACCTCTCGTGTTTATAAGCTGTAACTGACTTGGTTTAAGGGGGTTCATCCTGAAACATGCACTGTTTCATTGGTAAAGTGGCAGAGACAGAATGAAGAATTAGGTGTTCCAGAACGGGAATCTGAATTAAAATGTTTGGCCATCAGGAAGTTCCACTTGAGGTGGAGGTGCTGGACGAACCCAACAGATTTGCAGGTGAAGTGTTGCCTCACCTGGTAGGACTGTTAGGCCCTGAATGCAGGTGAGGGAGGAGATATTGGTTTATTATTGTTACATGTACTGGGATACAGTAGAGAAACATTATTTGCGTGCCATCCAGACAATTCATTCCTTACATAGGTACATGGAGGAAGTCCTAAACGAAAACAATAAAGAGATTAGAGGGAGGCACGGTATCATAGTGTAGCACAAGACTTTATAGTACCAGCAACCTAGCTTCAGTTCCCACTGCTGCCTGTAAGGAGTTTGTACATTCTCTCTGTGACTCTGTGGGCTTCCTCCCACCCACAGTCCAAAGATATACCCGTTGGTAGGTTAATTGGTCATTGTAAATTGTCAGGGTCCTCATTTCTGCCTCTGCAGTGTAGTTCTCCTGGGTTTCCTCCTCCTTTCAGAGGTCTAATAAAGTGCTGCCTCTCTTCTCATCACTTGTCCAGTCCATCTCCAGCGTTTCCTCATGATGATGGTGGCCATGTTCCCTTGGTGACATTGAAGGAGCAGTGCGTGGAAATGTATTATCTGTAGTATAAAATGTATTCTGTTCCTTGTCTTATCCATTGGGATTTATCACTAAATGTTTACAATTGGCCAACTCACACAACATGTTGGAGGAGGTCATGCAGCATTCTGAGGTTTGTCCCACTGCCATCAGAGAGGGGGCTAAGTAGCATCCATGACAGGAGCATCAGTTGCTTTCACAGTAATATCAGTAAATAGTTACTTTCCCCAAGCAGTAAGGCTTAAAACCTGTAGGACAAGTAACTTGGCCTCAGTTTGATGGTAAACATGACACAAGAAGAATTAAAGTTTGTTGCCATGCACTAAAACTTTTTCCACATTTATAGTACAGCTTGTTCTGTCGTTGTTGGTGATGCTTATGCTGATCTGTGCTGTGTGTTGTGTTGAACATTGTAGGTGTGCTATGTTGGTGTTGGTATGTGTGGCAACTTTTATGGGCTGCCCCCAGCACATCCTTGGGCATGTTCATTGTTAACACAAACGATAGATCCTGATGTACATGTGATTATTTGAATGATGGGGAATATAATATGAATTTTAATGAATTCTTATGTTTCTGTCTCCTTTCCTGTAGGACATGACATGCAATCACTGCTCTATAATTTCATGGCTGAATGGCTGTACCAGTTCAGCGCAGAAACGTTTTTTATTCCAAGGGTTGGTAACTGTTTCAAACTAAGTTGTGCATGAACTGACAGAGAGTGAAATGAATTGTTTGTGCGAAGATAGCAATGTTCCAGAAAGTCTGAAAGAATTTTAAGCAGTTTTGCGTATTCCTACATTAAATCCATGGGATGCTATGAGAACCCGCTGCATCCCATCTCAAAGTGGAAACCCAATTGGCTCAAACCAGATTATTTGATGACAACATTGCACCAGTCCTGAAGAAGGATCTTCACCTGAAACCTCCAGCATTTTGTGGTTGCTGCTTTTGGTTAACTATTAAGAAGTTGTGTCTTTTGGCTTGGCTAGAACCAGCAAGTTATTTTTTTTGTCAGACTGTATATCGTATCAGCTACAGATGCAAGCAAAGTGAACTTAGAGTCAGAGTCACAAAATCATCTGCTGATTTTCATGTGTTTATGTATGTAAGCTATCTTACATGTTTATATTGTGTTTTTGAGGAATTACTGTGTTCTTTATCTTATTGTGTATTTTTTGTCCTGCGTCTGATCCAGAGTAACAATTATTTAATTTTCCTTTACATTTTGGCACTGGAAATGACATTAAACCATCCTGAATCTTAAAATGAAAAGTTTTGGACCGAGCCGAACCCCCTCCATCAGGACTGGAAAGGAACTAGGCAGAGGTCAATTGTTAATGATTGGCATTGACTTTTAAAGATGCTGTTCCAACTTTTTTCTTTTTGTTGCTCTTTTAGGAGATGAAAGTGATTCACTTAGACAGAAATAATTACACAATTCGATCGATAGGGTAAGTACTACAGCTTCCTAGACCAATGAGTTCTAACTGGAATCTAGAGAATTAGTAATCTTTGAGTCCACATCAATCAGTACAGCACAGGAATGGCTGCTTGGCCAAGTTAAACAAAAGCTTTGTGTCTCCATTCCTCACATATTCAAGTGCCCATCTAGGAGTCTGTTAAATATTACTGTTTTATTTTCTCTTGTTATTCTGTTGCTGTTCAAATTGTTCTGATATTTTTTGCCCCCATTTTCCATCTGCCTATTTAATATTTGATCACCACCCCTGAAGCCATTTCACAGCAAACAGGGAAGAGATCTACTGAGCGAATTGAAAATTAAGTTTCAAGACCTGCATATTCAGAGGGTTTTGGAGATTTTCAAGTTTTGTAAATTGGCACAAGTTCAATGTTGGTTTATGTGCTTAAATTTTAAAGTATCCATGGTTCAAAGTTCAAAATAAATTTTATTATTAAAGTTCATATACATTACCATTCAGAAAATGTGTAGCTCGGATGGTCGAAGTTTGGGTTGAGGTGATCTCCAGTCTTGGTCATTTTCTTCCAAATCTTTCATCATCATATGCGGAGAACTCATCAGTGTGCTGTTAATTGTGGTGCCCTCCAAATGCTTGGCTAATTGGTTGGCATTACAGAAACTCACTTGTGATGTAAATGTGATGTCTTGTCACTGATTAGTTGTGTGGTGAATTTCATGCATTGTTGTCTGGAATTTTGCCTGCATTAGCTGATAACTGGGATCGGTCTACATGTCTATTTACAGAAGTTTTCACAGAAAGCCACGCTTCAAGGAATTTTCTTGCAGGTCACGTGTTTGCTTGCACCATAACTTTCACTGATACCCAGTCGAATCTGTGCCCTTCTCAATCTTCATGGGTAGAGACGAGGTAGAGTTGGTCATGTCACATTACAGCGTCTTAATGCTTATGGGTCCTTGTAGATAATTTTCTCCAGGTTTAGCCGATGTAATATTTGCTGCAGTCCACGCATTGGATTTTGTAGACTGTTACGTACTTGTGACACGTGACAGTGGTACCCTTGTCACGTGACTGGGGTTGAAGCTATACTGGACTTGAGGTAATGGTCTTGTGATGGTAGAGTGACGTCATTTTCCCACCAGTAGAGGTCATGTGACAGGTTTTTTTTAACAGGGTATAAAAGGAGGACCCCTCCCTGTGAGGAGGGGCAGTTCGTGGCTGGATTTGCCATGTTGACTTCATGCCACTGCGTGATTTAATGTTATGACACAGTTTAGTTGAAAGATGAAGTTTTATCTAATGCCTAAAGTTTAAAAGGTCATTGCCAGCAGTTTCTCTACAATACTGCTAGTTGTGAATCAGTGGAGAGTGAAGATCGGAGTTTGGGAGTTAAAGATCGAGGAGAATCGATTTCAACGGTGAAACAGGTTCGACCTTGTTTGATCCTTATTCGGAAGGAATTCGTTGACTGTTCTCGTGTTAATCCCTGCGAAATAGCAGAAAGGATTGGGAATAGTTCTGTAAAGGAAAGGTCAGTGCCTTTAAGCCGTTTCGTTTCGTAAATTCTTCGTGGGAAAAAGTTCAATCTTGGGAACCGAAGCAACACGACGTGAAAGAGAATTTAAATCGTCTTAAAAAGTCTCTCCCTTAAATGGACTGTGAGCATTCTGAACTTTTGGCAATACTACTTTGAAGAACTGTTTTTGCAACATCGCTTTAAGAACTGTTTAAGCTGCCGCACAGCAGCTGATTTCCAGTTACGTTAGTGTTTTGTTTACTTTTGGGGGTTTGTTTTCAGTGTTTAATAAACGTGTTATTTGTTATAAGAACCCCTGCCTAACTCATATATTTATTGTTGCCTGAATCCGTAACAAGACCACGATGGTCTTGTTCAATAGTTTGATTCATTCTTTTGGTCTGCAAAGTACTCTCCTCAGTGTTGCTGTTGGCTTACATGCAACCAAAATTCTATGTTCTTGGAGCAGTTGAGCCAGTATATAAAGGCCAAGTATTTAGAGGACTGCACAATTAACAGCACACTGATGGTTTCTCTGAGTATTGCTACAGAACGTTTTCAAGTAAATTGCCAAAACCCAATCATATGTCACCATATACAACCTTGAGTTTTATTTTCTTGTGGGTGTACTTAACCAATCTATAGTAGAGTAACTATAACCGAATCAATGAAAGACTGCCCAACTAGGGATTCCTTTTGGCAATAAGAATAACTGTACATCCATTGCAATTTAGTTTGATGTGTTCTCTCAAACGAGTGCACTGTCCACTTGTTCATATCTATTCAATGACAATATCACATTGTATCCCGTATCTAACAGCATTTAAACTGATACTTAAGTAAGTACTTTAATGGGAAGTTGTGCTAAGATTTTTGTTTGATGCGTGTGTTTTATTTTTTAAAATGTAAAAGTTCAAAGTAAAGCTATTATCAAAGTACACATATGTCACCATATGCAGCCCTGAGATTCATTTTCCTGTGGGCATACTCAGCAAATCTAGAGAATAGTAACTATAACAGAATCAGTGAAAGATAACCAGAGTGCAGAAGACAACAAACTGTGCAATTGCATTTATAAATAAATAGCAATAAATAATGAGAACATGAGATAACAAGATAATGAGTCCTTAAAGTGAGATCATTGGTTGTGGGAACATCTCAATGGATGGGTAAGTGAGTGTAGTTATCTCCCTTTGCTCAGGAGCCTGATGGTTGAGGGGTAGTAAATGTTCCTGAACCTGGTTGTGCGAGTCCTGAGGCTCCTGTACCTTCTACCTGATGGCAGCAGTGAGAAGGGAGCCTGGGCTGGGTGGTGGGGGTCTCTGATGATGGATGCTGCTTTCCTACAACAGTGTTTCATGTAGATGTGCTCAATGGTTGGGAGGGCTTTACCTGTGATGTAATCTAAAATCTAACAACTTGATTTCTACTCTAAGATGGGGTGAAGAATTTGATCTGGCCAAGCATCCTCAGGTAATGATTAGATGCTATCCCTTCTGACTTTAAAAATTGCGGTGTTCGGAGCCCTAAACCCTATCTGACTACTGCCACTCTCTCTGTTTACATTTGCAGGGCACAGAGGTGAAGGCCATCACATACTCAGCAATGCAGATTCACGAAGAGCAATCGCCTCAGATTTTTGTTATCATTGATATTTGACTTTTTTCACTCCGCTTTTCAGTTCTGTCTATCAAAAACTATGTCCAAAGTATATTTTTACAATAACTGTATTGGAAATAATGTGCCAAGGTGGGCTAATATCTGGCAAACTACCTGTTGAGCAAACACTAACTTATTAAAAGAAATTAATTTGCCAAACTGGATAAAGGAAGTCCAGATGTGACACTTGTGGCAAAGATGGTAATTCAGTAAATTAGAAAATATCTGTCCTGAGCTGGATAAATATATCCCATCCACTTAGGTTTGGTAGAATAATATATTTCTACTTAATTCTAACCCTTCTGAAATGGATGGATACCTTGTTTCTACTTTTTGGGCAGTGCTGGTAATCCGGCTGTTTGTCTGGCATGCTTGCAGACTGAATGAGATTGCTGGTAAGGTTTTTAACACTGGGTGCATTTTTTAATATATCAGATCTGAAACTGTTAGAAAGTGACACATTCAGATATTTGAATATCACTCTAGCAAGGTGGAACAACAGATCTATCACGTGGAGTGGCCTAACTACAGAATGATATGGTGTCTCTTAAGAACTAACATGCAAGGTAGATAACTCAGGATAAAATCTAAATAACAATCAAACTTAAAGTAGGGTGGAAAAGGATTCCAGCTAGAACCGGAATGTGAGGTAACATCCTAGCATATCCTCGGTTGTGTCAGTTGTGCTTGTGAACGACGCATTTCACTGTATGTTTCGATGTACATGTGATAAATAAATCTGAAACTTGAACACGAGATTCTGCAAAGTAACACACACAAGATGGGCCAAAGGGCCTTTTTCTGTGCTGTTCTTTTCTGTGACTATAAAATGCTGGAGGAACTCAGCAGGTCAGGCAGCATCTAGAGAGTCAACGATTTAGGCTGAGACCCTTCATCAGGTCCTTCACCTTTCAGGCTCTTTTCCATGAGGCCCTCCATTGGTTGGGATCGACCACAGAAACTACATCCTAGCTGTCAACATGATATGCAAGCCAGGGCAGTACAATATGGAAAGCAAGCTATTGTCCATGCATCAGGCTCTCCCTCTCCACGCAACTGATAAATCAAATGGAGTGACAGTGACCGACACGGTTTGGCACCAGCACTGTCGCAGGAGCAGCCAGACAGCTTTGAACTCAACGTAGGACTGTCTTAGGGACTCAGAATCTGGATTTTTCCTCAGATCGTTCCCGAAACCTTCCCTGCGTGTGGATACAGCCTCAAGACAGTGGAGATTTGAGATCAAAGTTTTCCTTCTCCTAGATGAAGTGCCCAACATGGCTGACGAACCCATCTGGTTTTAAAGCACCAGGAACCTGCCTTTGCCCCTTCAGTCTGTAGAAGTGGTTCTGCTGGCCTTGGTAGCTAAGCCACATGTGAAGGCCAGGAACTGGACTTGATTGTTAGAGGCTATTTGAAACGTTTGCCAATCTGAGCATTTAATAGGTAGTGAGACCTTATCCCCACTACCACACCCAGCTGTTACAACCTTCTTTTCCATATAAACTACCTAACCTGCTGAGTTCCTCTAGCATACTCTGAATCTTGAACCTTGAAATGATTAAGCCAACTGTGGAATTTTCCCAATGGAAATGTATTTTTTTAATTCAGAAATAAATTATTTGGGCAAAAAAACATAAATGTGTGGATGCTAGATGTCTGATATAACTGACTGCTGGTACTACTCAGTAGGTCAGGCAGCATCTAGAGCACAGCTTCCCAACCTAGGGTCTGCAGACATCTCGGTTATTGGTAGGGGTCCGTAGCATAAAAAAGACCATCAGATAGAGTAGAATTAGGTCATTTGGCCCATTGAGTCTTCTCTGCCAATTCATCATGGCTGATCCATTTTCCCCTTTCAGCCCCAAACTCCTACCTTCTCCCTATTTCCCTTCATGCTCTGACTAATCAGGAATCCATCAACCTCTGCCTTAAATATACCCAATGACTTGGCTTCCACAGCCACCTGTGGCAACATATTCCACAAATTCACAGCTCTCTAGCTAAAGAAGTTCCTCCTCCTCTCCATTTTAAAAAGAAGTCCTTCTATTCTGAGGCAGTGTCTTCTGGTCTTAAGACTCCACTACTGTAAGAAATATTCTCCACATGCACTCTATCCAAACCCTGTATGATAAGCCTTTCAATCCCAGAATAATTTTTGTGAAACTCCTTTGAATCCTTTCCAATGTCTGCACATTGGGAAACCTTGATTGAAAGAAAATGTGGAAGATATGTCGAGCGTTCATCAACTTGTTCAGTTCCAATAAAAATCAGAAATGCTATTTACCTGAAATTGCAGGCTTCACTGACCAGTGCAGAGGCTGTAAGGTTCCTATTTGTCTGTGTTCATCTTCACCAGAACAGGTTAGAATGCCAACTGATACAGTTTCAAACAAGAGAAAATCTGCAGATGCTGGAAATCCAAGCACACACACAAAATGCTGGAGGTACTCAGCAGGCCAGACAGCGCCTAGGAAAGCCTGCTGAAGTCCTGCCGAAGGGTTTCGGCCCAAAACGTTGACTGTACTTGCTGAGTTCCTCCAGCATCTTGTGTGTGATATTCCAATTTTAACATTTGCCATCCACCTCTGCTTACAGATAGGTTCAAGATGATCAGCATTTCTTGAATCAGTTTTTGTTGCATACTGAGATCCAAGTGTCATGCCCAGTCAACAGCACAAGCCTGTTTATGTGCTCAATCTCAAAATGATTGTGCACTTAACGATCTAAATGAGGGGTTCATAACCTGTGTCCACAGACACCTTGCTTTATTGTATTGATCCATGGCGTAAAGAAGTTTGGGAACCCCTGATCTAAATGTTGAGAATCTCTACCTCCAGCATTGTGTCCCAATTCCAGACAGTCCCTTCCAGAACGTACAGGGTGTTGTATCACAGTTTGGGTATTCTTTATCTCTTCTATCCTCACACCTCTCCTAATTACAGCTCCTGCAGACAGATGAACTGGAAACAACACCTCTTCCCACCAGGCACCACCATCACCACTTGTGTCAGTCACTTCCTCATGGTCTCCGTGCTATCACAGACATTCTCTTCTCCACTGTGTTGCCCTTCCCTGCAACTTAAAGTATGTTTGATTTCTAACTGTTTCTAGAGCTGATTAAAGGTCCTCAGTGTGAAACGTTATCTCAGCTTCCCCCTCCACAGATGGTTGCCAGACCTGCCTGTTATTTCCAGCAATTTAAGGCAGTGTTGATGTTGGAACAATGCCTTTCACCTTTCAATGGATTTATTTGTAGTGAAAATGATTTTAATCTCTTATTTTTATAAACATTCTCCAAGGGAAATTTTGCTTCTTGGTATGGTATACAGGGCCTTGTAAAAGTATTCAGCCACCAACCCTTTATCCATTTAATTACAACCAGAAATTTTGATCAATTTAACTGAGAATTTTTATTTGTGAATCCCATGTTCCTTTCACACAGTAGAGCAGATTCCTTCTTCAGCCCTTTACATCTTCCACCTGTCACCAGCCAGCTGCTCACATCATCCCTTCCCCACTCCACCTTATTCTAGTTTTTGCCCCATTCCTTTCCAGTCCTGATGAAGGATCTTGGCCCAAAATGTTGACTGTTTATTCGTCTCCATAGATGCTGCCTCTCCTGAGTTGCTCCAGCATTTAATGTATTGTGAATTATTTACAATGTTCTTAATATTTTACTCTGATCAGGGTTTGTAAACATCGTGCAGTTTTAAAAGTACAATTCAATAAAGCTGTTACAGTAAGCATCTGTGTCCAGTTTGTCACTTGCCAACATCAAGATACTTGTAATTTAGTGGTCATTTTCTGAGGCTGGGAAGTTTTATTTGTCTTAGTTTGGAGAAAATCAAAAGTTAAACTTTTGATCCTGGATTTGATTTTGAGAAAAGGTGGGTTCATTTGCCCACTACTATCTTCTGATTTGAGTTAATTAATATGGTTTCCTTCCGATTGTTCTTTAAATGGAATTGAGTTGGCGGATTGATGTTTTTCTTCTATATAAGCTTGTATGATGTATAGCTCCGGGGTTGTGCTCCCAACGGGGTTTTTCTTGGTGTTTTTTTTCAGTTGGTAAGGGTTTTTTCTTAGTAGGGGTTCTTTTTTTTCTTTCAAAAAAATATTCTTAACACTTTTTCTTATTATTGATATATTGCTTAGCTTTGTTAATCAGTTATTTGCCAATTTAATTCTTCATTGTACATAATGACATATTGACATTTTTCTTTGTTGATCTTCAGTAATAATAAAAAAAGATTTTAAAATGGAAAAAAAATAAGTGGCCTTTACAAGACGGGTGAGCCCAGCCATTATCAATACTCTTTAGAGATTGTCTCCTTGGTGTCACTGGTCACATAACCAGGACTTGTGATCTGCACCATCTACTCAATTGACCATCCACCAGCTCACCACCTGCTCCCATGGCTTCATGTGACCCTGATCGGGTGGGGGGGAGTGGAGCTAAGCAGGTGGTACACCTTGCCCAAGGGCGACCTGCAGGAGGCTAGTAAATGGAATGAGTGCCTTCCACCTCCTTTGGTAGAGATGTACCTCCACTCTCCACCCATAAGTGTCAGACTGAACACAGATGCATTTCTGCATTCACACCCTCAAAGGAAGCTCCTACATCTATTCCTGTCCATTGGTCTGAGTGCAGCTGAATATCAGTGTTGCAGTAAGCCCATACTATCTAAACCAGCCCACATACAGCTCCTTTGCTGAAAATCTCCAGGTTAGTCTGTGTGTCTGATCATTAAAGATTAGCGTTATAGACAATAGATGCAGGAGTAGGCAGTTCAGCCCTTTGAGCCAGCACTGCCATTCAATGTGATCGTGGCTGATCATCCACAATCAGTACCCCGTTCCTGCTTTCTCCCCATATCCCTTGACTCTGCTATCTTTAAGAGCTCTATCTAACTCTTTCTTGAAAGCATCCAGAGAATTGGCCTCCTCTACCTTCTGAGGCAGAGCATTCCATAGATCCACAACTCTCTGGTTGAAGAAATTTTTCCTCAACTCTGTTCTAAATGGCCTACCCCTTATTTTTAAATTGTGGCCTCTGGTTCTGGACTCCACCAACATTGGGAACATGTTTCCTGCCTCTAGCGCGTCCAATTCCTTAATAATCTTATGTGTTTCAATCAGATCCCCTCTCATCCTTCTAAATTCCAGTGTATACAAACCCAGTCGCTCCAATCTTTAAACATGACAGTCCCGCCATCCCGGGAATCAACCTTGTGAACATATGCTGCACTCCTTCAATAGCAAGAATGTCCTTCCTCAAATTTGGAGACCAAAACTGCACACAATACTCCAGGTGGGGTCTCACCAGGGCCCTATACAACTGCAGAAGGACCTCTTTACTCCTACACTCAATTCCTCTTGTTATAAAAGCCTACATGCCATTAGCTTTCTTCATTGCCTGCTGTACCTGCATGCTTACTTTCAGTGACTGATGTACAAGGACAGCTAGATCTCGTTGTACTTCCCCTTTTCCTAACTTGACACCATTCAGATAGTAATCTGCCTTCCTGTTCTTGCCACCAAAGTGGATAACCTCACATTTATCCACATTAAACTGCATCTATCCACTCACTCAACCTGTCCAAGTCACCCTGCATTCTCATAATATCCTCATATTTCACACTACCACCCAGCTTTGTGTCATCAGCAAATTTGCTAATGTTACTTTTAATCCCTTCATCTAAATCATTAATGTATATTGTAAACAGCTGCAGTCCCAGCACCGAACCTTGCAGTACCCCACTGGTCACAGCCAGCCAATTTTCTATCCATGTCAGTACTCTGCCCCCAATACCATGTGCTCTAATTTTGCCCACTAATCTCCTATGTGGGACCTTATCAAAGGCTTTCTGAAAGTCCAAGTACGCTACATCCACTGGCTCTCCCTTGTCCATTTTCATAGTTACATCCTCAAAAAATTCCAGAAGATTAGTCAAGCATGATTTCCCCTTCGTAAATCCATGCTGACTCTGACCGATTCTGTTACAGCTATGCAAATGTGCTGTTATTTCATCTTTTATAATTGAGTCCAGCATCTTCCCCACCACTGATGTCAGGCTAACTGGTCTATAATTCCCTGTTTTCTCTCTCCCTCCTTTCTTAAAAAGTGGGATAACATTAGCTATCCTCCAATCCTCAGGAACTGATCCTGAATCTATAGAACATTGGAAAATGATTATCAATGCGTCCACAATTTCTAGAGCCACCTCCTTAAGTACCCTGGGATGCAGACCATCGGGCCCTGGGGATTTATCAGCCTTCAGTCCCATTAGTCTACCCAACACCATTTTCTGCCTAATGTGAATTTCCTTCAGTTCCTCCGTTACCCTAGGTCCTCTGGCCACTATTACATCTGGGAGATAGTATCTGTTCAACTCGTCTGCCATTTCCTTGTTCCCCATAATAAATTCACCTGTTTCTGCCTTCAAGGGCCCAACTTTGGTCTTAACTAATTTTTTCCTCTTCATATACCTAAAGAAACTTTTACTATCCACCTTTATATTTTTGGCTAGCTTACCTTCGTACCTCATCTTTTCTCCCCGTATTGCCTTTTTAGTAATCTTCTGTTGCTCTTTAAAAGTTTCCCAATTCTCTGGCTTCCCGCTCATCTTTGCTATGTTATACTTCTTCTCTTTTAATACTGTCCTTGTCTTTCCTTGTCAGCCATGGTCGCCCGCTACTCCCCTTAGAATCTTTTTTCCTCTTTGGAATGAACTGATCCTGCACCTTCTGAATTATTCCCAGAAATACCTGCCATTGTTGTTCCACTGTCATCCCTGCGAGGGTATCCTTCCAGTCAACTTTGGCTAGCTCCTCGCTCATGGCTCTATAGTCCCTTTTGTTCAACTGTAATACTGACACTTCCGATTTTCCCTTCCTCTCAAATTATAGATTAAAACTTATCATATTATGGTCACTACCTCCTAATGACTCATTTACCTTGAGTTCCCTTATCAAATCTGGTTCATTACACAATACTAGATCCAGAATTGCCTTCTCCCTGGTAGGCTCCAGTACAAGCTGCTCTAAGAATCCATCTCGGAGGCGCTCCACAAACTCCCTTTCTTGTCACATGTACAAAGTACATTGAAACATATAGTGAAATGTGCCATTTTGCATCAACAACCAACACAGTCTGAGGATGTCCTGGAAGCTGTTTGGAGTTTTTTTTGTATATTGCACAGTACTGCTGCTGCAAAACAACAAATTTCACAACCTAGACCAGTCATAGTAAACTTGCTTCTGATTCTGAACTGAACACAATACTCCAAGAGTGGCTGCGAACTCTGCAGTTAATGTTCAGTCTATTATTTGTTTACTTTTTTCATTGTTTGCACTATTTGTTCTTTGTTTTTCACACATTGGGAGTGTGACGGTCTTTGTTATGTGTTTGTTTTCTAGTGGGTTCTTTTGGGTTTCTTTGTTTTGTAGCTGCCTGCAAGAAGGTGAATCTCAAGGTTGTACATACTTTGATAATAAATGTTCTTTAAACTGTGTCTCTTGAACTCAGTCCTCCAACTAACAACACTATCAAATTGCCCGGCAACTTTAAGGGATCTTTGAACTTTGATCCCAAGATCCATCTGTTCCTTCACACTAAGACCCTGCCATTAATCCTATCCTCTGCCTATAATTAGGCAGGGTAATTTTGGAAGGTCAAGCTGGCTGTGAGCGCCTTTGGTGTGTCCAGTGGCAGTGTTGCATGGTTTGTCCAGTTTAATTTTTTCACTGTATGGTTGTTGGTTCCTTAAGGTGTTATGGCTAGGAGAGGTAGTGGGGATGAACTTCCACTTGCTATTAAATGCTCCCAATGGCATGCACCTCAAATAGCCTCTGAGAACCAAGGCCAGTGTTTCTATTGACAGGAGAAGGATCAAAGGTGGGTTACTGGTGCCTTAAAACCAGCCACTTCAGGCAGATGGGGCTTGTAAGCCATAGTTGGCAGCTCATGTAGAACAGAAACTGATCTTAAACCTCCACTGCCTTGAGGATATACCCACTCATGGGGACAGTTTTGGAAGTAAACCCCGAGGGGAAAAATCTGGAGCTGGAGTCCCTAAAGCAGCCCTATGTTGAGTTCAATGCTGACTGGTAACTCCTGCGACACCGCCGGTGCCAAACTATCGGTCTCTGCCATTTCTTTGGGTCCATCAGATGGGTGGAGAGGGCAGCTTGCTCTCCATACTGTACTGCCTTGGCTGATGTATCTAGACAGGATGCAACACCCATGATTGACCCTGACCAATGGAGTGGTTAACTGAGCATTATCAAGCAGTGATGAGAAGCGAGTCACATGAGGGTGAATCACTGAAAACAAGATCATACCAACAACACAAGTATGAGGACACCACCCTGTTCTACACAACTTACAGATCTGGCATATTTTAGAGTATAGAAAGTACTGCATAAAAATGGGCTCTTTGGTTCACCTACTCTATGCTGAACCATTTAACTACCTAGTCCCATCGCCCTGCATCAGGACCACAGCACCGCCCCCCCCCCACATTCCCTTACCATCCGTGTGCCTATCCAAACTTCTCTTAAGTGTTGACCTCAAGCTCACATGCACCACTTGTGCTGGCAGCTCGTCCCACACTCTCATCACCCTCTGACTGAAGAAGCTCCCCCTCATGTTCCCCATAAACTTTTCACCTTTTACCCTTAACCCATGACCTCTGGTTGTGGTCCCACCCAACCTCAGTGGAAAAAGCCTGCTTGTATTTATCCTGTCTTTACCCCTCATAATTTTGTAAACTTCCATCAAATCTCCCCTCAATCTTCTACATTCCAAGGAATAAAGTCCCAACCTATTCAATCTTACCTTATAACTCAGGTCCTCCAGACCCGACATATCCTTGCAAATTTTCTCTGTCTTCTTTCAACTTTATTTACATCTTTCTTATAGGTAGGTAACCAAAACTTCACACAACACTCAGCAAAGCCTCACACAAATTCAACAGTTTGGGCATTCTGGTCATCACCAGAGAGGCCAGCATTTATTGCCTGTCATTAACTGCCCTGAAATTAGTGGGCAACCAGTTGCCTTCCTGAGCCGGTGAACAAACATTTTAATTCTGATTCCCATTCCCATTCTGATATGTCAGTACGTGGCCTCCTCTTGTGGCATGGTGAGGCCACCCTCTGGGTGGAGGAGCAACACCTTATATTTTGTCTGGATAGCCTCCGAACTGATGGTATGAAAATCAGCTTCTCCCTGCCATAAAATTCTGTCCCCCTCCCCACTTCTTTTATTCTCCACTCCTGCCTCCTAACTCTTCTCACCTGCCTACCACCTCCCTCAGTGCCCCTCTTCCTCCCTTTCTTCTATGATCCACTTTCCTCTCCTATCAGATTCCTCCCTGTCCAGCCCTTCACCTTTCCCACCTGTGGTAAACCATGTTTATCTGTCTGGACACGCCCCTCTGCTGACTGCTCCTGTGGCTCCTCCCACAGACCCCTGGATAAAGGCCATTGTGTCACTGCTCCTCCCACAGTCCAGGGCGGTCATCCAGCATGGGTGCGGTCCTTTTTACTGCTAATAAAAGCCTTTCAGTATTTACTCTACTTCCAATCTTTTGGAGTTATTGATAGTGCATCAGATCCACCCACCTGCCTTCACCTATCACCTTCTAGGTATCCTTCTTCTCCCCCCCCCCCCCCCACCCCCAGCTGTTTATCCAGGCGTCTTTCTCCTTTCCTCTCAGTCCTGAAGAAGGGTCTCATCAACAGTTTATTCATTTCCATAGACGCTGCTTGGCCTGCTGAGTTCCTCCAGCATTTTGTGTGTGTCTCTCTGGATTTGCAGTATCAGCAGACTTTCTCTTGTGTATGACTTGCTAACCCATACATCTTTGGAATGTGGGAGGAAACCAGGATCAAGTGCCAAACTAACCTAATCCCTTCTGCCTGCACAATGTCCATATCTGCCTATTATCATAGCTTCACCAGCACTCCTGGGAGGACATTCCAGACATTCTTCTCCCTGTCTGCAAAAGAATTACCCAAGCATCTCATTTGAAATCACCTCCTCTCACCTTAGACACAATTCCTCTGGTATTAGACATTTCAATCCTGGGAAAGTTATGTTTAATTACAACAATCAAGTGTAGTTTATAACTGCACCTGCGGCGCATAAATGGGTAAACTTTTGTATCGAGGTTTTTTTTACTTTGTTGGTAAAAAAGAGTTATCCGCTGAGGTTCCACCGAGATTTGAACTCGGATCGCTGGATTCAGAGTCCAGAGTGCTAACCATTACACCATGGAACCACGCAAGGGGTGGGGTAGCTGCCGCTCTCACAGACTCTGAGCGGCGGCTCCTACAGTGCAGTATAGTACATTTCCAGAGATCTGAACCTCAGAGGGTTCAAACCAACTCCTCAACTCCGGGTTTGTAGCTCAGATCCCGGGAGAACCGATAAAGTTCGACCCGGTTACCTCTGCGCTACATCATCACACTCAAACTCTCTCACTCACGCCGCTCTGACGCAACCAGGGGTAGATTTAAAAAAAACAGAAAAGTTTTTCTCCCATTTAGTTTGCGGATTGTATTTTCTCGGTGTAACCTCGTGGGTGTGCAGCGTTCCTTTTATGTCTAATAGGTTGTCTTTGGAAATTGTTCGTAATTCTTTGAAATTGTTTAGCTGGCTCTGGGATTTCACAAACCAGAGGAAATCTGCTGATGCTGAAAATCCGAGAAACAGAAAATTCTGTAACAGTAAACACAAAGTACACTGCAAATGTTGTGGTCAAATCAACACGTACAAACAAGCTGGATCAACTCAGCAGGTCGGGCAGCATCCGTTGAAAGGAGCAGTCAACGTTTCGGGCCGAGACCCCTCGCCAGGACGAACTGAAAGGAAAGATAGTAAGAGATAGTAGACATAGGCCATGTCCGCCAGAGAAAGCAGGATCTCCCAGTGGCCGTACATTTTAATTCCAAGTCCCATGCCCATTCTGATATGTCTATCCATGGCCTCCTCTACTGTCAAAATGAATCCAAACTCTGGTTGGAGGAACAACACCTTATATACCGGCTGGGTAGCCTCCAACCTGATGGCATGAACATTGACTTCTCTAACTTCTGTTAATGCCCCTCCTCCCCTTCTTACCCCATCTCTGACATATTTAGTTTTCCCCCCTCCTTTTTTTCCCTCTCTTTCTGCCCATCACTCTGCCTGTTCTCCATCTCCCTCTGGTGCTCCCCTCCCCCTTTCTTTCTTCCTAGGCCTCCCGTCCCATGATCCCTTCCCTTCTACAGCTCTGTATCCCTTTTGCCAATCACCTTTCCAGCTCCTGGCTTCACCCCACCCTCTCCGGTCTTCTCCTATCATTTCGCATTTTCCTCTCCCCCTCCTACTTTCAAATCTCTTACTATCCTTCCTTTCAGTTAGTCCTGACAAACGGTCTCAGCCCGAAACATCAACAGTGCTTCTCCCTATAGATGTTGCCTGGCCTGCTGCGTTCCACCAGCATTTTGTGTGCGTTGCATGGGGAGCAAGCTGTTGCCCATGTAGCAAGCTCCCCCTCTCCACACATCTGATGAACCCAAAGGGCCGGCCGAGATCGATACAGTTTGGCACCAGAAGCGTCGCAGGAGTTGCCAGCCAGCATTGAACTCAAAGTAGGGACTCTGTTCCGGATTTTACTCCCAAACCCTTCCACAATGAGTGGGTGTAGCTGCTAGGCAGCGGAGGTCTGAGATCAGAGTTTTCCTTCTCCCTTGCCATCCCCCTCACTGGACCCCCTGCAGTTCGTGTACCGTCCCAACCGCTCAACAGACGACGCCATTGCCACCACCCTCCACCTGGCCCTAACCCATTGATGCACCATCAATAACTCTCAAGAGACGTGAGATGAGATATAGGCTTTTATTGGCTGGAAGAAAGAACAAGCAGCGAATGACCACCACACAACATCCTGGAGACTGAGGCCGGGAGACTGTGCCTCCAATCGCCTTTATACCCGGGTCTGTGGGAGGAGCCACAGGAGCAGTCAGCGGGAGGTGGGGGGTGTCCAGACAGGTATATGTAGTTCACCACACCCACCTGGACAAAAAAGACACATTAGTTCGAATGCTGTTCACAGACTTCAGTTCAGCATTCAACACAATCATCCCTCAGAAACTGATTGGAAAGCTGAGCCTACTGGGCCTGAACACCTCCCTCTGCAAATGGATCATAGACTTCCTGACTGGGAGATCTCAGTCAGTCCGGATCGGGAGCAGCATCTCCAACACCATCACACTGAGCACGGGGGCTCCCCAGGGCTGCATGCTCAGTCCACTGCTGTTCACTCTGCTGACCCACGACTGTGCTGCAACACACAGCTCAAACCACATAATCAAGTTCGCCGATGACACGACCGTGGTGGGTCTCATCAGCAAGAACGACGAGTCAGCATACAGACAGGAGGTGCAGCGGCTAACGGACTGGTGCAGAGCCAACAACCTGTCTCTTAATGTGAACAAAACAAAAGAGATGGTTGTTGACTTCAGGAGGGCACGGAGCGACCACTCCCCGCTGAACATCGTCGGCTCCTTGGTAGAGATCGTTAAGAGCACCAATTTTCTTGGTGTTCACCTGATGGAGAATCTCACCTGGTCCTTCAACACCAGCTCCATAGCAAAGAAAGCTCAGCAGTGTCTCTACTTTCTGCGAAGGCCAAGGAAAGTCCATCTCCCACCCTCCCCCCATTCTACAGGGGTTGGTTGTATTGAGAGCATCCTGAGCAGCTGCATCACTGCCTGGTTCGGAAATTGCACCATCTTGGATCGCAAGACCCTGCAGCGGATAGTGAGGTCAGCTGAGAAGATCATCGGGGTCTCTCTTCCCACCATCACGGACATTTACAGTACACACTGCATCCGCAAAGGAAACAGCATTATGAAGGACCCCATGCACCCCTCATACAATCTCTTCTCCCTCCTGCTGTCTGGGAAAAGGCTCCGAAACATTCGGGCTCTCACGACCAGACTATGTAACAGTGTCTTCCCCCAAGCTATCAGACTCCTCAATACCCAGAGCCTGGACTGACACCTTACTGCCCTCTACTATGCCTATTGTCCTGTTTATTATTTATTGTAATACCTGCACTGTTTTGTGCACTTTATGCAGTCCTGGGTAGGTCTGTAGTCTAGTGTAGTTTCTTTTTTTCTGTGTTGTTTCACGTAGTTCAGTGTAGCTTTTGTGCTGTGTCATGTAACACCGTGGTCCTGTGTCTCGTTTTTACTGTGTACTGTACCAGCAGTTATGATCGAAATGGCAATAAAAAAAGTGACTTGACTTGACTAGATGAGCTGCCAGCCACGGCTAACGAGCCCCATTTGCCCGAAGCGACCAGCTTAAGGCACCGGTAACCAGCCTTTGCCCCTTCTCCTGTCGGTAGAGATGGTTCAGTCGGGCTTAGTAGCCAAACATGAAGGCTAGGAGCTGGATGGTTGTCAGAGGCTATTTGAGGCCCACACCACTGGGAGCATTTGATAGGTATCGTAGTGGGAGTTTGCCTCCACTCCCACTCCTGGCGATAACAAGTTTAAGGTCGGCAAAACATCGTAGGCCCGAAACGTCGTCACTACCTCCTCCCATAGATGCTGTCTGGCCTGCTGAGTTCTGCCAGCTTTTTGTGTTTTTATTTATTTCCAGCGTCTGCAGATTCACTCGTGTGGGCTCAAATGCCTGTGTACTGTAAACATAGAGTACACTGCAGATGCTAGGGTCAAATCAACACGTACAAACACGCTGGATCAACTCAGCAGGTCGGGCAGCATCCGTGGAAAGCAGATCCAGCTTGTTTGCCTGTGTACTGTGCTGCGCAATGGAAACGGACTGAGAAAAATATGGTTCTCTTGGGGGTGGTGTTCAAAGACATGGGAGCTGAAGTGGGGGAGAGAGCGTGCCCTTTTAAATGTCGCTTAGAAGCCTCTGACGTGTTTGCCGCTATCAGCACACCGGGTAGCTGACATTCACACTCACGCCTACTTCGTTTTATTTGTTCGCCAGGGGTTTATATGGCTGAAAGTTAGCGAGACCATGAACCTGTTGAAATAAAATATGCAACGAGAACACTCAGTCCTTTTTAACCAGTGCAAAGGAGGTTGAAAACATGCCATATAAACACTTTTAACTCCCACGAAACAATGATACATTCAGATTTTCCTATCATCAGCTCTCTTTTCTTTCAATAATACCCAAAGAACACCTTTCAGCTGCTCCAAGGTCAATTTTTAACCTACAATTTTTTTATATAAAAAATTTCTTTTATGATGTATGACTTATCTTTAAATTTTTGATTACAGAGTGGTATACCTTTATGTATTATGCTATAACATTTTGATCAATTTTATCACAATATATGAATGTACACAAGTTATGTTGAGATGTATCTATGTGTTGCACTCTGTAAATCTTGTTTTTTTCTTCTGAATAAAAATATTGTAAAAAGAAAAGAACCTACAATTTGAGAAGGAGAAGGGAAAATCGGATATGTCAGTATTACAGTTGAACAAAGGGAACTTTGGAGCTATGAGGGAGGAGCTGGCCAAAGTTCAATGGAACAATACCCTAGCAGGGAAGACAGTGGAACAAAAATGGCAGGTATTTCTAGGAATAATGCAGAAGGTGCAGGATTGATTCATTCCAAGGAGGAAGAAAGATCCTAAGGGGAGTAAGGGGTGGCCGTGGCTGATGAGGGAAGTAAAGGGCAGTATAAAAATAAAAGAGAAGAAGTATAACATAGCAAAGATGAGCGGGAAACCAGAGGACTGGGAAGCTTTTAAAGAGCAACAGAAGATAACAAAAAAGGCAATATGCCAAGAAGAAATGAGGTACGAAGGTAAACTAGCCAAGAATATAAAGGAGGATAGTAAAAGCTTCTTTAGGTATGTGAATAGCAAAAAAATAGTTAAGACCAAAATTGGGCCATTGAAGACAGAAACGGGTGAATTTATTATGGGGAACAAGGAAATGGCAGATGAGTTGAACAGGTACTTTGGATCTGTCTTCACTAGGGAAGACACAAACAATCTCCCAGATGTAATAGTAGCCAAAGGAACTAGGGTAAAGGATGAACTGAAGGAAATTTATATTAGGCAAGAAATGGTGTTGGATAGACTGTTGAGTCTGAAGGCTGATAAAGTCCCCAGGACCTGATGGTCTGCATCCCAGGGTACTTAAAGAGGTGGCTCTAGAAATCGTGGACACATTAGTAATCATTTTCCAATGTTCTATAGATTCAGGAACAGTTCCTGCTGATTGGAGGGTGGCTAATGTTGTCCCACTTTTCAAGAAAGGAGGGAGAGAGAAAACAGGGAATTATAGACCGGTTAGCCTGACGTCAGTGGTGGGAAAGATGCTGGAGTCAATTATAAAAGAGGAAATTACGACACATTTGGATAGCAGTAGAAGGATCAGTCCAAGTCAGCATGGATTTATGAAGGGAAAATCATGCCTGACTAATCTTCTGGGGTTTTTTGAGGATGTAACTATGAAAATGGACAAGGGAGAGCCAGTGGATGTAGTGTACCTGGACTTCCAGAAAGCTTTTGATAAAGTCCCACATAGGAGATTAGTGGGCAAAATTAGGGCACATGGTATTGGGGGCAGAGTACTGACATGGATTGAAAATTGACTGGCTGACAGGAAACAAAGAGTAGTGATTAACGGGTCCCTTTCGGAATGGCAGGCTGTGACCAGTGGGGTACCGCAAGGTTTGGTGCTGGGACCACAGCTGTTTACAATATACATTAATGATTTAGATGAAGGGATTAAAAGTAACATTAGCAAATTTGCTGATGACACAAAGCTGGGTGGCAGTGTGAAATGTCAGGAGGATGTTATGAGAATGCAGGGTGACTTGGACAGGTTGGGTGAGTGGGCAAATGTATGGCAGATGCAGTTTAATGTGGATATATGTGAGGTTATCCACTTTGGTGGCAAGAACAGGAAGGCAGATTACTATCTAAATGGAGTCAAGTTAGGAAAAGGGGAAGTACAACGAGATCTAGGTGTTCTTGTACATCAGTCAATGAAAGCAAACATGCAGGTACAGCAGGCAGTGAAGAAAGCTAATGGCATGCTGGCTTTTATAACAAGAGGAATTGAGTATAGGAGTAAAGAGGTCCTTCTGCAACTGTACAGGGCCCTGGTGAGACCCCACCTAGAGTATTGTGTGCAGTTTCGGTCTCCAAATTTGAGGAAGGACATTCTTGCTATTGAGGGAGTGCAGCGTAGGTTCACAAGGTTAATTCCCGGAATGGCGGGACAGTCATATGTTTAAAGATTGGAGCGACTGGGCTTGTATACACTGGAATTTAGAAGGATGAGAGGGAATCTGATTGAAACATAGATTATTAAGGGATTGGACACACTGGAGGCAGGAAGCATGTTCCCGCTGATGGGTGAGTCCAGAACTAGAGGCCACAGTTTAAGAATAATGGGTAGGCCATTTAGAACAGAGAAAAACTTTTTCACCCAGAGAGTGGTGGATATGTGGAATGCTCTGCCCTAGAAGGCAGTGGAGGCCAAGTCTCTGGATGCATCCAAGAGAGAGTTAGATAGAGCTCTTATAGATAGCGGGGTCAAGGGATATGGGGAGAGGGCAGGAACGGGGTACTGATTGTGTATGATCAGCCATGATCACAGTGAATGGCGGTGCTGGCTAGAAGGGCTGAATGGCCTACTCCTGCACCTACTGTCTATTGTCTATTCGTTTTTCTATTGAGTGACCTGAGATCTTTGGGCCGCTGTCAGACATCATTAGAGATCTAATGACGTCCATGAGTCAGATGTCATTAGAGATCGAAAGTGGGAGAGGATCAGTAACTTTAAATTCCTCGGTGTTGGAGTGTCAGACGATCTGCTCTGGAACTTGCACAGAAGTGCGATTGCAAAGACTGAGCCTCTGTTGTCTTAGAAGTATGTCATCTACAACTCCTACAAACTTGCATAGATGCACAGTGGAGAGTGTACTAGCGGGATGCATCACGGCCTGGTATGGGACACCATTGTCTAAGCACGGAAAGCCTACAGTAAGTGGTGGATTCGGCCCAGTCCATCACAGGCAAAGCCCTCGCCACCACTGGACGCATCTACAAGAAGCGCTGCCTCAGGAGAGCGGTATCCATTATCAAGGACCCCACCATGCAGACCGTGCTCTCACCAGCGAACACATGAAGCTGCTTAACAAGATAAAAACCTGTGGCTTACAGGAAAGATACTGGCATGGATAGAGGGATGGCTGACAGGTAGGAGGCTGCGAGTGGGAATAAAAGGGGCCTTTTCTGGTTGGCTGCCAAGGACTAGTGGTGTCCTCGGGGGCCATTATTGGGACCACTACTTTTCACATTGTCTGTCAGTGATTTGGATAATGGAATTGATGGCTTTGTGGCAAAGTTAGTGGATGATACGAAGACAGGTGGAGGGGTAAGTAGTGCTGAGGAAGCAATGTGACTGCAGCAGGACTTAGACAAATTGGAAGAATGGGCAAAAAAGTGGCAGATGGAATACAGTGTTGGGAAATGTATGATAATGCTTTTTGGTAAAAGGAACAATAGTGTGGATGTCATAAGGGGGCCAGTGGAAGCAGACCCAAATGCAAGAGACAGACAGGAAGGTGAAGGGAAGGGATACAGACAGGGGGTTTGGACAGGAACAATCCAGCAGCCAGAGGCGGAATCCTGAAGCTATTTATGAAGCCAGCCCAAACCAGAATCAGCTGCCTCAAACAGAAACAGGAGAAACCAGGAAACCTGGAATAAGGAACATGGACCGGACCGTGAACCGGAATGCAGATATCACTGGCCAGACCATGACAGTGGACTAATATCTAAGTGGGGAGAAGGTTCAAACATCAGAGGGATTTAGATAGACACTTAAGATTCCAGAAGGTTAATTTACAGGTTGTGTCTGTGGTAAAGAAGGCCAATGCAATGTTGGCATTTATTTCAAGTGGAATAAAATATAAAAGCAAGGAGATAATGCTGAAACAACACACACAAAATGCTGGTGGAACGCAGCAGGCCAGGCAGCATCTATAAGGAGAAGCGCTGTCGATGTTTCGGGCCGAGACCCTTCGTCAGGACGAACTGAAAGGAAAGATAGTAAGAGATTTGAAAGTAGTGGGGGGAGGGGGAAATGCGAAATGATAGGAGAAGACCGGAGGGGGTGGGATGAAGCTAAGAGCTGGAAAGGTGATTGGCAAAAGTGATACAGAGCTGGAGAAGGGAAAGGATCATGGGACGGGAGGCCTCGGGAGAAAGAAAGGAGTGGGGGGAAGCACCAGAGGGAGATGGAGAACAGGCAGGGTGATGGGCAGAGAGAGAGACAGAAAAAAAACAAACAACTAAATATGTCAGGGATGGGGTAAGAAGGGGAGGAGATAATGCTGAAGCTTTATAAGACATTAGTGAGGCTGCACTTGGAGTATTGTCAACAGTTTTGAACCCCATATCTCAGAATGGATGTGTTGTCATTGGACAGAGTCCGGAGAAGATTCATGAGGATGATTCTGAGAATAAAAGGGTTAATATATGGGGGATATAAGAACATAAGACATAGGAGCAGGCAGGAGTCGGCCATCTGGCCTGTCGAGCCTACTCCGCCATTCAGTAAGATTATTGGCTGACCTGACCACGGACTCACCTGTCTTTTCCCCATAACTCTTAATCCCTCTACTATGCAAAAATCTATCCAACCATGTCTTAAATATATTTACTAAGGTGGTCTCCACTGCTTCATTGGACAGATCCACTACTCTTTGGGAAAAGCAGTTCCTCCTCATTTCTGTCCTAAATTTACTCCCCCGAACCTTGAGGCTATGTCCCCTAGTTCTAATCTCACCTACCAGCAGAATTGACATTCCTGCCTCTATCTTACCTACCACTTTCATAATTTTAGATATTTCTGTAAGATCTCCTCTATAAGAACATCTGGCAGCTTTGGGCCTGTACTCACTGGAATTAGAAGAATGTGGGTGGATCTCTTTGAAACCTACCGAATGTTGAAAGGACAAGATGGAGCGGATGTGGAGAGGATGTTTCCTATGGCGGGGGTATCCAGAACAAGAGGGCACAGCCTCAAAATTGAGGGGTGGCCTTTTATAACAGAGGTACGGAGGGATTATTTTAGCCCGAGAGTGGTGAATCTGTCAAAAGGGGGGCTTTGAGACTGGACCCAAATGCAGGACACAGACACTGAAGTACTAGGAACAGGACGGGACAGGTCGCAGACAAGGCTGGGGAAGCAGGACTAGGACGAGGGACTGGGAACAAGGAGCCTGGGTGTGGACTCCGAGCCCGAGACTGGACAAGGACCCAGAACCTGGGTCTTGACTCGGGCTTGGACTCCAAACCAGGCGAAGACGTGACGAGGCTAGGTTCTTGGAGCGTAGGTCTCAGGGCTTAGGTTCTCGGAGCTTGAGGCTTGGGTTCTCGGAGCTCGAGGCTTGAGGCTTGGGTTCTCGGAGCTCGAGGGTTGAGGCTTGGGTTCTCGGAGCTCGAGGGTTGAGGCTTGGGTTCTCGGAGCTCGAGGGTTGAGGCTTGGGTTCTCGGAGCTCGAGGGTTGAGGCTTGGGTTATCGGAGCTCGAGATTTGAGGCTTGGGTTCTCGGAGCTCGAGGGTTGAGGCTTGGGTTCTCGGAGCTCGAGGGTTGAGGCTTGGGTTCTCGGAGCTCGAGGGTTGAGGCTTGGGTTCTCGGAGCTCGAGGGTTGAGGCTTGGGTTATCGGAGCTCGAGATTTGAGGCTTGGGTTCTCGGAGCTCGAGGGTTGAGGCTTGGGTTCTCGGAGCTCGAGGGTTGAGGCTTGGGTTATCGGAGCTCGAGGGTTGAGGCTTGGGTTCTCGGAGCTCGAGGGTTGAGGCTTGGGTTCTCGGAGCTCGAGGGTTGAGGCTTGGGTTATCGGAGCTCGAGATTTGAGGCTTGGGTTCTCGGAGCTCGAGGGTTGAGGCTTGGGTTATCGGAGCTCGAGGGTTGAGGCTTGGGTTCTCGGAGCTCGAGGGTTGAGGCTTGGGTTCTTGGAGCTCGAGGGTTGAGGCTTGGGTTCTCGGAGCTCGAGGGTTGAGGCTTGGGTTCTCGGAGCTCGAGGGTTGAGGCTTGGGTTCTTGGAGCTCGAGGCTTGAATAACTCGGAGGCTGGAGCTTGGAGGCAGACCAGGAACTGTACATCAACGTAGAGCCAGGGCTTCTCCTTCAACAAGCGGGGACTCGTCTTTAACAAGACACTAACATGAGACTGGACAGTACATAGACATAGAGCCGGGACTTAGCCTTCGACAAGCCAGGACTCAACTTTCACTCCACACCAAGGTGGGGCAGGACCATCCGTCGGGTAACGGCAGAATGTCCTGACTTACCCGACGGGGCGAGGACAAGACAAGACAGATTCCCCCCACAGGGCAACGGCAGAATGGCCTGACTTACCCCACGGGGCGAGGACAGGAAGAGACAAACATCGAAGAACGACAGACAGTTCCATCTCTGCATCAGGGTTGTTCCGAGTCACAGTTACGGGCAGCAACTTTGGCTGGCTACGGAAACAACCGGATCCCTACCTAGCTCGGAGTGGCTGACGGCCACCCAGCTGACCCGGGAAATGGCCGAATCCATACCGCAATGACAGCTCCGACTACAGACAACAAGGCTCCAAGAAGCCATGGTTCTCCAACACAGCCTAAAGATGGCAAGTGGCCGTTCTAGCCTTCCACCAGCCATTTGCTCCCAGGGAATCTTGACAAGACAAACCCCCAATGACACGCAATCCCAGAGCCACTTATATTCCTAGCTCCAAGATGAGCATCAGGTTCTTATGGTTAAGTCCAACCAAAACAAGGGACAGCCAGAGGACCTGGAGTCCGGAGTCCACGGACCGGACCGTGAACCGGAATGCAGACTTCGAACCGGACCATGACAGAATCTGTGGAATGCTCTGCCACAGACTGCAGTGGAAGCCAAGTCCGTGGGTAAATTTAAAGCAGAAGTTGATTGTTTCCTGATCGGTCAGGGCACAAAGGACATGGTGAGAAGGCAGGTGTATGGAGTTGAGTGGGATCCGCAATCAGCTATGATGGAATGGTGGAGCAGACTCGATGGGCTGAACGGCCTATTTCTGCTCCTATGTCTTATGAAGTATTCGGGCTCTCACGACCAGACTATGTAACAGTTTCTTCCCCCAAGCCATCAGACTCCTTAATACCCAGAGCCTGGACTGACACCAACTTACTGCCCTCTACTGTGCCTATTGTCTTGTTTATTATTTATTATTATTGTAATGCCTGCACAGTTTTGTGCACTTTATGCAGTCCTGGGTAGGTGTGTAGTCTAGTGTAGTTTTTTTTCTGTGCTGTTTTCACGTAGTTCAGTGCAGTTTTTGTGCTGTGTCATGTAACTCCGTGGTCCTGTGTCTCGTTTTTACTGTGTACTGTACCAGCAGTTATGATCAAAATGGCAATAAAAAAGTGACTTGACTTGACTTGGTCTTATGGACTCACTCTCGAGGACTCGACAACTCATGTTCTCTGTATTAATTGTCTATGTATTTATCGATCTACCATTGTTGTATTTGCAGTTTGTCTTGTGCACACTGGTCGTTTGTGTGTAGTTTTTCATTGATTCTATTGTATTTCTTTGTTCTACTGTAGATACCTGCAAGAAACTTAATCTCGCAATGGTTTATAGTGGCATATATAGGTACTTTAATAAATTTACTTTGACTGACTGTCTTTAGTCCATGCTGACTGCCGTTAACCTGACTGGTCGGTCCCTCATAAATTCACTCCATCTTCTCCGACCAGAGTGATACCACTTTTTCTCCACAGGCAATGAAGTCATGATGTGGCCTGTACTTGTAAAATAACAGGAATGAAAGTATAGTTACAGAAACAGGCCCTTCGGTCCATTTAGTCCATGCCGAACTATTTAATCTGCCTCATTCCATTGAACTGCACCGGACCATAGCCCACCAGACCCCTCCCAACCATGTACCTCTCCAAACTTCTCTTAAACGTTGAAATCAAAACCACATCCACCACTTACACTGGCAGCTCATTCTTTTTTATATATTGAACAAACAAAAACACTAAACATATGCTAACGAAGCCAGGGAATCACACATAAATAGCAACAACTATTAACTTTAAATATACGAATAAACAAGCAAATCCACTCCAATTCTGTTGGACAGAAGAAGCTATATCTAAAAGGAGTCACAAAACAAAAACATTTACAGAAATAACCCGAAACGTTGACAAATTTGTTCAGCCTTTACAGCTGTCTGCTTATGGGAAGTTTTCATAGTGTTAACGTACAGTTTGAAGTCTGACATAAAAAATATAAATGAAAGTTTCTTAATGCTGTATTTGCATTTATGCCTATAAAATTTACTGTAAATTTAAAAAAGAGATATGATAAAAAAATGATCCCTATGAGATTTGGTATTATTAGTAAACACAAAAAAACATTTTCGAAACAAAAAGTTAAATCCACTTTAACATATTGATCTATAAATTGACAAACATCAACCCAAAATGTTTTAACATATTCACAGTTCCAAAACTGATGAAATAAATCCTCTGGATATAAACCACAAAAAGAACAGTTAGTTTCAATATCAGAATTAAACCTTGTCAAATAAACATTGATTGGATAATATCTATGTATAATTTTAAATGTAATTTCTTTAATCTTATTCCTCAATAAAAATTTATTAAATAAGCTCCAAATAGTAGCAGCTCGTTCCACCCTCTGACTGCCCCACTTAAACTTTTCACCTTTCACCCTTGATCCATGACCTCTAGTTGTCCCACTCCACCTCAGTGGTAAATGCCTGCTTGCATTTACCCTGTCTATACCCCTCATAATTTTGTATACCTCTATCAAATCTCCCCTCAGTCTTCTACGTTCGAAAGAATAAAGTTCAAAATATAAAGTTCATACTAATTAAATGTTCATCGTAACTTCTCCAAAGCTTCACGCTAAAGGTGTTTGTGATGTAGAAGCGGATGGAGATACAGGCCACAGGTGCTTTCAGTGTTCTGGAACGAACATGAAGTTGTTAGCTTATTAAAGTAACAGGAGAGTTAGTTTACTTGTCGGTCAGAAGTCGCTTCTGGCCCGTTTGAATGATGCGGCAGCCCTTCCCCAAGGCTCGCCTTGTGTGCCACGGCACCAGTGCACAGTTCCAGGCACCTCAGGGGCTTTCCTTCGTGCCGGACACTCACCCTCCCACGGAGGTCGCTGTAGATACAGGGGAGCCCACGCACCCCTATTAACTGTTAACTAAGTGTCTGCGCGTCGAATGTCTCGTCTCGTGGTTTGCGTAATTTCGATGTTTGGTCAAATGTCTGTCAATAAATGATTAATGTGTCTGTCCCTAAATCAGTGACTTCTGCCTCGCGTGCCCGCTTCCTCGTGACAGCGCGTGGATTTCTTGGTACTGTAATGTTAATTAGTCACTGTAAATTGCCCCATGAGTAAGCTCGATATAACTCAGTTGGGGGAACCCCGTGACTGCCCCGAGATCCCTCCGGGTGTTCCGGTTTGCTCCGAATTCAAACACAGGTCGGTTGCAGGTTAATTAGTCACTGTCCCGTGATTAGGCTCGGGTGAAATCCGGGGTTGCTGGGCGGCCGGCTCGTCGGGGCGGAAGGACTCGTTCGTTACACGCTGCGCTTCGGGTGCTGGACACTAATTATTATTGTTAGACCCTGGAAAATCTGCAAGAATCTGATTTATGTTCGGAATTAATAGATGTTTAAGTTTTGCACTGGCCAGCTCTTCCCTACAGGTGAAACACAACTGCGGTGAATAGTACTGGAAGGTTGCTCGTTTCCCTCTCTGCAGACGCTGCCGTATTTCCAGTGTTATCTGTTCAAATGGAAGATTTCCAGTAAATAGTGTTATGATTTTCAGGATATGAGCAGTTGTTTGAAATGCAGCAGAGGAGGTCCAGTAGTCTTCCTGAAGAACTCCTTGTACAATACTATGAAGAATTCTGGTGTCTATTAGTCCAGGGAGCAACTAATTGTCACAACTCTGTGTCCTGGCCAGAAACCTTCCTTCTCCATACAACTTTGGCCAGAATTAAAATTATACCAAATTCCAAGGTGGTGAAAGCAAGTGTCAGCACCCACTTATTTCTTGTTGGAACATCTTCCGTTTTCATTTCTGTGGAAGGAAGGAAAACGTTTTGCATTACCCCAGGTTTCTGTTTAAGGTACATTCATCATCAGAGAGAAATTATATCTCAGAATGTTACCTATTGATCTTTGGGATGGTGCCTCAAGATAATTTCACAGATCCAAAAGTCTCTGGCTATCCACTCTTATCATCTTGTATACCTCTACCAAGTCTCATCCTCTTTCTCCCCAAAGAAAAAAAGCCCTAGCTCGCTCAGCCTGGACACGCGCTCTAATCCAGGCAGCATCCTCGTAAATCTCCTCTGCATCCTCTTGAAAGCTTCCATGTCCTTCCTATAAGGAGGCCATTGGAACTGAACACAATATTTCAAGTGTGGTCTAACCAGGGTTTTATAGAACTGCAATATTACCTCGTGGCTCTTGAACTCAGTCCCCTAACTAATGAAGGGAAACACTCCATACTCTTCCTTCACCACCCTAGGAACTTTAAGGGATCTACAGACGTGGACCCCAAGATCCCTCTGCTCCGCCCTGCTAAGAATTCTGCCATTAACCCTGTAACCTACGATGACCTGCTACACTATCCACAACTCCACCAACCTTCATGTCATCCGCAAACTCACTAACCCATCCTTCCACTTCCTCATCCAAGTCACTTATAGAAATCACAAAGAGGAGGGGTCGCAGAACAGATCCCTGTGGAAAATGACTGGTCACCGACCTCCAGGCAGAATACACCCCATGTATTACTACCCTCCATGCCCCGTGGGGAAGCCATTTCTAAATCCACACAGCCAAGCTTCCATGGATCTCACGCCTCTTGAAGTTGTAGATGGGCCCTCAATGGGGAACCTCACTGAACACCTTACTAAGCTCCATCCACACTACATGCATCAGTGTTCCTCAGAAAAAATGTCCATCAGGCTCTTGGCAAGCATAACAGCCTGACCTATTATTCACAAAGGTCTAGAACACCTTGGGGTTTTCCTTAGTGCTACCTGCTAAGACCTGCTCATGTCCCCTGCTAGCTCTCCCAAATCCGGAGGAACTCAGCAGGTGTGGTAGCACCTGTGGAACTGAATAGACAGTCGATACTTTGGGCCGAGAAGGAGGATGGAACCTGGGGGAGGTGAGAAGATGTAAAAGGTCAGAGTGGGAATTGGAGGGGTAGGAGAGGAGGAAAGCAAGCATTTTAATTCCAATTCCCATTCCCTTTCTGACATGTTGGTCCATGACCTCCTCTTGTGCCAGGATGAGGCCACCCTCAGGGTGGAGGAGCAACACCTGGGTGGGTAGTCTCCATCCTGATGGTATGAACCCCTCTTCTTCTATTCCCCAGTCTGGCCTCTGACCTCTTCTCACCTGCCTATCACCTCCCCCTGGGTCCCCTCCTTCCCTTTCTCCTATCGTCCACACTCCTCTCCTATCAGATTCTTCCTCTCCTGCCCTTTACCTTTCCTACCCACCATGAGAGTGTGGAATGAGCCGCCAGTGCAAGCGGTGATTTGAGCTCGATTTCAACCTTTAAGAGAAGTTTGCATGTGCACATGGATGGTAGGGGTATGGAGGGATATGGTCCCAGTGCAGGAGGTTTAAATGGTTTAGCATGCACTAGATGGACCAAAGGGCCTGTTTCTGTGTTGTACTTTTTTTTATCACTCTTTGACAAAGCATGCCGACAATCTCTGACTTGCCAAATTTATAGAAATCCAAACCCTGAGTATTTTCCCCATTAATTTCCCTACCACTCATGTACTGAAAGGCCCATCAGCCTGCAGGTTAAAAGGCAAAACTAGTCAACATACCTATGGAAAGATCAAAAGTTCTTGAAACTGACTGATGTAAAACTTCATTTCTTAAAATGAACATGTAGCCAGAACTCTTGTTGACATTGCTGACTCTCAGAACGCTTTGCAGTAAGTATAAGCCATTGGCATCTTGTTGGTATAAGGTCTCAGACTGAGAGGAAATATTCTCCCTTTCGTTATCGTACCAAGAAACAGTGGCTGCAGGATAACCTCTGGTCTTGAACGTAAATACCATCGCTGATGGAGTTAATCTGATAAACAGGTTAGGTTCCTCATAGTAAGCTGCGGAATAAAAGATTTAGAAATAAAGTCGAAACTGGTCATAAAAATAATTCCAGTCAGAAACTTTGTTACACTAAAGAACAGTGCATGATTGTGTCATAAAAGAGTTGCAGACATGTAGGACGATAACCAGCTAAAGATAATTGCTGAGAAAATACTCAATTTATTGAAATATCCGAACAATTTTATCTGAGATTATCACCCACCAATACACCCGCTGGTCACTGCCAAAACGAAGTGGAATTTAATATGTGAAGCTTAAATTTTCAGTAAGGCCACGATAGATTCTTAAATTAAATTAAATTCCCTGAGCTTTTGCATCAAACTCAGGGCCTGTACCCTGGTTTGCAGCCTCTGGGGGAGAGGCATCTGAGCTGGTGTAGTCCACCGGGGGTGGTGTGCTGCACCATCCGGCTGGAGTTGGGGTGTTCACTCGGTGACCGAAGACGAGCGCTTTTGTGGTCGACTGAAGATTTCAATGGACTGAAGTGTCTGGACCATCTACAATTATATTTTGCGTGGTAGCAGTGTCCAGGCTGGAGTATACAGGCTCTACAGTGGTCAACTGTGGATTGATGGCACGAGTTTTTTATTCTTTTATTGTGTGATTTGTGATACCATCTTGTGTGTGCTTTGTGCTGTGGGTGACTGTTGGTACTGTGTTTTGCACCCTGACCCCGGAGTAACGCTGTCTCGTTTGGCTGTATTCATGGGCATTCATGTATGGTTGAATGACAATTAAACTTGAATTGAAAAGTGGAGGAACGAGTGGAGCATAGAATTTCCACCCTGTGCACACCTACTCTAACAAAAATAGGTGCTGAAATCAGGAGAGTCGATACTTCAGGTTGACAACCTCATTGTTCAAATTAAATTTGTATTGATGTATGTATGGATCACCATATACCACCCTGAGATTCATTTTACTGCAGGCATTCACAGTAAAACAAAGAAATACAATGAATCGTTTGAGTCAATCACACAGACTGACAAGCAATCAATGTGCAAAAAGACAAAGTGCAAATACATTAAAAAAAATTAATGAACAAATAAATAATACTGAGAACATGAGTTGTAGAGTCCATGAAAGGGAGTCCATAGGTTGTGGAAACAGTTGTGGTGAGTGCAGTTATCCAGAATGGTTCAAGAGCCTAATGGTTGAGGGGTAGTAACTGCTCCTGAACCTGGTGTTGCGGGTCCTGAGGCTCCTGTACCTTTTACCTGATGGCAGCAGAGCATGGCCTTGAAGGTGGGGGTCCTTGATAACAGAAGCTGCTTTCCTGCGGTAGCGCTCCTTGTAAATATGCCCAATTTTTCACCAGAATTGAGACATGTTTGACATCAAAGACACAATAAGATGTAGAGAACAAAGGGAGCATCTCTGATATACATCATGGCTTGCTATGGAAACACCATTATCCAGGACAGGAAAACTCTACCAAAAGTGGTGGATACAGCCCTGTCCTCACTGGCAAAGCCCTCCCATTTACTAGGAGCACTACCACGAGAAAGCAGCGTCCATCATCAATGAACCCCCCTCCCCCGCCACCCATCCAGGCCACGCACTCTTCTCGCTACTACCATCGGGCAGGAGGTAGAGGAGCCTTAGGTCCCACACCACCAGGATCAAGGACAGTTATTACCCCACAACCATCGGGCAGGAGGTAGAGAAGCCTTAGGTCCCACACCACCAGGATCAAGGACAGTTATTACCCCACAACCATCGGGCAGGAGGTAGAGAAGCCTTAGGTCCCACACCACCAGGATCAAGGACAGTTATTACCCCACAACCATCAGGCTCCTGAGCCAGCGTGAATAACTTCACTCATCTCAACTCTGAACTGTTTACACAACCTACGGACTCACTTCCAATGACACTACAACTCACATTCTCAATATTACTATTTATTTATTTTGTACTTGTACAGTTTGTCTTTCATCTCCTGCACGTTGGTTGTCTGTCAGTCTTTGTCATTTATGATTTTTCGTAAATTCTATTGATTTTCTTTATTTTCCTGTAAATGCCTGCAAGAAAATGAACCTCAAAGTTGTCCATGGTGACATATACGTTCTACGATATTACATTTACATTGACTCTTTGGGTAGTGATCCAGAGCAGTTGGGAACTACATTTTGGTGATACTGGTTGAAGCAGGGTGGTGAAGTCATGTGAACATCAGATGATCTGCATGGGAGAGGATGCTATAAAAAGGGGGAGGTGCTTGACGAAAGGAGAGAGTAAAGGGCAAGAAAATGGCACTGAGGGAGAAGATCCATAAAACATGGGAGCAAAATTAGGCTATTGGGCCCATTGAGTCTGTTCTGTCATTCGATCATGGCTGATTCATCTTCTGCCTTCTCCCCGTAACCTTTAAAACGTTGTCTAATCAAGGACCTATCCAGCTCTGCTTTAAATGATTTAGCCTTCACAACCATCTGGAAGTCTCAGAATACAAAGACGTACCTTTAGAATAGATATGAGGAGGAATTTCTTTAGCCAGAGGCTGGTGAATCTGTGGGATTCTCTGCCACAGGTGGCTGTGGAGTCCACATCATTGGGTGTGTTTAAAGCAGAGGGTAATAGATACCTAGACACCAATAAGGTGCTTTAGATCATCCACAGAAACAGAATAGCTCCCACCCAGCTGGTAACCTCCAGTGGCAGATCCTTCACTATAACAGTGTTGTCAAGTCTAGGGACCACCCCTGGCTCCATGAGGAGTGCAGAATGGTGTGGTGGCACCATCTGCCGATATACCTAGACATGAATTCCCAGTCTGGCCAAGATACAATGCAGGTCCACAGGCATGATTAACGACAGTTAGCTAACCCATGGACGAGGGAAATCATGTTCAAAAGCAATCATTCCTAACCTAGGGTCAACAGACCCCCGAGCTTAATGATAATAGTCCATGGCATAAAAAGGTTGGGAACCCTTGTTCTAAAGCCTTATCACAACCATTGACAAATGCGATTGGAGAATTAATCAGTTGGAATTAATTTGGAAGATGTATAGTAGCTCAATTGGTTGACAGTTGGGTTGAGTTGTTCTCCGATCTTGGCAATTCACTTGCAAATGTTTCATTACCATACAAGGAGACAGTGTCAGTGCACTGTCAATTGTGATGTGCCCTCCAAATGCCTGGCCTTATCAATCAGCTGATTGGTCATCATTTCGGGAAGTCATATGTAATGTGGGGAGGAAATCTCGTCGCTGGTTGGCTGTGTGGTGAACTTTGTGTGTTGTCCTCTGGAATTTGCTCACATCTGCTCATAAATAAGATCACGGCCTCGTGCTTGTTTACAGAATTGTTCACAGAGAACCACACCAGAGAATTCCAAGAAAATTCAGCTGGTTGAAAAGTATATAAAGGCCAAGCATTTGGAGGACACTTGCAATCAACAACACACTGACGATACCTTTGCATGGTGACAAAATGTTTGCAAGTAAATTGCCAAGATCAGAGAACTATTAGTCAGTCGACAGGAATAAAAGGCCCCGAGACCATGTTTGTTGTACAAGACTGGACTAATTCAGCTCCTATGTCTAAGGGTTTGATGTTATCCCCAGCGTGGAGTACATTAAAATCATAATACAATCAATTGCTGCTTCACCCAGGGTTGTCCATGTCCCAGGATATGTGGAAGAGTGGAGGAGAAGGGGGGGGGGGGGCCTGCATCAGAACGTCAGGTCTCCAGCAGCTGCAGCTCTTGTTTTTAAATTAGAAATATTGCTGCCATCAGATCATGATATGACACTGTGTGGTAATCACCAGTGACTTTATCATCTAGTACTCATCAGTATTGCAGAAGCCATGGAGATACAGTGGGTTTGGGTAGGCGACAGGCACATGCAGATCTTCTCCAATCTAGAACTGTCATACAGTCACACCACACAGAAACAGGCCCATCAATCCAACTAGACAACAGCAATACCTCTGTCAACACCGTCATTCCCTCAGTAGTAATCAACAAGCTTCAAAACCTGGGCCTCTGTTCCTCCCTCTGCAACTGGATCCTTGACTTCCTTACTGGGAGATCACAGTCATTGTGGATCAAAAATAACATCTCCTCCTCATTGACAATCAACACTGGCGCACCTCAAAGATGTGTGCTTAGCCCACTGTTCCACTCTCTCTACACCCATAGCTATGTGGGTAGGCACAGCTCAAATGTACTGCATAACGATGATACAGATGCTATCGGATGGTGATGAGGAGGTGTACAAGAATGAGATAGTGGTGTCATGAAAACAACCTTGCACTCAATATCTGGAAAAACAAGGACTTCAGTGATGCTGATATAAAACCACAAAACTCAAAATGTGTCTGTGATAAGAAACCTGATTGTCATTTTGCTGACTCGTCCCATTTGCCTGCGGTTAGCCCAAAACTCTTCCAAACTTTTCCAATCTGTATACTTTTCTAAATGTCTTTTGAAAGTTGTTATTGTACCTGTCTCAACTAGCTCATTCCACATAAATACCACTCTTGTGTAATAAAAAGTTGCCCCTCAAGCTCCTAATAAATCTCTTCCTTCTCATCTTAAACTTACACCTTCTAGTTCTTGATTTCCTCATCCTGAGAAAAAAAGACTACTTTCAGATTATCTTTCACCCTCACAAGACCATAATATATAGGAGCAGAATTGGGCCATTTGGCCCATCGAGTCTGCTCCATCATTTCATCATGGCTGATCCATTTCCCTCTCAGGCTCAATCTCCTGCCTTCTCCCTGTATCCTTTCATGTCCTGACCAATCAAGATTCTATCAACCTCTGCCTTAAATATACCCAATGACTTGCCTTCCACAGCCGCCTGTGGCAATGAATTCCACAGATTCACTGCCCTCTGGTTGAATCCCTCTGAATCCCCATTCTAAATGGATGTCCCTCTGTTCTGAGGCTGTGCCCCCTGGTCCTAAACTCCCCCACCATAGGAAACTTCCTCTCCACATTCTCACCAGCCTCCTGTACAACCGCATCTTCCTTCTCAGTGCTTTGACACCTGAAGGCCAGTGTACCGATGATGTTCTGCACCACCCTGTGTACCCTGACTCCTCTTTCAGGGGTCCGTGCACTTGCACTGTTCTAAGGCTCAGGTTGGATCAGTAGGCCTTGCTGAGGGGCCATGGGGTTCAGTGTGAAGCATCAATGGGAGAAAAATCAGAGGAATCTTGCATGTACCTGCAAATGTGAGTGAGACAATCCCTTGACCACTTGCTTTTAAACTACCGACATAGCAGAGGTACTGTCCAGCATCCTCAGGCCTCACCAAATCCAGTCGCAGTGAGGCATTCCCATTTTTAACGTTGTCAGGGAATAAGCTTGTCCTCCCTGAATACTGAGGGCTTTGGCGATTCAGTTGCTCTTTGCCATAGTAATAACTGTAAACAACCTCCTCTGTACCGACACGTTGCCAGTTGATGACCAACTCGTCCAGTCCTATCTCAGCGTTAACAGGGAAGCTACACGTCAATACTGTGTACCGGCCGTAGACAGCAGTCACTGGTGTTTCCGGTGTACAAACTTGAAACTCGACTGAAAGTGAGAAAAAGCATCAGATTACCAACAATCTTCAAATCAGAACCAGGTTTATTTTCACTGATATATATTGTGAAATTTCTTGTTTTGTTATAAATTACAAAAGGAATATATTAAAAATAATATATGGAGCAAAATAGTGAGGTAGCATTGACAGGTACAACGACCATTCAGAGATTCAATGGCAGAGAGCAAGGAACTGTTCCAAAGATGCTGTGTGTGCACCTTCAGGTTCCTGGACCTCCTTTCTGATGGTAGCAAAGAGAAGAGGGCTTGTCCTTAATGGGGGGGCGCCTTTTTGAGGAAATATCTTTTGACCATGTCCTTGGTGATGGGGAGGTTGCTGCCCAGGGTGGATCTGGCTGAGTTCATAACCCTCTGCAGCTTTTTCCAGTCCTCTGCAGTGGTCCCTCCATACCAGACGGTGATGCAGCCAGTCGGAATGTTCTTCATGGTACGTCTGGAGAAATTTGCTAGAGCCTTTGGTGACAAACCAAGTCTCCTCAGCTCCTAATGAAATATAGCCGCTGTCGTCCCTTCTGTGTAGATGCATCAGTATGTTCGGCCCAGATAGATCCTCAGAGATGTTGAGGTCCAGGAGCTTGAAACTGCTCAGTTCTACCCTTTCTTTTCAATCATCAACCCAATATTTGATCCAGGCAACACGTACAACACACTGGAGGAACTCAACACGTCGGGCAGCATCCGTGGAAACAAGCAGTCAACATTTCGGGACGAAACCCTTTATCAGGACTGAAGAGGGAGGGGGCAGGGCCCTATCAATATTTGATCCAGTTTGCCAACCCACACATCGCTTGTCTTAGAAATTTCCCATTTCCATAATTGCATTAATATGTTCACAGTATATGCCTGTAATTGTATCAAAATTGGCAAACAAGCCATTTATCTTATCACTCATTATATATTGAAGGGTCACCATCATCATGTACCCTGTTGTGCGACGTAGGCAATCACGGTCTATGACCATGATGGTTCTTGGCAAATTTTTCTACAGAAATGGTTTGCTATTGCCTTCTGGGCAGTGACTTTACAAGACGGGTGACCCCAGCCATTATCAGATTGTCTGCCTGGGGGGGGGGGGGGTGGGGGGGGGGGGTCAGTGGTCGCATAACTAGGACTTGTGATGTGCACCGGCTGCTCATATGAACATCCACCACCTGCTCCCATGGCTTCGCGTGACCCTGATCGGGGGTGGGGGAGGTGCTAAGCAGGTGCTACACCTTGCCCAAGAGTAACCTGCAGGCTAACGGAGAGGAAGGAGCACCTCACACCTCCTTTGGTAGAGATGTATCTCCACCCCACCACGCTTTTGAAAGGGCATTATTTGAAAAGGGTTTAATAAAGCACTGATCTGAAAGATGAAATGCAGAGGAGGTGTCCAAGGAAGTTGCTGGGACTCAAGAGACTGAGTAATGGAAAGAATGAGGGGTAACCTTATAGACGTGTATAAAACCATGAGCGGCTTACATTGAGTTAATGCACACAGTGTTCTTCCCAGGAGTGAAGAATCAAGAATTAGAAGACATGGGTTTAGAGGGGAGAGATTTAACAGGAACCTGAAGGGCAGCTTTTTCAACCAGAGGATGGTCAATATGGAACGAGCTGACAGAGGAAGTGGGTGAAGCAAAGATTCAAGGTACATTTACTATCAAAGTAGGTATACAGAATACAATCCTCCCACAGGCAGCCACAACATGCGACTCCTTCAAGAAAACATCAAACATCCAAGGTGCATAAAAAAAGAACAAATCGCGCAAATGGCAAAAAAGAGCAAAAATCGCACGGAATATTAACCATCAAGGCCACAGCGACCTCGAAACATTTATACAGGTACTTGGACGGTACATGGATAGGAAAGGTGAGGAGGGAGGTGCCAAATGTGAGGACATTGGACTAGTTTAGATGGGAATCTTGGTCGGCATGGACTGAAGGGCGTTTTTCTGGGCTGTATGGCTCCGTGACAATGACAAAGTTAGGAGCATAATTATGTAAAGTTATTAATATCCCTTCGCATTCCTCCCTCCACCAGTCCCAGAGTATTTCCTGGTCTAGGTACTCTACTGAAACCAGTTCTCTGGGACTTTACAAAATAATTTGATTACCTCAGCCACTTTGGTTCGATTCACTCAGATTAACTTTGCTTCTAATTTCAGTTGAAAAGCTGCAAAGATCCAGTAACCAGGGCAGGTCCAGATGAAAGGTCTCGTTCTGAGACGCCAGCTGTTCACTCCACAGATGCTGCCCGAGTTCCTCCAGCATTTTGTGTGTGTTACTCTAGTAACGACATGATGTTATTGTGAGAGGGATTGAGGATTTCCTCCCACTTTCCAAAGACTTGCGGGTGACACAGTAAAGTAGCGGTTAGCGTACAGCGCCACCGATCAGCAAACGGGGCTCAATTCCTGCCACTATTTAAGGATAAAGATCAACTTTAAACTCTTCTCGGGCTTCCAGCCGGGTACAGGTATAACCGACGTTTCGAAGAGCGAGAAGAGTTCATTCGTCACGCATGCTTTCAGAGATTAACTTTGTCACACCTACATCGGACAAACATGTCGTTTGCCAAACTTCAGGAGACAACATACGCAAACGACGTGTTGCACAATAACAATCACTACAATTCCCAGGTACTGTAATCAATCGGTTCCAGTGAATTTCACAACAGGAAGTGGGAACGATAACAAAACTCCTGTTTTTGTCAATGGTGTTGAGGTGAAGAGCTTCAGGTTTCTAGTTCATCGCCTGGTTGACATTACCACCAAAAGCTCACAAACACTTCTACTTTCACAGAAACGTTGCATGTTCCCCTCCACTCACACCAGTTTCCAATGCACCTTTGAAAGCAGCCTGTCTGGGTGAATAACAGCACTGCACAAAACTGCAGAGAGTTGGGGAAACAGTTTAGCACATTGCAGAAACCAGCCTCCCCTCCATGAACTCTGCCGACACTTCTTGCTGCCTCAGGAAAGCAGCCAGCATAATCAAAGACTCCACCCAGCCCGGACATTCTCTCTTGACCGCAAGAAACTGCAGAGAGTTGTGGACACAGCTCGGCACATCACAGAAACCAGCCTCCCCTCCATGAACTCTGCTGACACTTCTTGCTGCCTCAGGAAAGCAGCCAGCATAATCAAAGACACCACCCAGCCCAGACATTCTCTCTCCTCCCCTCTCCCTTGGGGCAGAAGATACTAAAGCCTGAAAGTTCACGCCGTCACGGTCAAAGACAACTGCTACCCCACATTTAGAAGATCATTGAACAATTCCCTAGTATGATAAGACCTCATAATCAACTTCGTTATGATCATGCCCCTTATCATCTGCCTGCACTGCACTTTCTTTGTAACTGTAACACCTTATTCTGCATTCTGTAACTGTTATTATTGGGTGGTGAGGTGGAGATACGTCTCTATAAAAAGGAGGTGGAAAGTGCTCCTTCGCGCCGCTAGCCTCCAGGTCACCCCTGGGCAAGGTGTAGCACCCGCTTAGCCCTTGATCAAGGTCACGTGAAGCGTCAAGGTGGTGGACGGTCGTACAAGCAACTGGTGCACATCACAAGTCCCGGTTATGTGACCACTGACGTCAGGCAGACAATCTCTGAAGAGTATTGATAATGGCTGGAGTCACCCGTCTTGTAAAGACACTGGCCAGAAGAAGCCAATGGCAAACCACTTCTGTAGAAAAACTTGGCAAGAACAATAATGGTCAAGGGAAGGCCACAATCAGCCACGTCATATGACACGGCACATAATGATGACGATGAAACCTCTCATCCATGGATTAGATCGTTACGTTGCTTCTGATGAAGCCATCAACACTAGCTCACTATTTTTGCTTTCTTTTTTGCACCACTTATGTACAGTACTGTGCAAAAGTCTTCGGCACATTCGGTAATAAAATTCTGTAAAGTGAAGATGCTTTCTAAAATAACAAAATGAAAATTCTCTCTCTCTCTCTTTATATAGTGTAACGGTTGGGGTCACCTGTCTTGTAAGGACACTTACCGGAAGAAGTTCACACCCGGTTAATTAAGCCAAGTGGTGTCAAAGCAGGTTAATGAAAGGCATGGGCCAGATTAACGTGGCTCCGCAACTTGATCTGCCACAGCCCCACATGCCTCCTGACACTAAACCCCACAAGCCTATCTCGCCCAGCCCCACATATACATCCCCCAATCCTACCCAATGGCCCACACACCCCAAATGACTTAGACCACACCCTGATTAACCCTGGCCGCACCCCCTTGTTAGAGCTGGCTTGTGTAAGGAGGAGGAAGATCCCATTAAAGGCAATTGCTGGACCTGGTTAATGAAGGCGTGGGCCAGATCAAAGTGGCAGGGTTGTGTGACACTGAATCTCACTTGATGAGATCAAGAAGTACAAGGGGGAATGGTTCTCCCACTCCCCGCATAATCACAAAACATTTCTGTAGAAAAATTTGCCAAGAACAGACATGGTCATGGGATCTAGATTGCCCGTATCATGCAACATAGCATGTAATGATGATTATTTTTCTACCTCAGTAGTGATCTAATTTGTATGAACAGAGATATCATGATCTTTTCATGGTATCCCAGTCCATGTGACAATAATTAACCAACTTCAATTCATGTGGGTTGTAAAGTCCCAACGTTTTCTGTACAGTGAGATTCTCATTAAACAAAACTGATAATAGTATTTCTCCAGAAAAGCTTTGGTACTTTTTATTTGCATAAACAAAACCTGTTGACAAGGGAAGTTTCCATTTATAAGTTAGCCGAACTTTACAAGCCCTTGTTATCGCTCTTGGCATGTCATGTCTAACTGCTGCTAAACCTCATCAGCACTTTTGTCGTCTCTCGTCTTGACCATCCCAATCCACTCCAGCCTGGCCTCTGAGTTTCCACTATCTTTTAACAAAGACGTCTGAACTCTGCCACCCGTGTCTTTGTCGAGAGTGCCAGATGCAGCAGGCTAGGTTGGAGGAGATGCACATGATCATCTGGAGGGTGTCAGTGAGAGAGAAGGTCCTCTACCCTCATGGCTTCAGGGACAAGTACCAGAGGATGGGAAGCAATGAGCGGACTGGGAAGCCTCTATAAAACACAGATAAAACATAAAACATAGAAGAGCACAACATGCTGCTGACACTTCAGGATGAATTTATCCCTTCCCTCCCACATAGCCCTCCATTTCAGAATCATCCATGTGCCTACCTAAGAGAACCTTACATGTCCCTAAGATATCTGCCTCTACCATCATTCCTGCAATATATTCCATACATCCACCAATCTCTGGGCAAAAAAAAAAATCCACCTCTAACAATCTCCCCCTTATATTCTCCTCCAGTCATCTTACATCATGCCCCCTTGTTTTATCAATTTCTGCCCTGAGGTAAAGTCTCTGGCTGTCCACTCAATCTATATTTTTTATCATCTTGTACACCTCTGTCAAGTCACCTCTCATCCTCCTTAACTCCAAAGAGAAAAGCCCCAGCTTGCTCAACCTCTCCTCATAAGACACGCTCTCTAATCCAGGCAGCACCCTGGTAAATCTCCTCTGCACCCTCTCTAAAGCTTTCATGTCCTTCCTGTAATGAGGCAACCAGAACTGTCTTCAAACCAGGGTTTTAATGGGTAACACATATTTTCTTTTTCACACACTTTTATTCTGTAACTATTTGAAAACACAATAAAAAAAAGTTTAAAAAAAAGAAAGCCTAATTATCCCATCTACTTGTGTGCTCAAATGTTAAAAATTACTGCTCCAACCTTGTATTTCTTAAAGAACCACACAGAAATTAGTAGGAATTAGGCCTTCTTACCTAAAGTACAGTAATCTCCACTATTCATTAAAATGATTATTTTAAGTTAAAAAAAACAAAAAACCAGGGTTTTATAGAATTGCAACATTACTTTGTGTCTCTTGAACTTAAAGTTCAAAGGAATTTTGTTAACAAAGTACGTATATGTCACCTTGTAGAAACTTGAGATTAATTTTCTTGTGGGCATACTCAATAAATCTAACAACCATAATAGAGTCAATGAAAGACCACACCAAACAAGGTGGACAACCAGTGTGAAAAAGACAACAAACTGTGTAAATGCAAAAAAGAAAATAAAAAATAAATAAGCAATAAATATCGAGAACATGAGATGAAGAGTCCTTAAAAGTGAGCACATATATAGTGGGAACAGTTCACTGATGAGGCAAGTGAAATTATTTCTTCTGGTTCAAGAGCCTGATGGTTGAGGGGTTATAACTCTTCCTGAACCTGGTGGTGTGAGTTCTGAGGCTCCTGTACCTCCTTCCTGACAGCAGCAGTGAGAAGACAGCATGATCTGTGTAGTGGGGTTCACTGATGACGGACGCTGCATTCCTGAGACAGCGCTCTATGTAGATGGGCTCAATGGAGGGGAGGGTTTTGCCCACGAGGGACTGGGACATATCCACTATTTTTTGTAGGATTTTGCATACCAGTCGTGCTCAGTATATCAGAGTGTTCCCATGGCTTTTAGGAAATGAGATCGACTGTGCCAGGGCTCACCAACTCTCAGGTTGGGTTTTACCTGGATTACTCAGATCCACACACAGCACAGCCTTGGTCCAACCACATGCAGGTGAATGGAATTCAGATTTATTTACTTACCGTGTGTACACTGAAACATACGGTGAAATGTGTCGTTTGCATTAATGAACAACACCACCTAAAGATGTGCTGGGGCCAGCTCACATTCTGGTGCCTACATAGCATACCCACAATGCTCAGCAAAACAACAACAGTAGCCAAACAAACCCTTTCCCATACCCATGCTCAGACAGGTCACCAACCCCAGTTCAGGCCGTCTCCGGGCCTCCAGTTCCTGGCCCTAGACTCACAGACACTGGGCTTCTGACTTCTGGGCATGATGATCCTGGGGCTTCAATCTTCAGTCTTCAACCTCCAGTATAAACCCCAGGACTTGCTGACCATTGAATCTAGCCTCAACATCTAGACTCACACAGACTTCTGACCTCAGGACACAGTGAGGTGGGGGAGGTACTCTCCAAGCTCATCCTCAGGGCCCACTGACCACTGAGATCGCCAAACTTTGTCCTCAGAGCCTTCTTCCACTACCCTAAGGATTGCTTAGTTGCAATTGGTACCACAGTGGCCAATGGGCTGCTTCCCATGCTGTTCTATGTCCTGGCCTGGGTCATAGGGGGAGAGTGACCACAAGGCAGTACTCAATCAGGTGTAACATCGAAGGAAAACACTGCAGAGCGTGGAGGCATGTTTTTGCACAAAGGGAGGTGGATGTGTTTTTCAGAGGTCTATCATCTCAGTCCCAGGACAGCATCCAGTACCTGCTCACCCTGGGCTGTAGATTCAGCCAGTTCCACCTTGGGCACAACTTTCCCACAATCAAGGACATCTTTAAAAGGGTCCTATTAAGAACCCTCACTATCAGGACATGCCGTCTTCTCAGTACTACCATCAGAAAAAGATACAGGAGTCTGAAGAGATACACCCAACTATTTCAGGAACAGCTCTGCTCCTCCATCATCAGATTTCTGAACACTGGTGCACTTCAGGGATGTCTGCATAGTCCGCTGCTCATTGTGTGCTTGTCCACAATGACTTTGTGGCCAAGCACAGCTCAAATGCTATCTGTAAATTTGCTGACAATACAACCATTTCTGGCAGATTCTCAGATGGTGACAAGCGAGACATATCAGCTGGCTGAGTGGTATTGCAGCAACAATCTTGCACTCAATGTCTGTAAAACCAAAGAACTAATTGTGAGCTTCAAAAAAGGGTAAGATGAAGGAACATGCACTGGTGCTCATAGATCATCAATGATAAATCAAGATATAATGATGAGGCTTTATAAGGCACTCCCGAGGCCTCACTTGGAGTATTGTGAGCAGTTTTGGGCCCTAGAGCTAAGAAAGAATGTGCTGACATTGGAGAGAGTCCAAAGGAGGTTCATGAAAATGATTCTAGGATTGAAAGGCTTGTCATATAAGGAGCGTTTGATGGCTCGGGGTGCAGAAGAATGAGTGGTGATCTCATTGAAACCTCTTGAATATTGAAAGGCCTCGACAGAGTGGACGTTGACTGGATGTTTCCTATGGAGGGGGGAGTCTAGGAACACAGGACGCAGTCTCAGAATAAATAGAAGGGTGTCCATTTAGAACAGAAATGAGGAGGAATTCCTTTGCCTGGAGAGTGGTGAATCTGTAGAATTTATTGCCACAGACGGCTGTAGAGTCCGAGTCATTGGATGTATTTGATAGATTCTTGATGTCGGGCATGGAGGGATATGGGGAGAAGGCGGGAGATTAGGGCAAAGAGGGAAATAGATTAGCCATGATGAAATTTTGGAGCAGACTTGATGGGCCAAATGGCCTAATCTGGTCCTATACCTTATGGTTTTATAATAAACCTGATTCTGATCTTTTGCTGACTCACTAATGATGAGAATGATTCATGAATGTCATAAGATCAGAATTCAGGATGTTTTCCACATTATTGATCAACACTCGGCTAAGACATGGTCTGTGACAGCAGATCACATTCGTGGACGTGACCACAAAGCAACCGCCATCTCCAACAAGAGGGTCTCGTCAACTGCCCCGGCATTGTCCCACTCCCACCAGGAGGGGACGACATAGCAACCACCCGAAAAACAGTTCTTTTCCCCAAGCCGGACGCTGATCTACATGTCCCACCACTAACCCACCCCTCCACACCCCCAACCACCACTACTTTATCATTTCCTGTCAGTCACCTTATGTACAGACACTCCTGTGCCTAGCATCATTGAATAAAAGCTACCTTATGTACACCGAATGGCTTGGCCACCACAGCCGGCTGTGTCAACAAGTTCCACAGATTCACCACTCTTTGGTTTACAAAATTCCTCATCTCCGTTCTAGATGGACGCCCCTCTATTCTGAGACAGTGTCCTCAGGCCATAGACTCCCCAGCAGAGCGGTAGGGTCAGTTGGTGGAATTGTAACACTTGTAGGCTAACTCGACTGTGTCGATGTTGTCACAAACGAAGCGCATCTTTGTTTCGCTAGGCTACAAATAACAGCCTTTCAAGAAGGCAATTCCCCCAACTTCGGCATTTAGGGGTGGGCGAGAAATGCGGTCCGTCCCAGCGACACAGACACAAAACACGTATTATCTAAACACAGTCGAGTGTGTGTGGTGTAAATGGTGAAAACGACGCTTTATTTGTATAGAAAGGTCACAAAGTCTTACCTGAAGCAAAGCTGAATCCAATTCCCACCAAGAAACTGAGGATATATATCATAATTTCCAGAATGCGAACTTTTCACCTGCAGCCAGGACGGAGCGACGTGTGAGATCAACTGAGTAATGTGCTTTTAAAGTCTCCGCCGAACCCCGGAAACCCCCCCCCCCCCACCCCCCAGCTACACACGCCATCGACCACCGGGAAACCCCCTTCTCCCCCAACACACTCCGTCCACAGCCGGGAGACGCCCCCTCCCCCAACACACTCCGTCCACAGCCGGGAGACGCCCCCTCCCCCAACACACTTGTCCACAGCCGGGACCCTCTCCTCAATACCTAACCCTCTTATCCACAGTCGGGACCCTCTCCTCAATACCTAACCCTCTTATCCACAGTCGGGACCCTCTCCCCAATACATAACACTCTTATCCACAGTCGGGACCCTCTCCCCAATACCTAACCCTCTTATCCACAGTCGGGACCCTCTCCTCAATACCTAACCCTCTTATCCACAGCCGGGACCCTCTCCTCAATACCTAACCCTCTTATCCACAGCCGGGACCCTCTCCTCAATACCTAACCCTCTTATCCACAGTCGGGACCCTCTCCTCAATACCTAACCCTCTTATCCACAGTCGGGACCCTCTCCTCAATACCTAACCCTCTTATCCACAGCCGGGACCCTCTCCTCAATACCTAACCCTCTTATCCACAGTCGGGACCCTCTCCTCAATACCTAACCCTCTTATCCACAGTCGGGACCCTCTCCCCAATACATAACACTCTTATCCACAGTCGGGACCCTCTCCCCAATACCTAACCCTCTTATCCACAGTCGGGACCCTCTCCTCAATACCTAACCCTCTTATCCACAGTCGGGACCCTCTCCTCAATACCTAACCCTCTTATCAACAGCCGGGACCCTCTCCTCAATACCTAACCCTCTTATCCACAGTCGGGACCCTCTCCTCAATACCTAACCCTCTTATCCACAGTCGGGACCCTCTCCCCAATACATAACACTCTTATCCACAGTCGGGACCCTCTCCCCAATACCTAACCCTCTTATCCACAGTCGGGACCCTCTCCTCAATACCTAACCCTCTTATCCACAGTCGGGACCCTCTCCTCAATACCTAACCCTCTTATCCACAGTCGGGACCCTCTCCCCAATACATAACACTCTTATCCACAGTCGGGACCCTCTCCCCAATACCTAACCCTCTTATCCACAGTCGGGACCCTCTCCTCAATACCTAACCCTCTTATCCACAGCCGGGACCCTCCCCTCAATACCTAACCCTCTGCTGACTTACCCGCTCCCCGTCTCTCGTTTGACTGTCGAGGGAACAGTCTAGGTCCTCCCCATCCCAGATGGCTCCGCCCCACCCCGGAACTTGGCTGCGATGACATTGACAGGCCGGTGCTGAAGGGAGGGATCGGTGACCAGCGACCGGTCTCCCCGGGAAATCTTCTGAACTTAGGGAGGAGGTACAGGAGCCTGAAGACCCCTCTTCTCATTACTACCATCAGGGAGGAGGTACAGGAGCCTGAAGACCCCTCTTCTCATTACTACCATCAGGGAGGAGGTACAGGAGCCTGAAGACCCCTCTTCTCATTACTACCATCAGGGAGAAGGTACAGGAGCCTGAAAATCTACCCTCAATGTTGTAAGAAAGGCTTCTGCCCCTCTGCCATCAGATTCCTGAACGGGTCGTGAACCATGAACACTACCTCACTGATTTGCTCTCTTTTCCTTCTTTCTGTCTATCTGCCTGTGTGTCTGGAGCAACGCACACAAAATACTGGAAGAACTCTGCAGGTCAGGTGCATCTATGGAGATGTTGACGTTTCGGACCCAGACCCTTCTTCAGGACTGGAAAGGAAGGGGGAAGACGCCGCAATAAAGATGCGGGGGTAGGGGGAGAAGGAGGCTTAGCGAGAAGACGATAGGTGAAGGTAGGAAAGGTAAAGGACTGGAGTGGAAACAATCTGGTAGGAGAGGAGAAAGGACCCTGGGAGAAAGTGAAGGAGGAGGGGACCCAGGGGAAGGTGAGAAGAGGTAAGGCAAGGAGCCCTTGTGGGGTTAGTAGAAGAGGGGAGGGAACGGGAATTGTTTTTTTTTACCGGAAGGAGGAATCTGTGTTTATGCCATCAAAGTGGAGGTTATAGGTGTTTTTCCTTCCCCCCCAGAGGCCTCATCGTGGTAGAAGAGGAGAGCATAATCGGAACGGGAATGGGAATAAACATGTTTTAACTATTATGTAGATATATATATATATATATATATATATATATATATAGACTCACATATATATGTGTATGTGACACATATAACACATATGTCGACAGCGCTTCTCCTTATAGATGCTGCCTGGCCTGCTATGTTCCACCAGCATTTTGTGTGTGTTGTTGTTTAACACATATGTATTTGTCTTTCTATCTACCTATATTTCTAATTGTAAATTGTAATTTTTCATGTTCTGCTGCCTCAGAGCAGAACAGTTCACGAAATCTGCAGTGACGAGAAAACGGTTTTTGCTACACAACACACATATACATATTATTCGGAAAAATGCTGGGGTGTGCGGATCCGACACGAGCCTCTACACACGTCCTGCATTGTTTTCTTTGGAAAGTTACTATGACGTCAGGAGCATGCGATTGGTGGGTGCAATGTATCAGTTCGTTGGCTACCCTGATTGGCTAAGCGCCTGTTTCCGGGTTCGGCGGAGGTGAGCTTGGGCCTAGCTCGGATCGACGGCGGAGCTGACCCCGAGTTGGAGTAAGGCTGCGAATGGCGGTATTGGGAAAAGCGAGAGGGTGTGCGAGGGAGGGGCCCGATTGTCCGTCCGTCCGGGTAGAGGCCACGATCGGGACCGCCATCCACCACCACGTTCGCCTTTTGTTCCTCGGGGCCGACGTGTTTTCCGTTGGAGGCCCGGGGAGGGGTTGCAGGAAGAAGTGGGGTGGGTGTGGGGGAGAGCTCCTGTGACCCAGGAGCCGGACGACGAGAGAAAGGGGCGCCTCACTCTAGGTGTCTGCAGTCGACTGGCGGGGCGATGCCCACCCCCGGGGTTGTTGACTCCCATGGGAAAGGGAGGGGGTGGGTAGAATGAAGGGACGGTGTTGAGATTTAATTTGAAAATTGCGCCCGACCGTTTTGCAGAGTTGGGGCTGCTCACCGCCTCTTTACCCCCGACAGGCGGCGAGCCCATGCCGGCGTCATCCTCGGGCCGAGTCCCGCTGCACGATCCGCAGAGCTCCGGACGCCTTTGCTACCAGGTAGGGTTGCTGGTGCTGGCACTCGATGATTCACACAGATACCGTACCCTCCCGCCCCTGTGGCGGCCACCCACCGGGGAACCCAGTGCTGGAGAGATGGTCTGTAAACATCAGGTTTCTTTACACACGCAATCACCCACCACAGATGCCAGGCCTTATGGTCGGTAGTTGCCAAGGTTTTCTGTAAAGCCCTCAAAGAAAAACACATTAGCCTTTCTCCTGTACTCTGACACCTCCCCTGAGCTGACGATGATGCCTATATCTCAACTAGGGTCCTGCCGTCTCTCCCATCGTTTTCCGTAGTGTCCTTGGATATACTCACAAAAAGTGAAAATCTGCAGATGCTGGAAACACAAACAGCACACACAGAGTGCTGGAGGAACTCAGCAGGCCCCAGGGAGCATCTATGGAGAAGAGTACAGTTGGTGTTTCGGGTCGAGACTCGATATACTCAATCAAGCCCCATAGATTTATTCACCTTTGTGGTTCTTGGCACAATGCTCAGAACCTCCCAGAGTTTAATTCCAGAGCTGCCTGTGAGTACATTCTCTCTGTGACTGTGTGGGTTTCCTCTGGGTTTTCCGGTTGCCTCTCACAGTTCAAAGCAGTACTGGCTAGTAGATTAATTGGTCATTGTAAAATGTCCTGTGAGTAAGCTAGAGTTAAGTGCTAGGCAGGGTGGCTCATTGGGCTTATTCTGAACTACATCTCTAAATAAATAATCCATTTAATAAAATCGGCCACCATTTCTACTGTGATGCAGACTGTCCCATCAAATATCTCAAGTTACAAAAGTCTTCATATCTTTCTCCACGGTAAAACAAGAAAAAATATTAATTCAGGATCTTTCCCATCTCCTAGAGCAACACACACGCCCACTTAGGTTTTTGAGATCCTATTCTGCATTTAATTACTCTTTCTCCCTTAATAAACACATCCACATTCTCCCTTGAATGTTTAGTGGACTTGTGGCCTTTCCCCTCTAAGATTCAAACCAGTAGGTTTCTGTTTCTTTGGTAATCATGGGATTAACGGTTTAATACTGAAACCAGTTCTGTAGTGCACCTGGTGTGATCTCATCATCTGATTTCAGTACAGTGTACTAGTACACTAAACTAGTACAATCACTTGATTGTTTAACACTACAATCAAGTGTAGTGTCGAGCTGGTTAAATTATTGGGTACAGTTCAGCAGTCTGGTTAAATTACTGGATTATAATGACAATTCAGTGCTACCATGGTGGAATTTACACCTTCCAGTTTAAGATGGTGCTACTGAAGGCATGTGACTGGTGTACTGGTAGTTTGAAAGCAAAGGAATTCGATTAAAAACATCACGAGTAACACTTTTTAAAAAGTAACTTGTGATAAACTTATCACGGCAAACAGTGAAGAGGTGAGTGAAGGCAAAGCGAATTCGCGGGATGTGCTCTGGAGGTACATTGCATTTTCGACCCACTTGGAGTTGGAGCAAACAATTTAGAGAAGAGGAGACTGTGGAGTCCTGATGTGCGGCCAACTTCCCTGGGTAGGAGTGCCATGCCCATTTGGAGAGGTCCTTGGCAGCGAAATCGAGGCCCGAAGCAATTTGCCACGGCGGAGCCTGGGTCTGAATGTGAGGTGCGATCCACTGTTTGGACACCGGCCCCAATAGACTGGGGACTCCTCTCCCCATGACCGGCTGCCGTGCTTCGTGTCTGTGAAGTTTGCAGCAACTTGCCCCCCTAATATGATGAACTGAATACTGAGGCTAAGGACTCAAGTTATTTCGGAATGCTGCTGCTGTTTGCATGATTTGTTTTGTTTTTTCTTTCTCTGTGTGCTTTGAGGTTGGGTCTTTATTATTTCATTGGGTTCTTTCTGGTTCCTCGCTTTGCGACTATGTGTAAGCAAACAAATCTCAAGGCTGTATAATTTATACATTCTTTGATAATAAATGTACTTGGAATCTTTGAATTGGATAGATGAATTTAAACTCCACAGTGGCAGTGGACTTCGTATTCAGGTGATTTAATCCAGATTAAAGAGATGAGTTCCTTGAAGGTGGCATCACAGTTAGATAGGGTCATAAAGAGAGCTTTTGGCATATTGGCCTCCATGGGATCTTGGAGCAGTATCAGGCTATTTGGCCCATCGAGTCTGCTCTGCCATTTCATCATGGCTGATCCATTTTCCTCTCAGCTCCAATCTCCTGCCTTCTCTCCATATCCCTTCACGCCCTAAATAATCGAGAATCTATCAGCCTCTGCCTTAAACGTATCCATTGAGTTGTCCCCCACAGCTGCTTGTGCTATCAAATTCCACAGATTCACCGCTGTCTGGCTAAAAAAAATCCTCTTAATCTCCATTCTAAATGGATGCCCCTCTATTCTGATGCCGTGTCCTCTGGTCATAGACTCCCCCACCATAGGAAACATCCTCTCCACATCCACTTTACCGAGGCCTTTTGTCATTCAATAGAGTCACCCCTCATTCTTCTGAATTCCTACGAGTAGGGGCCCAGAGTCATCAAACACTCCTCATATGGCAAGCATTTCAATCCCCGAATCATTTTCGTGAATCTCCTTTGAACCCTCTCCAATGTCAGTACATCCTTTCTTACTTAAGGGGCCCAAAATTGCTTCCATTACTCCAGGTGAGGCCTCACCGGTGCCTTACAAAGTCTCAACATTACATCCTTGCTTTTATATTCTAGTCCTCTTGAAATGAATGCTTACATTAATTTGCTGAGGCTTTATGAGGCACTGGTGAGACCTCACCTTGAATATTCTGAACAATTTTGGGTCCCTCATCTTAGAAAAGATGTGCTGGCATTGGAGGGGTCCAGTGGAGGTTCACAAGGATGATTACAGGAATGAAAGGGTTATCATATGAGGAACATTTGATAGCTCTGGGTCTGTACTCGCTGGAATTCAGAAGGATGAGGGGGGAAATTCATTGAAACCTTTCAAATGTTGAAAGGACTAGACAGAGTAAATGTGGAAAGGATGATTCCCATGGTGGGAGTCTAGGAGGACACAGCCTCGGGATTGGTGGGTGTCCTTTCAAAACAGAGATGCGGAAAAATTTCTTTAGCCAAAGGGTGGTGAATTTGTTGCCACATGCAGCTGTGGAGGCCAGGTCATTGGGTGTATTTCAGGCAGAGATTGATAGGTTCTTGATTGGACAAAGGTTATGGGGAGAATGCTGAGGAGGAGATAGAAAAAAGGATCAGCCATGATTGAATGGCGGTGCAGACTGGATGGGCCAAATGGCCTAATTCTGCTCCTATGTCTTATGGTCTTCTATCACGTTGGCTTTTATCATCACCGACTCAGCCTTCAAATTAACCTTTAGGGAAATCTGCACAAGGACACCCAAGTTGCTTTGCATCTCTGATTTTTGAATTTTCTCCCCATTTAACAAATAGTCTAAACTTTTATTTCTTCTACCAAAGTGTATGACTGTACTCTTCTGAACACTGTATTCCATCTGCCACTTCTTTACCCATTCCCCTGATCTGAGTTCTTCTGTGGCCTCTCCCCTTCCTTAACTACTTGCCCAATCACCTTTCTTCGTATCGTCTGCAAACTTGACGTATAACGTAGAAAGAAGTGGTCCCAACAGACCCCTGTGGAACACCACTAATTACCAGCAGCCACCAAGAAAAGGCTCTCTTTATTCCCACTTTGTCTGCTGCCAATCAGTCACTGCTTTATCCATGTGAGGTTCTCTTGTAATACCATGAACTCTTAACTTGTTAAGCAGCCTTATGAGTGGCACCTTGTCAAAGGCCTTCTGAAAATCCAAGTACACAACATTCATAGATTCTCCTTTGTCTATCCTGCTAATTATTTCTTAAAAATCAGTGTACTGAGTACAGGAGTTTGGATGTTATGTTAGTGAGGTCAAATTTGAGGTCAAGTGTGCAGTCTGAAAGATATCAGTAAGATTGAAAGAGTACAGAGAAAATTTACAAAGGTGTTGTAAAGGTAGTAGAATGAGGGTAGATTTGATAGAGGTTATACAAAATTATGAGGGGTATAAAGAGGGTAAATGCAAGCAAGCTTTTCCCACTGACATTTGGGTGGGACAAGAACTAGAGGTCATAGGTTAAGGGTGAAAGGTGAAAGATTTAAGGGGAATCTGAGGGGAAACTTGTTTACAACCAAAGGAGTTGAATGACTTCAGACCTGTTGCCTTGACGTCGCACGTGATGAAGACCATGGAGCGGCTGATAATACAGAATCTGAGGCCACAAACCAGGCACGCCCAGGATCCTCTTCAGTTTGCGTATAAGGAGAAGGTGGGAGTGGAGGATGCTATCACGTATTTGCTGCACAAATCACTCTCTCACCTAGATGGGGTCAGTTGTGCTGTGAGGATTACATTCCTTGACTTCTCTAGTGCCTTTAACACCATCCAGCCCAAGATCTTAAGGCACAAACTAACGGAGATGGGAGTAGACTCTCACATGGTGGATTGGATAGTGGACTACTTGACAGATAGACCTCAGTATGTGCGGTTGGGAGACTGTAGGTCTGACACGGTGGTAAGCAGCACAGGGGCGCCGCAGGGAACCGTACTCTCTCCGGTCCTGTTCACCCTGTACACATCAGACTTCCAATATAACTCGGAGTCCTGCCATGTGCAAAAGTTCGCTGATGACACGGCCATAGTGGGGTGTGTCAGGAATGGACAGGAGGAGGTGTATAGGAAACTGATACAGGACTTTGTGATATGGTGCAACTCAAACTACCTGCGTCTCAATATCACCAAGACCAAGGAGATGGTGGTGGACTTTAGGAGATCTAGACCTCATATGGAGCCAGTGATCATTAATGGAGAATTTGTGGAGCAGGTTAAGACCTACAAGTATCTGGGAGTACAGTTAGACGAGAAGCTAGACTGGACTGCCAACACAGATGCCTTGTGCAGGAAGCATTAAGAAGAGGGACGCCTCACGTCTTAATAAGCTGGTAAGGAAGGCGGGCTCTGTCGTGGGCAAAGTACTGGAGAGTTTAACATCGGTAGCTGAGCGAAGGGCGCTGAGTAGGCTACGGTCAATTATGGATAACTCTGAACATCCTCTACATAGCACCATCCAGAGACAGAGAAGCAGTTTCAGCGACAGGTTACTATCGATGCAATGATCCACAGACAGGATGAAGAGGTCAATACTCCCCAATGCCATTAGGCTTTACAATTCTACCGCCAGGACTTAAGAACTTTTTAAAAGCTATTATTAATGCTTTTTGAGATAGTGATTTAGATGCTTATCATATTTTTTTACTGAGTTAAGTATTGTATGTAATCAGTTTTGCTACAACAAGTGTATGGGACATTGGAAAAAAGTTGAATTTCCCCATGGGGATGAATAAAGTATCTATCTATCTACCCAGAGTGGTGCTAATGTGGAAGGAGTTGTCAGTGAATGTGGGTTCAAATGCAGTAGTTAAGAGGATGTGGACTGGAGGACTATAGTCCAGGTGTCATGGGATTAGGCAGAATTAGTTTAGGATGGACTAGATGAGCTGCAGGGTCTGTTTTTGCTCTCTGAGTCTATTGATAATGGTGATAATGAAACTATGAGATTGCCTAAAGCACTTCTGAAATATACCACTCCTTTTCCTCTGCTCTGTGAGCAGGTCCACTGGTGAGGTTGAGACTTGATGAAGGGACAGTAAATCTTGTGAATTAGTATTTATTTAAAATCTCTGCAGTGCTGGCAGAGTTTTGGTGAGATCTGTATTCGAACATCTAAACGCCTACCCCTGACTTCCTTTGTTCAATCAAATATGTCATTCTGGAAGTTGAACAGCCCCGTGACAGTTCCAAAGACCCATGACTGAGTAAATGTAAACAGTCACACATTGGTGATGTCAGAACCAGCTGAGCATAACAGAAAGAAACATTCCCTCCGTATGAAAGGGGGATTGAGGGCAATAGTAATTATGCTCACAAAACCCTTCACCATTGACTCTAGGCCTGTGCTTGCTGGAGTTTAGAATAATGAGAGGTGACTTCATTGAAACCAATAGCGCATTGAAAAGCATAGATAGAGTGGATGTGGAGAGGATGTTTCCCATAGCTGGGGAGTCTATGACCAGAGGCCTCTGCCTCAGAATAGAGCGGCATGCATTTTGAACAGAGATGAGGAATTTCTTTCACCAGAGGTTGGTGAATCTGTGGAATTCATTGCCACAGGCAGCTGTTGGGGGGGGGGGGGGGGGGCAAGTCAATGGGTATATTTAAACCGGAGGTTGGTAGGTTCTTGATTGGTCAGGGCATGCAAGGTTATGGGGAGAAGGCAAGAGAATGGGGATAAATCAGCCATGATTGAATGGTAGAGCAGACTTGATGGGCCAAAAGGCCTAATTCTGCTCCAATATGGTGATGAGTTATTTAATATAATTCTGCACTTGCTAACTGGGAATTGAACAACTCTCTGGATTACACAGGACAGTAAAAAATTTGCTACCTGAATTGTTTTGGGTGGATCTTATGGATTTTGTTGTCCACATTGTAAGCTGATAAGTTTTCCATCTTGTCCAGGCATGCTCTTGCAGTGCGGATGCCATGTAGCAGGACATTTTAGAAAGGCTATAAATTTCCAAGAAGAATTTTGATATTTGAGACTGATATTTCCCAGAGTAACTGATGCTAAGAATAATTAAGAAAGGCATTTTTGTTGGTCCACAAATCAAATGGATAATCTGACTGGCAATTCAAAGAACAGCATGTCATTGAAAACCTTGGCAAACTTGTATAGATGTGTGGTGGAAAGCGTGCTGACTGGCTGCATCATGGCCTAGAATGGGAACTTTGAGCAGAAAGTCCTACAAAAAGTAGTAGGTCCGGCCCAGTATATCATAGGTAAAAACATCCCAACCATTGAGCACATCTACATGAAAGATTGCTATAGAAAAACAGCATCCATCATCAAAGATTCTCATCACCCAAACAGTGCTCTCTTCTCGCTGCGGCCATCAGGTAGAAGGTACAAAAGCCTCAGGACTCGCACCACCAGGTTCAGGAACTGTTACTACCCCTCAACCATCAGGCTCTTGAACAAAAGGGGAAAACTACTCTCATTTAAGGACTCTGTTGTATTGTTATTTCAAGCTCGTTATTTATTTATATCTGCATTTGCGCAGTTTGTTTATAGTTAACAGTTCTTTATGTTTAGTTTATTGTTCTATAACTTTGCTAAGTATGCCCACAGGAAAAGAAACTCAGATTTGTATGTGGTGACATACATGTACTCTTGATAAAAAAAATTACTTTGAACTTGGATGTTGTTGAAAATTTTCATAGCAACTACAGAGCACCAAACTATGTGCAGTTAGTTGACAACATGCTTCAGTCATACAAAACCATGAACTGCAACATATCACTGAAGATTCATTTCTGCATTCCCATTTAGACTACTCTGCCAATCTTGGTGCTGCCAGTGACAAGCATAGTGAAAGGTTTCACTAGGACATTATGTTCATGAAGAAACAATATCAGGGCAACTGGAATCCTTCAATTCTGGCTGATTTTTGTCGGACTCGCATTTATGCAAGACTCAGGCACTGAGTACAAATGAAAATCATCAACAGAACATTTTTGGCTTAGTTGAACTGTTGCAAAGTTACTGTTACGCAATTAATCACATTATATTCAATAGAAGTTAATTTCTTGTTTCTCCAATTCCTACATGATACAAGTAGTCTGAAATTATATGTGTTCAGTGTCAAGAGGTCTATCATAAACAAAAAAAAATTTGAGCAACACTTCTGAAAAAGAATGTCCAGAATTAATTAGTGTTTGATTTAATCACTCTGTTTGCATACATTGAGGTTTAGTGAAGGCAGGATTGCTGCTGTGGTCAGCAGAATCCTGAAACTTGTAGCTTCTAGTCAGTAATATTATCTCATTTCTAAGCCTGAAACATGGCAGTGTGAAAGGTCTATGGAAGCCAGAGTTAAAATGTTGCGGAAAGTTTTTAAGGAATGAATTCATATAATATTCTGCTGTTAAGAAATGTGTTTGATGTTTATCTAATTTTCTCACTGCAGAAAGATTTGAGCTGGCTCTTTCTTTCTGATTGTACAGGTTATTAACTTCTTTGGAAAAAGAAAATGGGAGGGGTTGAAAGGCTAAATATTCCAATATCACAGCCAAGCTCTGGCACTCCCAAGCGAAACCAGCACCTGAACAATAACTGGCATAAGGGCAAGGACAACAATCTCAGCCACATGAAGTCGGCACACAAGAAGGCCCATGAACGATGCATCTCTGAGACCTGTCAGATTATGCAAAAGGATGCAAAAATGGTTATGCACTTTACTGCAAGTAATCAGAGCTGGGAAGCTATTCTGAGCACTTCTAATACACTACTACAATCACAGTGTGACCAAAATTATGCTGGAGCCAAGTTTAGTGAGCCACCATCTCCAAGTGTATTACCCAAACCTCCGAGCCACTGGGTACATCTTCCCCTGGAGCCTTCTGACCACAGTGACATGGCCTTCCAGTTGAAGACCTTACTTAAAGTGCAAGCATAGTCTGTAGCTTAAATAGGGCAGGTTTAAACAGAACTGGAAGCTTTGTTCTGTCATTCAATACAGTTTTCAACCAATGCCTTTAATTACCCATTTAAGGTGGATATTTGCTTAGTGTATACTGGTTCAGACTTGTGTGGTTGGTCTGTGTGAGAAATTTGGACAGTGTTTTAAAAAAAGTGAAATAGTTTTCTTACATTTCGGCCCCCTCTGTCCCGAAGGGGGAATGGTGTTTAGTTTTGCAGCTGACTAGTTTCCCCTTGGTTTTGATTGGGTCTAAAGTCCTGAGACAACATTACTGTTGTCAGATCCATGGAAAAGTACAGCACAGAAACGTGCTAAAGTAGGTGCTAAACTATTTAAACTACCCAGTCCCATCAACCTGCACCTGAACCATAGACCTGTTGCCTTCCTTTCCAAATTGCCCAGCTCTGATTAACCTGCACAATTTCTACATGTAACTTGTGGCTCACCTATTCCCATCTAATTTGATTTTTACTTTGTTCATTGTAGAAGGCAGACCTACAGTGTAGTACTTGTTGCAACCCATGACCACACTGCCAGCATTACATGCCAGGTGTCCCTGTTTTAATATTCATTTTTTAAAAAGGAATGCATTTATAATATTGAGTATATTAAGCAAGCAATCACTTAAAATACGTTTAATTAGCAAAAAAAATATTTGAGCATTTGTTTCTTGCCATTACTGCAATTAACATTTACAGTGGATCATTGTAAAGATTTGTGAAATAAGATCTTATTTTGTCTATCCTTCTGAAAATTTGTTCCTTCATTTTGAAGCAAAACTGAAGCCCAAAGTTGGTTTGAGATTACATCAATCTCAAAAAATGAGGAAAAGGAATTCATTTTACAATTTATGATCTCTAAGGATTAGGTCCAGATTTTTAAAACATGGTTTTCACGTCTAGATTGAACCACGTAAATAACAGACTTGTAGCATATGTATATTTTAAAGCAGGACCTCCCTCCTGTTGGGAGAAATTATTTTGATACAATAGTTGTGTAAACAATGCCATCTTTCTTGGCATGTCAAACCTAAGAATATTGTTTTATATAAAAGACAAATGATAAAAACTTTAACACTGAACTAAATGTCAGCAGAAAAAAAGCACTTTTCATGTTGTAAGCAGTTACAATGCCAGCTGTACATAGTGTGCAACTGCTGTGCATTTAAAGCACCGAACTAGTATTTGAATGTTGTTGCTTGGTAATTCCCCTTGCTCAAAATGGGCAAAACTGAAATTGAACTAATGCCTGCGCTGTTGTTAGCACTTGTTTAATGTTGTCTAAGTTTAACATGTGGATCAAACCCAAAACTTTCCTGCTTACCACATGAAATAAATGATTTGTACTCCAGAGCTGTGACCATATTTTGCCTGTTTGAATTTTGAGTTGGGTTTGATCCAGTTTTTTGTTTGCCAATTCTCTAATCCACTATCTTATTGGATTGTAATTCAATAGCCATGTCCATTTTTACCCCAAATTAGTTCATGTGTACAAAGTGGCCCTTTAATAGTGCAGCCACACAAATTCAGTAATTAGCCTTATAACAGTGGCCACAATGAGCTTACTGTGAAACAGTGCAAGTTGATTTTATTTGAAATCTCTCCCAAGTTAAACTCAATTATAATATTGTTCTATTCTCAAATACCATTGAAACTAAATTAGGTATATGAATTAAATACATTTAGTGTTGTGTAATGGTATGCTAAATAAAGTTTTACATCCCCCCTTTCAAATGGTTTATTTTGAGCTGGAACACACTCCATTGGCTACCTGCTGTGTACAGTACTGTTTTGGTACCAAATTCACACAAGCACTTTACCAATACCATTAATATTATAACTGCACCAAGAAAACAGGTCTTGCAGATGCTTCATATACAGTAGAGATTTATTTACAAATGAAGTTACAGTCAGCTATGAACAAAAAAAGATGAGTACAACCACATCTGTCTCAAAAAACGTAAGATGTCGTCAGCTTTTAATTCTAAATCTGTGTTAAGTTTGCAAGGGTTTATTTGTACTGCACATCTTAAACCAAATTCTATAAAGTAATGAAATGCGTACCCTGTATTTATGGTCTTCAGAAGCTCAGTCAAAAAAATCTGGTTAATTAAGTTTAAGAAACAAACAGGGCCTTATGACAAGACAATCTCAATATCCTGGCAGACCCTAAACTGTCACAAATTGTAAGGTTATCTTGGTTTTGCTCAGCTACAGTCACATAACCCTAACTTGATCTACACATGTGCAGGTGATCAGGTCACTTAAACAAATATCATCCAGTTTTGTTCCTCCCAAACTAAAAAAAGAAACTAGGTATGACTTGTAGGGCCCCTATATTCTCAATCCTAAGGATATACTATTGTTACTTGTAGTTCAAAGCAACAGACTAGAATGATCAATACTTAATTTAACATGTCACATCCTTCTAGGCATGCAAAGACTACACAACTTGCCATTTTAAAGCTGAACTGAAAACATTTATACTAGAGATGAACTTTTACAAACAGCTTTTATTAAAAAGACTTGGTATAAAAAATCCCTTTTGTTTTTTTACAAGCTTCTACATGAAAGAAAATAAGTTTGATCACAACACTTCTCAGCTGTTTCCCAGTCACTGTTATTTCTTACATTTAAATGCAGATTCTCCAATGTTGAGGCAGATTATCTTTACAGCCAAGAATGAAAGAACTCATGCAAAATACACAAATCAACATTACAGGAAGCATGCCAGACCACTGCATTGTATAAATGAATGCACATCGATGGAACAAAATTGTGACAGCAAATTGCCGGAGCTTGCTGATCACCTTGAGCACAAAGGGAAAGGATTTCTGCATGACTCCTGATACAGAGCTCCAGGCAGCAAATTGAAAGACCTAATAAAAAGCTCACATTAAGTATGGTGATGAATACAGGGCTCATTAACAAATTTTGATTTTACACGGTTTAATTTGTACCAGCAGCATTAGAATATTAACTGGGGAAACAATTTAGTATTTTTCTTTGCACAGTATAGAGGGCACTGTTTTATAAAAATTAACAGTAACATAGCAAAGCTGCAGATCAAATACTAGAAATTTGCCTAAAAGTAAATGTGAAAATTGAGTTTCAAACAACTAATGAATATGTCAATACAACGGGACTGTGTTATTATCTAGTTATAGTTACTGCATCATTCTGATTAAAATCATGGCAAAAATCTTTCAAGCACCTTCAACAAATTAGTCTTCACACAGTTTTCTTGTAGTCATAAAACAGTACCCACCTTCTCTTAACATCTACGAGACCCCAATAAACACAAAAAGAAAATAATCACAATGGAAGCTGTAAATGGACGACTTTCCGCTGCTTCAGTCTTCATGGTGACTGTCGGACTTGTGGCCACTCAGTGACCTGGATTTAGATCTAGACCCAGACCTTGAATGGGTGATTGACCTCGACTGTGACCGTGTTTTAGAATCCTTTCTGGATACAGATTTTGACCTTGATACTGATTTGGACCTGGATCTTGACCTGGACCTGGACCGTGATCTGGATCTTGATCTGGTGTAAGAACGATGGCGGCGTCTATGCCTGGGGAGAAAAGACAACTGCATTTACAACACAGGCCATTCAGCCCACAATACTGTGCCGATATTAATACCCTCCTTCCATGCATCGCACACATGCCTCCACGTTGTTCATATTCACGGCTGTTGAAAAGCCTCAAACTTCAATCTGCCAAATTCCACCACTAACCACTCATTTGACTGAAAAAGAACAAATTCATTCAGACCAAAAAGCTTGCTTTGCAATGTATCAAGATCATGCTTAATCTCAATGCCATTTACCATCACTATCACCATATAGTTAACATCAAGTAATCTATTCTCCACAACGTCCCAGGTTAGAGAATTTCAAATAAAGGATTCTGATTAATTGGGCCAGAAGACTTTCCAGTTTCTAATTAGCATCAGTCACATGCACTGTGACTGCTAGAAATTACATCATGCTTAGAATGAAGTTTTAAGCTTCAGTGGCATGTGCTTCTGTTCAAAAAGCAGTGAATTTTGTCATTGATAGTCAACGAGAAGTAAGCAGCAAGACATTTCAGAGCTCCTCCCACTTCCTCCAGCCTCGAGGGGCAGGCATGTACACCTGCAGGCGTCCAGCTATGCGCTACATAGAACAGCCCAAGCTCCAAACTTCCCTGGTAAAACTCCCCAAATTTCCTCTGCTACATTGACAACTGCATCAGTGCTGCTTCATACTTCAAAACAGAGCTTGTCAACTTCATCAATTTTGCCTCCTACTTTCACCTTGCCCTTAAACTCACTTGGTTCATTGCTGACACCTCCCATCCACCCTCCTTCTCAATCTGTCTCCATCTCTGGAGACAAACTGTTGACCAACTTCTTTCATAAACCTACCGATTCCCATGATTATCTTGACCATATCTCAGTTCTTACACCTCCGCTGCATCTGTTTCTGGGATGTGGCTTTCCTTTCCAGTACATCAGAGATGTCATCCTCCTCCTAAGAACAGACTTTCCCTTTCTTTGCCCTCACCCACATCACTCCATTTCCCAAATATCCACGCTCAACTCATTTCCCACATTAACAGTGACAGAATTCCCTTTGTCCTTACTACTGCCTCATGAGGCTCCGCATTCACTCACTCCCAGAACTTAGTCACAAACATGCATAACAGTCAGACAATTCACATGAATATACCTGTCATTGAAGGAGTTACTGCGGCTCCGTCTGCGCTTTCCACTTGATCTGCTCCGTGAACTGCACAGAAGAAAAAAGGCACAGTAAAACAAATGAAAGCAATTACACTGAATACAAACCAAGTATTATGCTTTTGTGATATCATACTTCTTAGGGCTGTCAGATCTCCTGTGGCCGCGATCGTATGAACGGCTTCGAGATCTCCTTCTGTCATAACTGCGACTTCTGGACCTCCTCCTCCGATCATAGTCATCATAACGATCATATCGAGGTGAACTTCGTGAGGATCTTCGCTCCTTTGATTTCATCTGACCAGGTGCTAGAATTATAAGAATCAAGATTTTCAGAACTGCACAACAGGGAATCAAAATAACAGCTTTTGCTTTAAAGGCACAGGCAATATGGAAAAGCATCTTGCCTTTCTTCCGGCACGACACTGTAAGAATAGACAATAGATGCAGAAGTAGACCATTCGGCCCTTCGAGCCTGCACCACCATTTTGAGATCATGGCTGATCATCTACTATCAATACCCAGTTCCTGCCTTGTCCCCATATCCCTTGATTCCCCTATCCATAAGATACCTATCTAGCTCCTTCTTGAAAGCATCCAGAGAATTGGCCTCCACTGCCTTCCGAGGCAATGCATTCCAGACCCCCACAACTCTCTGGGAGAAGCTTTTCCTTAACTCTGTCCTAAATGACCTACCCCTTATTCTCAAACCATGCCCTCTGGTACTGGACTCTCCCAGCATCTGGAACATATTTTCTGCCTCTATCTTGTCCAATCCCTTAATAATCTTATATGTTGCAATCAGATCCCCTCTCAATCTCCTTAATTCCAGCGTGTACAAGTCTCTCTACGTAAGACAGTCCCAACATCCCAGGAATTAACCTTGTGAATCTACGCTGCACTTCCTCTGCAGCCAGGATGTCCTTCCTTAACCCTGGAGACCAAAACTGTACACAATACTCCAGGTGTGGTCTCACCAGGGCCCTGTACAAATGCAAGAGGATTTCCTTGCTCTTGTACTCAATTCCCTTTGTAATAAAGGCCAACATTCCATTAGCCTTCTTCACTGCCTGCTGCATTTGCTCATTCACCTTCAGTGACTGATGAACAAGGACTCCTAGATCTCTTTGTATTTCTCCCTTACCTAACTTTACACCGTTCAGATAATAATCTGCCTTCCTGTTCTTACTCCCAAAGTGGATAACCTCACACTTATTCACATTAAACGTCATCTGCCAAGTATCTGCCCACTCACCCAGCCTATCCAAGTCACCCTGAATTCTCCTAACATCCTCATCACATGTCACACTGCCATCCAGCTTAGTATCATAAGCAAACTTGATGTTATTCTCAATGCCTTCATCTAAATCGTTGACGTAAATCGTAAACAGCTGTGGTCCCAATACCGAGCCCTGTGACACCCCACTAGTCACCACCTGCCATTCCGAGAAACACCCATTCACCGCTACCCTTTGCTTTCTATCTGCCAACCAGTTTTCTATCCATGTCAATGTCTTCCCCCCAATGCCATGAGCTTTGATTTTACCCACCAATCTCCTATGTGGGACCTTATCAAATGCCTTCAGAAAATCAAGGTACACTACATCCACTGGATCTCCCTCGTCTAACTTCCTGGTTACATCCTCGAAAAACTCCAATAGATTAGTCAAGCATGATTTACCCTTGCTAAATCCATGCTGGCTCGGCCCAATCCTATCACTGCTTTCTAGATATGCCACTATTTCATCTTTAATAATGGACTCTAGCATCTTCCCCACTACTGATGTTAGGCTGACAGGTCGATAGTTCTCTGTTTTCTCCCTCCCTCCTTTCTTAAAAAGTGGGATAACATTAGCCATTCTCCAATCCTCAGGAACTGATCCTGAATCTAAGGAACATTGGAAAATGATTACCAATGCATCCGCAATTTCCAGGGCCACCTCCTTTAGTACCCTAGGATGCAGACCATCTGGACCTGGGGATTTGTTAGCCTTCAGTCCCATCAGTCTTCTCATCACCGTTTCCTTCCTAATGTCAATCTGTTTCATTTCCTCTGTTACCCTATGTCCTTGGCCCATCCATACATCTGGGAGATTGCTGGTGTCTTCCTTAGTGAAGACAGATCTAAAGTACTTATTAAATTCTTCTGTCATTTCTCTGTTTCCCATAACAATTTCACCCAAATCATTCTTCAAGGGCCCAACATTGTTCTTAACTATCTTCTTTCTCTTCACATACCTAAAAAAGCTTTTGCTATCCTCCTTTATATTCCTGGCTAGCTTGCGTTCGTACCTCATTTTTTCTCCCCGTATTGCCTTTTTAGTTAAGTTCTGTTGTTCCTTAAAAACAACCTTTTAGATGAAACAAACCTGATTAGTAATCAACCCCACATTTTTCCCCTTAATAGCCCAGAATGAACAATATGGAAAATACTTCTGAATTCAAAAATACATTAAATTTGCTGAGCATCAAATAATACAGCCCTTAATTAAAGCTGTTGGTTTCTTAAATGCAGATTAATGAAACTATACTTTAACAGAATTAATGTGAAACATGCCTTAAGTTCTATGTTATTTGAACAATACTTACTCTTTCTATCACCTTGGGCGAACTGGATCTCGATTTGACGGCCACACACCCACTTTCGATCCAGGTTGTGGAGGGCATCTTCTGCATCACGAACATCTTCAAACATGCTAAGCTGTTAAGGGGGCTTTTCACTTTCACAGGTTTCGAACAAATCCTACAATCTTCAATACACATTTTCAGCCATAACATTGTTTTATCTAGAAAGCTAGTTCTTAAAAAAATGCATAAGACGCCAAAACTCCATTACCCAGTCTATTCCTTAAGACACAGACGTTTGCTAAATTTACAAAAACAAGATTTTGATATCAATAGCTAAACAATTAAAACTAGTCAAAGTAATTATTAGGTTCTAGTTATCCCACCACCACTATGCACCTTCATTCAAATTTTATAAAATGCTGCAACCAAAAATTGGGAAATAAAATAAAACATAGCACACTGCCAGTCAAAGAATCAAAAACAACTGTTCACTCATTCCCGATAGGGAAGAACCAATCATGTGCCACTACAGTGGTCACACTGAGAAGGATGTTAAAGACCCCAAGAAGGCAAATGCCTCCCACAAAGTACAGGTGCTTGCAGGCATTCACCAATGAATGTTAAATAGGCGAATACAATTCATTGTACCTGCAATTATAATTCTGCCCTCACTGACTTTGGAGTGGCAGTTCAATAACTTGAGAAACAAAACCGCTGAAGCTCAAGCAATCCAAAGTGGTACTGCTTTAAGGGGAGCATTAGCTGACAGGATTTCTGTTGGGGAAAGAATAAATGATGGAGAATGGATTGGATTAGAAGAGCACTCTTAACCCATCATCTCCTGTCAAGTCAATGTAGCTGGAAAAATAAAAGGCTGCAAATATTTCAAATAAAAATAATACCTGAAAATAAACAAAACTAAATTGATCAGCAGCACTAAGACTAAGATTTATGCTTTAATAAAGTTCATTACACAAGGATCAGTTTGTAAAAAAAAAAATCACAATCAAAACATTTAAAGAGCGAATGAATTGTTTTCACTACAGTAGGATACAATATCAGGACTTTGCTGGTTACCTTAAATTTGGCTGTCAACTTGACCTTGCACCGTCAGCTTGACCTTTAACTCTTTAAGTGCTTGCCAGAAGGACTTGACATGAGGCGCTGGCCCAAATAAGACACTTGACTTTGACATAACAACCTTTTTCCAATTGCGGACAAATCGAAGCCTTGACTTTTCCCTCTTCAAGCTTTAATCTTTTTTTCACACCCTCCCTCTCTTTTCTTCAAGCCTGATCCTTAAGAGGTCTTTGGCTTGTCTGCTTGTCTTATGCTTGGATTCTATCTAAAAGGCTCTTTCATACTCTTTGTGGGATCGCCAGTTACAGTGGAATGCTTTACATTTTCTGAGGCAACAACAACAAAAAGATTATGTCAGGGGATGGTATAAAGAGACAAACATGCAGGGTTTGAAATCACTTTTTTGTTTGACTACCTCCAAAGCTAGCCAAAAAATACCAGCAAGTACATTTTACAAACAGCTTAAAGCTATCCATGATCTGAACTTCATGTTAGGCAAGTACTTACAGTATGACATAGATAGGAAAAAAGTTGTTATAAAAAGCAATATTGAAGTGCAATGCATGAAGGCAGAACCAGCAGTCCCCTACAACAACCATCTTGACATTAGCCACACAAATCAATACTATAGGTTCATATTATGTGGAAGCACATTAACACTTCCTGGTCCTAAATTACTCTAAACCACAGTAATTTAGAGCAAACTAACATTCATGAGCATGATTTCAATATAAGTTATACACATTGAACATTTAAAATATACATACCTTTGACTGGTTGTACTCTGATAGCTAGTCTAAAAATACTCACCACACACCATATTTGGTATTGGGGAATGTAATTAATACAAATTACTTTTTTCAGCAAAGCTTGCTCACAGTTTCATTCCATGTAAAGAGCCTGGGTTTTAGTCCACTACCATTTTACCAAAAAAATATTAATTGTCAGACGACCAATTGGGCTCTTACTGAATTTAATTGACCTACATACACAAAAGATTAGACTTTCTTAATAAATTTTAAGAGATCTTGCTGTCATTAGACTTTAAAGGAAACTTGAAGCAATAAAGATTTGCTCACATTTTCAAAACTGGAGTGAAATATAGAGAAAAACTAGTCTCAACTGACAACTGAATAAAAGGATGAAACCTTCCAAGTTGTACAAAAAGATGTTTTTATTCTAGTTTAAGGTTTATCGGGTACAAATAGGCACAACAAATTTCCCGAAATAAAACTAATTCATCATTTTAGTTTTGGTTAAGTCAATGTCATTAGTGAAATGGAATGGTAAAAAAGTATTTCCTTAATTAAACCCACAAAGAGGAATATATTTCACTTTCTATTCACAGCTAATCAACTGCATACAATATTAATGGTCTAGAAAAAATGGTAGAAGTTTTAAAAAAAATTGACACCTAAGCTAATTTTGCTTAAACTTGTGTTTTTAGTAACTTGGTGTATTAAACATATCCCTTAATTCGCATTCAGATGTACAAGGACGCAAGTATTAAAAAGAAATACTTGTGTTCACTAATCCCAACAATTTGCCAGAGGTAAGTTTATTTTAATTCAAAAGATGTGGTAAGAATTTATATATAATGTAATAAACATTTTTGCCTTTATAAACCTAGAAAAACAGTTTTAAGTTCTACTTAACCATTGATATAACATCACACATGGATACAACTCAGTATAAATGCAATTTACAATGGCCCAAGGAATACGTGTGCAAAGCCTTCCAGGGCAATGAGAACAAAGTATCACCAGACATTTTATAAGAACTCAAACCTCATTTACACCAGTAACTACATTCTAATGAAATTGGATTATTCACAACCAACCAGTCCTGAGCACCAGACCATTTGTGTCTCCTTGCTACCTGGGGAAATACAAAGCCATTGTCCTTCAAATACCCAAGATCTGTCAGCTTGATTTTTATTACCCCATTTCTAAAAGGTTTATTTTCCTTGTGGAAGGGAATGATGCTTTAAATGCAGTATAGAATAGGCCACAATTACACACACTTTGGACTCCATAATTTACAGTGTCTGTAACTAGGCTGTTTCATTGTCAATTCTAATTTGGCAAGTGTGGTAAAATGTTTGTTATATTTTGTAGAAAATCAAAACAAATGCAAACTAACCACCTATGGCTTAATTAGCCCAATATCATTCATCCTAAAAGTATTACAAAATACTCATTTAGATTCCATCAGGGACAACTTGTATTTCAATTTAAGTGACATTAATGCTGTTGCAGCAAACTATCGAAGTGAGAAACGACCCCACATTACTATCAAATCTAGCATAAAGATATACGTACACGAGAGGCAAGACGTTCTAGAGGGGGTGCAGAGTGGTTGGATTTGCTGCCTGAGGTACAGGCAGATACTTTCACATTTAACAAGTATGCCAAAAGCATTTGAATCACCTAGGCACAGAAAGCTAAAGCCTACTGAAAATGCAATTCACATAGATGAATGCAACATAGTTGACCAACAGATCAACCCATTTCAGGGCTGTACAACCACGATTCATGTTGTAGACTAATGATCTCGATTTAAGATCACTGCAGTTTCTCCAGATTCTACTTTAAACACAACTGGAAGTCAGTAGAGCCATTTTTTCTGCATCATTATAAACAATGCCTGTGCTCATCTCTAACTGCAATTCATAGAAAGACCTGGAGAAGAACTCCAGACTCAGCTGCAAATACAGTCATAGTCACAACACAAGACATCCTCCATGACAGAACTTGATCACTAATACTCTGACGGACCTCCTACCCATGGGGTCAACAGGAACCAGTGCTGCAATGGATCAGGTGCAACTACAGTGGGTCGTTCACAGATTGAAAGCAACTCACCCCAATTTTCAGAACTTTACAACCACCTACTGCCTGAATGGGTGCAGCTGTAACAAAGCTTTTTATCAAGACCAAAGTAGTCTCCCATCTTAGCTTAAAGAGTTATTGTAAACACCTGCTGTGTCTTGCGTTGAACATTTCTTTATTGCCACTCTACAAATTGATATTTTAAGACGAAGGTTGAGGATACCATATAAACACGATCTCCTGAAAGATGTACCATTATGATGGTTGCTGTGATTAATCAGTGCAGTAGCAAAGCTGAGCGAACCTGTTCAAAACTTCAAATTACTTCTCTAACTGAATGCTCAAAATTGAACATCCTATAATCAGGAAAAGCTGTGTACATGTAATTCCACATTCCTCTCATAGGTACATTTCTAGTCAATTCATAATCAGCCTGGTATTACAACCTGGTATTGCTTTCTTACAACAGAAAGGTGTTTTGAATTCAGGTATGAGCAACCAGTTTCAAAAAAACTGCACTATTAAATCCAGCTCCATTTTCATGCTGCTGACCTAACTGTATCTATGAATCTAGAGTAGGAACATTTAGGAATCTAAAGAAGCCAGCCTCCCAAGATCCAAAACTAAAAGCAGAAAGTATATTTGCTGAGACTAGTTATTTATTTTATTACAGGGCCCATTGCACTGTTGACTTTAAGGAATTAGGCAAGATTATTTCAATGGAGTTTGCCAAATACACACTCCATTACATAGCTGCAGTTAACTGGTAAGCCATGTCATCAGGCATGCTTGAATGTTGATAATGCCACCTTTCTGGAGATGAAACAACTCTGCAACATATTTGACAGGCGAAAGAGACCAGGTGAGACCTCTCATTTAACTTGAGCCCAAAGACAAACAGTCAAAATATGCAGAGTCAATACTTACTGCATGGTAATGAAATACTTAGAAACCCTGGTCAAATAAGGGGAAAGGCCCAGCTGGATAATTTTACACCCCAGCCCATTTTAATGGATTATTAATTTTTGTTAATACTCAAAAACCTTCAAATTAGACATTCAAATCATTAGCATAAGAAATCTTGCACAAGTACATTTGAACATGTAAGGGATGTAATGATACTGTAACAAAACTGCAAATTTTCAAACAGTTCTGGTATTTAGATTGAAGCTAAGTACTTAAAAGTTCAAATGCTCCTTCTGACACATTAAAGACTAGTGCCCTCACCACTTCATAGCCATACCTATTAATTTGCAATCCTAAATTAACGACATAAAATTCCCATAAACAGCTATTCAAATAATCAGAAAATCACAATTATTTGGTGCTTGGCTCATCATGCTCTCTCAGCTCAAGGAAGTCACCAGATTATACAACATTGTACCTAAATATAAGAGTTTAGGGTCTGCCATCTGCGTGAGATGATGGGCTATCTGGGACTTTGAGACTTTTTTTTACCGTGCCCATGGTCTGCTCTTATCAAATTATGGTATTGCTTTGCACTGTTGTAACTGTATGTTATAATTATGTGGTTTTTTTGGTCAGTTAGTCTTGGTCTGTCTTGTGTTTATGTGATATCATACTGGAGGAACATTGAATTTCCCCTTGGGGATGAATAAAGTATCTATCTATCTATCTATCTATCTAATGTCCAATAGTTCAGAAAGGCCAGCCAGTTCAGCAAAGCCCTGAGGGTACCAGATTAATCAGACTCTCTGAAGTGTCAAGTTCAAAATTGGAGTTAAGAGTTTAAACTGACTTTTACTTCAGGCACAAGCTGTAATGATGCCAATTTAATGCATTGGTTAGCTTATTTTCACTGAAATTAGGTAATTTCTCTGAGTACAGTAAATTTAACCAGGCTCCCACATCTCTGAAGTCATTTCGAGACACCTAATAACTTGAGCTATTTTATGAACCATCACTATCTAAGGAACAAGCAATGAGATCAGATGGGATCACACATTTGTGAGCAATACCAACTGATGGAAAATTACTGCTTCAAAAATGACATTGTATGGGTGTCAAGTTACCACACAAAATGATGCTTAAATATCTCCTGTAGTTAAACTTCAAAATTGCCCTCTAAGCATTTCCACTCACACATAGCTGTTCTCCAGTGCTACCCAGTACCCCAACCACTGTACACACAGACAAATCAAGAACACATGAACATGCCCGCTAAAAGCAGTGGAGCCTGTATATATCACTGTGCACACACCAATGTTGTATTTAATAAGTCACCACCAGTTGCCACAGGAATAATGCTATACCAGACTAAAAATCATTAAGACAATCAAATCCATTGAACTGGAAAAAACTGAGCATCTCGCTTCACTCATTTAGGAGAATTGAAGAAAGGATATTGTATATATGCAAATCCTCTTGGTCGTCGAGTGTAGAAGTCAAGGGGAACGTAAACATCTACTATTGGGCCATAGCGACCAAATTCACGACGTAAATCCTCAGGCCTAAAGTACCATAAAAATGATATAGTTGATTTGCAATAGGAAATGTCCAGCATGCATGTGCTGAAGAGTCCAAAAAAAGTAATGATTTTAAACCATCCAAAAGGAGATTAGATTACTTTCTAAAAAAATCAACATCAAATCAACACAAACTATCTACAGGATGAGTAGAACTGGTGAATTTGCTGGTATTTAGGTGAGTGACAGGTTTGACAAAAAGCCATTTTAACTGGGATTGCTACTGCTGATTTAACAAGATAATTGTTCCACTGGATTTATCAATTTAACTGAAACCTTTAAAAGTATAATTTGTCATCTGAAGTCACACGATCCTTAATGGAACCTTTCAACCTACCCATAAATTACCTTGTATCATTGAAATTGACACCTCATTTCTATTTCTTAACTATCAATAAATGTGCACATGTACCCTCATTATAAGTGGCCAAAGGAATAGCCATAATATTTCACCTACATCCTGCATAGTAAATCCCGTTCTAATTATCTGCAGAGATGATTTGATGTCCCTTGTGGGATACATTTTGGTGTTTTATAACTATACCATCTAATAATAACCTTTTACTGTAAAAAATCCACTGAACAATAACTCATGATTTCTAAATTCCCAGAAAGTTGCTGTTCAACCAAGACAACGAACTTGAATTAAACATCTCCAATCTGAAACATTATTTAGCTTTCCACAGATGCTGTCCAAATTGTTGGGCACTTTCCAGCATCTAAAGTGTATGCTTTGAGCTTCATTTTTGCTCAGCACAAATGTATTCTTTTAAAGTTTTATTTTGCTTCAATCCTTTGGGTTAAATAGAATGACTGAAGTGCATTAAGGAATATCACTAAGTATCTACATTTTCTTTTGAATAATACAAGTCTGGTGTTCTTTGTTTTGAGGGTGGCTGTGGGGAAGACAAATCTCAGGGCTGTGTACTGCATACATACTTTGATGTAATTCAGTTAAACCAAATCTGTAAATGGCAACGACAAAGACTTATCAGAAGGATAGCTATACCAAAATAAAAGACTTTCTTTAATCTTTTACTCACTTTAAGGCATAAGATACCAGTTGGAGAATTGCAGCACTTCAGACTAGGATTCCAATCCAATCACCATAAGTAGTCACCCCACAAGAATCATACTGGCTCAGCTATGATATATTCTATTGCTAATAGTGGACTCCAACCTGCATAACTAGCCAGGAGTAAATACTACCCACATGAACCCATGAAAGATAAGTTAAGGGTGTCCATACACGATGCATCTTTTTCTCTCACTGAAGTATTAATGAGACATCAGCCACACTCTTTGGTATGTGGGCAAAGTCCAAACTCTTAAATTGTGCAGCCACTAAGCTAGACATTTTCAATTGATACCAAGTTAAATTGCATACAAAAAGCTCAGCAATTTATTAACTGTTGCAGAATTCTTGGTAATTATAACCATTCCTCCGAATTTATAAGCTTTTATGATATACTCAATGATACTCAGTGATGTACCCAAAAACAAACCTTTAAAATCAATGATTGATATTACTTAATAATGCAGGCTCCTCAATAATTTTAGCTGATGTGGTGTACAAAACGCCAGATTCACTTTTAACACGGTATGCACTTCTCTTTTAGAACAATTAGCCAAACCAAGATTGCAAGGTTTGAGTACCATTAAAATTTATAATTTCTAACTCCCTCAGATCAAATCCAAAGAGATAATGAAATGACCAAAGATTCAGCAATTTTAAATATATCTTCTACGCTCCCATGATTGATCTCCTGCAAACGTACTAAACGAGGTAAACATTTATAAAGATCTAACTTTATACAGCTACTTTAAAGAAAAGCTACCCTTGGCAGATCTTTTAGAGATATCAACATTCACAAAAAGCAACTGAATCTTTTTTTTTAAAAAAGGGTGGGGAGAAACCAAAACTGGAATCAGAAAACGAGATGAAACTCGAAATGCGTTTTATACAGACGCAATGCAGATAAAATTCCCCTAGTTTCCACACAGCAAACCTTGCTTCCACAGCCCCTCTCGGTGCCCCAGTGACCGAGAGAGGCTTGAGAACTTCAGATATTTTTTTCACAAGCCATCGTGGACTAGTCTCGGGGCTGGGATCTGCCTCACGTTGTAGTAAGCACGACCACCCCGCTCCCCCAGCGCTCAGTAAGCCAAGGGAGATGTAGGGCCAGCGCCGCGGCCTTGTCCTTAGGCCTCGTGGCCCTAGGACAGAGCCCGCCTGACCCACGCCAACTACCGCCCCGGGGGCGAATCTGCCGCCCTCCAGCCTCGCCCGGGCGCCCTTCTCACCTGGTGCAATCGCCCACATTCCTGACGAAGAGCGAGCTGTTGGGCGGACGGGCGTACCGAGACATGGCGGCGGCAGCACCGAAGCGAAAGAGGCGGGCAACCAGTGCGCAGGCGCGGCCTCAGCCGACCCGAGGCATGGAACCCACTAGAAGCCGCGTCACAACCGGGCTCTAGCCAATCAGAGCGCAGCACCGGAGCCGGCTGTTTCTGCTCCCGCTGAGCACCAGCCAATTAGAGCGCAGCGACTGCTCCCCGCCATCTTGGTGCAGGCGACACGGCCGCCATTTGGTGAGGCGGTAACCTCCAGCCAAAGGACGTGTCCCGCCGCCTTCGTTCAGTCCTTTATCTACGGCCGGGAACCTCCCAGGTCGCGCGTCATAAGGTCGCCGGCAGGATGGTTTTATAAGGGTGCAGATGGGTCGTTTGTTTTTATTTCAATGGGACTCAGCGACCGAGAGAGTACGGTCCGTTGTGTCCAGTTCACCTTTCCGTCAGCTCAACGTCAAAGTAAATTTATTATCAGAGCACGTATATGTCGCCACATACAATCCTGAATTCATTTTCCTGTGAGCATATTCAATGTCTATAGAATAGAAACTATAACAAAATCAATGAAATATCAACCAGAGTTCACACGACAACAAACTGTGCAATGCAAATATAAATAAATAATGAGAATATGAGATAAAGAGCCCTTAAAGCGAGATCAATGGTTGTACAAACACGAGGAAATCTGCAGATGCTGGAAATTCAAGCAACACACACAAAATGCTGGTGGAACGCAGCAGGCCAGGCAACATCTATAGGAAGAAGCAATGTGGATGTTTCGGGCCGAGACCCTTCGTCAGGACTGACAAAGGGTCTCGGCCTGAAACGTCGATTGTACTTCTGCCTGGCCTGCTGCATTCCACCAGTATTTTGTGATCATTGGTTGTGGGCACATCTCAATAGATGAGTGTAGTTATCAGCCTTTGTTCAGGAGCCTGATGGTTGAGGGGTAGTAACTGTTCCTGAACCTGGTGGTGTGAGTCCTGAGGCTCTTGTACCTTCTACCTGATGGTAGCAGCAAGAAGAGAGCATAGCCTGGGGATCTCTAATGATGGCAGCTGCTTTCCTACGACAGCGTACCATGTATATGTTCTCAATGGTTGGGAGGGTTTTATCCATGATGGGCTGGGCCATATCCTCTACCATTTGTAGGACCTTCAATTCAAAGGCACTGGTATTTCCTTACCAGGCCATGAGGAACATAATACTCTCAAAGCTCCAGCTACAGGAAGGTGCTGGTGGCATGCTGGGGAGTGCGGGCGGGGGTGGGGGTGGGGGTTTATCAGTGCTCTGCCATCACTGAACAAATACAAGATCCTAACAGCAGGACACAAGAATTGTCAGTCTCTTCGGAGTTATTGATTTTTTTCAGCTTCTTATTATCACCCGCTCCCTCTTTGTTTTTCCTTCCCTACACTCTCCATTTGCCCATTATCTACGCATTCCTCCTCCGCGTTCTGCTCCTCACCACCTCTCTTCACCACCACCCTGCCCACTTATCCCATGGTCCCCCATCCTTACACATCTTTAGGAGATTTCTTATGTCACCAAAGACACTAGTAAATTTCTACAGATGTGCCGTGGAGAGCATTCTAACAGGCTGTGTCACTGTCTGGTATGGGGGGATGTGGAGGCTACTGCACAGGATCGAAATAAGCTGCAGAGAGTTGTAAACTTAGTCAGCTCCATCATGGGCACAAGATTCCGTAGTATCCAGGGCATCTTCAAGGAGCGATGCCTCAAAAAGTCAGCATACATCATTAAGGACCCTCCACCACCCAGGACATGCCCTGTTCTTATTGCTACCATCAGGGAGGAGATACAGGAACCTGAAGGTTCACACTTAACAATTCAGGAACAGTTCCTTCCTCTTCATTATCAGATTTTTGAATGGACATTGAACCCATGAACACCACCTCACTACTTTATAATTTCCATTTTTGCACTGCTTATTTGTTATATACTGTAATTCATATATTTTCTATCATTATGGTTTGCATTTATTGCTGCTGCAAAGACAACAAATTTCATGACATATGCCAGTGATATTAAACTTGATTCTGATTTTGGTTCTTCGGCACTTGATCACTTACACCTATCTCTTCTCAGCTTCTTATAGCATTCCCATTCTTTCCACCTGCCCTGCCCATCTTCCCCTCAACTGGATCACCTATCACCCACCAACTCCAGCTCCACATCCTCTCTGCTCCCAATCCTTTTTTATACTGGCTATCCAGTCTTGAGAGAGGATCTTTACCCAAAACATCGACTGTCCATTTCCTTCCATAGTTGCTGCTTCACATCCTGGGTTCCTGCAGCATTCTTCTGTTGCCGAGATCCAAAAGCAGCTTGGTAGGGTGGATGTTGAAGGCTCCTCACCAGAGGACAGCCACATAGGCGATATGGTTTCAAAGTAAGGAGTCAATCACTTCAGCTGAGATGAGCGATCTTTGCAACTTTCCCCTTTTCTGTAATAATTGCCACAGTAAATTAAAAGGACTGGAAAATATTACAGAAAAAGAAAAAAAAACCTAAATCAGTGATAATAAACAAGGTCAGCAGAACATTGTGGGGCAAAGAGCCTGTAGTGTTCTAAGTCTGATTCTCGATATTTTTTTACAACTCTGACTTCTTTCACCCTGTTATTATCAGCCATGCAATTAGTCATCTATGGCCCCATCTCTTAACCCTCACTAAGGTGTTTCCAAAACCTACATTGATCTGTCTGAAGTTCAGAGCCAGCCTGGTAATGTTTCTGTGAAACTTCTTTAGTACTCTAGCTGCATCAAGACAGATCACAGAGCACTCCACCGGGGAGTCATTGTCATAGTCATTGCTATTAGGATGACTCAGCACATCATTGGGACTTAACTACCAGACCTACAGATAATCTTCAACTCTTGATGCCTACGGTGTGCTCGTAACATTAAAGGCCCATCCTACCCTAGACACTTCAATCGCCTGTCATCGGGTGGGACGGGCTGCATCATGATCTGGTATGGAAACACCAATGCTTTGAACGGAAAATCCTACAAGAGTTAGTGGATTCGATCTAGTACATCATGGGCAAAGCCCTCCTAACCACTGAGCACATCTACATGAAATGCTGTCATAGGAAAGCAGCATCCATCATCAGAGATTACCACTACTCAGACCATGTTGTCTTCTCACTGCTGCCATCAGGTAGAAGGTACAGGAGCCTCAGGATTCGCACCACCACGTTCAGGAACAGTTACTACCCCTCAACCATCAGGCTCTTGAACAAAAGGAGATAACTACACTCACTTGCCCATCATTGAAATGTTCCCACAGCCAGAGATCTCATTTCAAGGAATATTTATCTCATCATCTCATGTTCTTATTGTTTATTGCTATTTATTTATATTTGTATTTACACAGTTTGCTGACTTCTGCACTCTGGTTGATCTTTCATTAATCCTGTCATAGTTAACATTCTATAGATTTGCAAAATATGCCCACAGGAAAATGAATCTCAAGGTTGTATATGGTGATATATATGTGTGGTGAACTACATATACCTGTCTGGACTGCTCCTGTGGCTCCTCCCACAGACCCCTGTATAAAGGCGATTGAGGCCTGTGCCCGGTCTCATTCTCCAGGATGTAGTGTTGTTCATTCTTCCAGTCAATAAAAGCCGATATCTCGTTTCTTACGTCTCAGAGTGAGTTATTGATGGTGCATCAATATGTACTTTGATAATAAAATTTACTTTGCACTTTGAGATACAGAGACATCTTAGCCAAGACAGTGAGACTGAAAACAAGCTGCTTCCTGAGAGCTGTTGTGTAGCTGAATAATGCTACACCCCGGCTTACCAATGGCCTTTGAGTGGTATGGACTGTCAAAGTCACTGTTGCATTTAAGTATGGGATTTTAAAAAAATTAAGCTGTACCACATACATTGTAAATACGTAGCACCGTAATCTCATTGTTTTGAGCAATGACAATAAAGCTATTTTCTATTCTAATGTTAAAGGTACTGCTTCATGCTTTTCATCCATGCTCTTTAATCCCATACTTTAGAATTCGTCAAGAACTTCTCACTGAACAAGGTATATTATAATTTAACTTGGAAATTGCAGTATGTGGTAACTACAGTGTATTTTGTTCTGTCTCATGGCAAGATTGAAGTGTTTTATGCAAAAAGCACCAGTGGATAGCGTGTCAGAGTTCATGCCAAATTATTTCACTTGAAGCAAAGAAAGCCTTTCTCTTCCATGCCAGCTTTCCATGATCTCTCCATTTCCCTGAGTACTTTACAGCCAAATGAGTTTATGAAATGTAATTTGGAAAAATGATAACCACTAATTGCCTTTGGCAACTCCCAATTCATTGTGTCTAATTAGCCCATTTACTTTTAGTTTTACTTCTGTAATCCGTGAAAAGGACAAATTTCAGGTTATCTACTGTATCCACACTCTAATATTAAATGTACCTTTGAACCTATGAATCACTCTTGTAACTATAAGATTTTCACACTAAGGCACCCTGAAATAAAATTATTTCTCCTTATAATATTCCTTTAATGAAGTGTGCAAGACTTGAGCCATCTGTACTGCCAAACCCCATTATTTGGCAGCATGACTGGAAGGCTAAATAAATTATTTCAGATGGAATCTCTTTTTGCCCTACTTAATTTTATAGATAAATTAATATGTCTTATTGTAATTTATAGTTATTATTATGTATTGCAAACTACTGTTGCCACAAAACAACAAATTTCATGATATATGCCAGTGACGTTAAGCCTGACGCTGATGCAGCCTCTTGGTGGGACCTCATTCACCCTGCCAGAGAATCTGTGTACCTTATTTCACAAGCAGTGCTGATGAAGGGCCTTAGCCCAAAACATTGACTGTTCATACCCCTCCATAGATGCTGCCTGACCTGCTTAGTTCCTCCAGCATTATGTGTTTTTCTTTTTGATTTTCTTTCACCAACCCTCTGTGAGTTAAAATTAAAATGCATCATTTTTTTGGCTTATCACAACTGTTAAGTATCAGAGTTTTAGAGATTATAGATTTTGAAAATTACGGTTTAAGTTACTATCTATCCACAAGAAAATAGCAAATGATTTCGCTGACTGTTCACTGCCTCATTTCTTATCAGCGTTTTATGTGTTGCTTATCAGCAAATGGAAGTGCTATTAATGTGACTTTGTAATTTGTAGAAAATCTCAGGGGCAACAACACGATGAATTTAAAAACACTTTGCATTAAGGATGAGGTCATATTTGCCTGACAATTAACAAATTTACAGCACAAAAGTGCTGGGAATGATGATTCTAATGTGATTTTTATTTGGCAAGATACTGTTCCAAGTGTTTTTCTTTCACTGATAATAAGACCTCCTTTGGTTTGGGAACTCCATGGACGTTGCATCCTAGTTGTCTGGATAGGCTAGCCTGGACAGTACAATATGGAGAGCAAGCTGTCATCCATGTAGCAAGCAGGCTGCCCCTCTCCACAAATCTGATGTGCACCAGAGGTCCCGACACACTAGACCACTGCTACACTACGATAAGGAATGTTTATCGTTCCTTCCCGAGACTGCATTTTGGCAAGTTGGATCATTTGGCTGTACTCCTACTTTCTGCATACAGACAGAGCCTAAAAAGCAAGGCTGCAGTGATTAACTAGGAGCTTGTCACGGGAGGCTGAGGAACGGTTACAGGATTACGTTGAGTCAGTGGACTGGGCTGTATCCAAGAACTCATCTAAGGACCTGAATAACTACACCAGGGTCATTACAGACTTTATTAAAACAGCTGTGGATGAGTGTGTCCCCACAAAATTGTTCAGGGTTTCTCCCAATCAGAAGCCCTGGATGAACAATGAAATCCAGAAATTGCTGAGAGCCAGATTAGAGGGTGTCAAGTCTGGAGATCAAGAATGGTACAAAAGATGCAGGTGTGATCTCCAGAAAGCCATTTCTTGGGTGAAGTGGAGATTCCAGATTAGACTGAAATCAACGAGGGACAATCGACAGCTGTGACAGGCTTTGAATGCCGTAGCCTCCTTCAAAGCTAATCTTGCAATAGAGCTTCACTTCCAGATGAGCTCAATGCCTTCTTTGCTCGCTTCGACCACCAGAACAGGGATGAACCATCTCCCGATGATCCTTCGTCTCAGTATCTGAGGATGACGTGCGGGCTGCCTTCAAGAGAGTGAAATCAAGGAATCCAGTCTGGCCGAATACTGAAGTCCTGTGTCATCTAGCTGGCTGGTGTATTTATAGTTATCTTCAATCTCTGACTCTGGCAGTGTTTGTTACCCCCCCCCCCCCCCACCAAACCTGCTTCAAGCAGGCTTCAAATATACCGGTACCAGCCCAAGAAGAGTGTGGTAACCTGTCTAGATGACTATCACCCAGTGGTACTTACATCCACAGTGATGAAGTGTTTTGAGAGGCTGGTGTTGAAGCATATCAGCTCCTGTTTGAATGGTGACTTGGATCCGCTCCAATTTGCCTACAAAAGCAATGCGTTTACAGCAGGCGCCATCTCATTGGCTCTTCACACAACCCTGGAACATCTGGACAACAAAGATGCATACATCGGGAATTGTTTTATCAATTACAGTCAGCATTTCACACCATCATCCCCTCAGAAGTAATCAGTAAACTCGAAGACCAGGGCCTCAATACGCCCTTGTGCAATTGGAACCTGGATTTCCTCACTTGTAGACCCCAGTTAGTCCGGATTGGCAAAAACATCTCCTCCACAGCACAGGAGCACCACAGGGATGTGTATCTAGCCCTCGCTCTACTCGCTTTACACCTGTGACTGTGTGGCTAAGTACAGCTCCAACATCATATACAAGGGGGTGATGAATCAGCATACAGGAGGGAGATTGAAAACTTGGCTGAGTTGTGTCATAACAACAATCTCTCACTTGATGTCAATAAGACCAATAAACTGATTGTAGACTTCAGGAGAGGGAAACCAGAGGTCCACGAGCCAGTAATCATCGGATATTCAGACGTGAAGAGAGTTAGTAACTTTAAATTCCTGGGTGTCTCTATCTCAGAGGACCTGCCCTGTAGTCATCATATAAATATTATTGCAAAGAAAGCACAACAACTCCTCTACTTCCTCAGGAGTCTGTGGAGGTTTGGCATGTCATCGAAAACCTTGGCAAACTTCTATTGATGTGTGGTGAAAAGTGCGCTGAGTGGCTGCATCACGGCCTGGAATGGGAACGCTAATGCCTTTGAGCGGAAAATCCTACAAAAAGTAATGGATTTGGTGGGGGGGGGGGGGGGGGGCGGGGAATACCAGAAGTTCAAGAAATTGATGTTCATGCCATCAGGTTGGAGGCCACCCAGACAGAAACATCGATTTCTCGAACTTCCGGTAATGCCCTCTTCACCTTTCCCCATCCCCTTTTCCCTCTGTCACCTTATCTCCTTGCCCACCCATCACCTCCCTCTGGTGCTCGCTCTCTCTCCCCCCACCCTTAAAATCTACTCTTCAGCTTTTTCTCCCCAGTCCTGCTGAAGGGTCTCGGCCCAAAATGTTGACTAAATGTTTTTATCAATGATGCACACTCATGACATTTTGATGAGCATATCTGCCCCATTCAATGTACCACCTCACATTCTGTCACTGGAATGTCTGACGCCCAACTATTTGACTCATCAAAGATGGATCACTGATAGAGAATGTTTTTGGAGCTTCTCAGCATGTAAAATTAGTTGATAAATGTTTCCACTAGTAATTGCAAAATCTGCAAGGACAGCCTTAGCCACATTGCAGTCATCTTGTCATTTCTGCAAATCACTTGTTACATTTTCACGTTATAAACATCCTGGTGAACGTGAGTCCTTTCAGTGAACAATTTCTTACCCAGATTCCAGTCTGTTTCGAAGGTTCATCTTTGACACCAGGCCCCGGTGATAGGATTTTCAAAGTTCAGAATAAATTTATTATCAAAGTACGCGTATGTCACCACATACAGCCCTGAGAATCATTTTCTTGCAGGTGTTCACAGTAAGTACAAAGAAACACAATAGAATCAGTGAAAAACTGCACACAACAATACGGACAAGTAACCAGTATGAAAAAGACAACAAACTGTGCAATATCAAAACGGAAACAAAAACAAACAAATTCTACTAACTGCATAAGCAATAGGGTCAGCAGCTTTAAACACCTCAGTGTTGTCATTTCAGAGGATCTGCCCTGGGTCCAGCACGTAGGTGCCATTATGAAGAAAATTCAGCAACCCCTCGCGTTCCTGAGAAGTTTGCGAACACTTGGCATGCCATCTAAAACTCTGCCAAACTTCCATAGATGTGTGGTGGAGAGTATATGGACAGGTTGCATCACAGCCTGGTATGGACACACCAAAGCCCTTGTACGGGAAATCCTACAAAAAGTAATGTAAACAGCCCAGCTCATCACGGGTAACGCCCTCTCTGCCATTGAGCCCATCTACATGGGGCACTGTCGCAGGAAAGCAGCATCCATCATCAAGGACCCCCATCATACAATCCATGCTCTCTTCTCTCTATTGCTATCAGGAAGATGGTACAGGAACTTAGCACTCACACCACCAGGTTTAGGAACAGTTATTACCCCTTAGCCATCAGGTTCTTGAACCGGAGGTGATAACTTCACTCACCCCATCACTGAACTGGACTCACTTTCAAGGACTCTTTATCTGATGTTCTCGATATTTATTACTTATTTATATATTATTATTTCTCTTTTCTCTTTCTTTTTGTATTTGCATAGTTTGTTGTTTTTTTAACGGCGACTCCTTTGCTGACATCTTTGGAAACAGCGCTATTTCTGTCTTTAATTTCTCTATTTTCCCCTTTCAGGGTTCTTTTGCGACCCTGACCTGGAGTTACACGCTGACTTTGGTTCTTTGCAGGAATGGGACCCGCTCTCGGGGTCTCACGACTGGCGGTTATTCAAGATACCAGGTCAGGTATCGCTAGAAGATTAGCGCGCCTTTGGATTTCCGGAATTTCGTGGCTCTGGAGGTGGGTGGACTCAAGGTCGGTGCCTCTGCCGGGAATCGGTGTGTTGTGGGAGATGGAAGATCGAAAGCAGGCAAGCTGGCTGCTGGCTGTGTGCCCAGAGACTCGAGTTCTTTGGGCACAGAGCTCAGAAAGCGATGCAACGGAATTTTAAAATTATAAATCAGCAAGTTGTTTGTTATGTCTCCCCTCTCGCTGTGAAACAGGGACACATCTTTTTCCCTTATTAGGGAGAGAGAGAGCCTGTGATATGTTGAATATTGGGTGAACGAGTAGTCTTTGGGATACTGCAAGTCTGTGTCTTTGTTGATGCTTTGCTGCACGCTTGAGTGCTCAGTGGGGGGTGCTGGTGCTTTTTTGCTGGTGGGGGAGGGGGGTGTTGCTTTGCTGCTGTTTATGCATGGGAGGGGGGAGCTGGGAGGGGCTTTGGGGTTCTAACATTTAACTGTCATTCATTCTTTGGGGCACTCCTCTGTTTTCGTGGATGGTTGCGAAGAAAAAGTATTTCAGGACGTATCCAACATCAAATGTACCTTTGAAACATTTGAAAGAGGATTTCAGGGTTGTAAGTGGTTTCAGCATGGACTACAGACACAAAATGCTGGTGGAACACAGCAGGCCAGGCAGCATCTATAAGGAGAAGCACTGTCGACGTTTCGGGCCGAGACCCTTCATCAGGACTAGATGGGTCGAGGGGCCTGTTTCTGTGATGACTCTATGAACGTGAGTCCATAGTTTGTGGGAACAGATCAGTGTTGGGGTGAGAGAAGGTATCCTCTTTGGTTCAAGAGCCTGATGGTTGAGGGGTACTACCTGTTCCTAAACATGGTGGCTCCTGTGCAATGTTTTCATCGGTTTTCATTCACCACCCGTTATGCATTCTCACTGCAGGCATTAATTGCACTGGAGCGTGTGAATGGAAAGATAACAAACTATTAAAATGGTCATGAGGGCAACCTTGTGGCAGATCATGAGTTCACAAGAAAGAATCTTTTAAAACTTCTTCTCTGCCCCCTTCCTTTGACTTGGTGCTGATCTTTGTAATTACTCTTGTGTTCTGTCATGTGATGTTTTCCTATGTTAAGGGATTATTTAAAATTAGGCTGTTTTGTCAGAAATTGAGGAACAGGGCTCGTCTTCTGAGGCAGATGTGGAAAGCACAGTATCATGAATAAGCAAACTTTAAAATATTTGACGCTGAGGTTTTTGTTTCACTCTGCCAGAAAGTGGTGGATACAGTCCAGTCAATCCATCTTTCTGAAACCCTTTCCACCTTTGAGCACATTTACGTGGAACGCTGCTACAAGAAAGCAGCATCCATCATCAAGGACCCCCACCATCCAGGCCGTGCTCTCTCCTCACTGTTGCCATCTGGAAAGATGTACAGGTGCCTCAGATCCTACACCACCAGGAGCTTTAGATAACAGTTATTATCCAATAACCATCAGGCTCCTGAACCAACATGGATAACTTCACTCACCACAACTCTGAACTGACTCCACAACCTATGGACTCACTTTCAAGGACTCTACAACTCAAGTTGTCAGTATTATTTATTTTTTTATTTGCACAATTTGTCTTCTTTTGCAGATTGGTCATCAGTCTTTATTTATGAATAGTTTTTCATAAATTCTATTGTATTTCTCTATTTTCCTGTGAATGTCTGCAAGAAATTAAATCTCAGAGTGGTATATGGTAACATATACATACTTTGATAATAAATTTACTTTTTAAATTTGACTTTGAGGAGGAAGTATTGCCATCATCTTCAAGGGCAAGGGACATCTTGAGAAGGTCAGTGTGCCAAGTCAGGGTCCTTAATGATGGATCCTTCCTTCTTGAGGCACCGACTTTTGAAGATGTTCTCAGTGGTGGGAGCATTGTCCCTGCGATGGAACTGACTGAGTTTACAATGCTGAGCAGCCTCCCGCGAGCCTTCCTACTAGGTGGCGATTCAGCCAGCCAGAGTGCTCTTCACCACCCATCTGTAGAAATTTGCTTTGAGTCTTTGGTGACATACTAGATCTCTTCAAACTCATAATGAAGTATAGTCACTGACATGCCTTTTCTGTGATTGCATCAGTGTGTTAGACCTAGGCTAGATTCTCTGAGATGTTGATGTCAAGGAACTTGAAGCTGTTCACCCTTTCCGCTGCTGGCCCTTCAGTGAGGACTGGTTTGTTTTTCTCCCCTTCCCGAAGTCAACAATCAATTCTTTAGTTTGCCGATGTTGAACACGATTGTTTTGGTAACACTCAATCAGCTGATCTATCTCACCCCTGTATGTCTCCCCATTGCCATCTGAAATCTTACCAACAACAATGGTGTCATCAGCAGACTTACAGATGAAGCAACACACACAAAATGCTGCTGGAATGCAGCAGGCCAGGAAGCATCTATAGGAAGAAGTACAGTTGACATTTTGGGCCGAGACTCTTCATCAGGAATTTCCAGCATCTGCAGATTTCCTCATGTTTGCGAGACTTATTGATGATGTTTGTGCTGAGTCTGGCCACATTGTCATGCATTTGCAGAGACTAGAGCAGGCTAAGCACTCGTGCTTGAGGTGTGCCTGTGCCGATTGTCAGCAAGATACGTACTATCTTTGGTCTCGTGTTGGAGAAGTCAAGGATCCAGTTGCAGTGGGATGCTCTGAGGTTTGTTACGTAACCCCGTAACCAGGTAACTTACCAGCAAAGATAGCGGGATCAGCTGAGTCGGATGCTACTATTTTCAAACGTTTTATTTAAAAAGGGGCACAAGCGTATGGTTAATACAAAACATTCAGATCATATACATTGTCAAAACTCAATCTAAAACACCGGTGTAACAATAATCAATCAGAAATAAGCTCTACAGTTGTCTAGGGGTAATACTGAGTCCAATTGAAATATAAAGAGTCACTCAGAAGTTTGCAGGCTTTTCCCTTTTGGGAACCGCTGGGGTTTTCACGTTGTAGAGAGAGAGAGATGATTTAGAAAAGATAAACACTTGCCCGTTGTCTTTACAGAGCAAATCCTTGGAATCAGGGGAGTAGACTTCCCCGTTGTTATTTACAAGCAGTCTTCCGTTGGTTCTAGCCACAGATTCAACATTTGGAATCTAACGCACGTGGCTTCCTTCAAAATGGCTTCCCGCTCCCACGGGAATCGGTACCGTGCTTCCTTGGTGTCTCCTTGGTGCGTCTGAGGGTTTCCCCCCCTCAGACCCTCCTTTATACTTCTTCACGGGATCGCAGGTGTCAATCAAGTTGCAGGTAATGCGATCTCTCTCTCAACCAGCCCACTTTGCCCGAGGGCTTTTCACGTGGTCTCCATGAGACAATAGTCAATGTCGCCTTTATTCTGCTTCTTGGGAGAACGTGGTTTTCCACACGTCTCTCTCTCTCTCTCCCATTTTCCTGTGTCTATTCAGCACGTCTCTTTCTCTCTTGGGTCAGTTGACCCCCCCTCGACTAGGGCTCTTGCGATTCTCACAAAGGAGGGGGCCGAGGGCATAACAGGTTCAACTTTAGAAGCTCGTTGATTAGTACATTGAAACTTTTGATCTTTTATTGCAAACAAAAATCAAGAAATGGAGGAGGCTGGAATTCTTTCCTGAACCATGGTTTCTCCTTTACTGTCAGAGTGATTTCCCAACTGAATCTCACATCTCTGATCTCAGCCCTTTTCCTCATGGATAGAGCAAGCATAAGTGTCCGACTGGCCTTTACCCACAACCCCACCAGCAGGTCATCTTAGAAACTTCTGCCAGCTCCAAACAGATTCCACTAGCAAACACCCTCCTTTGCGATATTTCACAGGGAATACTCCCGTTGCATCTTCCTTGTCGGCTCCTCCAGCCCTGTCAACCTTCTGGCACTTCCCAAACTGTCCTCACCATGCAGAAAAGTCCAGGGACTCAAAACAGTTATTCCGAGTAAAGCAATGGTGTAGTGCATTTGCTGTTCACACTGAGACATCCTTTACTCTGGAGGGACCAAACGCATAATGGACGACCACTTCATAGAACTTAGAAGATAGTCAGTGCAACTCAGAACAGACCCTTCAGTTCATGATGCTGTATAAGACATTAGTGAGGCCTGATTTGGAGTATTGTGATCACCTACCTACAGGAAAGATGTAAATAAGATTGAAAGAAAATCTACAAGGACAGTACGGCCTCAAACAGTTCTAACCACGTCACCAAGTTTGCTGACGTTGCAACAGTGTTTGGCCATGCCAGCGGCAATGATGAAACAACAAACAACACAGCAGCTTGTGGACTGGTGTAAACACAATACTTGAGTCTCACTGTTGACAAGACTGAAGAGATGACTGTGGACTTCAGGAAGGTATAGGCTGCCCACTCCTTACTTCCTATCAATGGTTTCTTCGTGAAAAGAACTAGGACATCGAGCTTACTTGGCATCCACATTTTCGATGATCTCGCCTGGTCCCTTAACACCACAGCAGTGCCTCCACTTCCTGAGGAAACTGAAGTAAGAGAGGCTCCCCACTCCTCCCCACCCCCCATTCTCACCAGATCTTCCAGGAGCACTACCGAGTGTCCTGCCCAGCTACATCACCATCTGGTACGCAAATTGTATCAGATTGTAAAGCCCTGCAACAAATAGAGTGTACTGCTGAAAACATCATTGGGGTCTCTCTTCTAAACTCACTAATTACCACAGTTATATCAACTTGTCACTGTGCTTCCTGTAAAAATGCTGTTCCCTTTTCTCGAACAAGAGAAAATCTGCAGATGGTGGAAATCCGAGCAACACATGCAAAATGCTGGAGGAACTCAGCAGGCCAGGCAGCATCTATGGAAAAAAGCACAGTTGAAGTTTTGGGCCGAAACCTTTTGGCAGGATCCTTTGTCTCCACCACATCCATTCCCAGGAAGAGGCTTTCCTCAAAGGATAGGGTTTCCCTTCATCTGCTCCGATCTGCATCACTTCATTTCCCAGACATTCACACTTGTGACACCTTCCTGCCACCTTAACAGGGACAGAGCTCTTCGTGTCCTTACCCACCACCCCATCAGTCTCCACATTCAACATATCATTCTCCGCAACTTCCACCATCTCCAATGGGATCTACCACATTTTACTTTCCTCCCCAATCTCTGCTTCCTGCAGGGAGTGCATCCCCTCCCGTCCCCTCACTCCTTTGTCCATCCGTCCCTCCCCACTAATCTCCCTCCTGGCACACATTCCTTCAAGCACCAGAAATGCTACTCCTGCCCATTCACCTCCCCTCCCACCTCCATTCATGGCCCCTAATAGTCCTTCTAGGTGAGGCAACACTTCACCTGCAAATCTGTTGGGGTTGTCTATGGTATCCGTCGTTCCTGATGTGGCCTCTTCTGTATAGGTGAGACCTGACGTAAACTGGGGGATCTGTTTGTAAAGCACCTCCACTGCATATGCTAAAATTGGAATTTACAGGTGGCCATTCCTATCCCCTTTCCTGTTTTGATAAGTCAACTAATGGTCTCCTCTTGTGCCACTCTGAGGTAGCCTCCAACCTGAAGGCATGAACATTGATTTTTCCTTCCAGTAATCTTTTCTCATGTCCTTAGCTTTTCTTCTGTTTCCCACTCAGGCCTCTTACCATTTCTCTTCACCTGCTAATCACCTCCCTTGTGCCCCTCCTTCTTCCCTTTCTCCCATGGTCCACTCTCCTCTCCTGTCAGATTCCTTCTTCTCCAGTCCTTTACCTTTCCGACCCATCTGGCTTCACTTATCACCTTCCAGGAAGCCTTCTCCTCCCCCGACCTTTTTATTTTGGCATCTTCCCCCTTCCTTTCCAGTTCTGATGAAGGGTCTTGGCCAGAAACAGCGGCTGTTTAGTCATTTCCATAGATGCTGCCTGACCTGCTGAGTTCCTCCGGCTATTTTTTTTGTGTGTGGCTCTGGATTACAGCATCTTTTGTGTTTATGATTAGTGTCTCTCCTACCCCCCTGCCATTCAGAATCAGAATCAGGTTTAATACAACTGGAGTATGTCAAGGTATATGTTGTTTTGTGGCAACAGTACATTGCAATACATAATAAAAAAATCTAGAAATTACAACAAGAAATTTATATAAAATATTAAGTAAGTAATGCAAAAAGATAGCAAAAAAAGAAAAAAATAGAGGTAATGTACATGGGTTCATTGTCCATTCAGAAATCTATTGGAGGAGGGGAAGATGATATTCCTGAATTGTTGGGTGTGTGTCTTCAACACTTGTACCTCCTCCCTGATGGTGCAGTGGGAAAAGAGCACGTCCCGGGTGATGGTATTCCTTAATGATGGATGCCATCTTTTTGAGACATTGTCTTTTGAAAGTGTCCTTGATGCTTGTAAGACTAGTACGGGTTTCTGCAGATCCAGGACGTGTATCAGAAGGGCTACATATGCCACGTCTCCAGCACATCAAAGACTCCTCTCATCCTTCTCACAATCTCTCCGACCCCCCCCCCCCCCCCCCGCTGTCAGGCAGAAGCTACTGCAGCATTACAACCAGAAATGTCAGGCTGGGCAACCCGCCAACTCATCCCGTACTGGTATCTTTTCATCTTCTGTCGCTGCTGTATCAATAGAACAATACAGCACAGGGACAGGCCATTCTGCCCATGATGATGATATTATACTGTCTTACATAGACATGCACCTTGCACTTTATGTCAACCTGTCAATCTTCAGGCCATTCCACTCAAGGACATGACATCATCATCTTGATGTCATATGGCGACGTGGGTGATCACGGTCTCATGACCATGATTGTTCTTGGCAAATGTTTACTCAGAAGTGGTTCGCCATTGCTGCCTTCTGGGCAGTGTCTTTACAAGACGGGTGACCCCAGCCATTATCAATACTCTTCAGAGATCGTCAGTGGTTGCAAAACCAGCGGCTCATACGACCATCCACCACCTGCCCCCACGGCTTCATGTGACCCTGCTCAAGGGGCTAAGCAGGTTCAGGAGCTGTTATTACCCTTCAGCCATCAGGCTTTTGAGCAAAAAGAATAACTTCACTCAACTTCATTCACCCTCCCCCCCCCCCACCCAACTGAACTGTTCCCACAAGCTATGGACTCACTGTCAAGGATTCAATCTCATATTCTCAATTTTTATTGCTTATTTATTAATTAATGTTATTATTTTGTTGCACAGTTCATTGTCCTTTGCGCATTGGTTGTTTGTCCATCTTGTGTGTGGTTTTACATTGATTCTGTGGTGTTTCTTTGTGTTTATTGTGAATGCCTGCAAGAAGGTAAATCTCAGGGTTGTATATGTTAACATATATGTACTTTGATAATAAATTTACTTTGAACTTTGAACTTTTATTGGTATTCAGGTCATGTTTTTTCTACTTCAGTTTTCTTCATCCCCGATTTTTTGAATTTGTACAAAAATGTTCCCTGTTCTCCCAGGTCAAGGTTTCTGTGCCAAAAGGGGTGTAAGAAATACCTTCCATGTCTGAAATAGCTGAAAATTATTCTTGGTTGTATAGATGAGATACTTTTTCTAAATGCTTTATTGAACCTTATGAATATCTACAGTATATGTCATTTTCTTGTTTAGCAAGTCATGCAGGTCTTATTTGAGTGCAAACCCAGATGGAATGACAGATATTCGGATCAAAGTGTGTCGATGCCATTAATCACAACACATTGCTGGAGGAACTCAGCAGGCCAGGCAGCATCTATGGAAAAAGAGTAAACAGTCGACGTTTCGGGAAGAAAACTTCACCGGTCCTGCCGAAGGATCTCGGCCCGAAACGTCGACTGTACTCTTTCCTGTAGACACTGTCTGGCCTGCTGAGTTCCTACAGCATTGTGTGTGTGTTGCTAGGATTTCCAGTACGTGCAGATTTTCTCTGTTTTGTGATGCAATTCATCCATCCTTTTCATTCATGTGCTCTAAACACATTATCTGCCCACAGCTAGCTTTTATCCGATTTACTTTGATTTTTTATGTATATTATTTAGTTTTTGCCCTCTCTTTCCTGAAAAATAGAACCCCTAACTTATTGGGAGAATTTACTGTGGCTTTTGTTTTTCTGATCATTAAACAAGTTGCTTTTGCTAATTAAATTGACCCTTTTGTGAGGCATTCACCCGAATCATTGGTTAACATAGTGACGCCAGTAAATACTCTGACTTTAAGCAACATAATAACTGTGGGTGTATTGGAATTCAATTGCTATTTACCATCCCCTCTCCAGAATTACACCTTTGTTTAAATCAAAATTGGAGGAGCTTTAACCGTATTTACTGATCTTTGCCATGGCAGCTATAATTCCTAAAAAAATTTAATTTTCCTGGACAGCCGCAATGATGTTCTTTTTCCCCATCAGCATCGATAATTCAAGGATGAGATTTTGGGCTGTGTTTCCTATCTTCTTAAAGATCTCTGTCATGAATCAGAAATCAGTTATCGCAGGTCTGGAGGATATGGATCTAAAAATAGGAGTGGGAGTGGACAACTTCACCCATATTTTTTCTGCCCCATTGACTGGTGTCTCTGTTTCTGCTGAGTTCCTCCAGCACTTTGTGTTTATTGCTCTGGACTTTTTCATGCCTAGGTTTTACTTCTCCACTGCGAAGTCTCTTCGAGGGATGCCTACCCTGAAGAAGGTTAAATCTTCTCTTCGACAGGAGTTCAGTGACACCCCTCTCACTGCTACCCCTCTGTGATCTCTGCTGCCCTTAGACTCTTCAACCTTGTACTCACCCAGACCCACTGCTGCAACCACATATCCTTCGCCGCCATCTTGTTCCGCATGGCTTCCTCTCCAGACCTTGGCTTTTCCACCCACCTGACTTCACTATCACCTTCTAGTTACCCTCCTTCCCCTCTCCCTTTTTATCCTGGCATCTTTCCCCCCTTTTACTGTGCTGAAGAAGTGTCTCAGCCCAAAATGTCAACGGTTTATTCATTTCCACGGATGCTGCCTGGCCTGCTGAGTTCCTCCAGCACGTTGTGGTTGCTGCTTTGGATTTCCAGCATCTGGAGAATTTCCTGTGATCATAATCTTATTTCAACCTCAGCTGCTCTTTCCTGCCTGCTGCCTAAAGCCACAGATGATCTTACAGAAAAAAAACAACCTTATAAGCGTGAAGTAATGTGAAGTGCACCACTTACACCTGCAATGTAAAGCTTGTTTGCACCAGTATCACTTGCATGTAGTAGCAAATAGGTAGCATTCGCTTGCAGGTTGAGACAGTGGTACGGAGGGTAAATGTTACCATTCATTTTGAAGAAGTCTAGCATGTAAAAACAAGGATGTAAAAGCTGAGGCTTTATAAGATATTGGTCAAACCACACTTGGACTACAGTGAGGAGTTCTGAGCTTATCTAAGAAAGGATGTGCTGGCATTGGAGAGGGTTTAGAGGAGGTTCATAAGAATGATTCTGGGAATAAATGGGTTTGATGGTTTTGGGTGTGTTCTCCAGAAGACCATAAGAACTAGGCCATTTGGCCCATTGCATCTGCACCATTTCATCATGGCTGATCCCCAATCCCCCACCTTCTCCCTGTATCCCTTCCTGCCCTGACTAATCGAGAATTTATCAGCCTCTGCCATAAATACACCCAGTGGCTTGACCTCCACAGTCGTCTGTGGCAACCAGCTCCACAGATTCACCACCCTCTGGCTAAAGAAATTCCCCCTCATCTCCATTATAAATGGACGTTCCTCTATTCTGAAGCTGTATCCTCTGGTCTTAGACTCCCCCAGCATAGGAAACATCCTCTCCAAATCTACTGTCAAGACCTTTCAACATTCGATAGATTTCAATGAGATCCCCCCTCATCCTAGTAGGTCTAGGCTCAAAGCTCCTCATGTGATAAGTCTTTCCATCTTGGAATCATTTGAACCTGTGGACCCTCTCCAATGTCAGCACATCCTTTCTTAGATAAGGGGCCCAAAACTTCTCACAATACTCCAAGTGAGACTGCACCAGTAAAAGCCTTAACGTTACATCCTCGCTGTTACAGTATATTCTAGTCCTCTTGAAATGAATGTGAACATTGCATTTGCCTTTCTCACCACCGACTCAATCTGCAAATGAACCTTTAGGGAATCCTGCTCCTCACTGGGGTTTAGAAGAATAAAGGAGGTTCTTATTGAAACTTATCGAATATCGATAGAGTGGATGTGAAGAGGAAGTTTCCTAGAGTGGATGATCTAAGACCAGAGGGCACTACCTCAGTATAGAAGGACGTCCATAGTCTGTGTTCAGAATCAGTTCAGATTTGAGGTGAGTTATAGTTGGTTGTAAAGTCAAAGCAATGCTTGAATGACATATGAAGACATATGAAAATGATTCCTTACGGGATAACTGGCAGCAAGAACTGCAGAGACTGATGGCAGAAGTGAATCCCTAGTCCCTGAGTCAGAGAAGAACTTGCTTTATCGATCTCTGCCAGAGTCACTTCAGTGGGTAATGTCAAGATGTTTGGAAGTTGTGAAATTAACTAAAGAATCTTTTGAAGCTATGAGTGAATCTTTGAGATAATTATGATTAATAAAGTGTAGCTATCATGCAAATTCATGTAAAACCATGGACTTTTGCGCTATCTTTGCGTGCAGTTTTTCATTGATTCTTTCTATCTTCTGTGAATGCCTGCAAGAAAATGGATCTCAGGGTGGTACATGGTGACATATACTGTACATACTTTGACAACAAATTATTTTGACCTTTGAGATTCACTGTTTGGTGTGGTTTATCAGTTGTTTGACGTTAATTGGCACCACCATCAAAATGCAGTAATTCTCTGCATCATTAGTGCACAGAGGCTGCAGAGCTGCACTCGTCCAGCTTCCTCCGAGAGCAGCTGCCAAACCCTCGGAGTGCTGGAAGAACTCAACAGGTCCTGCAGCATCTGTGTGTGGGGGTGTAGGGGAGGGGTTGTAATGGATAGGCAACATTTCAGGTCAAGAACCTTCCTCTGCATTGAAGGATCGTGGACAATTTCATGAAGAGGTAGAGAGGAAGGGGTGGAACAAGAGCTGAAGGTGATAGGCAGACGCGGTATGGGAGACTGGGAATAACGATGGGGAGTGTGGGGTGATAGGTGGAGGCTGAAGATGATGGAACTCCCAAACGTGTGGACAGCAAGTGGAAGTATACGGTGATTAATGGAAAGCATAGGGGGATGTTTGAGCTATGTTTTTTACACAGAGAGTGGTGGGTGTATGGAACTTGTTGCTACATGTTGTGGTAGAGGAAGATACTTTTGAGGCATTTAAGCAACCCTTAGATAGACATATGGATGATGGAAAAATGGAACGCTAAAAAGGAGGGACGGGTTGGATTGGTCTTAGAGTGGTTTAAAAGGTCAACATCATATTGTGGGCAGAATGGCCTGTACTCTGCTGTAGTGTTCTGTGTTTTATATCACCAGATTTTCATCAGCCTAAGTTCTGGACTTCCCTCACAAACAACACTGTGGCAACACTCCTGCCAAAAGACCACAAAGCTTAAAAAAAAGGCTCGCCTCCACCTGTCAGGGAACAATAAATACTATTGACTTGGTAGAGGAGGCTCCAAACAGGTAGGGGTGGGCAGTTTAAAAGTAACACTCGCGGGCTTTCGGCTTCTTCTGGTGGCCCAATTATATTGCGATTGATTAGCAAAGGCAAAATAAAAATAAGGTAGGGACAAGCAGAGTTGTTGGAGTGGGCCGGTGTTGGAGTGGGGAGACCTTGGCTCAATAGGCTTGAGCGAGGTAAGTTTCTAGTAAGTTTCTTCTTCATTCTTCATCTGTTAGTGCATACTCAGCATGGCTCCAGGGGCCATTTCTTTGGGGGTTTTTTTTGTGTGAGACGTGGGAGTTCTGGGAGACCTCCAGCCTCCTGGGTTACCACAGCTGCACAACGTGCACCGAGCTGCAGCTCCTCGGAGAACATCTTAAGGAACTGGAGCTGTAGCTCGATGACCTTCGGCTCATAGGGGAGACTGAGAAAGTTATAGATAGGAGTTACAGGGATGTAGTCAGCCTTGGGCTGCAGGAAGCAGGTAACTGCCAGAAGGGGGAAAGGAAATATACAGCTAGTGCAGAGTACCCATGTGGCTGCCCCCTCTATAATAAGTATAACACTTTGGATACTGCTGAGGAGGAATGGCCTACCAGGGGACAGCTGCAGCACCAAGTCGGACGCTGTGGCTCAGAGGGGAAACGGGGAAAAGAGGACTACAGTGTGAGGAATAACGAGAGATTCTGCAGACATGACAGAGACTTTTGGACGGTATGTTGCCTCGCGGGTGCCAGGGTCAGGGACATCCCAGATTAGGTCCATGGCATTCTAAAGGGGAAGGGGGAGCAGCCAGAAATCTTGGTACGTATTGCAGGAACATCACAGGTAGGAAAATGAAGGAGGTCCTGAAGAGGTCATTTAGGGAGTTAGGTAGAAAGCTGAAAAGCGGAACTCCAGGGTAGTAATCTCTGGATAGCTGCTTGCACCATGCATCAGTGAGAGAAGGTGGGCCAAAAGGCCTAATTCTGTTCCTGTATCTGATAGTGTTATGATCTTACTCGGCAGATGAATGCCCGTGTGAGCAACTGGTTCAGGGGGCAGGGCTTCAGATTTATGGATCATTTGGATCTCTTCTGGGGAAGGTGACAGGTTACACCTGAACCTAAGGGCGTTCAATATCCTTATGGGAAGGTTTTCTAGAGCAGTTTAAACCAATTTGGCAGGGGTATGGGAACCAGAGTGATAGGGCTGTTGATATACAAGCAGATGCAGTGTGTAGTGATGAAACTACAGTCAGTGGGATGAGTTGCAGTGTAACATGGGGCCAAAATTCAAAAGGGTAATGAATGCAGAACTAAAGTGTTATATTTGAATGAGCGCAGTATGCAGAATAAGGCAGTTGATCTTGTAGTGCAGTTAGAGACCGGTGGGTATGACATTGTGGGCATCGCTGACCCATGGCTGAGAGAAGGTCATATTTGGAAGCATAACAGCCAAGCATACACATTGAGGCAGATAGGCAGAGGGGTGGCATGGCTCTGATGGTAAAAAATGAAATCAAATCCTTAAAAGATGTGACATGGGATCGGAAGATATAGAATCCTTGTGGGTAGAGTTAAGAAACTGAAAAGGTAAAAAGACCCGGATGGGAGTTAAACACAGACCTCTGAACAGAAGCTAGGATGTGGGCTACAAATTACGGTGGGAGATAGAAACGTCAAAAGGGCAATGTTACAATAGTCATGGCGGATTTCAATATGCAAGTAGATTGGGAAAATCAGGTTGGTGCTGGATCCCAAGAGCGAGGATATGTAGAATGCCTACGAGATGGCTTTTCAGAGCAGCTTGTGGTTGAGTCCACAAGGGAAAGGCAATTCTGGATTGGGTGTAGTGTAATGAACCAGATTTGATTAGGGAGCTTAAGGTTAAGGAACCTTTAGGAGAGAGTGACCATAATACGAGAGAATTCACCCTGCAATTGGAGAGGGAGAAGCTAAAGTCAGATGTATCAGTGTGTAGTAGGCAGTGTCAATCCCAGGGGATCGTGGGTTTGTGCCCCTGGTGGATTATGTCCTCTCCAGGGAGCAAGCCTGGGAGGGGATTGGAAGAACAGGCTGTTGCCCATGCAACGGGTTCCCCCTTTCTTCGTCACTGATGTCATCCAAGCACCAATACTACTTGGCACCAGTGTCGTCGCAGAGGTTGCCAGAGTGAAGTTGTAAACAGCATCAAGCTGCCTTAGGGACCCCGGCTCCGGATTTCTTCCTCAGGGTTTACTCCCGAAGCCTTTCCCATGGGTGGGTATGGTCGCAAGGCAGTGGAGGTTTAAAAATCAGTTTTCCTTCTCCCAAGTGGGCTGCCATCCAAGGCCAATGAGCCCCACCTGCCCGATATGATAGTGAAGTAAAGGACATTATAGAGGTAAGGGAGAGGAGATGGCCAAAGTTGATTGGAAGGGGACACTAGCAGGGATGATGGCAGAAAAGCAATGGCCAGGGTCTCTGGGAGCAGTTCGGAAGGTGCAGGATAGATACATCCCAAAGAAGAAGAAGCATTCTAAAGGCAGGATGACACAACCGTGGCTGACAAGGGAAGTCAAAGCCAGCGTAAAAGCAAAAGAGAGAGCATATAATAGAGGGGTGTTAGAGAACTGGGAAGGTAACTAAAAAGCCATAAGGAAGGAAAAGATGAAATGTGATGGCAAGCCAGTCAAAAAGAATACCAAATGTTGTTCTCAGATCTACAAAGAGTGAGTAAAAGAGAGGTGAGAGCAGATATCAGACCACTGGCAAATGACATTGGAGAGGTAGTAATGGGGACGAGGATATGGAGGACATACTGAATAAGTACTTTGCATTAGTCTTCACTGTGGAAGACACTAACAATATGCCGGAAGTTCAAGAGTGTCAGGGGGCAGAAATGAGTGTTACTAGGTGTTTGGGAAGCTGAAAGGTCTGAAGGTAGATAAGTCAGCATGATTTCTTAAAGGAAAAATGTGCCTGACAAATCTGTTGGAATTTTTTTTGAACAAGTAACAAGCAGGATAGACAATGAATGTTGTGTACCAGATTTTCAGAAAGCCTTTAACAAGGTGCCACAGATGAGGCTGCTTAACAAGATAAGAGCCCATGATATTATAGGAAAGATACTAGCATGGATAGAAGACTGGCTGATTGGCAGGCGGCAAAGTGTGGGGAAAAAAGGGAGCCTTTTGGGGCTAGTTGCCGGTGACTAGTGGTGTTTCACAGGGGTCTGTGCTGGGGCCAATTGTTTTTATGTTATATGTCAATGATTTGGATGATGGAATTGATGGCTTTGTACCCAAGGTTGCAGATGATAGGTGGAGGGGCAGGTAGTTCTGAGGAAGTAGTGAGGTTACAGGAGGACTTAGACAGATTAGGAGAATGGGCAAAGAAGAAGCAGATGTAATACAATGTTGGGAAATGTACGGTCATGTACTTTGGTAGAAGAAATGAAAGAGTTAACTATTTTCTAAATAGGGTGAAAATTTAAACATCAAGGTGCAAAGGGACTTGGGTTTCCTTGTGCAGAATTCCTTGGTGGCAAGGAAGGCAAATGCAATGTTAACATTTATTTTAAGAGGACTAGAATATAAAAGCAAAGATATAATGCTAAGCCTTTAGAAAACACTGGTGAGGCTTCACATGGAATATTAAGGGCAGTCTTGTGACCCTTGACATTGGAAAGGGTTCAGAGGAGATTCACTAAAATGATACCCAGAATGGAAGGGTTATTGTACCAGCAGCATTTAGGGGCTCTTTGAATTGACTTTATTACTTACATCCTTCATATGCATGAGGAGTAAAAATCTTTACGTTATTTCTCTGTCTAAATGTGCAATGTGCAATTTATAGTAAATTATAATAAATAGTATGTACAACAGGACAGTCAATATAACATAGAATTTAGAAGAATGAGGAGGGAATCTCTTTGAAACCTGTTGAGTGTTGATAGGTCTCAAAAGAGGGGATGTGGAGAGGATGTTTCCTATAGTGAGGGAGTCTAGGACCAGAGGACACAAATAGAGTGGATGTGGAGAGGATGTTTCCTGTAGTAAGGGAGTCTGGGACCAGAGGACACAGGTAGAGTGGATGTGGAGAGGATGTTTCCTGTAGTGAGGGAGTCTAGGACCAGAGGACACAAATAGAGTGGATGTGGAGAGGATGTTTCCTGTAGTAAGGGAGTCTGGGACCAGAGGACACAGACAGAGTGGATGTGGAGAGGATGTTTCCTGTACTGAGGGAGTCTAGGACCAGAGGACACAGACAGAGTGGATGTGGAGAGGATGTTTCCTGTAGTAAGGGAGTATAGGACCAGAGGACACAGACAGAGTGGATGTGGAGAGGATGTTTCCTGTAGTAAGGGAGTCTAGGACCAGAGGACACAGACAGAGTGGATGTGGAGAGGATGTTTCCTGTAGTAAGGGAGTCTGGGACCAGAGGACACAAATAGAGTGGATGTGGAGAGGATGTTTCCTGTAGTAAGGGAGTCTGGGACCAGAGGACACAGACAGAGTGGATGTGGAGAGGATGTTTCCTGTACTGAGGGAGTCTAGGACCAGAGGACACAGACAGAGTGGATGTGGAGAGGATGTTTCCTGTAGTAAGAGAGTCTAGGATCAAGAGTGCACAGCCTCAGAATAGAGGGACGACCATTTAGAATGGAGATAAGGAGGAATTTCTTTATCTGGTTGGAGGGTGGTAAATTTGAGGAGCTTGATGCCACAGGCTATTGCGAATGCCTGGTCATTGGATTTATTTAAGTCGGAAGTTGATAGATTCTAAATTTAGAAGCATAGAAACATAGAAAACCTACTGTACAATTCAGGCCCTTCGGCCCACAAAGTTGTGGCGAACACGTCCCTACCTACCCATAGCCCTCTATTTTACTAAGCTCCATGTACCCATCTAAAAGACCCTATCGTATCCCCCTCCACCACCGTTGCCGGCAGCGCATTCGATGCACTCACCACTCTTTGGGTGAGTGCGTGCGGTTTATGTTGGGTTTATGGGGAGAAGGCAGGAGAATGGGGTTGAGAGGGAAAATGGATCAGCCATGATGAAATAGTGGAGCAGATTTGATCGGTTGAATGGCTAATCCTGCTCCTATGAGAGGGAATCTTATAGAAACATACAAAATTATGGAAGGGATAGATAAGATAGAAATAGAAAAGTTGTTTTCACTGGTAGGTGAGACTAGAACTAGGGTACATTGCCTCAAGATTCAGGGGAGAAGATTTAAGATGGAGATGAGGAGAAACTGTTTCTCCCAGAGAGTGGTGAATCTGTGGAATTCTCTGCCCAGGGAAGCAGTTGAGGCTTCTTCACTAAATATATTTAAGATTCAGTTAGATAGATTTTTACATAGTAGGGGAGTTAAGGGATATGGGAAAAGGTAGGTTTACAGGCAGACCAGCCATGATCTTATTGAATGGCAGGGCAGGCTCGGTGGGCTGGATGGCCTATTCCTGCTCCTATTTCTTATGTTCTTATGGTCTAACCTTGCCTTTGATGCCTAGCTCCCATAGACAACAAAAAAACATTCTTTCAACATTTGTAGTATTGTTTGTGATTGAAAGCCACTCAAAAACTGTTTTCACTACAATTACTATACCCAACCATTATTGCAAACTTAAACTACTAAATGTAAAACGGATTGGTCTCCTTTACATAGTCTGTATGGAACATGTTATAAATGTTTTAAATGTCTTTCTGTACAGCCAGTTTATCCACATTCTTCAGTTTTAGATCTTTGTTTGGTAGCCGCTTCTGTAGCCATGCGTTATACACTGGACAAAGCAGCGGAGACGAGAAACCAGCCTGGGATATTTCCGACAGAGTATCACCTAACGCTGTCTGGAGTACAAAAATTATTCCACATTTTACCGAAGGTAAGCTGAGGTCTCCTTTCCTGCTGTTCGTACTTCGAAATAAATAAAGAGTAGATACATTCGGGGAAGGTGCACTTGGTGACAATGGATTGGCTGTTCAGAATTTAAACAGCCCGGGTTTGTGTCTGCTTTAGTTTAGAAGAGGAAGAAGGGAATTTAAGATCCTGAAGGTTTTAATGGGATGAATGTGTGTTGTTTATTGCTTCCTACAAGATAATCTAGAAGTCACTGTTTAAACACTTGAACACAGCTTAAGGGAATTCTATGAGTATTTGGAACTCTTTGCCTCAAAGTGTGTTGGAAGCAGAGCTTTTGAATAATTGTTAAGCTAGAGGCAGATAACTTCTTGATTAGCAAGGGGGTAAATACTTAAGCAGATGGGGGCAGAGAGTTGAGTTCCACTCAGATTACTATGATGTGGCAGAAAAGGCTTCACAAAAGGAATAGACTGCCCCTGCTTAACTCTATATTTTCATAAGATCATCTGATTACAGAAGGAAATATCCTTCGACCCTCACGACCCTTCTTTAACTGATATCACTAAGGGCATTGTTTCTCTAAAGTCCACACTGTCCCCCACCCCCCCAAAGCTCAAAAACCACAGACATTAACCTCTATTTCCTGCATTCTCACAAAACATTTGGTTGTCCATGTTGACTGTTTATTCCTCTCCATAGATGTTGCCTGACCCGCTGAGTTCCTCCAACGTTTTGTGTGTGTTCCTCTGGATTTCCATCATCTGCAGAATCTCTTGTGTATACAGTTCTTTACTGATTTTTTCTTTGCTTTAATCATCTTTTTAAATGGAGAGGCTATAATTGTTGAGCAGATTGGACAATCGGTGTAAATGTAGGGCAGATTGAGATATAGAAGATTCTGAACAGATAGTCAGAATCAGAATCAGGTCTGTTTTCAGGGACAAATATTGTGAAACTTATTGTTTTGTGGCACTAGTACTGTCAACATTTTTTGTAAATTAAGAACATATTTAAAAATAAGTAAATAATGCAAGAACAGAGCAAAATATTGAGCCAGTGTTCATGGATTCATGGTCCATTTAGAAATCTGATGACAGAGGGGAGGAAACTGCTTGTTCAACATTGAATCTGGATCGTCAGGCTCCTGTACCTCCTGTACCTCCACCCTGATTATAGTAATGCGGAAAGAGCATTTTCCAAATGGAGAGGGTCCTTAATAATGGGTAATTGTGAATATGTGTGTTCAGTATGTAGGATGGATTCAAATAAGCAATTCAGGGGAGAACCCTTTAACAGTTCAGGCTTGAGATGGTACATGCATACTATTGTAATGATGAAGGAAGAAACAAATGTCTTTGGGGGTATAGCTAGTAAAAATAACCATTGTTTCTCAGCTGTTTGATTCATATACTTGAGAAGTCTTCGCAAAGCATTAATCCTTAGTAAGTATTTTGCATCAGTCTTCACAGTGGACAACACTAGCCGTATGCCAGAAATTCAAGATTGTCAGGAGGCAGTAGTGAGTGTAGTTGTTCTTACTAAGGAGAAAGTGCTTGGGAAGCTGAAAGGTCTGAAAGTAAATAAATCACCAGGACGTGAGGAAGGGAAAATTGCAAATACCTCTCTACTCTTCAAGAAGCGAGGGAAGTAGAAGAAAGGAAATTATAGACCAGTTAGCCTGATGTCAGAGGTTGAGAATATGTTGTCCATTATTAAGGATGAGGTTTTGGGGTACTTGGAGGTGTGTGATAAAGCAGGCTAAACTCAGCATGGCTTCCTTAAGGGGACATCTACCTGACAAATCTGTTGGAATTCTTTGAGGAAATAGCAGGCCGGATAGACAAAGGTGAGTCAATGGATGTTGTTTACTTGGATTTTCAGAAGACCTTTGTCAAGGTGCTGTATATGAGGCTGCTTAACAAGAGAAGAGCCCATGGTATTACAGAAAAAAGAATACTAGCATGGATAGATGATTGGCTAATTGGCAGGAGGCAAAGAGTTGGAATAAAAGGGGGCCTATTCAGGTTGGCTGCCGGTGGCAATCGACAGTGGCTGGTACTGAGACCACTTCCCTTCACTTCATATGTCAACAATTTGGATGGTTTTGTGGCCATCTTTGCAGATGATACAAAGATTGGTAAAGGGGAGGTAGTGCTGAGGAAGCAGGGAGTTTGTAGAAGGACAGATTAGGAGAATAGCCAAAGAAGTGGCAGACGGAATACATCGTCAGGAAGTGTATGGTCATGCATTTTGATAGAAGGAAAAAGGAATAGACTATTTTTTAAACGGGGAGAAAGTACAAAAATCAGAGGTACAAAGGGACTTGGGAGTCCTCATGCAGGATCCCTTAAAAGTTAACTTGCAAGTTGAGTCGGTGGTGAGGAAGGCAAATGTAATGTTAGCATTCATTTTGAGAGGGCTAGATTAGAAGAAGGATGCGATACTGAGGCTTTGTAAGGCATTGGTCAGACCACAATTGGAGTATTGTGAGCAGTTTTGGGCCCCTTATCTAAGAACGATGTGCTAGCATCCGGGGGGGTTCATGAGAATAATTCAGAGAATGGAAGGTTTAACGTATGAGGAGAATTTGATGGGTCCATCTGTTCCAAAATCCTCTGAGCACAAACTCCAGACCCTCAAAATATGCCCATTTAGGTTCAGTGTTGAAAGAGGTCTGCATGAATAATCAGAAGGTTAAATGACAAAGCAGTTTTGTCCTGAACTATGCCTTAAGTTACAAGGATACACCTTTAACAATGAGCTTATAGCAGGAACAATTCATCTACGGTCTGCCCCTATATAGTTTCAATGAGGCAGAATCAGAATGGTGCACGCCCATTGAGTGCTTTCATACGCTACAAAGGATCAGTTGGAAATTACATTGTGAGCAGGTTTTATCTTTTGAAAACTGGTTCGCATTTTAATTAATTCTTAATTATGCTGTCTATGTTGTCAGAACCCAGAATGATCCTTAACTTCGCGAGGACATTCTTTAAAATAGAATGCATTGAGACTGAATGGTGTTAGGCTGAAAATCTAAAACAAATCTAAACAAATCAAATTCAAGTTCTATTACCATTCAACCATACAGCCGAACACAGCAGCATTCCTCTGGTGCCAAGGTGCAAAGCATACACAGCACATGAATCAAAATAGTGAGCAACAAAATAACATGGTTACGCAAAAATAAAAAATAAAACGTACATGTATATATCCCAAGTTCCTGAGCGACTCGTCCTGCAGATTGATGGTGCAGTTTTTGGCAACCTAGCCCATCATTCCACCGATTGCACTGGAGAGCAGCACCGACAGGCGAGGCCAGCCCCCAGCCAAGCACCGATGCCACGCTGCACCACCTCTGGTGTCTCCTCTCCTGGAAGCAGTTGCAGGCAAGCTGCTAGCTTGAGGCATATTCCTCGCTACAACCGAGGCAATGCAGCTTTCCCACCATCAGCCGTTCCACCAAACAAGGGTAAGATGGCGGCAGCTTCTTGAAGGCTAACCAAAGGTATTTTTTTCTTTATTAAATGTCTTTTTAATGATTACAAGACAATACTGGACTCTAGGGACTCCAGATACTGCAGGTCTACCCCATCAGTTGATTGGAGTAACTGGACAGGGTGTCGGAGAAGCTGGTCTAGGTGTCAGAGGTGCTGGACTGGGTGCAGACCTTGTGGCTTAAGATAAAGTTAAAGATTAAGCAATGCACACAAAATGGTGGAGGAACTCCGCAAGTCAGGCACCATCTATGGAACTGAATAAACAATTGACATTTCGGGCTGAGACCCTTCTTCAGGAGAAATAAAAGTTATTGCTTTCTTTGTCACATGTGCATCCAAACATACAGTGACAAGCATCGTTTGCAACAACCAATGTGCTGAACGCCAGGCTTCTGTAGCATGCCCACAAGTTACTAACTTGTACATCTTTGGCATACGGGAGGAAACCAGAGCACCCGGAGGAAACACACACAGTCACAGAGAGAACGCTCAAACTCCTTACAGGCAGCAGCAGAAATTGAACCCTGATCTTGCCTCTTAAATTCGATGTGAAGTTGGCAGCTTACTGAACTGTAGCTGTCTGACTGCACAAATGACATTCGTGCACATGCGATGCAGGCTCACACACGGAGATAATTCATTTCGCTAAGGATTTGGGATTTCCTTTAGACTTTTTCTAGCAAAACCCATCATTTTCAGGAACAAAGGACAAGATATTTCATATATAAAAACTAAAACAATTACAGTTTCCCAAAAGCATAGAAGTTAACATTAACTGCAATCTGGCAAATAAGTGACAGAGGTCAAAATTCAAATTATATTTATAATCAAATTACGTATATGCCACTGTATACAACGCTGAGATTCATTTTCTTGCAGGCATTCACAGTAGAACAAAGAAGTACAATAGAATCAATGAAAAATTACATACTAAGACGGACACATAATCAATATGCACCAGAAGTGAACATGAGTAAATACAATAAATAAATAAATAATCCTGAGAACAGGAGTTGTAAAGTCCTTGAAAATGAGTCCATGGGTTGTGGAATCGGTTCAGAGCAAGGAATGCATTAGTTTTGCTTGTAGTTTAACTAACACATTATTACGATATTACTGTATATCACCTTGTATTTTATACGACTTACTTGATGCATATGCAATGTCTCACCAGGACAGTGGGATGTGGTTTGCTTCCCGCTCCCTGTGCCGTTACACTGTATAAAGAGAGAGAGAGAATTTTCATTTTGTTATTTTAGAAAGCATCTTCACTTTACAGAATTTTATTACCGAATGTGCCGAAGACTTTTGCACAGTACTGTACATAAGTGGTGCAAAAAAGAAAGCAAAAATAGTGAGCTAGTGTTGATGGCTTCATCAGAAGCAACGTAACGATCTAATCCATGGATGAGAGGTTTCATCGTCATCATTATGTGCCGTGTCATATGACGTGGCCGATTGTGGCCTTCCCTTGACCATTATTGTTCTTGCCAAGTTTTTCTACAGAAGTGGTTTGCCATTGGCTTCTTCTGGCCAGTGTCTTTACAAGTCGGGTGACCTCAGCCAATATCAATACTCTTCATAGATTGTCTGCTTGGCGTCAGTGGTCACATAACCAGGACTTGTGATGTGCACCAGCTGCTCATACGACCATCCACCACTTCCCCTCATGGCTTCACATGACCCTGAACGGGGGGGCTAAGCAGGTGCTACACCTCGCCCAAGGGTGACCTGCGGGCTAACAGAGAGAAGGAGCTCCTTTGATAGAGATGTATCTTCACCTCCCCACCTAAAAGTTATAACATTGAAAACTACATGCACGTCATAAGTAATACATACAGTACTTACTTATTGTCCGCTATGCCACTGATGTTTAAGGCAGCAGTGAAGGCCCTCCATCTCTGGCAGTGGTCAGGGCTTCCTTCATAGCGTCCTCTCAGTTTTCAATGCTGTCAGTTATACAAGTCCCGGGTGGAGACTCAGGAATACCGTCACACTCAGATGTAGAAGGATTCTTCATTGATGTTTCCGTAAATATTTTGTTTGACCAGTCAGGGTTGTTAGCCCTGAGCTGAACCCCTGACCTGGAGGACCGGTGGATCACTCTTAGTCCGACCTTTAACCTTTGACCTGTCTTGTCTGGGTGACCCTACCAAGAGCCAAAGCATAAAGCCCTGACTCCAGCCAACATTGCTCTCTGGGTCATTGAGGCACGCAAGCCTCCAAACCCTACGTCAAGCTTGTGGTTCTCTTGGAGGATGAGTAATACATGATTCAACAAAACAGCCTGGAGTGTTTTGGAACCATTAAAAACTGCTCCTTTGTCCCAGCTATTGTGCTGCAGTATTGTTACAGCAGTTTTGTTCAGGCAGAATTTTTGAAATGTTTGAGATGTTTGGTTAGTGGCTAAAAGCAATTTCAGGTGGGTGAATGGGAGAAACATGCCTCTTGAAGAACTGATCATTTGTTCTACGGCCTTATTATTGTTATATGCACTGAGGTACGGTGAAAACCTCGGCCTGCATACCATTCACTCAGATCAATCCATTAAACAGTGCTGTGAGGTCGGACTGAGGTAAACCAGTACCAGAGTTCAGAATAATGTGAAACAGTTACAGAGGATTGCAGTGCAGGTCAACAATAAAGTGCAAGTTTGTAACGAGGCAGATCATGAGTCAAGAGTCCATCTTGTTGTACAAGATGTCTGTTTAAGAGTCTGATAACAGTGGGATAGACCCTACCCTTGAGCCTGTAAGTACTTGCTTCCTGGCTTTTGTGTCCTCTACCCAATGGGAGAGAGGAGGAGAGAGAATGTCTGGGGTAGATGGGGTCTTTGATTGTACTGTCTGCTTTAGCGAGGCAGTGAGAAGTGTTGACAGAGTCATTTCTGCATTTGCTGTGATGAAGTAACTGATGCTGTTTAATCCTAGAGTGATCCACAATGGGATGGCATTTCCTCCATTCTCTGCTAAATGGGGTCAACAAGTATTCCACGTCACTGGGGAAGGTGTGGCTCTCGGTCATTTTCATCTTCCGTCTGCTGGTGCTGGTGGTGGCGGCCGAGACCGTGTGGGGAGATGAGCAGAGTGACTTTGTCTGCAACACACAGCAGCCCGGTTGCAGGAACGTGTGCTACGACCGCTTCTTCCCCATCTCCCACATCCGGCTGTGGGTTTTCCAGCTCCTGGCTGTGACCGTCCCGTCATGTCTCATCGGGATGCATGTTTCCCAACGGAGGAAAAACAAGAAAAACATCAAAATCTTTAATCGGAATGCCGATCGGCAAAAAATAAAGATCGATACCTCTCTCCTTTGGACATACCTGGTGAGCCTCGTGTTCAAGATGTTATTTGAAGGCAGCTTTATGTATTTATTCTACTGGATCTACGAAGGATACCAGATGGTTCGACTAGTGAAGTGTAGCGAATATCCGTGCCCTAATACAGTTGACTGCTTCATTTCCAGACCAACCGAGAAAACCATTTTTACCGTGTTTATGCTGGTGACCTCAGCTCTGTGCGTCACGCTGAACGTGGCAGAACTCTTATTTCTGATTGTTCGTTATTGCTTCATGCAATGGAAGCAACAGTGGTTTTCCTCTAAAGAAAGCAAAGAAAAGGATAGGTTATCAGCCACCGTTACTTCCGGTGATAACATCATTATGAACTTGGATATTGATTAGGAGAGCCTCTAGGAACAATCCTCTACGTGTTAGAAAAACGCTTGATTAATGAATTAAGATCTTGTACCACACACATTGTTCCCAAGATGTTATTACGAGAGGAGGGGAGTGTGCAATATAGTGGTTAACCTCTATCTTACACACATCCTATTTATTTTTGCATTGTGTTCCACCCATAACTAATGTAATTTGCTTGTTGTCTCTCAGAATCTGATTATTGTCTTTTGTTAACCTTTTATAGGTCTACAGATATGTCACCAACTATGAAATATATTTCAAAATGGTGATATGTAGAAGTTATTCATATATACATGATAGGATATATGATATATGATCCACTAGCTTCCGCATCCGGCACATAATTTTCCATAACTTCTGCCATCTCCAACGGGATCCCACCACCAAGCAAAACTTTCCCTCACCTGCACCCCCCACTGTCTGCTTTCTGCAGCGATTGCCCCCTACACGACTCCCTTGTCCATTTGCCCCTCCCCACTGATCTGGTGCTTACGGTACTTATCCTCGCAAGTGGAACAAGTGCCACACCTGCCCCTACACCTCCTCCCTCACTACCATTCAGGACCCCAAGCAGTGAGGCGACTCTTCACCTGTGAGTCTGTTAGGGTCATCTACTGTATTCAGTGGCCTCCTGTAAATCGGTGAGACCCGACGTAGACTGGAAGACCACTCCGCTGAGCACTTCTGCTCTGATTACCCGAAAAAGTGAGATCTCCTGGTGGCCACCCATCTCAATTCTATTTTCCATTTCCATTCCGACTTGTCAGTCCATGGACTCCTCTACTGCCGCGATGGGGCCACACTCAGGTTGGAGGGACAACTTTTTATATTCCGTCTGGGGAGCCTCGAACCTGATGGCATGTCTGTTGCGTGCACTATTCCTGATTTGGTCTCTGCATTGGTGAGACATGAAGTAAAACAGGGGAGCTGATTTTCCAAGAACCACTGCTCCATCTGCCACAAGCTGAACTCCTAATAGCCAAACATTTTAATTCCCATTCCCTTTCCAGTTCCATCACGTTGGTCTATGACTGCCTCTTGTGTCAAGAAGAGACCACCCTGATGGTGGAGGAGCAACACCTTATATTCCATCTAAATAGCCTCAGAGCTGTTGACATGAATATCAATTTCTCCTTCCGATAATTAAAAAAAGAGGTCTTTTCCCCTCCCCACTCATTCGCCACTCTGGCCTCCTACCTCTTCGCACCTGCCTGTCACCCCCGCCCCCCCGGGCCCCGTCCTCCTTCCCTTTCTCTTGTGGTCCGCTCTCCTCTCCAGTCAGATTCCTTCCTCTCCAGCCCTTGACCTTTCCCACCCACCTGGCCTCACCCCTCACCTTCCAGCCATCCCCCCATTTAATTCTGGCAACCTTCCCCTTCCTTTCCCATCCTGAAATGTCGACTGTTTACTATTTGCTGTAGATGCTGCCTGGCCCTCTGAGTTCCTCCAGCATTTTGTGTGTGTTGTTCTGGACTTCCAGCACCTGCAGAATCTCTCGTGTCACTAACTAAACGTTGAACTTGTTAATATGTTAAGGTGAGGACAAGTGCAATTTATCCCACTGCATCCCTAGAGCATAAGGAAACAGCTTTTATACACCACAACCACTGGGTTATCACATCCCTTAGAGTTCAAAGTTCAAAGTAAATTTATTATTGAAATACATTTCTGACACCATGTACGATTTTGTTGCCTCCACCGAGGTTCATGACAGTTTCCACAGCTGACGATGACATCAGTGCCTGGAAATCATTGACATGCACCCCCCACCCCCAGATCAGGTCCTATGTGTGTGCACTGTTGTCCACCAGCGAGTTCAGTGTACTGGAATGTGAAAAGCCTATTGTATGCGATGTGATCCCATCTCAGACTGTGCCAGACGGCTCCTGGGAAAAGACATGGCAGCAACAGCCCATGGAGTTTGCTCCGCCATTCCATCATGGCTGATTCATTATCCCTCTCAACCCCATTCTCCCTGTACCCTTTGAAGCCCTGACTAATCAAGAACCTATCAGTCTCCGGCTAAAGCAATTCCTCCTCAGCTTTGCTCTAAATGGACGTCCTTCTGTTCTGAAGCTGTCTTCTGGTCTTAGATTTCCCCACTCCAGGAAACATCCTCTCCACATGCACACTATCCAGGCCTTTCAATATTTTATAGCTTTCAATGAGATCCTTCCTCGTTCTTCTAAACTTGTTGAGCCATCAAACACTGTACACAGCAGCTGTGATCTGTACACACCAGCTGTGTGGTGAAAAAGGCACAACAGCGCCTCTTTCGCCTCAGATGGTTGAGGAAGTTTGGTATGGGCCCCCAAATGCTAAGAATTTTCTACAAGGGCACAATTGAGAGCATCCTGACTGGCTGCATCACTGCCTGGTATGGGCACTGTACCTCCCTTAATCGCAGGACTCTGCAGAGAGTGGTGCGGACAGCCCAGTGCATCTGTAGATGTGAACTTTCCATGATTCAGAACATTTACAAGGACAGGTGTGTAAAAAGGGCCTGTAGGATCATTGGGGACCCAAGCTATCCCAACCACAAACTGTTCCAGTTGCTACCATCCGGGAAATGGTACCGCAGCATAAAAGCCAGGACCAACAGGCTCCGGGACAACTTCTTCCACCAGGCCATCAGACTGATGAACTCACGCTGATTTCAGTGTACTCTGTATTACATTGACTGTTCTATTTATTATAAATTGTTATAAATTACTATGATTGTTCATTGCACATTTAGACGGAGACCTAACATAAAGATTTTTACTTCTCATGTATGTAGAGGATGTAAGAAATAAAGTCAATTCAATTCACTCCTCACTCATTAACCGTTTCATTCCCATGACCATCCTTGTGAAACTCCACTGGACCCTCTCCAGCGCCAGCACACTCTTTCTTAGATAAGGGGCCCAAAGTGCTCTCATTGCTCCAGGAAAGGTCTGACCAATGCCTTATAAAACAGCAGTAACGAAGCCAGCATCTGCCGCGTGGAGTTTGGGGATTGCTCAAGCTCTCTGTATGTTCAGAGATTAATGTTCATAAGTTCATTTCCCATTGGTATTGCTACCATAAGACAATAAAACATAGGAACAGAATTAGGCCATTCAGCCCATCGAGTCTGCTCCACCGTTCCATCATGGCTGACTTCAAGTCAAGTCAAGTCACTTTTATTGTCATTTCGACCATAACTGCTATGTACAGTACATAGTAAAAATGAGACAATGTTTTTCAGGACCATGGTGTTACACGACACAGTACAAAAACTAGACTGAACTATGTAAAAAACAATACAGAGAAAAAAAACAGCTGCACTAGACTACAGACCTACCCAGGACTGCATAAAGTGCACAAAACAGTGCAGGCATTACAATAAATAATAAACAAGACAATAGGGCAGTGAGGTGTCAGTCCAGACTCTGGGTATTGAGGAGTCTGATAGCTTGGGGGAAGAAACTGTTACATAGTCTGGTCGTGAGAGCCCGAATCTTATTATCCTTCTCAACCTCATTCTCCCTGTAACCTTTTGACACCCTTACTAATCAAGAACTTACCAACCTCCACTTTAAATACATTCAATGACTCAGCTTCCATAGCCATCTGTAGCAATGAATTCCACAGATTCACCACTTTCTGGCTAAAGAAATTCCTCATTTCTATTCTAAAAGGATGTCCTTCTGTTCTTAGCTGTGACCTCTGGTCTAGATTCCTTCTCTATGACAAACATACTGGCTGTAAGATTGACAGTTGAGCTACAAAATATACAAGACTTTGGTGGGCAGGCAGGGCTTTGGTGGGAAGACAAGGCTTTGGTGGGAAGACAAGGCTTTGATGGGCAGGCAGGGCTTTGGTGGGAAGACAAGGCTTTGATGGACAGACAGGGCTTTGATGGGCAGACAGGGCTTTGGTGGGAAGACAAGGCTTTGATGGACAGACAGGGCTTTGGTGGGAAGACAAGGCTTTGTTGGGAAGACAAGGCTTTGGTGGGCAGACAAGGCTTTGGTGAGGCTTTGGTGGGAAGACAAGGCTTTGATGGGCAGGCAGGGCTTTGGTGGGAAGACAAGGCTTTGGTGGGAAGACAAGGCTTTGATGGGCAGGCAGGGCTTTGGTGGGAAGACAAGGCTTTGGTGGGAAGACAAGGCTTTAGTGGGAAGACAAGGCTTTGGTGGGAAGACAAGGCTTTGGTGGGAAGACAAGGCTTTGGTGAGAAGACAAGGCTTTGGTGGGCAGACAAGGCTTTGGTGAGAAGACAAGGCTTTGGTGGGAAGACAAGGCTTTGGTGAGAAGACAAGGCTTTGGTGGGAAGACAAGGCTTTGGTGGGAAGACAAGGCTTTGGTGAGAAGACAAGAATTTGGTGGGCAGACAAGGCTTTGGTGAGAAGACAAGGCTTTGGTGGGAAGACAAGGCTTTAGTGAGAAGACAAGGCTTTGGTGGGAAGACAAGGCTTTGGTGGGAAGACAAGGCTTTGATGGACAGATAGGGCTTTGGTGGGAAGACAAGGCTTTGGTGAGAAGACAAGGCTTTGGTGGGAAGACAAGGCTTTGGTGAGAAGACAAGGCTTTGGTGGGAAGACAAGGCTTTGGTGGGAAGACAAGGCTTTGATGGACAGATAGGGCTTTGGTGGGAAGACAAGGCTTTGGTGAGAAGACAAGGCTTTGGTGGGAAGACAAGGCTTTGGTGAGAAGACAAGGCTTTGGTGGGAAGACAAGGCTTTGGTGGGCAGACAAGGCTTTGGTGAGAAGACAAGGCTTTGGTGGGAAGACAAGGCTTTGGTGGGCAGACAAGGCTTTGGTGGGCAGCCAAGGCTTTGGTGGGAAGACAAGGCTTTAGTGGGAAGACAAGGCTTTGGTGAGAAGACAAGGCTTTGGTGGGCAGACAAGGCTTTGGTGAGAAGACAAGGCTTTGGTGGGAAGACAAGGCTTTGGTGAGAAGACAAGGCTTTGGTGGGCAGACAAGGCTTTGGTGAGAAGACAAGGCTTTGGTGGGAAGACAAGGCTTTGGTGGGCAGACAAGGCTTTGATGGGCAGACAAGGCTTTGGTGAGAAGACAAGGCTTTGGTGGAAAGACAAGGCTTTGATGGACAGACAAGACTTTGGAGAGAAGACAAGGCTTTGGTGGGAAGACAAGGCTTTGGTGGGCAGACAAGGCTTTGATGGGCAGACAAGGCTTTGGTGAGAAGACAAGGCTTTGGTGGGAAGACAAGGCTTTGATGGACAGACAGAGCTTTGGTGGGAAGACAAGGCTTTGGTGGGAAGACAAGGCTTTGATGGACAGACAGAGCTTTGGTGAGAAGACAAGGCTTTGGTGGGAAGACAAGGCTTTGGTGAGAAGACAAGGCTTTGGTGGGCAGCCAAGGCTTTGGTGGGCAGACAAGGCTTTGGTGAGAAGACAAGGCTTTGGTGGGAAGACAAGGCTTTGATGGGCAGGCAGGGCTTTGGTGGGAAGACAAGGATTTGATGGGCAGACAAGGCTTTGGTGGGAAGACAAGGCTTTGGTGGGCAGACAAGGCTTTGGTGGGAAGACAAGGCTTTGATGGACAGACAGGGCTTTGGTGGGAAGACAAGGCTTTGATGGACAGACAGGGCTTTGGTGGGAAGACAAGGCTTTGGTGGGAAGACAAGGCTTTGATGGGCAGGCAGGGCTTTGGTGGGAAGACGAGGCTTTGGTGGGCAGACAAGGCTTTGGTGGGAAGACAAGGCTTTGATGGACAGACAGGGCTTTGGTGGGAAGACAAGGCTTTGATGGGAAGACAAGGCTTTGGTGGGCAGGCAGGGCTTTGGTGGGAAGACAAGGCTTTAGTGGGCAGACAGGGCTTTGGTGGGAAGACAAGGCTTTGGTGGGAAGACAAGGCTTTGGTGGGAAGACAAGGCTTTGGTGGACAGACAGGGCTTTGGTGGGAAGACAAGGCTTTGGTGGGAAGACAAGGCTTTGATGGACAGACAAGGCTTTGGTGGGCAGACAAGGCTTTGATGGACAGACAGGGCTTTGGTGGGAAGACAAGGCTTTGGTGGGAAGACAAGGCTTTGATGGACAGACAGGGCTTTGGTGGGAAGACAAGGCTTTGATGGACAGACAGGGCTTTGGTGGGAAGACAAGGTTTTGGTGGGCAGACAAGGCTTTGGTGGGAAGACAAGGCTTTGATGGGCAGACAGGGCTTTGGTGGGAAGACAAGGCTTTGATGGACAGACAGGGCTTTGGTGGGAAGACAAGGCTTTGTTGGGAAGACAAGGCTTTGATGGGCAGGCAGGGCTTTGGTGGGAAGACAAGGCTTTGGTGGGCAGACAAGGCTTTGGTGGGAAGACAAGTCTTTGGTGGGAAGACAAGGCTTTGATGGACAGACAGGGCTTTGGTGGGAAGACAAGGCTTTGATGGACAGACAGGGCTTTGATGGGCAGACAGGGCTTTGGTGGGAAGACAAGGCTTTGATGGACAGACAGGGCTTTGGTGGGAAGACAAGGCTTTGTTGGGAAGACAAGGCTTTGATGGGCAGGCAGGGCTTTGGTGGGAAGACAAGGCTTTGTTGGGAAGACAAGGCTTTGATGGGCAGGCAGGGCTTTGGTGGGAAGACAAGGTTTTGGTGGGCAGACAAGGCTTTGGTGGGAAGACAAGGCTTTGGTGGGAAGACAAGGCTTTGATGGACAGACAGGGCTTTGGTGGGAAGACAAGGCTTTGATGGACAGACAGGGCTTTGGTGGGAAGACAAGGCTTTGGTGGGAAGACAAGGCTTTGATGGGCAGACAAGGCTTTGGTGGGAAGACAATGCTTTGGTGGGCAGACAAGGCTTTGGTGGGAAGACAAGGCTTTGATGGGCAGACAGGGCTTTGGTGGGAAGACAAGGCTTTGATGGACAGACAGGGCTTTGGTGGGAAGACAAGGCTTTGTTGGGAAGACAAGGCTTTGATGGGCAGGCAGGGCTTTGGTGGGAAGACAAGGCTTTGGTGGGCAGACAAGGCTTTGGTGGGAAGACAAGGCTTTGGTGGGAAGACAAGGCTTGGATGGACAGACAGGGCTTTGGTGGGAAGACAAAGCTTTGATGGGAAGACAAGGCTTTGGTGGGCAGACAGGGCTTTGGTGGGAAGACAAGGCTTTAATGGGAAGATAAGGCTTTGGTGGGCAGGCAGGGCTTTGGTGAGAAGACAAGGCTTTGGTGGGAAGACAGGGCTTTGGTGGGAAGACAAGGCTTTGGTGGGCAGACAAGGCTTTGGTGGGAAGTCAAGGCTTTGATGGACAGACAGGGCTTTGGTGGGAAGACAAGGCTTTGATGGACAGACAGGGCTGGTGGGAAGACAGACAAGCTCATGGAATTACAACTTCCATGTGCAGTCAAGACTTCTACACAAGTGAATGTGATCCATTTTCTTCAGCTCCTGAGGTGGTTCTGATTCCTGGATGTCAAGTCCAGAAACTGGTCAACTGGACGGTATGTTAGATGAATGCACAACCATTTTGTCATGCCTGTTTGGTAGGTGGGAGTTTGGTGACTCATTCCACAGGATGTGATCTTATCTCAGACTTCTGTCCATTAAAACAATTACAATATAATCTTGGATTACAATATTGTGTCCGCTGGACTAAACTCTAATAAACTGACTTTACTGGAATTAAACTTCTGCTAATGACCTTGTCTGATCCTGGCAGCTGGAAAACTACAGGAAAGATTGAGAACCTGGTGAGCAAAACCTCTGGTGCGATATCCTGAAAACGGTTTACTGTCTGGCAATATTTGGAACATATTTCTTTCTTTCCTTTCGAATCTTTTTATTATTATTATCCAAAATAACAAGATTACATCGAAGTAGGTGACACAATGTCTCAAAGGAAAAAACATCATCTTAAAGATTGAAAAATATGGTGACACAGATAAAAGAAAAGAAAAAAACCCCTACTAAAGCAAAGCAAAGTGAGAAAAAAAACCCATTCGGTGTTCAACCCCGGAGCCGTGCGTCATACAAAAAGCTTCTAATGATAAACATCAAACCGCCAGCAAAAAAAAATTTACAATTAGATCATGGAGGAAATCTATTAATTAACTCAAATGGTATTAACGAGCAAATGAACCCCACCTTTTCTCAAAATCAAACATAGGTTCAAAGGTTCGACTTCTAATTTTCTCCGAACTAAGACATAACATCACTTGAGAGAACCATTGTGACAGAGTGGGAGCCGACATATCCTTCCACTTCAACAGAATGGCCCGCCTAGCTATCAACATGACAAACGCAATAACATGTTGGTCAGACAACGAAATACCACGGATATTTTGAGGAATTATTCCAGCAACATTTTTCATGTCTCATGATAAAAGCGTTGGTCATTTTGGACTGATATGAGGAGAAATAGTTTTATGCAGAGGGATGAGTTTGAGGCCTAGTGATTGGGGTCCCATCATTGACGAGTCTGGAGTCAAGACCTGGAGTTCAAAGTTTAAAGGAAATTTATTAACTGACTGAATTTATTAAATTTATCATTGAACCATATACAACTCTGAGATACATGTTCTTGCAGGCGTTCACAGTAAATACAAGAAAAACATTAGAATCAATTAAAGACCACACTCAACAGGCCAATGTACAAAAGACAACGAACTGTGCAAATACAAAAAGAAGAAAAAAATGAAATAATAGTAATAAATAAATAAGTAATAAATATTGGGAAGATGAGATGAAGAATCCTTGAAAGTGAGTCCATAGGTTGTGGGCAACACGAGTGAATCTACAGACGCTGGAAATAAATAAAAACACAAAATGCTGGCAGAACTCAGCAGGCCAGACAGCATCTATGGGAGGAGGTAATAACGACGTTTTGGGCCATAGGTTGTGGGAATAGTTTAGTGGTGAGTGAAGTTATCCCCTCTGGTTCAGGAGCCTGACGGATGAGAGGTAATAACTGAACCTGGTGCTGTGGGTCCTGTGGCTCCTGTCTCTCCTTCCCATTGGCAGCAGCGAGAATAGAGAACGTCCAGGATAGAGTGAGTTCTCATTCATCATTATCAGAGAACCCTGAGGTCAATAGAATCCTGCCGGTCAACTGGAAGTCTGGAACTCGAGGCCTGATGTGCAGAGCCCTGAGTCAAAGACTAATGTCTGTGAATCCGTGAGACTGCTGGAGCTGGAGGCCAAAGAACACAGCCTATCCTGGGGATGCAGTCCTGTGTGTGTGGGTGGGTAGGTGGGTGCGAGGAACGGGGCTTGTTTTGCTGTGGTTGTGTTCTGTGTTGATCTACCAAGCATTGTGGGCATGCTACGTTGGCGCCGGAGTGTGTGGTGATATTTGTGGGCTGCTCCCAGGCTGTGGAGGTTGTTAATACAAACACCGCATTTCACTGTATGTTTCAATGAACACGTGGTAAGTAAATGAACCTGCATCTGAATCAGAATCGGAATTTTCTACCAATGGGTACTCAGTATTGTTGATGATATTCAGGAATGGGATTGGTGGAGATTTAGACTCTACACTAATCATAGAGATTGGGTGGGCAAGTGGATCAGTTTGAATATTAGGAATGATCATATTAGATCTTGGGGTTTACAAGGATGTTGCTGGGTCTGGAGGACCTGAGTAATAAAGGAAAGATTAAATAGGTTAGGACTTTATTCCTTGGAACACAGAAGATTGAGAAGAGATGTGACTGAGGTATACAAAATTATGAGGGGTGTGGATAGGGTAAATGCAAGCAGGCTTTTCCCACTGAGCTTGGGCGGAACTACAACCAGAGGTCATGGGTTAAGGGTGAAAGATGAAAAGTTTAGGGGGACATGAGGGGGAGCTTCTTCACTCAGAGGGTGGTGAGAGTATGGGAGGAGCTGCCAGCGCAAGTGGTGCATGTGAGCTCGATTTCAACATTTAAGAGAAGTTTGCATAGGCACATGGATGGTAGTGGTATGGAGGGCTATGGTTTGGATGCAGGTTGATGGGAGTAGGCAGTTTAAATTGTTTGGCATTGACTAGATGGACTGAAGGGCCTGTACTTTCCTATGACAGGCTGAAGGGTTCTTATGATAGCTTCCTGCTCCCACTATATTCATTTCTTCTGATGAAAAGTCTTTGACAAGAAACGTTAACCCTTTTCATTTCCCACAGTTGCTGCCTGACCTGCTCAGTATTTCCAGCCATAATTGATTTTATTTTAGATCTCTAGCTTCTACAGTTTTCTGATTTTCATTTTTATGTCTTTAAAAGTTTAAAAAGATGGGGTGGCATGGCAGTGCAGTGGTTGGTGTAACACTATTACAGTGCCAGCAACCTGGATTCGATACCAACACTGTCTGTAAGGAGTTTGTACATTCTCCCCGTGACCGCGTGGGTTTCCTCCCACAGTCCACAGACGTTCTGGTTATGTGGTTGTAATTGGGTGGCATAGGTTTATTGAACTGGGATTGCCTGTTACCCTGTTGTATCTCTGAAAAAGTTTCTGAACATTAATTTCAACAGAACAAGTGATCTTACAGAAGTATTTTTAATGCCTCTACCTAAACCAATCAAATTACATGAAAAAGCACATCTACGTGAAATACTGTTGTAGGAAATCAGCATCCATCATCAGAGATCCTCACCACCCAGGCCGTGCTCTCTTCTCACTGCTGCCATCAGGTAGAAGGTACAAGAGCCTCAGGACTCACACCACCAGGTTCAAGAACAGTTACTACCCCTCAATCATCAGGCTTCTGAATAAAAGGGGATAGTTACACTCATTCCCCCCATTATTGAAATGTTCCCACAAACAACAATCTCATTTTAAGGACTCATTACCTCATGTTCTCATTATTTACTGCTATTTATTTTTATTTGCGTTTGCACAGTTTGCTGTCTTCTGCACTCTGGTTGATCTTTCACTGATCCTGTGATTGTTATTATGCTATAGATTTATTGACTATGCCCGCAGGAAAAGAAACTCAGGGTTGTATATGGTGATATATATGTAGGTTGATAATAAAATTTACATTGAACTTTGAACTTTTAAATGTCTTCTTCAAATAGTAATTACTATTTCAGTACTAATTGTTATCTGTTATAAAGTGACTGATGCTGTTTATTCCTAGGATAATCCAAAATGGATTGGGACACCCTTCAAAGTTTGCTGGATGAAATGAACAAGTATTCCACGTCACTGGGGAAGGTGTGGCTCTCGGTCATTTTCATCTTCCGTCTGCTGGTGCTGGTGGTGGCGGCCGAGACCGTGTGGGGAGATGAGCAGAGTGACTTTGTCTGCAACACACAGCAGCCCGGTTGCAGGAACGTGTGCTACGACCGCTTCTTCCCCATCTCCCACATCCGGCTGTGGGTTTTCCAGCTCCTGGCTGTGACCATCCCGTCATGTCTCATCGGGATGCATGTTTCCCAATGGAGGAAAAACAAGAAAAACATCAAAATCTTTAATCGGAATGCCGATCGGCAAAAAATAAAGATCGATACCTCTCTCCTTTGGACATACCTGGTGAGCCTCGTGTTCAAGATGTTACTTGAAGGCAGCTTTATGTATTTATTCTACTGGATCTACGAAGGATACCAGATGGTTCGACTAGTGAAGTGTAGCGAATATCCGTGCCCTAATACCGTTGACTGCTTCATTTCCAGACCAACCGAGAAAACCATTTTTACCGTGTTTATGCTGGTGACCTCAGCTCTGTGCGTCGCACTGAACGTGGCAGAACTCTGCTACCTAATTGTAAAATATTGCTTTGTTCAGCTAGAAAATCTTGTTTCCCTGCACTAGAGAACTGTACAAAGGCCTAAAGGTCAAAGAACTACCATTCCTTCCTCAAGCAAAAGGTGATGTTGACTGCTGAGATAGAACTACCGTTTTCCCCATAAAATTTAGCATTTTCTTCAGTGAGATTGTTACATAAAATATGTTTCCCTCATATTTTGATGAATTGAGATTAGATCCAAAATCTGAATTGCTGGTAGACATTTTGCAGCAGCTCGTCATTGGACCCAAGCAAAGTATTTTGCTGTATGTTTTGATGTAGGTATATGTGACAGATAAAGCTAATCTTTAAATCTTCATCTAGTTACTGATGCAGACTCTTTAATTCTAGGTTTATTTATTTTCTTGAACGTCCCCTGATGCCAGTTCAGTGGGATTTAAACTCAAGCCCCTGGACTACTGATGTTGAACTGTGGATGCCAACTGTCTTCTGAAAACTTTGAGACGTTGTTGGCATTAACAATCGATACAACCTAAGGGTGAGCTGCAGGCAGCCCGTAAGTGTCGCCACACATTCCAGCGCCAACGTGGCACATTCACAATGCTTGGCAGGGGAACACAGAAGGCAACAAGCAACAAGCCATCTGCAGTAACAAAAGCCCCGTTCCTCCCTCCCATGCACACGTTCTCCAGTCTCCAGGCTTCAGCCATCAGACTTTAAATACATTGTTTTCATATAAACTTTATAGTTTTGTATAACTTTGGTTAGGTCACCCCTGGGGTTCCGGTCACCCCATTACAGGAATGATGTGGAGGCTGTTGGAGTGGGTGCAGAAGAGGTTTATCAGGATGCTAACTAGGTCAGAGGGCATGAACTATCAGGAAAGTGTGAACAATCTGGAATATCGGAGGCTGAGGGGTGACCTGACAGAGTCATAAGAGGCAGGGATAAGGTAGAAAATCAGAAACTCTGTCCCAGGGATCGTTATGTGTCATGTTGTATGATGTGGGCAGTCATTGTCTTTCCATGACCATGATTGTTCTTGGCAAATTTTTCTACAGAAGTGGCTTGCCATTGCCTTCTTCCGGGCAGTGTCTTTACAAGATGGGTGACCCCAGCCATGATCAATACTCTTCAGAGATTGTCTGCCTGGTGTCAGTGGTCGCATAACCAGGACTTGTGATGTGCACCAGCTGCTCATACGACTGTCCACCACCTGCTCCTGTGGCTTCACGTGACCCTGATCGGGGGCTAAGCGGGTGCTACACCTTGCCCAAGGGTGACCTGCAGGTTAGCAGAAGGAAGGGGCACCTTACACCTTCTTTGGTAGAGACGTATCTCCACCCCATCACTCCAGGTTAGAAGTGTCAAAATCTAGAGAGATTAGCTTAACGGTGAGAGGGGGGCAAGTTTAAAGGGTATGTGTGGGGCAAGTTTTTTTACTGAAGAGTGCTGATTGCTCAAACACACTTCAGGGTTAGTGGTAACAGTGTAAACAAATGCAGTACTGGTCTTTCAGAAGCTTTTAGACAGGCACATGATTATCTGGGGAACGGAGGAAAATGGATTACTGTATGTGCAATCAACAGGGATTAGTTTTTTTGGCATCATCCTCGACACAACATTGTGGGCCAGAGGGTTCTGGGCTGTGGTATGTTATATGTTTAGAGTATCTAACCTTCACTATTGTTCATGAGTCCCATTATTGTCCAGCTTTGTTTCACTTTGTCCAGCCCATTACCGATGTTCTGGGAGCTAAATTATAAACACGTGCACCCAAACTGCAGGATTGGTACTCCTTTTATTTCAGTACATCACAAGTGGCTGCTTCTGCTGTGCTTAAATCCGGTGACTTTTCCTGATCATGGTGACTGTCCCTGCGGTAAGCTTCTGTAAGAGATGTAGGAGCTTAAATGAGTCAAAGTAATGGCAACGCGCCATCTATCAAATAGAACAAAGCCAGAAGGTGACAACAGAAACTGGTTTGAACAAGAAACTGGTTGAAACTGGGCATGACAAGGCACAGAAGACATCATGGTCATCCACTGCGACCGAGGAAGACCCCAATCTTCATACCACTGGACCCAATCTTCAAAGTGAATTGGGAATGTAGTGAATGAGATTATAATCAGATCTAACTTGGAAATTCTCTGACTGGACCACAACCTTGTCATTCACCCCCGCCAACCCCCCCCCCCCCCCCACCCCAATCAGGGTTATGTGAAGCCATAGGGGCAGGTGGTGGATGGTCATATGGTACACATCACAAGTCCTGGTTATGTGACCACTGACACCAGGCAAACAATCTCTGAAGAGAATTGCTAACGGCTGGGGTCACCCATCTTGTAAAGACACTGCCCAGAAGAAGGCAATGACAAACCAGTTCAGCAAAAAAACTTTGCCAAGAACAATCATGATTATGGAAGACCATGATTGCCCACGTCATACAAATATGACATGGCACAAAAAATGATGATGTCATATGACACGGCACATAATGATAATGATGACTGCCAGAGTAGTGTAGATGGCTGGTTGATAGTTGGCATGGATTTAGTAGGCAGACGCTGTCAAACCCATGATCAGCGAGTCCTGGGGCGGAAATACCCAGATGTCTGTGAAGCCTAATGTCTGAATGGAGAGAGTCTGGGACCAAGGAATAGAGGCCGAGCAACTGCCTGTCCTGGGGTAGGAGGCCTGGCTGTGTGTGTGAGTGGGTGGAAAAGAGGCTTCTTTTGCCGTTGTTGTTGGTCATGTTGATCTGCTGAGCACTGTGGACATGCCAGTGTAAGCAGCAACATTGCAAACTGTCCTCAGCACCTCAGTCTGCTCCTCCATTTCATCACGGCTGGTCCGTTTTCCCTCTCAGCCCCAATCTCCTGCCTTCTCTCCATATCCCTTCACACTCTGACTAATAAAGAATCTATCAACCTTAAATATACCCGATAACTTGACCTCCACAGGTATCTGTGGAAACAAATTCCACAGATTCATCACCCTCTGGCCAAAGAAATTCCTCCACATCTCCATTTGACATGGACGTCCCTCTGCCCTGACGCTGTGCCTTCTGTACTAGACTCCCTCACCAAGGGAAACACCCTCTCCACATCCAGTCTATCGAGGCCTTTCAACATTCCTCCCTCAATCTTCTGAACGTCCTTGGGTTGTGTTGGTTGTTAACACAAACAACACATTTCACTCTATGTTTTGATGTGCATGTCATAAATAAATAAATCTGAAGTCATAGAGTCATAGAAAATTTCAGTGCCCTTCAGCCCATCTAGTCCGTGCCAAACCATTTAAACTGCATACTCCCACCAAGGTGCACCTGGACCATAACCCTCCATACCCCTCCCATCCACGTACCTATGCAACCTTCTCTTAAACGTTGAAACTGCGCTCGCATGCACTGCTTGTGCAGGCAGCTCGTTCCACACTCTCTTCAGCACCTTCTGAATGAAGAAGTTTCCCCTCATGTTCCCCTAAACTTTTCACCTTTTGCCCTTGACCCATGACCTCTAGTTGTGGCCCCATCCAATCTCAGTGGAAAAAGCCTACTTGCATTTACCCTCATGATTCTGTGCACCTCTGTCAAATCTGCTCTCAATCTTCTACATTTCAAGGAGTTTTGCTTCTATGCTGTGTTATTCTATGACTATATCTCACATAAGAAGTTTATCCATTGGTCTACTTTAGTGAGAAAGTTCACGTTGTACTGAGCAGAGTGTCAGGGGAAACCCTATGTCCTGCCATGGAGGGGATGCACTCTATGATCTTCGGTGCCATGAACCTCCGCGGTTCTACAATCCCCTGAATTTTGAACTCACCTCAATCATTTCGGATCCCTGCACCTCCTGTATGTGCTGAAAGTTTGGCAGTTTGCACACTAGCTTCCCACCTTCCATCAGAACTGTGCACTGTGCAAGAAAAATCATTGTAAGTGTGTGCAATGCACGCGGTAAGTCCTAACTTGCAGTCAGGAAAGAGCTGAGAGGTGAATGTGTTGTGCCATTTGCAGGTTAGCACAAATCTGTGTTTGTAAACAACATGGGACATCGACAGACCCTCAAGTCTGACCCACTGTTGTTCAGTTAATTCCCCACATACTCTTCAGAGTCTAAACATCTACCGATCCAGGCCTTGAAGAAGTCTAACAATGGAACATTCTTGCCGAGGAGAGTTTGGAAGTTCATAACCCTCTGAACAAAGAAATTTGCCCTGGCTGTTTTAAGCAGCTCACTCCTCATCCTGAACCTGTGACCCTTTGTCACGTTCCTGGAAACCCTTATTCTGGATGGTCCAGAGTGGGGAAACTACCTGTCAGCATCAGATCCTCGCAGAATACATTTCTGTTTGAGGAGAGTGTTGAGTAGGTTACAGTGGGACATCGACAGGATGCAGAGCTGGGCTGAGAAATGACAGAGTTCAACCCAGAAAAGGGTGAAATGATGCGCTTTAAAGGGTTGAATACCAGATTAATGGCAGGATTCTTAGCAGTGTGGAGGGACAGAGAGTCTTAGGCTGCATGTCCATAGATCCCTCAAAGTTGCCGCTCAAGTTGATAGGGTGGTTAAGAAGGTGTATGGTGTGTAGGCCTTCGTTAGTTGAGGAACTGAGTTAAAGAGTTGTGAGGTAATGTTGCAGCTCCTTAAAACACTGTTTACACGAAGGCGAATGCAACGTTGGCATTCATTTCTAGAGGTATAGAATATAAGAGCAGGATGTGATGTTGAGGCTCTGTAAGGCACCTGTGAGCCACACTTGGAGTATTCTGGGCAGTTTTGGTCTCCTTATTTTATATACTGACATTGGAGAGGGTTCAGAGAAGATTCATGAGAATGATTCCAGGAATGAAAGAGTTACTGTATGGAATGTCTGGCAGCTCTTGGGCTGTATTCCCTGGAGTTCAGGAGAATGAGAGGGGATCTCATAGAAACATTCTGAATGTTAAAAGGCCTGAACAGATTAAATACGGTAAAGTTATTTCCCATGGTAGGGGAGTCTAGGACAAAAGGGCACAACTTCAGGATTGCAGGATGTCCATTTAGAAAAGAGATGCAGAGAAATTACTTTAGTCAGAGGGTGGTAAACCTTTGGAACTTGTTGCCATGAGCAGCTGTGGAGGCCAAGTCATTGGGTGTATTTAAGGCAGAGATAGATAGGTTCTTGATTAGCGAGGGTATGGGGAGAAGGCAGGGGAGTGGGGATGACTGGAAGAACTGGATCAGCCCATGATTGAATGGTGGAGCAGACTCGATGGGCTGAATGGCCTACTTCTGCTCCTATATCTTGTGGTCTTATTTTGTGTATGTTTTGCTTGGATTTCCAGCATCTGCTTGGAATATTGTGTTCAGCTCTGGTTGTCACTTTGTTATGCAAAGGATAAGGAAACTTTAGAGAGGAGTTTACAGAGGAGATTTACCAGGATGTTGTCTGGATTAGAGAGCATGTTTTAAGAGGATACGTTGAGTGAGCTAGAGCCTTTCTCTGTGGAGTGAAGGAGGGTGAGAGGTGACATGATAGAGGTCTGTAAGAAGATTAGAGGCATTGGTGGAATGAGCTACCATCACCTTTGTCCCAGGACAGAGTGGCTAATATTTGAAGATGTAGTTTTAAGGTGATTAGAGGAGAGATGAGAGGTAGTTTTTCTACAGAGTGGCGGGTGTATGGAATGCACTGCTATGGGAAATGTTACAGGTAGAAACATTATAGAGTTATAAGAGACTCTTAGATAGACATGTGGATGAAAGAACATGGAGGGGCACGTAGGAAGGAAGAGTTAGAGTGATCTTGGAGTAGATTTAAAGGTCAGCACAACTTTGTGGGCTGAAGGGCCTGCATAGAGGGCAAGCTGGAGCACAGGCAGAGGTTGGTTATGGGGGGCAATGGTGGAAGTAGATGAAATAGCGGTGCTTAAGATGCTGTTACATGGACACAAGAATATGCAGAGATTAGAGCAGGGGTTCCACTGACTCCTTGGTTACTGATGAGGCTCCTCGGGATATGGGTCATGGACAGACAGAATAGAATTTGTTTTGTTTGGTATCATGGTTAGCATAGACATTGAGGGCTGAGCAGCCTGTTCTTGTGCTGTATGGTTCTTCATCCTCCGAGTGAGGAAGCTGAGGTGAAATTACTGGTGCCTGGAAGCTGAGGGTCAGGTTTTCAGAGGCAAGACGTATTCCAGGAAGCAGTCACCCAACTTGCATTTAATAATGTTCTTGATGCACAAATTCCTTGCTTTGTCCACAGATCCCTCAAAACTGCTCCCCAGGTTGAGAGTGTGGTGTGTTGGCTTTCATTAGTCAGAGGATCGAGTTCAAGGGAAGAGAGGTAACTTTGCAGATCTATAAAACCTTGATTAGACCACGCTTGTGTTCAGGTCTGGTCGCCTCATTATAGGAAGGATGTGGAAGCTTTAAAGAGGTTGGAGAGAGGATGCTGCCTAGATTAGAGAGCACATTCCATGAGGATCAGTTACCCATGATAGAACAACTAGGAATCAGATGAAAATACCTTTATCTTTTTGCCATCCATGCTGGTGATATCAGCCTCTTTGCCAATGGTAAACTCATTGGTGACCGACTGATGGGGGGTTTTGGTTGTCACGACAAAGCTGTCCCCAGTTTGTTTGATTTCAATGGTAGGTTTGATATCTTTTCCAATCTTAATCGTGTCTTCTGAAATAGCTGTAAAAATGTACAAGTCAAACTGGAGTGAGATATCGTCGTTACAATCGTAGGTTAAATGTTGATTACGGAATTGAGGGGGTTGGTAGGATGGTGCTGAGGGAAGGGGCTTCAGACCATTCAATCATGATTTTGGAGGAGAAACACCTCATATTTCATCTGGGTAGCCTCCAGCATCGATGGCAGGAACTTCGATCTCTCTAATTTTAAGTAATTTCTCTCCCCCTTTCTCTCTTTTTCCATTCCTCATTCTGGCTTCCCTCTCACCCATTTTCTTCACCTGCTCATCACCTCCTTCTTATGCCAATCTCCTCCCCTTTCTCCCATGGTCCACTGTCTTCTATCGATTTCTTTTTGTTCAACCCTTTATCTTTTCCACCTCTCACCTGCCAGCTTGTTCTTCCCCTTCCACCTCCACCAACTTATTCTGGCTTCTTCCCCTGTCCTTTCCAGTCCTGATGAAGAGCTGGCCCGAAACGTCGACTGTTTGTTCCTGCCCAACCCGCTGAGGTCCCCTCCAGGATGTTGCGTCTGTCGCTTGGATCAGGCAACACTCATTTGTCAAGTGACGCCCGATGTTTACCTACCTTGTTACTTTCTGTTGGGCATCTGTGGAAGGAGCAGATGTGTGCGATAATTAAGAGTTAGGATCAGGCACAGAGCAGTGATAATGGTTCATTGGTGCCCCATCACCACAGTACCCGCCACGTACAAACTGCATTATAGCAATTCACCATGTCTTCCCCATCACCTCTTCCACCAAGGACAAGGGCAGGAGGTGCATAGGACCACCATTAGCATGGACAAGAGGCACAGAAGGTTGGGTCCCACACCACCAGCTTCAGGAACAGTTATTTCCTCCTGAACCAGCATGGATAACATCACTCACTTCAACACTGAACTGATTCTGCAACCTACAGACTCATTTTCAAGGACTCTACAACTCATCTTCTCAGGACTTTCTTATTTGCACAGTTTGTCTCCTTTTGCACATTGTCGCTTGTCAGGCTTTGCCTGCTTATGTAAGGTTTTTCGTAAAATTCTACAGTATTTCATTTTTCCTGTGAATGCCTACAAGAAAATGAATCTCAATGGTACTTCAATAGTAAATTTACTTTGAACTTTGAACCTACAGCCGGTTCCCCACTAGCACTCACATCGTTCTGACTTAGAGATTTGTCACCAGTTCCAAATCCTGGGTTTAAATCTGGGAACTGTGTCCATAAAGTGACTGTGGGAGCACCTTCACCAGTGGTTCAAGGGGAGGCTCGATATCAGATATCAAGGGTAATAAATATATGTTCAGACTGCTTATCCAATCTGTAGCTGGTTCACAAACCGTCTCAGTGAATATTTGATCAGTTCTGTCTGGGGTGTAAGATCATAAGATAATGGAGCAGAATTAGGCCATTTGGCCCATTGAGTCTGCTCCACCATTTTATCAAGGGTAATCCATTTTTTCTCTCAGCCCCAATCTCCTGTCTTCTCCACATGTCCCTTCATGGCCTGACTAATCAAGAATCTATCAACTGGACTTAAATATGCTCAAAGATTTGTCCTCCACAGCTGCCTGTGGCAAGGAATTCCACAGATTCACCACTCTCTGGCTAAAGACTTTACTCCTGATCTCCGTTCTAGATGGATGCCTCTCTGTTCTGAGGCTATGTCCTCTAGTCTTAGACTCCCCCATCATAGGAAGCATCCTCTCCACCTCCACTCTGTTGAGGCCTTTCAACATTTGATAGGTTTCAATGCTTCCCCCCTTATTCTTCTGGATTCCAGTGAGAAGAGGCCCAGAGCCATCAAACGTTCCTCATAAGACAAGCCTTTCGATCCTGGAATCATTTTTGTAAACTCCCTTTGAACCCTCCCCAATGTCAGCACATTCTTTCTTAGATAAGGGGCCCAAAACTGCTCACAATACTCCAAGTGAGGCCTCACCAGTGCCTTATAAAGTCTCAACATTACATCCTTGCTTTGTACTCTAGTCCTAGTATTCAGCTAGTGAACGGTTTGTGTGACATTATTACGGCACAAGCAAACCTGGTTCAATCTCTGTCACTGTCTGTAAAGGGTTTCTACGTTCTCTCTCTGACTGTGTGGGTTTCTTCTGGGAGCTTCAGTTCCCTCCCAAATTCCAAAGATATTATGTATTTAATATTTAAGTAATGGTTTGAATAAATCCCTCCTACCTACATCATGTCCATATCCCTCCATCTTCCTCACATTCATGTGCCTATCCAATAAAGTATTTGCCTCTACCACCGTATCAGGCAGCACATTCCAGGTATCTACGACTTTCTGGGTAAAAAACTTACCCCTCACATCCCCTTTGAACCTACCCCCTCTCACCTTCAATGCATGCCCTCTGGTATTAGATGTTTCAACCCTGGGAAACAGATGCTGTCTGTCCACTCTATCTGTGCCTCTCATAATCTTATAAACCTCTATCAGATCTCCCCTCAGCCTTTGCCGCTCCAGGGAAAATGACACAAGTTTATCCAGCCTCTCGTGATAGCACATCCCCTCTAAACCAGGCAGCGTCCTGGTAAACCTCTTCTGCGCCCTCTCCAAAGACTCAAAAACCTGCCTATAGTGAGGCAACCAGAACTGTATGCAATACTCCAGATGTGGCCTAACCAGAGTTCTGTAAAGTTGCAACATAACCTCTTGACTTTTGAAGTTAATGCCCGACTAATAAAATCAAGCTTTGCATAAGCCTTCTTAGTCACCATAAAGAGCCTACCACGTGGTAAGTGTGCCCCTCACTAAAAGTAAACTCAAAGTTAGACCAGCATTTTGGACTCTGAATCATTATGCAGCCTCCTCTACATTTGCAAGACTTGTTATAAAATGGGGGACTGATCTGTTGAGTGTCTCCGCACCATCTGCCACAAGTGGGACTTCCAGTGTCAAACATTCCACTCCCATTCCAACGTGTTGGTCCACGGTCTCCTCTTTATGCCGAGATGAGGCCACCCTCAGGGTGCAGGAGCAACATCTGGGTAGCCACCAACCTGATGGCATGAACATCGATTTCTCCTTCTGGTAAAATAATTACCCCTTTACCCCCCACTTCCTCTATTCTCTACTCTGACCTCTTCTCACCTGCCTATCACCACCCCTGGGTCCCCACCTCTTTCCCTTTCTCCTATGGTCCACTCTCCTCTCCTATCAAGTTCCTTCCTCTCCAGCCCTTTACCTTTCCCACCCAGCCTGGCTTCACCTATCACCTTCGAGCTATCCTTCTTCCCCTCCTCCCAACCATTTTATTCTGGCGCCTTCCCCCTTCCTTCTCAGTCCTGTTGAAGGGTCTCGGCCCAAAATGTCAACTGTTTATTGATGCTGCCTGAGACTGTTTATCGTCTCCATAGATGCTGTCTGACCTGCTGAGCTCCTCCAGCATTTTGCGTGTGTAAACTTATGTCTCTGACATTCTACCTGAGTGTGGTTCCAAAAGTTCAATACAATCTGACATGCCGTTCACTGCTCAAGATGTTTAGTCTGTCCACCCCCAGTGCCTCATTACAGGGCACGCCATCTAAACAAGCAATGCAAGTACTGAACCTGCTTACTCGCAAACTCCCACTCCAGATATTCCCTCTTCTCTCCCTCCCACTGGGCAGGAGGTACAAAAATCTGAAAGCACGAACCACCAGCTTCTATCCCAGTGTTATCAGACAATTGAATGCTCCCCCAGTACAATAAACTCGACTCTTCACCTCACAATCTACCTTGTTATGGCCTAGCTGCACTGCCCCTTCCCTGTAACTGAAACACTTGACTCTGCATTCTGTTATTGTTTTCCCGTGTACTGCCCCCATGTATCGACGTGGTGAAACGATCGAGGTGGCTGGCGTGCAAAGCAAAGTTTTTCACTGTACTTCGGTATGTACGACAACAATAACCCAATTTACCCGTGAGCTCTTCAGCCAACAGAACAGGAGGCACCATCTATATACCGTATTTTCGTTCCTCATCGATGGGTCAGCAGTGGAAAGGGAGAGCAGGTTCAAGTCCTGGTTGCCAACATCTCTGAAGATCTATCCAGAGCCCAAAGTATTGTAATTACAAAGAAGGCACGCCAGTGGCTATATTTCATTAGGGTTTTGGAGAGATTTGAGACTCTAGCATTATTTCCTCAGGTGTACCACCTAGAACATTCTGTGGAGGCACTGATGCACAGGGTTGGGAAAAGCTACAGAGGGTTTTAAGCTCAGCCAGCTCCATCGTGGGTACCACCGTCTGCACCATCGAGGACTCATCGAAAGACGATGCCTCAGGAAGACAGCATCCATCCTGAAGGACCTCACCAACCGGGACATTCCCTCTTCTCATTACTACCATCAGGAGGAGGTACAGGAGCCTGAAGACCCCTCTTCTCATCCCTACCATCAGGGAGGAGGTACAGGAGCCTGAAGACCTCTCTTCTCGTTACTACCATCAGAGAGGAGGTACAAGAGCCTGAAGACCCCACTTCTCGTTACCACCATCAGGGAGGAGGTACAGGAGCCTGAAGACCCCTCTTCTCATTACTACCATCAGGGAGGAGGGACAGGAGCCTGAAGACCCCTCTTCTCATCCCTACCATCAGGGAGGAGGTACAGGAGCCTGAAGACCTCTCTTCTCGTTACTACCATCAGAGAGGAGGTACAAGAGCCTGAAGACCCCACTTCTCGTTACCACCATCAGGGAGGAGGTACAGGAGCCTGAAGACCCCTCTTCTCATTACTACCATCAGGGAGGAGGGACAGGAGCCTGAAGACCCCTCTTCTCATTACTACCATCAGGGAGGAGGTACAGAAGCCTGAAGACCCTTCTTCTCATTACTACCATCAGGGAGGAGGTACAGGAGCCTGAAGACCCCTCTTCTCATTACTACCATCAGGGAGGAGGTACAGAAGCCTGAAGACCCTTCTTCTCATTATTACCATCAGGGAGGAGGGACAGGAGCCTGAAGACCCCTCTTCCCACTGCTACCATCAGGAAGGAGGGACAGGAGCCTGAAGACCCCTCTTCCCATTACTACCATCAGGGAGGAGGTACAGGAGCCTGAAGACACACACTCATGTTTTCAGGACAGCTTCTTCCCTTCTGCCATCATCAGATTTCTGGACAATGAACCCAGGAACATTACCTCACTATTTTTGTTTTCTATCTTTTGAAAACTTTTTAATTTCTTATTGTAGGTGACGGCATATTTTTGTTTTGCAACGTACTGCTGCCACAAAGCCACAGATGTCAGTGATAATAAACCTGATTCTGCCAAGACACTATAAATCTGGCTTAGCACCACTCTGGACCACCGGCTCAAGGCTCATTAGTGTCAGATAACAATGTCCACGACCATCCCACACACTGCTAGTTAACAGAAGAAATTGACCGAAAGATGCGTCCAGGTTGCTGACTGTACCCAGAATGGAAATCCTTGCTCCTTTCAGTGGTGATTGTCACTTACAGAGAGCTCGCATGAAGTTCTCGATGTTCTCCTGAGAGTAGACCTTCCAAGTTCCAGAAAATGCCATTCTCCCTGCCTCAGCTCACTTGCTACACGTTAGTCAGGAGAGTGTTTCACAACGTAGAGACTGGAGGGTACTGACCAGAATTTATACCCGGCCGTGTGTACGTGCATTCACATTTATTAATAATTTGACCACAGAAATGGTCTGAAGGTTCAAGTCTAATGATTAACTGAAACGTGATCAAAGTCTGTTCTCTGAACAAACATGAGTAGTTCTGGATGTAGTTAACCTAGTATTCAGTCGTATTAATTTAGAGCTGTAAGCTGGCTAACCAGCATCAGAATCTGAGATGTTATCATTGGCGCACGTTGTGAAAGTTGTGCTTTGTGGCAGCAGTGCAGTGTGATATATAACATATTTACTACAAATTACAAAGACAAATATATAAAGAATTAATAAATAGTGCAAAGGAGATTGTGTTTATGTGTTAAATTCAATCCAATTCAAATTTAATTGTCATTCAACCATACATGGATACCCATGAATACAGCCAAACGAGACAGCGTTACTGCGGGGTCAGGGAGCAAAACACAGTACCAACAGTCACACACAGCACAAAGCGCACAACATCACAATCACAGAATAAACGCGCCCCCCCCGAGCACCGCGGCCTGATGCCCAGTCGTCGCACATACAGGATCACAAACCCATACAGGATATCAGTAAAATATAATGATGCAGATTAAGCATGTATATAGTCCAGACTCCTAGCCCCCCTGAGTTCATCTCTCAACCAGTCCCAACGCCCATTTGGTGACACCGCGGCTTCGAGGCCCAGTCCTTATGTATACAAACACAGTGATGCACGGACCGTTCAGAAATCTGCTGGCAGAAGCTGTTCCTAAAACATTGAGTATGTGTCTTCAGGCTCCTGTACCTCCTCCAGGGTCTCAGTCTCTGAAGCTGACGAGCGGGCTGCCCTCAGGAGGGTGAATCCTTGGAAAGCGTCTGGATGGGGCGGGGCACCTGGTCGCGTACTACCAGCTGACCAACTGGCCGGTGTGTTCACCGAGATCTTTAACCTCTCGCTTCGGCAGTGTGTGGACCCACCTGCTTCAAGCACAGCTCCAGAGCCATGTTGAAGCTTGCTCACTGTCATGAGCCAAATCAGAGATGGTGATGAATCGTCATACAGGAGGGAGATTGAAAATCTGGCTGACAGGTGTCATAACAACAACCTCTCGGGCAACGATAGCAAGACAAGGAACTGATTATAGACTTCAGGGGAGGGAAACCAGAGGTCTATGACCCAGTCCTCATCAGAGGACCAGGGGTGGAGAAGGTTAGAAACTTTAAATTCCTGGACGTTACTATTTCAGAGGACCTGTCCTGGAGCCAGCACGCAAGTGCAATTGGGAAGAAGGCACTACACTGCTTCTACTTCCTGAGGAGTCTGTGGAGATTCGGCATGACATCTAAAACCTTGACAAATTTCTACAGGTGTGTGGTGAAGAGTGTACTGACTGGCTGTATCACAGGCTGCTGTGGAAACACCAAAGCCTTTGATTGGAAAACCCCACAAAAAGTAATGGATTCAGCCCAGTACATCATGGAAAAAACCCTCCCATTCACTGAGCATATCTGCAGGAAACACTGTCGTAGGAAAGCAGCATCCATCATCAGAGATCCCCACCACCCAGGACATACTCTCCCCTCAGGTAGAAGGTACAGCAGCCTCAGGACTCGCACCACCACATTCAAGAACAGTTACTACCCCTCAACCATCAGGCTCTTGAACAAAAGGGGATAACTACACTCAACTTCACTTTACCCCATCATTGAACTGTTCCCACAATCAATGATCTCACTTTAAGGACTCTTTATCTCATTATCTCATGTTCTCATTATTTATTGCTATTTATTTATATTTGCATTTGCACAGTTTGTTGTCTTCTGCACTCTGGTTGGTCTTTCACTGATCCTGTAATAGTTACTATTCTATAGATTTGCTGAGTACATCCACAGGAAAATGGATCACAGGGTTGTATATGGTGACATATACGTACTTTGATAATAAATTTACTTTGATTTGCCCTTGATGGCAGTAAGAGGTGGTGGGAGTCCTTAATGATGGATGCCTCCCTTTTGAGGTAGCGCCTTGTGAAGATATCCTGGATGGTGGGGAGGCTAGTGCCCACAATGGAGCTGACTGGTTTTACAACTTTCTGCAGCTTTTTCTGACCCGGTGCAGAGTCCCCATGCCTCCATACCAGACGGTGATACAATTAGTCAGAGTGCTCTCCACCTAAACTTTACTACTCCTGCAAGGTCAATGTCCTAATCCTAGTTATCGGAATTACTGGCCACTGCTTAAAGGATTTGTGGTTCACAGAAATACAAAATTCCCAGTGTCCTTAACTTTTTTAATGGATAGGAGGGAAAGTGGGATTAAAGAATTAGGTGAGAATTTTGTGCTTCATTGTTGAATTTACAGGCTGAGGCAAGAGGTAATTCACCTGGAGCCAGAGCCAAGTTTGCTGTCTGCTGCCAGTATCTCTGCTTGTTTAATCCTAGCTGCACTATCGGTGAATAACTTTAGGAGTCAAATTCCTACTGGTCAGTCACAAAACATTGAAAGGGAAGGTCACTTTCAGCACAGTGAAAGAGTGAACCGGACAGTGGAATATTGTTCTTACTAACATAGAAACAAAAGGAAAATCTTTGCCTTCATATTTAATGTTTCCTTTCATTTTTATCGGCTCTTTAATGATTCAGACTTCCATTAGTTGTGAACCAGGAACAATATAGACAAAGCTCCAGTCAATTGCTCTTCACATCTCTCCATCAGCTCCTGATATTGTGGGAAACTCTTGAAGTGTCAGATAGACCATGCAGTATGAAAGAGAAGCAGATTGTTTGTCTCAGCACTCTAACAGTTTATGCTAACCTCTACATTACTACATTTCAAAATAGCTTAGTATTAAATGTAGCAGATCATGAATTTCCATTTTGAAACAGACAGATTTATTTGATAGAAGTTACTGATTGTTAAAGCAGCCTCTAGAGCAGCTGGTGTAGGTCTAGGGAGTGAACCTTGGTGAGTTTTCACGTCTCGGCAGAGTTATTTTGTACACCTACACATGTCTCTTCCAAACACAGCAGAACCTGTCTCCCATCCTTCCTCAGGGCTGGAATTCCGGTGCAGGTCTGTGTATCCATCCCTTTCTCGACTGCAACCTCTTTCTTCCAACGTCACTTCACTTTCCCGACATCCCAGAGAACAGAGGTGGGGCAGCTGAATGGGCAGTGGATGCAGGGGCTCCCGAGGAGGTAGATATTCTGGCCTCCATTTCCAGGAAGAGTTGACTAGTTGTAACTAGGGGAAGGCAGGTCGTACCACCTGAACACTCAACAGGAGTTTGCCAACAGAACTTCCGTTAGGTGCATTCCCAACAATCCTTAAGATCATAAGATACAGGAGTAGAGTTAGGCCATTTGGCCCATCGAGCCTGATCTGCCATTTCATCATGGTTAATCCAGTTTTCTCTCAGCCCCAATCTCCTTTTTTCCTTGTATTCCTTCATGACCTGACTAATCAAAAACCTGTGAACCTTTGTAACTTGTAGGCCACATCCTTACTTCTGTTTAGGGTCTGTACACAACCCCCATCAGGGTCTTTTTACCCTTGCAGTTCCTTAGCTCTACCCACAAAGATTCAACACCTTCTGATCCTATGTCACCTCTTCCTAATGATTTGATTTCATTTTTTACCAACAGAGCCATGCCACCCCCTCTGCCTTCCTGCCTGTCCTTTTGATATAGCCGGGATATTGAACTCCCGGCTATAATCTTCTTTCAGCCATGATTCAGTGATGCCAACAACATTACATATGCCAATCTCTAACTATGCTACAAGATTATCTACTAAATTCCATATTCTGCGCTTTCAGACCTGTATTCCCCCTTTTTGATTTCGTCCGCCTTGTACATTGCAGCTCATCTTGCAAACTGCAATTTTGCCCTTTCGTCAGGCTCTCCTTGCTAGCAGTCTCACTAACACAGCCTCTGTTTGTACACTAACTGCCCCATCCTCAGCACAATCACTTCATTTCGTATCCCTTCCCCCCCCGCCAAATTAATTTAAACCCTCCCGAACAGCACTAGCATCACCCCACTTCAGGAAGGTATGTAATTAAAGCCAAGTCCATTCAATTACTTTCACTGGTAACAAGTTCCAGATGTTTAGTTTATGCAAGACTCCCTCTCACTCACTACTAATTCTGAAAGCTGACTTCTGCCATCTTAACACATTCTAAAATTTCTTCAAATTAGCTCCTATTCCACTCAAAGCTCTAAGCTATAACTTCTACATTAACTCTACAGTTAAAACATCAACAGCACTACAAACTAAAATATCATCTCCCGGAATTCAAGGCATTTCACAAAACTGGGTCTGAGCTAGAGATTCCTTGCGGTTTCAATGTCCCGCCGTTGCTAATCCTGAAAGCCTGACCTATTTTTCTAACAAACGGCAGCTGCTATTTCTTCTCAGCCTCTCCGCCACATTTGTACACTCCGACCGTGACGGCCGCTGTCTCGGAGCCATGTTTGTTCCTCACTAACAGGCAGTATCTCCCGGAGTCTTGAGAGGTGACCTGCTGGATACTGAAGGTGACGGCAGTCTTTTGGACTGAGATCTGACAGTGTTCACCGGACACCACTTCTTTGTCGTTTTTCAGCCAGGTCACCTCAGGGATAGGGTCTCCCGAAATGGTACAGGACAGGTACAGGGTCTGTAGAACACAACAAGTATTACTTTAGGGTAGTATTGAGCACAATGAGACTATAAACAATCCGAGTAGCTGCACTTTATTGTGTCAATGCAAAAGACTATTACCATCACTATTACTATTTACTATTCACTCAGTGGCCACGTCATTAGATTCCTCTTGTACCTAGTAAAGTGGCCACTGAGTGAATGTTCATGGTCTTCTGCTTCTCCAGCCTATCCACTTCAAGGTTCACCGTGATGTGCGCTCAGAGAAGCTCTTCTGCACACCATTGTCGTAAGGTGGAGTTACTTGTAATACTATCATCTTCCAGTCTGGCCATTCTACTCTGAACTCTCTCATTAACACCCACAGAACTGCCACTCACTGGATATTCTTATTTTGATTTTCACACCATTCTCTGTAAACTCTACAGACGGTTGTGCATGAAAATCCCAGGAGATCAGCAGTTTCTGAAATACTCAAACCACCCCGTCTGGCACCAACAAACATTTCACAGTGAAAGCCACTGAGATCACATTTCTTCCCCATTCTGATGTTTGGTCTGAACAACAGTTGAACCTCTTGACCATGTCTGCATGCTTTTATGCATTGAGTTGCTGCCATGTGATTGGCTGATGAAATATTTGCATTAATGAGCAGGTGTACCTAATAGAGTGGCCACTGAGTGTAAGGGGTTCTGCCATTAATAACTGTACTATTGTACTGCAGGGTGGTGGGGTGGAGACACATTTCTACCAAAGGAGGTGTAAGTTGCTCCTTCCCTCTGCTAGCCTGCAGGTCACCCTTGGACAAGGTGTAGCACCTGCTTAGCCTCCGAGCAGGGTCATGTGAAGCCATGGGAGCAGGTGGTGGATGGTTGTATGAGCTGCTGGTGCAGATCACAAGTCCTGGTTATGTGACCACTGACACCAGGCAGACAATCTCCGAAGAGTATTGATAATGGCTGTGGTCACCCATCTTGTAAAGACACTGGCAGGAGAAGGCAATAGCAAACCACTTCTGTAGAAAATCTTGCCAGAACAACCATGGTCATGGAAAGACCATGATCCCCCACACCATGCAGCATGGCACATAATGATGATGGCATACGACATGGCCCATAATGATGATGATGTCTGAGTGTAAGACTCTTTACTATTGGCAGGATCCCCGCCATTGTTATAAAACTGTTATTATTTTAGTCAGATTATTTCAGCTGTCAGACTTGTGAAGGATTCAGTTGCCACATGTTAAAAATACAATTCAAGTTGAGCAAACACGAAATCAAACACTAAAAGAATGCTCTTCAGTTTCCCTTGTAATTTGGATCAATTCAGATCTCTGAGAATTCCTACACTGCAGCCAATCAAGTAGGGGGCGGGGTGGGGTGGGGGGGGGGGGTGGAACAAGTAAATTAGAACAAGAATGAAATTGATTTGCAATTTAATTTGTATTCAAGTGATTCCTTTTCAAGGTGGCCGGGGGTTCTGTCCGAGTCTGTGATCTTCAACTCTACTCAAACTGTGGTTCTTCACAGCGGCGAGTTCCCATTCTTGGAGCTCATCAGTTGGCTGTGTTTTTGATATCTCCAGAAGCGGCCTGGAAGATGGCACCTTCGGGGTGCGGCCTAGTGTGGCCCTGTGGACCCGGTTTCTCGCCAGTGTCGTGAATCAAAGCGTTGCAGCTGTCAGAGGCCTCTGCACTTGAGTGATCACTCTCTCTCTCTCTCGAAGGCGAGTGAGAGTCTGCTGCCGATCCTCGAGTCAGGGAACTCGGAATAAACACGGCACTACAGACTGCAACATTGAAACAGTGACTGCTTGTCTCCCCTCTCGCTGAGGAGGGGGTGATATCTCTCTCTCCCTTGTTAATGAGAGATCCTGAGGGATGTCGAACTGTTGGGATGAACAGGAGTTTCTGTTGGACTGTAGGCCATGGTCTCTCTCTGGGGCTTTGCTGTTGCTGGCATGGTGGGTGGTGGGAGTGCTAGAATCAGTGGGAAGAGGGGGAGGGTTGATGATGCTTTACTGCTGCTTGTGCATGGGAGGTGGGGAGCTTTGGTGTTCCCAAGTCATTTTTCCTGTCACTCACTCTTTGGGGGTTTTCTTCTGTTTCGTGGATGTCACTGAAGAGTAAGAATTTCAGGTTGCATAGTGTTGACCTGTGGCCAAGTGGATAAGGTGTCGGTCTTGTGATCTGAAGGTCGCTAGTTCGAGCCTTGGCTGAGGCTGCGTGTTGTGTCCTTGAGCAAGGCTCTTAACCACGCATTGCTCTGTGATGTCACCGGTGCCAAGCTGTATGGGTCCTAATGCCCTTCCCTTGGACAACATCGGTGGTGTGGTCTCCCATACAACCCTGCCCAGGCCTGCAACCTGGAGACCTTCCGAGGTGCAAATCCATGGTCTCACGAGATTAACGGATGCCTATTATACTATTATTATACTGTATACATTCTCTGACATTCAATGGACCCACTGAACCATTATTACTGAATAATAAAGCATCAAAATTATGTTTTAATTTATAACTGACATTAGTATTCACAGTCACAAAGCAGGTTTCTGACAGAAAATTAAATCAGTAATGCAACAGGCAGCAGAAAGATAAAGGACAGGAGTGCAGTGTATTTCATGAAAGATTAGCTTTAGCTGTGATAATGCTGATGTTGTCATGTTGATATTTTTTTCATTTTTTACCTTGTTCTCCATGACGTTAACAACATCAGGAAGACCGTGCGACACTTTCGCTCTGTCTGAAGGAAGAAGAATGACACTGTATTTGGGTGTCCAACAGAGTTGCTGAAACAACACGTTGCAACTGATTCATTGCCGGAGTGACATGTTGGGCAGATGGAGAACTGCAACGTACACAGAATGCAGGAGGAACTCAGCAGGTCAGGCAGTGACTATGGAAATGTGTAGATAGTCAATGCTTTTGGTGAGACCCTTTATCAGGACTGGAAAGGGAGGGGGAGCCTGTCTTTGACTATCTGCATGGAAGAATGGTCACCTCACTACAGGAAGAATGTGGCAACTATAGTAAGGGTGCAGAGGAGATTTACAAGGATGTTGCCTGGATTGGAGAGTGCGCCTCATGAGAATAGGTTGAGTGAACTCGGCCTTCTCTCTTTGGAGTGACGGAGGATGAGAGGTGACCTGATAGAGGTGTATAAGATGATGAGAAGCATTGAACGTGTGGATAGCCAGAGGCTTTTTCCCAGGGCTGAAATGGCTAGCATGAGAGGGCACAGTTTTAAGGTGCTTGGAAATAGATACCGAGGAGATGTCAGGGATAAGTTTTTTATGCAGAGTGTGGTGAGTGTGTGGAATGGGCTGCCGACAACGGTGGTGGAGGCGGATACAATAGGGTCTTTTAAGAGACTCCTGGATGGGTACATGGAGCTTGGAAAAATAGAGGGCTATGGGTAACCTGAGGTAATTTCTAAAGTGTACATGTTCGGCCCAGCATTGCGCTGTAGGTTTTCTGTGTTTCTAAGAACAAGTTGTGAATGCAGAGGAAAAGATTACAAACTAACACATCCAGCCCTTTACAATTTACAATTGATTAACTTACTTTTCTCTGCAAATGCTGCTTGTCTGAAAGGCAAATAGAACAACATTAGGACATTCACAGTCATTCTACATTTTAAACTTTCGGGATTAGCTTTTTTTTCAGAAGAATATATCAGTAACATGAGACCACACACACTTTACATTTGCCACAGTTCAGTATCTGATATTCCTTCCTATGGACAACACACACAAAACTCTGGAGGAAATCAGCAGGTCAGGCAGCTTCTGTGGAGGAGATGTTCTGGGCTGAGACCCTTCTGATGTCAACTCAGGTCCTACTCCATAGAGTCACAGCAAAGAAAAAGGACATTTGGCCCATCTAATCCATGCTGAACTATTATTCTGCATAGTACCATCGACCTGCACCTGAGCTATAGCTGTTAATACTATTTTCTAAATGAAGAGAAAATTCAAAAATTCAAGGTGCAAAGTGACTTGGAAGTCTTTGTGCAGGATTCGTAAGGTTAATTTGCAGGTTGAGTCAGTGGTGAGGAAGGGAAATTCGATGTTCGGATTCATATCAAGAGAACTAGATTATAAAAGCAAGGATGTAATGTTGAGGCTTTATAAAGCACTGGTAAGGCTTTACTTGGAGCATCGTGAGCCCCTTATGCAGACGAGGTTCACGAGAATGATTCTGGGAAAGAAAGGGTTACTATATGAGGACCGATGGATGGCTCTGGGACTGTACTTGGTAGAATTCAGAAGAATGAGAGATCTCATTGAAACCCATCGAATGTTGAAAGGGTTCGATAGAGTGGATGCAGATCAGCTGTTTTCTATAGTGGGGGAGTCTAGGACCGGGGGGGGGGGGGGGGCACAGACTCAGAATAGAGGAACATGCATTTAGAATAGAGATGAGGAGGAATTTCTTTAGCCAGAGGATGGTGAATCTGTGGAATTCATTGCCAATTCACTGGCTATATAACAGGCAGAGGTTAATAGGTTCTTGATTAGACCGGGCACGAAGGGATTCGGAGAGAAGGCAGGAGGTTGGGGCTGAGAGGGAAATGGGTCAGACATGATGAAATGGTGGAGCAGACTCGATGGGCCAAATGGCCTAATTCTGTTCCTATATCTTATTGCCTTATAGTCCTCCCATCAGTTAGACATCATAGCTGGCATGGGCAAAGTCAGCTGATAAAACTGGTTTCTTTCTATTTATTTATTGAGATACAGTGTGGAATAGACCTTCTGTCCTTTCGAGACATGCCGCCCAGCAACCCGATTCAATCCTAACGTAATCATGGGACAATTTACAATGACCAATTAACCCACCAACCGATACATGATAACCGATGAGGCATTGATCATGTGGATAGTCGGAGGCTTTTTCCCAGGGCTGAAATGGTTAACACGAGAGGGCACAGTTTTAAGGTACAGGGCGTAGGTACAGAGGAGATGTCAGGGGTAATTTTTTTTACTCAGAGAACAGTGAGTGCGTGGAATGGGCTGCCGACGGATACGATACGGTCTTTTAAGGATCTCCTGGATAAGTACACGGAGCTTGGAAATATAGCTGGCTATTTATAACCTTAGGTAACTTCTAAAGTACGTACATGTTCGGCACAGCATTGTGGGCCGAAGGGCCTGCATTGTTCTGTAGGTTTTCTATGTTTCTACATCTTTGGACTGTGGAAGAAACTGGAGCACCTGGAGGAAACCTGTGTAGTTACAGGGAGAACGTACAAACCCTTTACAGACTGCAGTGGGAATTGAACCCTTGTGGCTGGTAACTGTACCATCCTTGACTTTGAAGAATGAGTCCATGATTCTATGAGTTTTCCAATAAACTATATTCTATCAAATCTCCTTTGTACTTTTATTGCCAAATGGAACACATTAGAACTGCACAAGGTGTATATATTGGCTGGATCTGATTTTACTCGGGTTGGAGGCCTCTGCACAGTTAAGGGGTGTCGGAGACAGTGACTCAGCTGCTCTCAGGCCAATAACCTTGCAGTTCAAATGCATCAGGTAAGCTAGTGAACAGAAACTTACTTCAGTGTTTGGTATTCTGTGATAGCTTCATTTAAAACTGTAAAGAAGAACAACAAAGGGAATGAGAAGACTTGTATTGAACAATAACGGGGCATCAGAATTGGAAGATGACATTCAGCTCCTGAAAGTAGTTCTGGCATTGACCACATCAGATTGAGATTCTGTTATCGATCACATGTACATCCTAACATTCAGCGAAATGTATCGTTAGTGTTAAGAACCAACACAACCAAAGGGTGCGCTGGGGGCAGCCTGCAAGAGTTATCACACATCCCAGAATCAGGTTTACTATCACCAGCGTATGTCATGAAATTTGTTGTCTTTGTGGCAGCAGTACTATACAGTACTTAATAATAGGAACAGAAGCAAGAATTACTGGAAGAATATATATATAAAATAGTAAAATTAAATAAGTAGTGCAAAAACAGAAATAAAAAAGTAGTGAGGTAGTGTTTATGGGTTTAATGTCCATTCTAAAATCAGATAGCAGAGGGGAAGAAGCTGTTCCTGAATTGTTGAGTGTGTGTCTTCAGGCTCCTGTACCTCCTCCCTGATGGTAGCAATGAGAAGAGGGAATGTTCTGGGTGATGGAGGCCCTTAATGATGGATGCCACCTTTCTGAGGCATCGCTCCTTGAAGATGTCCTGGATACTACGGAGGCTAGTGCCCATGATGGAGCTGACTGAGTTTACAATGTTCTGCAGCTTATTTCAATCCTATGCAGTGCCCCTCGCGTCCCCCCATACCAGACAGGTAGAATGCTGTCGATGGATCATCTGTAGAAATTTATTAGTGTTTTAGGTCACATACCAAATCTTCTCAAACCCCTAATGAAATATCGCCACTGTTGTGCCTTCTTTGTATCTGCATTGATACGTTGGGCCCAGGATAAACCCTCAAAGGTATTGCCACACAGGAACTTGAAATTGCTCACACTCTCCGCTTCTGGTCTATGAGGACTGGTGTGTGTTCCCTCGTCCTACCCTTTCTGAAGTCCACAATCAGCTCTTTGGTCTTACTTTCCAGTTCCAACACAGCATGCCCACAATGCTCAGCAGACAGCACAGAAGATAATGGACCCATTCAAACCAGGCACATTTGTGCGCCAGTGAGAGGAATCTCCTCCACCACTTTTTACTTATTCATTGTTGGGTCGATTTATCACACTGCGGAGTTTCATCTTTCATCCTTGGGTGCAACCCTGATGGAATACAAGGTGTTGCTCCACCACCGTGCGGCTGGCCTCATTGTGGCACAAGAGGAGGCCCTGGACCAACACACACAAAATGGGAATGGGATTCGGAATTTAAATATTTGGCCACCTGGTAACCAGATTCAGATTAATTTATTTATCAGATGTACATCGAAACACACAGTGTAATGCATCGTTAGTGTCAACAACCAACACAACCTAGCGGTGTGCTGGGCGCAGCCCACAAGTTCCGCCACACCTTCGGACCTGTCGCCTGGCACCACCAGCTGCTTTCTGCTCCTGTCCCTCAACGTGTCCAATCAGCCAGTCCTCATCGGCAGATCGGAGGTGGAGAGGGTCAGAAACTTTAAATTCCCTGGCGTTATTTTGAAGGACCTGGCCTCGGCCCAGCAGCAAGTGCAATTACGAAGAAAGCATAGCAGTGTCTCCACTTGGTTGGGAGTTTTGTGGAGATTTGGCATTACATCTAAAACTTTAACAGACTTCTATATCTGTGTAGTGGAGAGTTTATTGACTGGCTGCATCACAGCCTGGTATAGAAACACCAATGCCTTGAACGGGAAATCCTACGGTCCAGTCCATCACAGGTAAGGGCCTCCACACCACTGAGCACATCTATATGAAATGTTGTCACAGGAAAGGAGCATCCATCATCAGGGACCCCCACCAGCCAGGACACAGGAGGAGGTAAGGAAACTTCAGGACTCACACCATCAGGTTCAGGAAAAGTTGTTACCCCTCAACCATTAGGTTCTTGAGCCAAAGAGGATAACTTCACCCAACTTCACTTGCCACATCTTTGAAATGTTCCCACAACCAATGGACTCACTTTCAAGGACACTTCAACTCATGTTCTCAGTATTTATTGCTTATCTATTTATTTATTATTATTCCTTTCTTTTTGTTTTGAATATTTGTAGAATGTCCGTATATCAGAGGATACTTGGAAGCACATTTACCTTTCTGTGTTACGTTCAGTTCTCGGATGTGTTTCTGTTTTCCGTCAAATAACTCCAGGGTGTATTTACCCTTATCTGCCTCTGTTGGATTGTAGATCTGTAACCAGACCTGGTGATCATCAGATCCAATCCTCCTCCGGTCTTGAGACTCCAGGCTCTTGTTGCTAAAGAAATGACAGCACTCGAGTCATTTCAGCAGAATATTACTGTCATTGAAATGAAATATTATGGGAAATGGACAGAGCGATCAACCAGCGCCTTTTTCCCAGAGTGGGACGTGATGTGAGAAGCTGGGGGGGGGGGGATAGGTGGAAGAGTTAAAGGGTCAGAGAATGGATCTCAGAGGAGAGGACAATGGACCATGGAAGAACAGGAAGGAGAGGGAGATAATGGGAAGATTATGAGGGCAGTAGAGAAGGCATGAGAGGGCCAAAGAGATTTGGGGGGGGGGTGAAAGCTGAGGGGAGAGGTTACCAGAAGTTAGAGAAATTGATGCTCACTCCATGGGGTTTGAGAGTACCCAAATAGAGGTGTTGCTCCTCCAACCGTAGTTTGGCCTTATCGTGATGTTAGGGGAAGCTATTGACCAACATGTTGGAATGAGAATGGGCAATCAAATTGAAGTGGATGGCCATCAGAAGATTTGGCCTTTTGCAGCAGATACACTGAAGGTGCTTGATGAAGCGGTTCTCCCAAACTATGCTGGGTCTCACCAATGTAGAGGAGACCGCACTGGAAACAGCAGATATGATAGATAACCCCAACAGACCTGCAGGTGAAAGGTCACCTCACCCGGAAGGACTGCTGAGGGCCCCAGATGGTGGTGAGGGAAGAGGTGTAGTTCACGTGCTGATTGCTGGGATAAGTGACAGGAGGGATATCTGTGGGGAGGGACTAGTGGACAAGGGAGACTTGGAGAGTGATGGGAGGGAAGACATGCCTGGTGGTGGGATCCCACTGGAGACGGTGGAGGCTGTAGGGCATGATGTGCTGGACGGGAGGCCCATGGAGTGGTAGGTAACGACAAGGGAACCCTATCCCTGTCATAATGTGGGAGAGTGGTATGAGGGCAGATGTGCAAGAAATGGAGTGATGTGGGTGAGGGCAGCACCGATGGTGGTGGAAGAGATTAAACCATTTTCTGAAAAATATACAGCACCTCAGGTGCTCTGGAATGGGAAGCCTCATCCTGAGAAGGGGTGGGGTGGAGGCAAAGGAAATGAGAGAAGGGAATGGCAGTTTTCCGAGTGATAGGTCAGGAAGAGGTATAGTTGGGACAACTGTGGAAGTAAATGGGTTTGCAAAAGGTATCAGTAGACAGACTGTCTCTGGAGATGGAGACAGAGGGATCAAGAATGGGGAGAGAGGATTCAGAAATGGATCAGGTAAAGTTGAGGATCTGCAGAATCGCTTGTGTATCGGAAGAGGGACATGGACAGTCAAATTGGATGAAATTCACAGAACGTTTTTACTTACTTTAAGTACCAGCTTTTCTTCAGGCAGTCCGCATTCCACGTTAGTAAGGAATAAATCTTTATTCCCTCAGCTGTTGGTTGTATTTTCAATTCTGAAGCTGAATTAGCTGTGGGAGAAAGCAGCGATGATAGAAAGTACTTTTGTCTAAAATTTTCACATCAAAGTGATGCTTCGTGAGGGAACGCCAGCGGCTCAGCTGCACTGGGTCCTAACAGGGACCTCACCGGCAATTATCTAAAGGTGCACCTTGTCCAGCTGGTGGGGATGCTACCTCACAACTCCAGCAACCCTGGTTCAATTCCGACCTCCAGCACTCTCGGTATGGAGTTTGCACGTTCCCCGTTCTCCCCGTCACTGCATGGGAATTTCACCCGGATGTGCCGGATCTCCTCCTCATCCCAAAGTCACGAGGGTTCGTAAGTTAACCGGCTGTTGCAAATTACCTCTCATATAGGTGGGTGGGGGGGCAGGGGAGAACAGATGAAATCTGATCGAGTTTAATATTGCTGGTGCCCATGAAGGAACTGACTACGTTTACAGCTGTCAATCCAGTACAGTAGTTCCCCTCCCCCTACCACCGTACCAGACGGTGATGCAGCCGGATAATGTGAATGGGTGATTGATGGCTAGCATGGAATGAATGGGCCGATGGACCTCCTTTTGTGCCATATGACTCTCTCTATAAAGAAAACCAAACCCATTCTCTGGGGCGTGGGGTAATTGTGGAGCAGAGGTACCAAGCAGCACTAAGCCGATGTTTCTCCAACATCCTTGAAACATATTTGCATTTAATTGTGGGATCTATTGCATATTGATCTACTACATATCGATCTATTGCTTATTAATCTATTGCATGTCGATCTATTTAATATTGATCTATTGGATATTGATCGATTGGATATCGATCGATTGTATATTGATCAATTGGATATCGATCGATTGGATATCGATCGATTGGCATGTCACCAAAGGCTGACAAGTGTCATAGAGGGCATTCTGACTGGTTGCATTACTACCTGTTATGAAGACTCCAATGCATAGGATCGGAAAAAGTTGCAGAGCATTGTAAACTCAGCCAGCTCTAGCATGGGCACTAGCCTCCTCACCATTGAGGACATTTCAAAAGGCAATGCCTCAAAAAGGTGGCATCCATCATGCAAAACGCTCATCACCCAGGACATGGCCTCTTCTCCTTACTACCGTTGGGGAGGAGGTACAGGAACCTGCAGACTCACAGTCAACTTTTTAAGAACAGTTTCCTCCCCTCTGCCACCAGATTTCTGAGCAGTCCATGAACTGGATCCTGAATAATCGTCACTTGCACACCCCAGTCAAGTCAAGTCAAGTCAAGTCACTTTTTATTGTCATTTCGGCCATAACTGCTGGTACAGTACACAGTAGAAACAAAACGTTTATCAGGACTGTGGTGCTACATGAAACAATACAAAAGCTAGACTGAACTACGTAAAACAACACAAGAACTACACTAGACTACAGACCTACCCAGGACTGCATAAAGTGCACAAAACAGTGCAGGTATTACAATAAATAATAAACAAGACAATAGGCACAGTAGAGGGTAGTAAGTTGCTGTCAGTCCAGACTCTGGGTATTGAGGAGTCTGATGGCTTGGGGGAAGAAACTACTGTATTACATAGTCTGGTCATGAGAGCCTGAATGCTTCAGTGCCTTTTCCCAGATGGCAGGAGGGAGAAGAGTTTGCATGAGGGGTGCACGGGGTCCTTCATAATGCTATTTCCTTTGCGGATGCAGCGTGTAGTGTAAATGTCCATGATGGTGGGAAGAGAGACCCCAATGATCTTCTCAGTTTCTCAGTCAGTTCGGATTGGCAACAATATCTCCTCACAATCTCCATCAGCACAGGTCCACCACACTGCAGTATGAAAATCTAGTTGAGAGGTGCCACAACAACCTCTCACTCAATGTCAGCAGGACCAAGGAGTTTCAGAACTCCATCACCTGTTTGTTTCAGTAATCCACAGGGAAGTCTCGGGGAGACCTCCAGGCCCCGATCCTGGTGGAAGATGTCAATCACCGCCACCGGGTGTAGTTAAGGTGAACATTGCAAAACAGAAAGACGAAGATGACATTCTTCATTAATTGTAAACTTCACAATATGATAAAAGGCGCTACTAAAATGCAAGTTTATTTTTTTGTTTCAAATTACTCACCGCTGATTCTGCAGACTTCCCGGAGAACGTTGTCAAGCACTGAAATACATTATTGGCAGAGTTAAAGCAATGATAAACACAAAGTACATTGCAGATGCTGTGGTCAAATCAAGGCGTAGAAACAAGCTGGATGAACTCAGCAGGTCGGGCAGCATCCGTTGAAATGAGCTTGTTTGTACGTCTTAAAGCAATGATGTTGTCGGCACACACGTTAGAATTCAGAAAACTAATCTTATTTATTTGTTTATTTAGAGACACAGCACACTGACAGGCCATTCTGGCTTAACAAGTCTGTGCTGTCTAACTGCACCCATGTGACCTATTAACCTACTAACCCGAATGTCTTTGGAATGTGGGAGGAAACCGGAGCACGTGGAGAAACCCCACTCTGTCGCACTCAGAATGTACATACTCCGTGTGGCATTTTAGCTTACCACACCCAGTGGCCACTTTATTAAGAGCCTCTTGGCTTTTCTGGCTGTCTGCTGGTGACTAGTGGTGTTCCACAAAGTTCTGTGCTGGGGCTGATTCTTTAGACATCAATGATTTGGATGATGGAATTAATGGCTTTGTTGCAAAGTTTGCAGCCAATATGAAGATAGATTGAAGGGCAGGTAGTTTTGAGGAAGCAGAGAGGCTACTGAAAGAGTTAGACAGATTGGGAGAGTGGGCAAAGAAATGGCAGATGGAATACAGTGTTGGGAATTGTAGGATCATGCACTTCGGTAGAAGAAATGAAAGGGTTGACTATCTTCTAAATGGAGAAAAAATACAAAAACTGAGGTGCAAAGGGACTTGGGAGTCCTTGTGCAGGATTCTCTAAACATTAGTTTGCAGGTCTATGGCGAGGAAGGCAAATGCAATGTTAGCATTCATTTCAAGAGGGCTCGAATATAAAAGCAAGGGTGTAATTTTGAGGCTTTATAAAGCACTGGTGAGGCTTCACTTGGAGTATTGGGAGCAGTTTTGCGTTCCTTTATCACAGAAAGGATGTGCTGACATTGGAGAGGGTTCAAAGGAGATTCAAGAAAATGATTCTAGGTTTGAATGGATTGTCATATGAGGAGCGTTTGATGGCTCTAGACCTGTATTCACTAGAATTCAGAAGAATGAGAGGCGACCTAATTGAAACCTGCTGAATGGTGAAAGGCCTTGACAGAGTGGATGTGGAGAGGATGTTTCCTGACGTGGGAGAATCTAAGACCAGAGGACACCGTGTCAGAATAGAGGAGTGTCCTTTTAGAATGGAGATGAGGGATTTCTTTAGCCAGAGAGTGGTGACTCTGTGGAATACTTTGCCACAAGCAACTGTGGAGGCCAAATCTTCGTGTATATTTAAGGCAGAGGTTGATAGATTTTTGATTAGTCAAGGCATGAAGGAATACATGGAGAAGGCAGGAGATTGGGGCTGAGAGGAAAATTGGATCAGCCATGATAAAATGGCGCAGCAGACTCAATGGGCCAAATGGCCTAATTCTGCTCCTATATCTTATGGTCTTAACAGTCTCCTGTCCCAATGGAGTGACATAGTGACTCAAATAGATGAAGGAAATCCTAGAAATTTTCTCAATTAGTTTTTGTTCTTTAAGAGATGTCCCAAATGAAAGTGTCAGGCCTGACTAACCACCGGCCCAATTAAACTGTACATAAAAGCTGCACCACCTCAGCATTAAAAGAATCACAACCTCGGTCTTTACTACCCTCCCTGCAATGAGATATACGTCTCCAAACACATCAGGGCTTTAATTAGAAACGTACCTTGATCGCGCATCTCCAAAACGCTTGAATCCTCTCCCCTGTCATCGGCTACGGTCACTTTGTAAACTCCTTCGTTATTTTGCGTGATCTGGAAAAGAAAGAGCTTTATAAACTGAGGAAGGAAATGCAATGTGGACATCGGAGGGGATTTTCCTCCTCGTGTTCTCTTCATCCGAGGGAGGCTGTACCCCTAATCGAGGGTGTCCAGCCCTGGGGTGGGTGGCACGTTAGTGTAATAGTTGGTGCATGGGTTTGCAGCACCAACAATCACGGTTCAATTCCTGCCACTGTCTTTATGAAGTTTGTACATCCTCCCCGTGGGTCCATCTGTTTCCTCCAGCTTTCAGTGGCTGGTAATGGATTGTATAAAATCCCATCTTCCAGCTACACTGGACACTTTCCAGGTCACGTATTGCTCAAACCAATCCTCTGATGATGCCATAGGATCGGTCCTCCACTCAGTCTTGTCCCACCTGGAAAATGATGCATCATACGCCGGGATGGTCTTCATCGATTTCAGCTGAGTGTTAAACATGATTAGTCCCCAGAGGCTGGCAGGTGAACTGTCCTCGTTGGGACTCAACACCCCTCTCTATACCTGGATCTTGGACTTCTTGATGGAAAGATGCTGGTCAGCCTGAGTTGGCAGCAACATCTCAAGCTCCGTAACGCTGAGCACTGGTGCCCCCCCCCCCCCCCCCAGGGATGTGTGCTCGGCCCACTGCTACTCACGACTGCACGGTCAGATCCAGCTGAAACTGTGGCTGGTCTCGTCGGCAACAAGGAGAGGAGGCGGAGAGGCTTGTCAAATTGTGAGAGAACAATAGGTGGACAAGACTAAAGAGATGATTGTGGACTTTGGGAAGGCACAGGTTGATCACCCTCCACTGCACAACAATCGCTCTGCTGCGGAGAAGTGAAGAGTAAAAGTTCCTTGGTGTGCACATCATGGATGATCTAACCTGGACTCATAACGCTTGACTCTTCCTGACCCTAATCAAGAAGGCACAGCAGCATCTACACGATCTGAGGAGAGTGCATCATGTAAGGCTCCCCACTCCCATTTTAACAACTTTCTACAGGAGCACCGTCAAGAATGTCCTTTCTGGCTCCCTCATTGTGTGGAACGGAAGCTGCAAAGTATCGGAACGCAAGACCCTATGGAGGGCAGGAAATCATCGGGGTCTCCCTCCCCCCTATTTGTGACATTTACCGGAAATGTTGCAGAAAAAGGGCCCAAAGCTTTGTTGAGGATCCCTGCCACCCATCCCATAATCTTGTTCACCCACTACCATCAGGAAGGGGGTACAGGAGCATCAGGACTAGGAGTGTCTGACTGGGTAACAGCTTCTTCCCTCAGGCCCTGTCGCCTCTGAGATCTTGCCACTAGGAGAGCCAGCATTTTATCGACTTCTTCATGGTGATACTTTGATTTACGTGTGGTGTGTAATAGAAGTTTTGTGGGTGCATCCTGGTCCTGAGGAACATTGTTTCATTTGTTTCTACTCAGTACTATGCAAAAGTCTTAGGCACATAAATGTAACCAGGGTGCCCAAGACTTTTGCACACTGCTGTAGTAATTTTATGTACTGCATTGTACTGTTGCCACAAAAAAAAAACAAATTTCATGCTGCGTGTGAATGATGATAAACCTGATTCTGATATGGGTCTCTATTGTGGTCTGAGAGTGGGAAGGGGGCAGGGAGAGGGAAATCATGGTTGGGAAAGGGGGAAGTGAGAGGGGAGGGAGCGGGAAGCACCAGAGAGACATTCTGTAATGATTTATAAACCAATTGTTCAGAATCAAATGACCTTGCCTGGTGTCTCAGGGCTGGGTGTGTCTGCACCCGCACCATCCACCCTCCCCCTGACACTCCTTCTCTGCCACCTGCCCCACACCCCTCTCGTGCACTTCACCTTCACCATTCCCAACATCCTTCGCTCCTGCTAGATTTACAAACTCCCGTTCAGCTCCACGTTGACAAGTGCAGTACCGTGCAAAAGTCTTTGGCACCCTGGCTATAAGCACGTCTCGAAAACTTTCGCACAGTTCTGCGTACGTACAGTCAGATGACAATAAACTTGAACTTGAAGTTAGAGAAATCGACGTTCCTGCTGTCGGTATGTGTACTGTAAATTGAACCAAGTCTAGACACTTCAGGGCAGCGAGTATGGTATACGTTGTTGTAGTGTGTAGACCACAAGCAGAACCAAGGTCTAAAACGCAAGGTTATCTTTTCATTACCTGTGAAATCGAGAGGGAGCTGAGGCCTGTCTTGGGATCGTAAGTGGAACCTGTGAGCGGCTTCCCATCTTTACTCCACTGAATGCCGGTCTGGGTCTTTGTGTTCGTCACCTGTTTAACGTCCAAATCAAACAGAAAGTTTCTCTGAACATCATACCAATCCCTGTTTGATTGTGGTATTTCACCTTCACGCAATTAACTTTTGCAAAGCTGGTTACTACCTTGCAGGTGAAGAGGATGCTGCAGTCTTCTGTCACCTTCCATTCCAAGAATTTTTCAAAGTAAGGTCCTGGAATTTTGGATGAATACTTTTTAAAATTTAAAAGCAATAAAAACAGAATGATGAGACAATTGAGGTGTTGACAATTTTCTGCAGCTGGAGAAAGAGGTGAGGGCAAGAGGCAGGGGAATGGGAGTGGTGTTGAGAGGCAGGGATTCGGCAAAGGGTGGGAGCTGGGGTGGTGTGAGAGGTGGGATATGGTCGATGGGACTAAACAGATCATGGAAGACTACATCACAGAAGCAGACGCTTCTGCCCATCTAGTCCATGCTGAACCAATATTCTGCCTGGTCTTATCAGCCCACACCTAGACCATAGCCCACAATACTCCTCCCATCCACCTACTTAATCAAACAAGCCTTAAGTGTTGAAATGGAACCCACAGCCCTCATTTGTGCTGGCATCTCATCCCACTCTCTCACCTCCCTCTGAGTGAAGAAACTCCCCCTCAGGCAACAGTTCAATAGAACTACCTCACTGGCCAAAGCACGCTTTGGGATATTTCAGAATATGTTTGTGTAGATATCAGGGCCAAAGTGCTTGCACCCCCATTTTCAGAATGATACGGTATATTCTGTTTGGATAAGCATCTCTGAAGGTCAGGATTAAAGTCCTGAGTTCTAGGGAAAGGTTGAATAGTTTAGAATTTTATCCCCTGCAGTGTAGGAGGTTGAGGGGAGATTTGATAGAGGTATACAAAATTATGAGGGGTATAGATTGGGTAAATGCAAGCAGGCTTTTTTCCACTGAGGTTGGAAGATACCATAACTACAGAGGTTATAGGTTAAGGGTGAAAGGTGAAACATGTAAGGGAATCCTGATGAGGAACATCTTCACTCGGAGGGTGACGAGTGTGTGGAATGAGCTGCCAGTGGAAGTGGGGGAAGAGGGCTTGATTTCAACATTTAAGAAAAGTCTGGACAAGTGCATGGATGGGAGGGGTATAGAGGGCTATGGTCCCATTGTGGGTTGATGGGAGTAGGTAGAATAATAGTTCAACACAGACTAGATGGGCTGAAGGGACTGTTTCTGTGCTGTACTGTTCCATGACTCTATGACTCTACAGAGGTCTGTCAAACTCTACCATGACCACAAGGGAAAGTAAAACTTCACCAATTAAATTAATCCAGAATTTTAAAACAATCGGTAATGAAGGCCATGAAAATGATCATCAAACAAACTGCAGGCGCAAGTAATCTAAACATCTCTCTCTCCCCATCCTCTCTCCCCATCTCTCTCTCCCCATCCTCTCTCCCCATTCTTTCTCCTCATCCTCTCTCCCCATCTCTCTCTCCCCATCCTCTCTCCCCATCCTCTCTCCCCATCTCTCTCTCCCCATCCTCTCTCCCCATTCTTTCTCCTCATCCTCTCTCCCCATCCTCTCTCCCCATCTCTCTCTCCCCATCTCTCCCCATCTCTCTCTCCCCATCCTCTCTCCCCATCTCTCTCCCCATCCTCTCTCCCCATCCTCTCTCCCCATCTCTCTCTCCCCATCCTCTCTCCCCATCCTCTCTCCCCATCTCTCTCTCCCCACCCTCTCTCCCCTCTCTCTGCAGGATGGGCGATACGCTTGTCTCTGACAATTTTCCTGACCCTCCCGACCGTCTGCAGATTTTCGAGCCTCTTTCTGAGCTCTGACCTGAAACATTACCTGTGCTCCTCTGCCTACAGATGCTGTGCTGACCTGCTGGTTTCCTACATTATAAACCCCATGGGGTCCAATCCTGTCTGTAGGAAGGGAACCAGTTGATGTCTCTTCATGGGACCCCAGACCCACAATGAGTGTTGGAAGCTCAACTGGCTTTTGACTGGTATAAAGTGGTGACTGTGTGTAACACCCTGCCAGGGTTGGTGGTAGACGCAGATCCACTTGGGGTATTTAAGAGAACCCTTAGATAGGCACACACAGTACTGTGCAAAACGCTGAGCGATATATATATATAGCTAGGGTGCCTAAGACAGTACTGTAGTAATTTTATGTATTGCTCTGTATTACAGTCACAAAAAAAAACAAATTTCATGACATGTGTGAGTGATGACAAACCTGATTCTGATATGTGTCTCTGTTGTGGGCTGAGAGTGGGAAGGGGGCAGGGAGAGGGGAATCAAGACATACAAAAATGCCGGATGAACTCAGCAGGTCGGGCAGCATCCGTTGAAAGAAGCAGTCAACGTTTCGGGTCGAGACCCTTTGTCAGGACTAAAGAAGGACAGGGCAGGGGCCCTATAAAGAAGGTGGGGGGAGGGTGGAAAACCAATCAGAGGAAAGATCAAGGGGTGGGGGAGGGGAAGCAGGGAGGGGATAGGCAGGAGAGGTGAAGAAGGAATCTAAGGGGAAAGCACTATGGGTAGTAGAAGAAGGCAGAGTCATGAGAGGTGATAGGCAGCTAGAAGAGGAGACAGAGTGATGGTGGGATGGGGGAAGGGAGAGGGAGGGAATTACCGGAAGTTGGAGAATTCGATGTTCATACCAAGGGGCTGGAGACTACCCAGATGGTAGATGAGATGTTGTTCCTCCAACCGAAGTTTGGCCTCATCATGGCAGTAGAGGAGGCCATGTATGGACATATCCGAATGGGAATGTGAAGGAGAGTTGAAGTGAGTGGCAACCGGGAGATCCTGTCTGTTTTGGCAGATGGAGTGTAGCTGCTCGACGAAGTGGTCCCCCAATCTGCGTCGTGTCTCGCTGATGTAGAGGAGGCCGCACCGGGAACACCAGATGCAATAGATTACCCCAACAGACTCACAAGTGAAGTGTTGCCTCACCTGGAGGGACTGTTTAGGGCCCTGAATGGTGGTAAGAGATGAGGTGTAGGGACAGGTGTAGCACTTGGGAATCATGGCTGGGAGAAGGGCAAGAGAGAAAGCAGGGAGTAGGAAGCACCAGAGACATTCTGTGATGATCAATAAACCAATTGTTTGGAATCAATTGACCTTGCCTGGTGTCTCAGGGCTGGGGATGTATCTGCACCCTCTCCACCCAACCTCACCCCTGGCACTCCTTCTCTGCCACCGATCCCACACCCTTCCCATGGTACTCCATCCTCGCTATTCCCAACATCCTTGGCTCCTGCCAGATTTACAAACTCGCTCCACGCTCCACATTGACAAATAGAGTACTATGCCCATGTCTTAAGTGCCCTAGCTCTATACATGGTGCCTAAGACTTTTGTACAGTACTATCAATGAGAGACAAATGGAGGGTTATGTAGGAGGGAAGAGTTAAATTGATCTTAGAGTAGGTTAAAAGGTCAGCATAACATCATGGGCTGAGGGGCCTGCACTGTTCTATGCTCCCTTCGCCTCCACCCACTGCCCCAAACAACTCACCGTCCTAGTCACCTCCAAACAAACTCTCTGGGGACTAAGAGAGGGAGAATAAATTCTGACTTTACCAACAGTGCTTCCCGACGCCACTTTCCAGACCCATTACAGACGTTGGCGGAGAAAAGCTGGGTGGAATTCATTGCCATTTCTCAGATCTCCTTGGTGGGAGATCAGAGAGAAGCTGATGTAAAAGGTCTTTTTTCCTAAAGTAAACATCTAGAGTTTGTAAAAAAAATTAGGCTCTGAGGCCAAAGAGCAATTTTGTAAGTCTCTGTTTGTTATTTCTACTGCTTCATTGCCAAGCTAGGCTCGGACTAGAACCATTTAATGAACAATATCCTTCCTTCAGGCACTTGTCTCGGTTAAAGTAGATACAAAATTCTTTTTCGGCACCTCCCACTACGTGAGCTGTAACACACCGCTGCAAATCCGTGACCACACGTCCGCTGGCCTTGCCCAGGTTCTTCACCCTCAGTGTGACCACATACAGATAACATCGGTGGCCTCTGTGGACCTTGTTACCTTGCTTTCTCTTCCACTCATATCTTTGGAAATCACAATGAGATAGGATCTCTCGGAACTCTGAAAGGAAATTGAACAAGACACCCTGATGAATTTTTAAAAGAAGAACTCATGGTATCCGGGTGTTTCAGGAGCAGTTAACGCGGCACTATTACATCGGAGTTTGGAGTTCAATTCTCGTGTTCTCTGTGAGAACTCCTGTACGCTCCTTCCCACGTGTGTGTGGGCTTCCTCCCATGGTCCAAAGACGTACTGGTTAGTAGGTTAATGGGTCATTGTAAATTGTCCTGTGATCAGGTGAGGGTTAAATGGGGGATTGCTGGGAGGCGAGACTCACTGGGCCTGAAGGGCTTATTCCCCTCTGTAACGCCATAAATAAACATTAAAATTAAAATCTTACTTGGATTCAATTGGTTGAGAAGCCGATAATACTCCCCAACACTGGGACCTGAGTATCTGATATACAGGGAAAGATTGAATAGGTTAGGATTTTATTCCCTAGAGTTTCGAGAATGAGGGGAGATTTGATGGAGGGATACAAAACTTCAAGGGGTATAGTCAATTAAATGCAAGCAGGTTGGGTTAGAACTGGAGGTCATGGGCTAAGGTTGAAAGGTGAGATGTTTGAGAGTGTGGAACGAGCTGCAAGCGGAGGTGACGGATGTGGGTTTGATTGCAACATTTAGGAGAAGTATGTGGATGAGAGGGGTATGGAGGCCTGTGGCCCAGGTGCAGGTCAATGGGACTAGGCAGAATGATAGTTCAACATGGACTAGATGGGCTGAAGGACCTGGTTCTGCGTTATGGTGTTCTGTGACTCTGTGATGTCTACCCGTGCATGACACGTACAAGAATGAGGTAGAAATATTCACTTGTTGAGCAGCAGAAAATGAGGTCTGGAAGTTTGTGACCAGTGGTGTTCTGCAGGAATCGATGGTGAGAGCATATGACCTGAATGAAAATGTAGTTAGTAAGTCTGCAGACAACATGAAAATTGGTGCTGCTATGGACAGTGAAGAAGGTCGTCCAATGATACGACAAGATCATTAGATGTTGGAGCAGAATTAGGCCACTCGGCCCGTCATGTCTGCTCCTCCATTTTATCATGGCTGCTTTATAGTGTAGGATATAGATCTGTTGTAGATAATCTGGACGACGAAATTTGGAGAAGTACATTGATTGGAGGATGTTATATTTGGTGTTTTCAAAGCTAATTCAAAGGAAAACAAGAGAGTTGGGAGATAAGTTGTGTACTTCATTTTCCTCATTACCAATGTTATATTTTCTAACTTTAAAACATTGAACTAATTCAGAGGAAGACACAGGAGTCCAGGAATACAGGTCTAACTTTTTGTTTAAGCGAGGCACACACATATCACGTGGTAGCGTCCTGATATATATAATTTATGTACTTCTATACGTAATTATGAATTATTTAAATGAAGAAGAATGTTTATCAACCTGTGTGTGTGTGTGTGTGTGTGTGTGTGTGTGTTTATATATATATCGATCAGGGTCATGTGAAACAATGGGAGCAGGTGGTGGATGGTCATATGAGCAGCTGGTGCACATCACAAGTCCTGGTTATGTGACCACTGATGTCAGGCAGACAATCTCTGAAGAGTATTGATAATGGCTGGGGTCACCCGTCTTGTAAAGACACTGCCCAGAAGAAGGCAATGGCAAACCACTTCTGTAGAAAAATTTGCCAAGGACAATCATGGTCATGGAAAGACCGTGATCGCCCACATCAGTTGACATGGCACATAACAAATGAACGAATGTACCAGAACAGAAGATATAGGAGCTGAATTAGGCCATTCAGCCCATTGTATCTGCTCAGCCATTCCATCATGGCTGATTTATTATCCCTCTTAACCCCATTCTCCTGCCTTCTCCCCATAACCCAGAAGAAGATATCATGGCTGGAAGGACCTGTTTCTGTGTTAGTCTGTTTTATGTTCCTTAAGCCCAGCACGAAGGGGTGGGGAATGGGGATGACAATGAATTGAGCATATGGGACCCAAGGGGAGGAGAGATTATTTCTCTGAGCTAGGGTCACAGCACTGAGTTTTGGTGAATGTGAAGGGACCGTACAGGTAACTGGATGCATGCAATACACGAGTGTTAAAACTTACTGTCTTCAATCAGCACCAGGGTGAACTGGCCTGTGGCTTTCCCATCCCGGAGCTGGGCTGTATAAGAGCCTTGGTCTTTTTCAGTGAAGTTTTGAATGATCATTTCTATAAGGCCGCTGGCTTTATCGAAATTGATTTTGTGAGTCTGTGTGGAAAAGAACTAATTTTACAGGGTGGTATTTTAGCATAGAGGTTAGTGTAACACCATCACAGTGCTGGAGATCAAGGTTTAATTCCCGCCGCTGTCTGTAAGGAGTTTGCACGTTCTCTCTGTATGACTGCGTGGGTTTCCTCTGGGTATTCTGGTTTCCTCCCACCTTCCAAAAGACATCTGGGTTAGCATCAGTGAGTTGTGGGCATGCTATTTTAGTGCCAGAAGCACAGCAACACTTTTCAGAATTCAGAATCATGTTAATATCATCAGCGTATCTTGTGGTTTGTTGTCTTTGTGGCAGCAGTTCATTGCAATACACAGTAACAGAGAAAAGCATGAATTACAGTAAGTATTAAATACCTAAATAAGTAGTGCAAAAATAAAAATAAAAAAGCAGTTTAGTTGTCATTCAACCCTACACTTAAAGGCAGCCAAATGAAATGGCATTCCTCCAGGGCCAAGGTGCGAAACGTAGTTCCAACAGCGCACAGCACAGACAGCATATATAGTTACAATAGCAGAAACAAATACAGTCACAAAACAACATAGCTCTGGCCCATGATGTGCATAGCCTGTAGACTGATGGTGCGTGGATGTTCCTGTTTATTTATACAGTAGGCCTCTCTGGCCCTTTGAGCCCCACCACCCAGTAAACCCCCCCATTTAACCCTAGCCTGATCACAGGTCAATTTACACTGACCAATTAACCTACTAATCCGTACGTCTTTGGACTGTGGGAGGAAACCGGAGAACGACTAATAAAGCCAATCTTTAATTTGATTTATTTTTATTTAGCAATAGAGCACAGAGTTGGCCCTTTTGGTCCTTCGAGCCAAGCTGCACAGCAACCCCCGACAAACCTGATTAACCCTAACCTAATCACAGGACAGTTTACACTGTCCAATTAACCTACCCGGTGCATATTTGGACTGTGGGAGGAAACTGGAGCAGTCAGGGAAAAGCCCCGTATGTCCTACGGAGGACGTACAGATTCCTTACAGATTGTAATCTGAACTCTGAATGCCCCGAGCTGTATGCCCATAATGGGCTGTCAGGGAGGTGGTAGAAGATGAGACAAACCCATGTTCAGTCAGGGAATGGAGTGATTTGGACCATGTGCAGGCTGATTGTGGGAGTTAGATTGGACAAATCTAATGGCCTTTGTCAGGACATCCGGATGAAGAGTCTCAGCCCGAAGCATTGACTGTTTATTCATTTCCACAGATGCTGCCTGACCTGCTGAGTTCCTCCAGCATTTTGCTTGTGTTGCTTATATTTACTGTGTTGTGAACCTTGGTCCAGAGGAATATTGTTTTAGAACATAGAATAGTACAACACAGTACAGGCCCTTCGGCCCACAATGTTGTGCCAACCCTTAAACTCTGCCTCCCATATATCCCCTCACCTTAAATTCCTCCCTATACCTGTCTAATAGTCTCTAAAATTTCACTAGTGTATCTGCCTCCACCACTGACTCAGGCAGTGCATTCCACGCACCAACCACTCTCTGAGTGAAAAACCTTCCTCTAATATCCCCCTTGAACTCCATGTCCTCTTGTATTCAGCAGTGGTGCCCTGGGAAAGAGGCGCTGGCTGTGCACTCTGTCTATTCCTCTTAATATCTTGTTTTATTTAGTGGTGTATGTGTGCATGGCTGAATGATAATAAACTGAACTTTGAACTTAAACTCTTGTAACTGTTGAAATGTTTTGAGCATTTCACCCTCTCTTTCTTTCCCTCTACCTTTCATTCCTCTGGTTGTGCCCAAATTCACCTGGTCAAGTTTAAATGTGCTTGCCTGTCTGTGTGCAGTTACTTTCACAACTCATCCAAGTGATTGCTGAAGGAAGAACCTCCTTGTTTCCCTGCTCCATTCAGGTCCTGAACCACCTCCACCTCTTACTGCCTACCGAAATACTTAAAACCTTCAATGTGCAAGAAGATTAACTGACGGAGGGTATCATTCTCCCCAGAACTGTAGATCTGACAGTGATGGCAGCAGCAGCTCTCAGAATTCACTGTAGATGAACAAAGTAGACAAAGGCTTATTTAGCTAGATGCCTGGTTTAGTGTTTCAGTGTTTATTTTAAAATAATAGTTAATGTGCCCATTCACAATCTGCATCTGATCCTTGAATCTGCCTCTACATTAAAGCCCACCATAGGAAACATCCTCTTAACTCTATGGAGGCCTATGATCTACCATGTTCTCATCTTCTGATACATTTCTGCATGAATTAATACAGTTGTGTCTCGCACCAACCTCTTGATCAAAGGCTTGTAGTCTGTCCTATTCACAACTTCCCCTCAAACTCTCAGGCCAGTTCTGTTTGTAATCAGTTCTGGGTTTTTTTGTGCTGATCTCTTCCCCGTCGCTCCTGTAGCTGCCAGCACACCTGTTAAACACATTACCACCTACCGTGGTATCTGGAGATTCCTTGTATACCACAATCTAATGAGTGAGTGTTGGGTATCTCCCCCACCCACAGCTGAGGACAGTCCCCTACTCACTATCTGTGCTGAACCATACTAGCTAGTAATACATGCTGAGAAACAACCCTGGTTAATTTTCCCTTGCCACCTAGAATATTGTCCTATCGGTAGGTTGTCCTGCCACCTGTTCAAAGTGCAAAGTTTATCAAAGTACATATACTATATACAACCCTGAGATTCAGCCACAGAGCAAAGGAACAATAGAATCCATTAAAACAAATGAAGACCGTCAACAGCAGCGAGACAGGCACAAATCGTGCAAACAATAAAAGTAAGCAGACAGCAAAGTTCGCAAAGCTGATTGCACAGAAGCCTGTCAGTTGCAGGCCACGGCCTCCGTTGGGTGCAGAGATGAGTAAACCTTGCAGAGCGGCAAGCTGAAGTTCAGTACAGAGACGATATGTGCGTTTGATTACACCACCCCCTCCCCAACCTCGATAAACTGGACTGGAGGGATTAGTTACTTGCAGAAACTGTCTCGTGGTGTGAAGGTAACCCATCGTTAGTCTCGAGCTCACCTCCCTGTGAGGAGGATAGAGACTAAAATTCTCACTGCTCTTAAAGGGATCTGGGATGAACAGTTACAGGTTCCAGACTAAATGGAGGGACAAGACCGATAACTTCATATCAGCCATCAATAGATCAGTCACTTTATTCTATATCATAAATTTCTAAATCGAAAGCTCTACGATGCTAATTCAGTGAAATTAAATACAAAATGTCATCAAAGACTCCTGCACGTTCCTACAGATGTACTGTGGAAGCATTCTAAGTTGTTGCATCACCGTCTAGTATTGAGGGGCCACTGCACAGGATTGGGAAAAGAGGGGTGGAAAGGGTTTGCAAACTCAACCAGCTCCAACATGGGGACGAACCTCCCATCACCAAGGACATCTTCAAATGGCAATTCCTCAGAAAGGCAGTTTCTGTTATGAAGAACTCCCATCACCCAGGACATGCCTTCTTCTCATTACTACCATCAGGGAGGAGGTACAGGAGCCTGAAGACCCCACTTCTCATTACTACCATCAGGGAGGAGGTACAGGAGCCTGAAGACCCCTCTTCTCATTACTGCCATCAGGGAGGGGGTACAGGAGCCTGAAGACACACACTCAAAACATTTTAGGAACAGTTTCTTTCTCTCTGCCATCAGATTTCTGAGTGGACAATGAACCCATGAACACTACCTCACTAATTTTGCTCTTTGGTTTGCACTATCTATTTTATTACATAGGGTTATATTGACAGCAGCCACACTCCCGTAAATGCTTTGACAGGCAGGCTAAACCAAGTGAGGGTAGCCCATGGTTTTGTACCCCAGTGAGACAGGGACATGTCTGTCCTAGCATATGAAGTCAGCGCTGCCGGACTGGGTGAAGGGGATTGACAGTGAGATCCAATGGCCAGGAAGGCAGTTCTGAAATGCTCCATGGGGAGCGAAGGGAGTGACAAGGCAGAGAAGACGTCATGGCCATCCACTACAAACAAGGGAGACCCCAGTTTGTGATGCTGGACTTCTGGAACTGCCCCAGTGCAACAGCTTTTCCATTTTAAAAACACAGGTCACCTGTCATCGTCGGACATGATGGGCAACCACCATAGAGTTACATAATATAGACCACACACACAGAGTGTATATTTGTATTGTGAATTGTCATCTATTTTATATATTGCACTGTACTGCTGTCACAAAACAACAAATTTCACAACATACTGCATGTCAGTGATAATTGGGGAGGCATGGTAGCATAGTGGTTAGCACAACACTTTACAATACAGGCAACCCAGGTTCAATTCCCATCACTGCCTGTAAGGAACTTGTACATTCTCCCCCTGACCTTGTCCGATTCCTCCGGATGCTCTGGTTTCCTCCCACAGTCAAAGACGTACTTGTAAATAGGTTAATTGGTTTCATTGTAAATTGTGATTAGTCTTGGGTTAAATAGGTGGCTTGTTGGACGGTGTAGCTTGAAAGGCCTATTCCACACTGTATCTCAATAAATAATAGAAAAATGTGAGTATATAAGTAAACAGACAGAAGGATAGACAGGTAGATAGATAGACAGGTAGACAGACAGACATTTATGCAGGTCTCATTCTGATTCAGGCTCCAACACACTCTGAATGAATTAGAAGAAGGATTTCTGAACAGTAAAGGGTTACCGGTGTACTTGAAACTTCCTTTTCATTGAAGATGAATCGTAACTGTGCGGCAGGAGTCAAACTCTCCACCTGCAGCCAAAGTCGTACAGTTCCCTTCTCAAGCGGTTCCACGACCCAGTCAGTCTTCACATTAATTACTGAAAATAACCCAGCATGTTATGTCAATAATACTTAGTGTGTAATAACTATTTCAGATGACAAGAAGCACCCAAAGACTCCAATTCAGTTACATTACCATTATTTGCATGGGTATATTTACAATCTGTTGGCTACCTGTAATTAGTAGTCAGCTGGTTGTCAGGAAATGGTGGCTGTAATTTCTGGGACATGAACTGAGGAAAGGGAAGCTCGAACATCTTGCATTGACGGGAAAAATTGATGGAAGAAAAAGTCACAGTCGACAGCACAAGGGATGGACAGGCAAAAGTTTTGAAGAGTTTATAGAACGTCTCAGATTAAAGACATGATCACCCACGTCATACAACACGGCACATAACGATGACGGTTGCCTGTAATGTAACTCACAATGTAGGTTTGCAAGTATTTTGGATTTGTATTCAGCACTGAGTCACAGGGAATAATTTCTATAGGTGGACAGAACTCGAGGGAACGCGAACATGGTTGGCTATTGATGACAATTTTCAGATGTAAATTAAAAGTTTAATTTCAAAGTTCTAAGTGCATTTACTATCAAAGTATGATTACATTATTCAAGCTTGAGATTCGTCTCCTAACAGGCAGCCACAAACAAGAAACCCAAAAGAACCCTTTAAAAAAAGATTGACATACACCCAACGCGCAGAGAGAGAGAAAAAACAAAATATGCAAACAATAAAAGTAAGCAAGTAGCATTTAGAACAAAAGTGAGTCCTTGGACACAAAGCCAGGAGCAGCTGCGGCAGGTCACAGTTTCAGATCAGAGAAAAAGCATCAGATCTGAATATTGTTCCTCTTTCCTGTGATACTTGAAAGGAGAAGATCTTAATATTGAGATATAATTAATATCTCTTTCAACTGAATGATGAAAGGGGGACAAAAGTCCCTTGGCTACCCACATTATTTATGGAGAACTGCAAAGTCACATTGGGGGCACTCTGCTAATGTTCTGCACAGGAAACGGCAACATTCAGGAGGTGTAATTTAGTTTGTAGGAATATCACACAAATGGTAGACATTGGGGTATATGGGGTGTCCAGGTGAGGGTAGCCGGTGGGCTTCATACCCTGGTGAGACGAGGGCTCCTAACGTGTGAAGTCAGCTCCGGAGGAATGGACAGATGAGATCAACAGTGAGATTCAACGTCCAACGCTCCGTGAAGATCCAAAGGCATGACGAGGCACAGAAGATGTCATGGTCATCCACTGCGACCAAGGAAGAGCCCAGCTTGTGACACATGCTCGTACCAATGGATTTGAACTCCTGAGGAAGATCGACAGAGTGGAACTGCCCCAGTGGAACTTAAAAACTCTCCTGCACAGGTTTCCTGTCATTGATGGACATGATGGACAACCACCATAAAGTCACAGAGTCACAGAACATTACACAGAAACAGGCCCTTCAGCCCATTTAATCCATGACAAGCAATCAATCTACCTATATCTCAATGTGACAATTTACTATTCACACCTAATAAGGTTAATTAAATCTTCATAATAGACAAAAGTGACCTATTAAATGCATCTTAACAGCTTTTACGAAAATTACCAGGTTAGGAATTAAGATATCTAGGCTACTAGTAGAGAACACTCTCTAATCTTGTATTATGCTCTGTTGCATAACAAAGTAATTACTTAAATAAGGACAGTTTTGGAAGGGAACTGAGATGGTTAGGGTGCTCTTGTATAACTGTCATGGACCATGATTGAGGGTTACACCTGGGTCTGTGGTGCTTTAAGTATGCACAGATCTCAGTAATAAAGATCAAGGAAGTAGTGGTTTATTTACATAGACTGAGTGTGGTAGTGTAACAGCTGGTGTAATGCTCTACAGTGGCACTGATCATCATCGGGATACAGGCCCTGCCGGTGTACATCCTCCAGCATGGGTTTCCCCGAAGTGCTCCGATCTCCTCTTGTTGTAACGTGAACAAAGTCACCAGAGAGACCCTGAAGCTGGTGGAGTTTTATCAACAAAATGAGTCACTCTCAGAGGACAAGACTTGCCTGACTCAATATCGCATGACATTTTATACGCTGAAGATCTCGTTACAAAGGAGTTACTAAGCTTCCTTTGAATTAAATATAATTCCTCACCTCCTTCAGACACCCAAAATGAATTTATCAGCCTCGTCTGGTTTTCAATTAACTGATGTCCACAGCTCTAGGAAAACTATTCACCAGAAATGCATTTTAAATTTAATCTACAATCCACATTCAGGTCTAAAGATTGTTTGCTGAAGTTAATATTTTGCTCTACACGCTAACTCCAGGATACTCTATGACACTTTGCACATTCCAAAGAGGAACAGGCCGTGGGTGTGTTATGTTGGCGCTGGAAGTGTGGTGACACTTGTGGGCTGCCCCCAGTACAGTTTAATGCTGTGTTGGTCATTGACAAAAGCAACGTAATTCATTGTAGGCTTTACTGATCTGATGTTCGTGTGAAAACTAAAGTTAATATTTAAACACAATTCTGTATACATATGGAAATCTACAAGTCTGGGGGTGGGGGGGGATTACACAGGAAGTCCACACTCTCTACAGAATTCTGTATATACATCACACAGCCGTCATCCAATCGAATGCTTCTTGCCCATGTTTGGAAACACTCCGACTCTCCGCTACTGACATCCATGGGGTTAGAGTATGCTCCCACTATGGAAATACAGCCCGGCGTCTCAGGATGGCTTGTTGCCTGGTAGACGCGGACTTCAGAGACCGGAGTGTGAGAGACACTCTTCATCGCTGTCTCAAGAGAACCAGTCTTGCATCGGGGCGCCCACAATGGACCTCTGTCCTTCATTTGCAAATGCAAGCGGGTTGGCATCTGTTTCAGGGGCTGGCTTGACACAGTTTCCACAAGACCAGAAGACACAGGAGCAGAATTAGGCCATTTGGCCCATCGAGTCTGCTCTGTCATTCCATCATGGCTGATTCATTTTCCTCTCAGCCCCAATCTCCTGCCTTACCCTGTATCCCTTCATGTCCTAACTAATCAAGAATCTATCGACCTCTGCATTAAATATATCCAATGACTTGGCCTCCACAGCTGCCTGTGGCAATAAATTTCACAGATTCACCACTCTCTGTCTACAGAAACTCCTCTTCATCTCCATTCTAAATGGATGCCCTTCAATGAGATCCCACCTCATTCTTCTGAATTTCTGAGAGTAGAGGCCTGGAGCCATCAAACACTCTTCATGTGACAAGCCTTTCATTGCCGGAATCACTATCGCGATCCTCCTTTAAACCTTCCCCAACATCAGCACATCCTTTCTTAGATAAGGAGTCTGAAACTGCTCACTGTACTCAGAGTGAGGCCTCACCAGTGCTTTATAAAGCTTTAACATTGCGACCTTGGTTTTATATACAGTTTCAATAAGCCAGTAACAAAATTCCCAGAAGATAATAACAACTCGCAAGCTTGTTGGGAGAAACACCATCGCTTCCTGGCCGAAGTTCTAGGCTGTGACATTTAGTAATGTTGCATTGATAAAGGACAAAATACAGTAAACAGAATGAACTGGCGTGTCTGCAGTTGGAGGTTACTCTGTTTGTGAAACACCCAGAAAGATGATTCGTGATCAGTTCTGGTAATGCTATACTCTGTGAGGTAAAACTCAACTGGCTGACCAGCTATCAGGATCACTGGGATTTAACGTTCCAATTGGCCTAATGGTATATATTAGATCAACACACACAAAATGCTGGAGGAACTCAACATGCCAGGTAGCACCTTTGGAAAAGATTAAACAGTCGACAATTTGTGCAAAGGCACTTCTTCAGGACCCAGTCCTGTTGAAGGATCTCGGCCCAAAACGTCGACAACTTAATCTTTTCCATAGATGCTGCCTGGCATGCTCAATCTCTCCAGCATTTTGTGTGTGTTGTTTGGATTTCCAGCGTCTACAGATTTTCTTGTGTTGTGTTGCTGGCTGGTTGTAGCAGAGCCTGGTACAGAAACACCAATACCCAACAGAAAAGTTTACAGAAAGTGCTGGATACAGCCCAGTCCATCAGAGGGAAAACCCTCCCCACCACTGGGCACATCTACAAGGAGTGTTACCATAAGAAAGCAGCATCCATCATCAAGGACACCCTCCATCCAGGCCAGGCGGTCTTCTCACTACTGCCAACAGGAAGGAAGTACAGGAGCCTTGGGCCCCACACCACCAGGTTCAGAACAGTTACTACCCTACAACCATCAGGCTCCTGAACCAATGTGGATAACTTCACTCACCACAATGAGCCTTAGGCCCCACACCACCAGGTTCAGGAACAGTTATTACCCCACAACCATCGGGCAGGAGGTAGAGGAGCCTTAGGCCCCACACCACCAGGTTCAGAACAGTTATTACCCTATAATCATCAGGCTCCTGAACCATTGTGGATAACTTCACTCATCTCAGTGCTGAACTATCGTCTCACGTTCAAGGACACTGAGACCCATGTTCTCAGTATTATTTATTTGTTTATTTGCACAATTTATCTTCTTTTGCCCATTGGTTGTTTGTCAGTCTTTGTTTATCTATAGTTTTTCATAAATCCTATTGTATTTCTTTATTTTCCTGTAAATGTCTGCAAGAAAATGAATTTCAGGGATCAATATGGTGACATACATTATATATACTTTGATAATACAATTACTTTGAACTTTGGCATTCCTTATCAACACTAGAGTCACTCAGTAAGTTCCAAGTGGTGCCAATAGGTCAACAATTCCATACTTGACCTTCATGCCTACAGGTACCTAACACCCTCAAGTGTCCCTCCTCTGCTCCTGGGGCATTGTTCTATTTCAGGATGAGATATTTTTGACACCTTGTCAGTCAGGCTGGACTGGAAAGGCAACTCTGCCAACATTACCTAGAATGGCTTTGGGCTTCTGACATTTCTGCGAATGGCTCAAGGGTGCACATGCCACCGCACCCACTGAAATTTGCCAATTCCTATTCTGAACATTCCCTAGGATGGCTTTGGGCTTCTGACGTTCCTGGCAAAGTTCAAAGGGCAAAGTTACATCTACGTCACCACATACAACCCTGAGTCTCATTTTCCCGCATTTCCCTGCGGGCATACTCTGCATTCACCGTTGTCTGTCTTCCTCAGTTCTGGGCCTGCACTGAGCTGGGATCATGGATCATCTTGACAACATGGAGGAGCCTGACAGACAGCTGAACACTGAGCTTCCTGTGCTTTTCCTAAAAAGCTTTCTTTATGACCCTATCTACCCATGACTCCACTTCCTATGAATTATGGACCTGTATACCCAGATCCCTTTGTCCTACCACACTCCTCAGTGCCCTACTGTTCACTGTGTAAGACCTACCCTGGTTGGTCCTACCGAAATGCAATGCCTCACACTTGTCTGTATTAAATTCCAATTGCTGTTTTTCAGCCCATTTTTCCAGCCGGTTCAGATCCTGCTGGACAGTTTGATAGCCTTCCTCCCTGTTCAGGACACTCCCAATCTTAGTGTCATTGGAAAATTTGCTGATCCAGGTCACTGCATTTCCATGCACAGGGTAATCCCAGGCAACAGGTCCCCAGCAGGGACAATGTTGGTGAAGACTTTTGTTAAACCTGGTATGCCAATGCACAGAGCCTTCTACAGCCTTTGGCACCATGGGACATTTCATGCCCAGCATGTTGTTTGTGGGAACACACTTACTGGCAAGTAGTTCCCATGGAGACTGCACCCAGAACCACCAACCATAGAACATTACAGCACAGAAACAGGCCTTTTGGCCCTTCTTGGCTGTGCCCAACCATTTTTCTGCCTAGTCCCACTGACCTGCACCTGGGCCATATCCCTCCAAACCCCTCTCATCCATACAGCTGTCCAAGTTTTTCTTAAATGTCAAAAGTGAGCCCACATTCACCACTTCATCTGGCAGCTCATTCCACACTCCCACCACTCTCTGCGTGAAGAAGCCCCCCTAATGTTCCCTTTAAACTTTTCCCCCTTCACCCTTAACCCATGACCTCTGTTTTTTTTCTCCCCTGGCCTCAGTGGAAAAAGCCTGCTTGCATTCACTCTATCTATACTCATCATAATTTTATACACCTCTATCAAATCACCCCTCATTCTCCTACGCTCCAGGGAATAAAGTCCTAACCTATTCAACCTTTCACTGTAACTCGGTTTCTCAAGTCCCGGCAACATCCTTGTAAACTTTCTCTGCACTCTTTCAACCTTATTAATATCCTTCCTGTAATTAGGTGACCAAAACTGCACACAATACTCCAAATTCAGTCTCACCAATGTCTTATACAACCTCACCATTACATTCCAACTCTTATACTCAATACTTTGATTTATAAAGGCCAATGCACCAAAAGCTCTCTTTACAACCCTATCCACTTGTGACGCCACTCTTAGGGAATTATGTATCTGTATTCCCAGATCCCTCTGTTCTACTGCATTCCTCAGTGTCCTACCATTTACCTTGTATGTTTTACCTTGGTTTGACCTTCTCTCCCACCCCCTCTCTCTCCCCTTCTCTCTCTACCCAACCTTTCCTCCTTCCCCCTCTCCCCCTCTCCCTCCTGTCTCTGTGGGAACATTTGGGACAGAAATAGAAACTTTAACACCGTGCATTAGGTGGGTACACAGGTCTGGAAAAACGCACCAGTCTTCCACGGCCTGGTTAACCTGTCCCGGCTGTGGGAGAGGCTGTGGCTCCTACACTGTATGCATCTGCCACTGCAGACCTACAGAAATAGAACGGGAGTTGGTCTTCCTCGAGCTGAGGATGAAAGGAGCACCATTTTGCACTTCAGACCAGATCAGATCGGAAACATTTCAATAATGAAGACTCACGTGGGTGCTTTTTTCGGTGGCTCAGTTCCTTCAGTTTTTGCAGCTCTGAAAGATAATGGTTAGAATTTAAATTCCAATCGGAAATGTTCGGTTTTGTATTTGACGGGGTTGGAGATAGATTTACCTTCATCGGTTAATGTATGACTGGAGGAAGCCCCATCGGTACCAGTTACCACCACAGAGTATGTTCCCAGGTCCTGAGCAGATGGGTCAAGTAGGATGAGTTTAGACCTGGAGGGGGGAGAGAGAGGGGGAGGGGAGGGGGAAGGGAGAAAGGTTGGGTAGAGAGAGAAGGGGAGTGAGAGAGGGGGGGGGTGCGAGAGAGTGGGTGGGAGAGAGGAGTTGGGAGAGAAGGGTTGGTAGAGAGGGGAAGAAGATGGGAGAGAGAGGGAGGGGGAGAGGGGGAGAGAGAGGAGAAAGACAGAAAGAGAGAGAAAGAGGGAGAAAAAATAGAGACGAGGAGAGAGGAGAGGTAGAGAGAGAGAAAAAGACAGGGAGAAAGAAAGAGAGAGGTGAGAGAGAGAGGTTAGAGAGAGGAAGAGATGAGAGGACCTCAGCAGGCCTGACCTGCTGAATTTAATTATGATGGTGTTTACCTTGTTCCAAATATAAGAATCATTTATTTATCACATGTATATCAAAATGTACAGTGAAACGAGTCATTTGCGTTACCAACCATCACAAACTGAAGCTGTGATGGGGGCAGCCCACAAGTGTTGCCACACATTCCAACACAGCATGCCCATGGGCTTCATCACAACAGCAGCAAAACAAGCCCCATTCACCCCCCCACCCATCGCTCACATACACAGACAGGCCTGCAATCCAGGACAGGCTGTCTCCAGGCTTCCAGGCCGACAAACGTCAGGCCTACGACTCTGAGACACGCCGCCCAGGCACCTCAGCTGCTAGAATCACTGACTACGGTCTTTGATCTTCCATCTTACTACTTACTGCCGACAGTTGTAGAATTTGCCGGATGCTTACTTGTCCTCCGAAGTCTCAATCTGCACTCTCTCAGGAGTTTCAATTTCCTGGTAATCTTTGGACCAAATAAACTTTGATGCATCGGCAATTTCTGGGTTCTGGAAAACCAGGAATATATTCCCATCATCGTCCACGCCCGTCTTCATCTCTGTGGTACCTGTGGAAAACAACAGATGCGCCTCAGGCCATGTTTCTTGCCCCGGTGAGAGCAGGGACATCTGGAAATCAGAGGGAATGTTGCAGGTAGTGAGAGAAATCACCAAACCTGGTCTGGTTTCTGCACGGACGGGATCCGACGGCAAAGACGGGGCCCCGGCTCCCATGGAGTTCAGTGCTGACACACGGAAAACGTAAGTTTTGCCTTCTACCAGCTGAGAAATCTTAATGAGATTGAAGAACCACAATTAATTTAAACCTTGGAAACTTTTCTTTCTTTTCCTGCCTCTTCATCTGTTAACTGCTTGGCAGTCACCTGATAACAGGCAGATGGCACAGGTTCAAAGTTCAAAGTTCAAAGTACATTTATTATCGAAGTAAGTATACACCATGAAATACCTATGGTATTTAATTATTTATTGAGATACCGCGTGGAATATCTCCTCGAGCCTTATCACCCAGCAACCCTGATTTAGCCAACCTAGTTACGGACAATTTACCCACCAATCGGTACGTCTGTGGACTGTGGGAGGAAGCCAGATTACCCAAAGGAAACCCACGTGGTGATGGGGAGAGCGTACAAACTCCTTACGGAGAGTGGCGGGAAAGTGGGTGCTATGGCCGCGTAGGGGTTAGCGTGACATTATTACAGTTCGGGGTGCTCTGGAGCTCGGAGTCCAATTCCGATGCCGTTCTGTAAGGAGTGCCTGTACGTCCCTCCCCATGGAGTGCGCGAATTTCCTCGCACAGACATACCGGGTCCGTAATTGGTCATTGTAAGTTGTCCCGTGATTCGGTTAGGGTCCGTTGTGGGGTTCCTGGGGTGGTGTGTCTCGAAGGATCAGAAAGGCCTGCTCCACACTGTATTGCCAAATCTATAAACTACAACCTTGAGATTCAACTTCTTACAGGCAGCCACAAAACAAGGAAACACAATAGAGTCCACGAGATAAAAAACCCCACAGCAAAGACCCAATGAGCAAAGAGAAGAACAAATAGCTCAAACAGTAAACAAAGTAAACAAGTAACATGGAGAACATGGACCACAGAGTCCCTGGACGAGAGAAGTAGGCAGTGCCAGGTCAGGATGAAATTAAAGAAGCTAAAGAAAAGAGACCGCCTGGCCTGAAATTCAGTCTCTTGGCTTCCTGAATATAAGCCAGGTTCTTATGGTCTATGTACATGATAAAAGGGTTCTTGGCCCCCTCGAGCCAGCGATTCGTCTAGAGACAACGCGACCGTGACCACAATCATCTCTCTATTTCATAGTTCACCTCTGCCAGGGATAGCTGACTGGAAAAGAACGCACACAGGTGCAGTTTGTTGTCTGAAGGTGTCCGTTGAGACAACACTGCACCCACTCCGACATCCGAGGCGTTCACCTCCATGATGAAGGGAAGGTCCAGGTTAGTCGCAACCAAAATGGGAGCTGTTGTGAACCGCCGTTTGAGCTCTGTGAAGGTCGCCTCCGCTTCGGTTGTCCGAACAAAAGGACCCGTGGGTCTCTTGGTTAGTGTTGTTAGAGATGCCACTGAGCTGAAGTTTCTGATGAACTTTCGGTAAAAGTTGGCAAATCCCTGGAAGTGTTGAACTTGCTTCACACTGGATGGTTGCGGCCAATCTCCGCCTGCCTGAGTCTTACTAGGGTCCATTTTGAGACTGCAATTAGAGATGATGAAACCCAAAACTGAAATGGCGGTTACATGAAATCCAGACTTCTGCAGCTTGACGAAAAGTCCATGGTTACGAAGCTCCTTTAGGATATTTCTGACGTGAGTGACGTGCTCCTCCGTGGACTTCAGGATGCTGTCCACGTAGACAAAGGCGTGCTTCTGGAGAGCAGCCCAGAGCACATCGTTTACAAAGGCCTGGAAATCTGTTCGCAAGGCCGAAGGGCACTCATAGTGCCCTGTCGGTGCAATGAATGTCATCTTCCACTCATCACCCTCCTTCATGCAAACCGGGTTGTATGCACTGCGAGAACACTCTTGCCCTTTGGGGAATCTTGATGGCAGTGTTTGAGTGGAAAAGGTAATGATTCTTGACTCTACTGCGATTCAGCACTCTATAATCAATGCAAGGCCTCAGGCCTCCATCCTATTTCTGTATGGAAAAACAGCCTGCACTGGCAGGAGAAAGAGGGCCAAATGAACCCATAGCAACAGCCTCCTTTATGTAGTCCTCCGTAGCACGTCTTTCCGGGCCTGAAGGTGCATATAATCGGCCTCATAGAGGACAAGTACTAAGCAGTAAATCCACAACACAGTCGTACGGTCTGTGCGGTGGAGGAGTCGAGGCCTTTCCCTTACTGAAGACCTCTTCCAAATCCTTGTAGATGGAAGGGATTTCTACCGGGTTGAGTGCTGAAATTACCCCCAAACATTCCTCCAAGGATGGCTCCTTAGGTAATTTGGCAGACCCCAGAGTCTGCTGCATAGGTTCACAGAGTCTTCAGTGAAAACAGAGGCAAAATCATAGTCCAAATCCTCATCTGTATCCTCAGACATTGGCAGCGAGTCCTTGTGTTCCTGGGATTAGGCTCCAAGGGTCTCCATTTTGGAGCCTTCCCCTTAGACGGGATCTGGCAACTGGAGCCCTTTGGCTCAGCTGCTAGTTCCAGACTGCTTGGTCACGTCCTTGGTTTGCTCCAGAAAGAGAGATTTAGTTCCAGGGCACCCCTGACTGGACTGGGTCAGGACTCACAAGGGCCTGTTGGCTGGAGCTGGCTTGCCTGGGAGTCTGACCTGAAGGCTCCAGGTCACCCCAAAGAGAAGTCAGCCCTCTCATCAGCTGCTGGTCTTGGGAGAGTCTGGGGGTCGTAACTCCAAGCTGAAAACACAGCTTCTTCCAGCGACTGGACCATGCAGTGATCCTCCCTTCCTTCCCGTTTATGGAAAGGTTATGCTGGGACAGCCGGAGGGTCGGGGTGTGTGAGGAGATTCAGTGAGGTAGAGACTAACGTACTCTGCATGATCCTCGATCCTCATCTACAAGATCAATGTCTGCCCAGAACCAAGCGGACAGCCGTCCGGGACAGTTGCGGGCATGGACTGGCCCAGCTCCTGCAGCGGTACGTTGAGCTGATGGGAGGTCGCCAAGTCCGTGAAATTTCCAGCTGCCCCAGGATCTAAAAAACACATTCACTTCTTGGTGGTTCATACCCGATTAGTCCTCCCAACAGCGGATGGCTTGAAAAGTCTTCCCAACTCCGGACGGTCGGAACTGTTCTCCCGACACCGGACAGTCTGGACAGTCCCCCAACAACGGACAGTCAGAACAGTCTTCCCAACTCCGGACGGTCGGAACTGTCCTCCCGACACCGGACGGTCTGGACAGTCCCCCAACAACGGACAGTCAGAACAGTCTTCCCAACTCCGGACGGTCGGAACTGTCCTCCCGACACCGGACGGTCTGGACAGTCCCCCAACAACGGACAGTCAGAACAGTCTTCCCAACTCCGGACGGTCGGAACTGTCCTCCCGACACCGGACGGTCTGGACAGTCCCCCAACAACGGACAGTCAGAACAGTCTTCCCAACTCCGGACGGTCGGAACTGTCCTCCCGACACCGGACGGTCTGGACAGTCCCCCAACAACGGACAGTCAGAACAGTCTTCCCAACTCCGGACGGTCGGAACTGTCCTCCCGACACCGGACGGTCTGGACAGTCCCCCAACAACGGACAGTCAGAACAGTTCTCCAAACAGCTGCAGCTTTGGCCATTCTACTTCCCCAAAGTAATAGCAGTAACTTCCACACAAACTCTGGATCCTCTCATCCGCAGAGGTTCTTACGCGGCCGATTTGCACGGGCCCAACAGGATCCTGGGCAGGAGGTAGACAGGTCACGGTCTGAGATCAGGGAGTGGGACCGTGAGACACTGAGGCCAGGCTCGGTCTAGCCCTCTTCGATGTCATGATATCGTCCCACTTACACTCTGCAGAGAATTATTGAGACAAATGGATTGGTTGATCAGAACCTTCCAGACCTCTGCTGACTGTCCCAAGGCAAGGGCATGCTTCAGTTCATCTCAGAGTCTGTGACAGTACAGAGTGGCCAAGGCCTCCTTGTTCCAACCACTCTCTTGGGCCAAGGTCCGAAACTTGATAGCAAAGTCAGCTGCTGCCTGCTTGCCCTGTCAAATCTTCATCAGATGGTCCAAGGCTCGTCTGGCTCTGGCAGGGTGATGGAACACCTTCCTCATGGTGGCCGTGAATTCCTCCGAATCCGAGCAAACGTCTAACCTTCTTTCCCAATGCACGGTGGCCCAAGCCAGGGCTCTTCCAGTCAGAAGAGAGATATTGAAAGCCACCTTTCTGCACTGCGAAGGCAACCGGGATGGCTGGAGTTTCAACACTAATAAGCATTGAATGAGGAGGCCACAGCGTGAACGTGGGTCACTCTGGGGTAGGAGGATGTACTGGCTCCACAGAGCAACCGACTGACTCTCCCAAGCGACTCTGGCTTCCCTCAGGGGAAAGCTGACAAACGGCTACCTGGAGGCGCTGTATCTCCAGGCTCCATCTCGAAATCCTCCCACTGTCGCAGGTCACAGCCGGCGAAAGACTCCGATACCCCGCTGGTCCATACTGGCTCGGTCATACTGAGATGAGAGTCCTTGACGAGGATGGTTTGGACCCAGTGACACAGATCCAAACTGGATCGAGAACTGAGCACAGAACAAATGCTAAACGATATCTCTAGCAGGGCTTACAATTGAGCACTGAGTGTCCGTTCTTTAAATACTCAATTCTCAGTGCACAAAACATGATCACCAACCAGTGGGATGGTCCTGAATGTTCCGAAGAGTTGGAACGTCTAAAGCCTGGAAGCAGATGCGGTCAGCTGCGTGTCGTAACAGTGCTCCTTGAGGCTGCTGAACAAATTAAGATCCCATGGTATTCCAGAAAAGATACTGACATGGACAGAGATTGGCTGAATGGCAGGGGACAAAGAGTGGGAATAAAGGGAACCTTTTCTGGTTGGCTGCTGGTGACTAGTGATGTTCCACCGCGATCTGTTTTGAGACCACTTCTTTTCGCATTATATGTCGATGGTTTGGATGACGGAGTTGCTGGCTTTGTGGCCAAGTTTGCAGATGATATGAAGGTAGGTGCAGGGGCAGGTAGTGTTGAGGAAGCAGAGAGCCTACAGAAGGACTTAGACAGATTAGGAGAATGGGCAAAGAAGTGGCAGATGGAATACAGCATTGGGAAGTGTATTATCATGCACTTTGGTAGAAAAAATAAAAGTGTAGACTATTTTCTAAATGGAGAGAAAATTCAAAATCTGAGATGCAAAGGGACTTGGGAGTCATTGTGCAGGATTCCCTAAAGGGTAACTTGCAGGCTGTGTCTGTGGTGAGGAAGGCAAATGTGATGTTTAGCATTCAGCTCAACAAGACAAAAATATAAAAGCAAGGATGTAATGTTGAGACTTTATGAAGCACTGGTTAAGCCTCACTTGGAGTATTGTAATCCTGAAAAAGGATTTGCTGAAACTGGAGAGTTCAAAGGAGGTACACGAAAATTATTCCAGGATTGAAAGGGTTATCATATGAGGAGTGTTTGATGGCTCTGGGCCTCTACTCACTGGAATTCAGAAGAATGAGGGGGGATCTCATTGAAACCTATCGAATGTTGAAAGGCTTCGAGTGGATGTGGAGAGGATGTTTCCGACGGTGGGGGAGCTTAGGACCAGAGGACACAGCCTTAGAATAGAACAGAGGGGTGTCCTTTTAGAATGGAGATGAGGAGGAATTTCTTTATCCAGAGTGAGGAGAATCTGTGGAATTCATTGCCACAGGCAGCCGTGGAGGCCCAGTCATTGGGTATATTTAAGGCAGAGATTGATAGATTCTTGATTAGTCATGGCATGAAGGGTTATGGGGAGAAGGCAGGAGATTGGGGCTGAGAGGGAAATGGATCAGCCATGATGAAAAGTTGGAGCAGACTCGATGGACTAAATGGCCGGATCCCGTTCCTGTATTTTATGGTTTTAACACTTGTGTACTGGGACTGACATTAAACAATCTGGAATCTCCCTCTGTTTTTTCTGTCCTTGCCACCACTGTTCACGTACACAGAGTAACGGAAGGAGACTTTGGAATATACAGGGTTTTTAGAGAACAGCTCTTCTGGAAGTGAGGTGTGGTTAACACCAAAGGGATCAGAAAGTATGATCAAAAGCCAGAGACGGTTGGGAGCCACAGCGGGAAGTTACTGTTTAACTGCCAGTGCAGCGTGGAGCCTCAGCATCTGGCTGAGGGGGGAGACTGGCTTCCTCAGATACCAAAGATACTGTTCTCACCAGGGTGTTGTGGGATCTGAGTTACCCTCCTCTCCCATGAGAAACCGCCCGGACTCAGTCTCCTCTCTCTCGCACACATTGGCTTTTTTATGCCAGTCTTAATAAATTCTATTGTATTTAATTTCCTGTAAATCCCTGCGAAAAAAATAATCTCGAGGTAGAATATGGTAACGTATACAGAATTCGATAATAAATTTCCTTTGAGTTTAAATTCATCTGTACTGGGGTCTGGAGGAGCCATAGAAAAGTACAGTGCAGAAGCAGGCCCTTCGGCCCATCTAATCTATGCTGAAAATGTAATCTGCCTACTCCCATCGACCTGCACTGGAACCATAGCCCTCCATACCCCTACCATCCATGTACCTATCCAAACTTCTCTTAAATGTTGAAATTGAGTTCACATGCACCACTTGTGCTAGCAGCTCGTTCCACACTCTCACCACCCACTGAGTGCAGAAGATTCCCCTCATGTTCCCTTGAAACATTTCACCTTTCACCCTTAACCCATGACTTCTGGTTGTAGTCTCATCCAGCCTCAGTGGAAAATGCTTGCATTTACCCTATCTATACCCCTTATAACTTTGGATACCTCTATCAAATCTCCTCTCAATCTTCTATGTTCCAGGGAATAAAGTTGGACATGAACTCATGCCCCGGTGATGCAGGGAAGCCTACAGAGAGAGTGCAATTCATACTTTTCTCTGACTGAAAATCCATTGCTTGTCATTTTTGTCAGAACTTGCAGAACATTTACAAACCCTCATGTGCGTGTGAGGCGTTGGCATTTTACTTAGGAGTGTCCACTCTTCTCCGTCTGTCTCACACATCTCAACGAGATAGCCCGTTACGCAGTCCTTCCCTGTGTAGAGTGGAGGCTGCCATTTTAGTAACAGGGAGTTGCTGCGAACCTCGAAGAACATCACGTCAAACGGTGGCCCTGCCAGAGGAAACGGGAAACGCTCTGTAAACCTTTGGAGCAACAAATCAGCAGAGCAGAAACAGACAAGTTATGAGGCATGCCATCAGAAAGTCTGCTTGTTACCAACATCGCATGGCCAAAATTACTTCACAAGAATAGTAGGAGAGTCTAGGACCAGAGACACATTCTCAGAACACAAGAATACGCCAGCAGAGGAGAAGGTCCAGAGGATGTTTACTAGAATTATCCTAGGAATGAAAGGGTTAACATGTGAGGAACGTTTGATGGCCTGGGCCTGTAGGCACTCGTTTAGAAGACTAAGGGGAGGAACTCATTGAAACCTACCAAATATTGAAAGGCCTCGATGGTGTGGATGTGGAGAGGATGGTTCCTGTAGTGGGGCAGCCTAGGACAAGAGGGCAGTGTCAGAAAACAAGGATGTCCCTTTAGAACGAAGATAAGGAGGAATTTCTTTGGCCAGAGGGTGGTGAACCTGTGGAACTCACTGCTACAGATGGCTGTGGAGGCCAAGTCTTTGGGTATATTTAAAATGGAGGTTGATAGGCTCTTGATTAGTAGTGGTGCCAAAGATTACAGGAGGAAGGTGGGAGAATAGTGTTGAGGGTTAATAAATCAGCCATGATTGAACGGTGGAGTAGACTGGAAAATGGTCTAATTCTGCTCCGATGTCTCATGGTCTCATTTTCTAAAAATGCAAATAAAAATAAATTATCATCAAGATACATAATGAGATTTAGGGCTGATGGCAAAGGGCTTGGTCCAGGGGTAGATGTTAAGTAACAAATAGAAAGAGAGGGTCAGGGAGGGAGTTCCTGCATTTAGAGCTTTTTAGTATCCAGGACCAAGGCCAACAGCAGCAGAGTGATTATATTTGTTGATAAGCAGGAGTCCAGAATTAGCACGGATTCTTGTTACATCCCAAGCATGACACCTCAGCTCAGTTGATCCTTCAGATCAGAGACGAGTGTGTGTTGTAGTCAGCAGAGTTTGAAATAGATCAGAGTGTTAAAGTGAAATCTGAGCACAAGCTTCATCATGTTGGCCAAAAAGAGCAAAAAACTGTGAACAGGAAAGGAGACAGCCATTTTGTGAGACTGCCCTTGCACACTCCATTTTATGAACTGTTTGATGAACTGATTCTTGCTTTAGGATAACTTTATCAGAGCAATTGGATCTGGACATGATGAGTTTCAGCTAATGACCGCCTAGAACTGAGACCATTCTCAGATGAGTAGCTATTTATTCTGTAAAGTGGCAGGCTTGCCAGAGAGGGAATCTGTAATCTCATTAGACCCATTGTCTGGGTCACCTGGTTTGAACCTGAGCCAAAGAGATGGAATTGCATCATTTGAACTGATGAGGAACACTATCAGAGCTAGGAGCTTCGAATGCAAAGCACAGGCAACTCTCCAGAGACCTGCATCATGGATGTGGGGGACCTCATGGACACGTGGTGATTCAAAGATTGAGAACACATTTATTTTCAAAGAATGTATAAATGATACACCTCGAAATTTGTCTGCTTAGAGGCAACCACAAAGCAAGAAACTTGAACAACCCAATTAAATAAACGACCATAAAACCACTGCTAGAGAATGAGAGAGAACAAAAAAACACACACACACATCGTGCATCCACTCCTCCAAATTGCTCACTCCATCTCCTGCAGTGATATGAATTGTAAATCTGTCTGCAAACCCGGCGGTTCGAACACGCTGTGCCTCACAAAGTCCCAGCAGGGTTCATCTACCGAACCAGCCTCTCTTCCGCCTGCCTCCTCACTGTCTGTGGTAGGAGGTCACCACAATTTGCTTCACGAAAGATGTCGTAAGTAACAATTTTAGTCAATTCTTTTGCCGTATGATTCACCAGTAAGCTGTCCCACATAATTGATAGCACCATCAGAAATCGGGGACCATGAGCGGGAACACAGGGCCAGCATAGATTCCTTTCCCAGGTATTAAATTTCTATTCTTTGACTGTTCGTGGAGGGTCAGCAAAACTTAGCAGGTATTCAGCTGTGTAAATTCACATGTTCTTCCATAGAGACAGAAAGATACTTGTTGGTAATTACAGAGTCTCTTTGTGCCTCCCTGATCATTATTAGTATCAGGTAGATCCTTCTAACAGATAGAACAAGTTTGTTCTCCCTTTCGTATCTGCCCGCATTTCATCAAGAGGATCAAGTACTGAGAGGTGATGAATTTAGTCAAGAAAAGGGAAAATATGTAAAGCTTAGGAAGCTTGAATTAAACAGAGTACTTGAGGATTGTAAAGAAGGGAAAAGCCAGGAGGGGCCATGAAAAGTCCTTGGCAAGTAGAGTTAAAGAGAATCCCAAGGCATTCTACAGATACGTCATTGGTGAATCAGAATGAGAATCGAGTATCTAACATTGTTCCATTATTCAAGAAGGGAGCCAGAGATATTCCTGGAAACTATAGGGAAGCTGCAGGGGAGAATACTTAGGGACAAGATTTATGGGCATTTGGAAAACCATGGCCTAATTAGGGAGCGCCAGCATAGCACTGCGCGGGACAAGTCATGTCTTTCTAACGAGAGATATTTTGATGAGGTTATGAGGGTGATTGCTGGATGGATGTTGTCTACATGGATCTTAGTAAGGACTTTGACAAGGTCCCTTATGGGAGGCTCACCTGGAAGATTAAGATGCATGGGATCTTTGGTGAATTGGCTGTTTGGATTCAGAACTGGCTTGCCTATAGAAGACAGAGGGTAGAGGTGGAAGGGACTTCTTCGAGCTGGAGCTCTGTGGTTAGTGGAGTTCTGTAGGGATCTCTACTGAGACCTCTGCTGTTTGTGATGTATATAAGTGACCTGGATGAAAATGGAGATGGGTGGGTTAGTAAGTTTGCAGATAACAAGTTTGCAAGGTTGGTGGAATTGTGGATAGTGTGGAAGACTGGCAAAGAACAAGCATGATATAGATCAGTTGCAGATCTGGGCAGAGAAATGGCAAATGGAGTTTAACCCAGATAAATGTGAGGTGTTGCACCTTGCTAGGGCAAATGCAAGGAGAAAGTACCCTGTTAAGGGCAAGACCCTTAATAGTGTTGCTGAGCAGAAAGATCTGGGGGTCCAAGTTTACAGATCCTTGAAAGCGGCTACGCAGGTTAATAGGCTGTTTAAGAAGGCTTATGGAATCCTTACCTTTATTAGTTGAAGCATTGAGTTTGAAGGACAGTAAGTTATATTGTATCTGTATAAAACTAGTTAGGCCACATCTGGAGTATTGCGTACATTTCTGGTTGCCCTACTATAGGAGGGATTTTGAGGCATTGGAGAGGGTGCAGAAGAGGTTTACCAGGATGCCCCCAGGTTAGTGGACATGTGCTGTATTGAGAGGTTTGGATAAACTTGGGCTGTTTTCTCTGGAGCACCGGAGGCTGACGGGTGATCTGATCGAGGTTCATAAGATTATGAGAGGCATAGATAGATTAGACAGAGAGTATCTGTTTCCCAGGGTAGAAATGTCTACCACCAGAGGCATGCATTTAAGGTGAGAGGCAGGGCCAGACTAACCTAGTAGCAAAAGTAGCATATGCTACGGGCCCCGCATTTTTGAGGGCCCCACCCGCACTAAATGCTTGCAAGCTGCAGTCCGGTGAAATCGGCATTCTCACCGTATTCTTGTTTAGACAATTCATTTGCACTTAAATAAATGACTTCAGTCATCAGTCTTCTGTTTGACAAAGTACTGTGGATTGAGTTCATAACAATGCATTTCCTAAAGGCTGTGAACCCAGTTTCATTTGTAACAGTGCATCTCTGGGCACCTCTGAGACAAGAATGCTAAATTTACAGGTAGTTGCAAAGACACCATATCTATGCTTTTGGAATATGAATTGTCCTCTATGTTAGCACGTAACATATCAAATAACGTATTATGGATTTTAACCTGCATTCCTAAAGGCCATGAATGCCAGTTCAGGCATACTGGCGCCGGTAGAATGAATTTAATCAAAAGATGTGAAAACTTCAAAGAACTGTCTCATTTTAACTATGAACTGTCCTTTGTGTTTAGCAAATAAATATCAAACCTCAATCACAAGGTGGTTAGACCTGTTTTGCCTGCTGTAACCTTGTTTTGTTGAATAAATTGCACCATCTCAGATTGCAAGACCGTGCAACGGATAGTGAGGTCAGCTGAGAAGGTCATTGGGGTCTCTCTTCCCGCCATTACAGACACTTACACTACATGCTGCATCCGAAAAGGAAACAGCATTATGAAGGACCTATGGTGAACTAGATATACCTGTCTGACTGCTCCTGTGGCTCCTCCCACAGACCCTGCTGACTGCTCCTGTGGCTCCTCCCACAGACCCCTGCTGACAGCTCCTGTGGCTCCTCCCACAGACCCCTGCTGACTGCTCCTGTGGCTCCTCCCACAGACCCCCTGCTGACAGCTCCTGTGGCTCCCCCCACAGACCCCCTGCTGACAGCTCCTGTGGCTCCCCCCACAGACCCCCTGCTGACAGCTCCTGTGGCTCCCCCCACAGACCCACTGCTGACAGCTCCTGTGGCTCCCCCCACAGACCCACTGCTGACTGATCCTGTGGCTCCTCCCACTGACCCCCTGCTGACAGCTCCTGTGGCTCCTCCCACAGACCCCCTGCTGACTGCTCCTGTGGCTCCCCCCACAGACCCCCTGCTGACAGCTCCTGTGGCTCCCCCCACAGACCCACTGCTGACAGCTCCTGTGGCTCCCCCCACAGACCCACTGCTGACTGATCCTGTGGCTCCTCCCACTGACCCCTGCTGACTGCTCCTGTGGCTCCCCCCACAGACCCCCTGCTGACAGCTCCTGTGGCTCCCCCCACAGACCCACTGCTGACAGCTCCTGTGGCTCCCCCCACAGACCCACTGCTGACTGATCCTGTGGCTCCTCCCACAGACCCCTGCTGACAGCTCCTGTGGCTCCTCCCACAGACCCCCTGCTGACTGCTCCTGTGGCTCCTCCCACAGACCCCCTGCTGACAGCTCCTGTGGCTCCTCCCACAGACCCCCTGCTGACAGCTCCTGTGGCTCCCCCCACAGACCCCCTGCTGACAGCTCCTGTGGCTCCCCCCACAGACCCCCTGCTGACAGCTCCTGTGGCTCCCCCCACAGACCCACTGCTGACAGCTCCTGTGGCTCCTCCCACAGACCCACTGCTCCTGTGGCTCCTCCCACAGACCCCCGCTGACTGCTCCTGTGACTCCTCCCACTGACCCCCTGCTGACTGCTCCTGTGGCTCCTCCCACAGACCCCCGCTGACTGCTCCTGTGACTCCTCCCACTGACCCCCTGCTGACTGCTCCTGTGGCTCCTCCCACAGACCCACTGCTCCTGTGGCTCCTCCCACTGACCCCTGCTGACTGATCCTGTGGCTCCTCCCACAGACCCCTGCTGACTGATCCTGTGGCTCCTCCCACTGACCCCTGCTGACTGATCCTGTGGCTCCTCCCACTGACCCCTGCTGACTGCTCCTGTGACTCCTCCCACAGACCCCTGCTGACTGCTCCTGTGGCTCCTCCCACAGACCCACTGCTCCTGTGGCTCCTCCCACAGACCTCTGCTGACTGCTCCTGTGGCTCCTCCCACAGACCCCTGCTGACTGCTCCTGTGGCTCCTCCCACAGACCCACTGCTCCTGTGGCTCCTCCCACAGACCCCTGCTGACTGCTCCTGTGGCTCCTCCCACAGACCCCTGCTGACTGCTCCTGTGGCTCCTCCCACAGACCCCTGCTGACAGCTCCTGTGGCTCCTCCCACAGACCCCTGCTGACTGCTCCTGTGGCTCCTCCCACAGACCCCCTGCTGACTGCCCTGTGGCTCCCCCCACAGACCCCTGCTGACTGCTCCTGTGGCTCCTCCCACAGACCCCCTGCTGACTGAACCTGTGGCTCCTCCCACAGACCCCTGCTGACAGCTCCTGTGGCTCCTCCCACAGACCCCCTGCTGACTCCTCCCACAGACCCACTGCTCCTGTGGCTCCTCCCACAGACCCCTGCTGACAGCTCCTGTGGCTCCCCCCACAGACCCACTGCTGACTCCTCCTGTGGCTCCTCCCACAGACCCACTGCTCCTGTGGCTCCTCCCACAGACCCCTGCTGACTGCTCCTGTGGCTCCTCCCACAGACCCCCTGCTGACAGCTCCTGTGGCTCCCCCCACAGACCCACTGCTGACAGCTCCTGTGGCTCCTCCCACAGACCCACTGCTCCTGTGGCTCCTCCCACAGACCCCCTGCTGACTGCTCCTGTGGCTCCTCCCACAGACCCCCTGCTGACTGCTCCTGTGGCTCCTCCCACAGACCCCCTGCTGACTGCTCCTGTGGCTCCCCCCACAGACCCACTGCTCCTGTGGCTCCCCCCACAGACCCACTGCTGACAGCTCCTGTGGCTCCCCCCACAGACCCCCCGCTGACTGCTCCTGTGGCTCCTCCCACAGACCCACTGCTCCTGTGGCTCCTCCCACAGCCCCCTGCTGACTGCTCCTGTGGCTCCTCCCACAGACCCCTGCTGACAGCTCCTGTGGCTCCTCCCACAGACCCCTGCTGACTGCTCCTGTGGCTCCTCCCACAGACCCCTGCTGACAGCTCCTGTGGCTCCCCCCACAGACCCACTGCTGACTCCTCCTGTGGCTCCTCCCACAGACCCACTGCTCCTGTGGCTCCTCCCACAGACCCCTGCTGACTGCTCCTGTGGCTCCTCCCACAGACCCCCTGCTGACAGCTCCTGTGGCTCCCCCCACAGACCCACTGCTGACAGCTCCTGTGGCTCCTCCCACAGACCCCCTGCTGACTGCTCCTGTGGCTCCTCCCACAGACCCCCTGCTGACTGCTCCTGTGGCTCCTCCCACAGACCCCCTGCTGACTGCTCCTGTGGCTCCCCCCACAGACCCACTGCTCCTGTGGCTCCCCCCACAGACCCACTGCTGACAGCTCCTGTGGCTCCCCCCACAGACCCCCCGCTGACTGCTCCTGTGGCTCCTCCCACAGACCCACTGCTCCTGTGGCTCCTCCCACAGCCCCCTGCTGACTGCTCCTGTGGCTCCTCCCACAGACCCCCCGCTGACTGCTCCTGTGGCTCCTCCCACAGACCCACTGCTCCTGTGGCTCCTCCCACAGACCCCCTGCTGACAGCTCCTGTGGCTCCTCCCACAGACCCCTGCTGACAGCTCCTGTGGCTCCTCCCACAGACCCCTGCTGACTGCTCCTGTGGCTCCTCCCACAGACCCACTGCTCCTGTGGCTCCTCCCACAGACCCCCTGCTGACTGCTCCTGTGGCTCCTCCCACAGACCCCTGCTGACAGCTCCTGTGGCTCCTCCCACAGACCCCTGCTGACTGCTCCTGTGGCTCCCCCCACAGACCCCTGCTGACTGCTCCTGTGGCTCCTCCCACAGACCCCCCGCTGACTGTTCCTGTGGCCCCTCCCACAGACCCCCTGCTGACTGCCCTGTGGCTCCCCCCACAGACCCCCTGCTGACTGCTCCTGTGGCTCCTCCCACAGACCCCCTGCTGACTGCTCCTGTGGCTCCTCCCACAGACCCCCCGCTGACTGTTCCTGTGGCTCCCCCCACAGACCCCCTGCTGACTGCTCCTGTGGCTCCTTCCACAGACCCCCTGCTGACTGCTCCTGTGGCCCCTCCCACAGACCCCCTGCTGACTGCTCCTGTGGCTCCTTCCACAGACCCCCTGCTGACTGCTCCTGTGGCTCCCCCCACAGACCCCCTGCTGACTGCTCCTGTGGCTCCTTCCACAGACCCCCTGCTGACTGTTCCTGTGGCCCCTCCCACAGACCCCCTGCTGACTGCTCCTGTGGCTCCTCCCACTGACCCCCCTGCTGACTGCTCCTGTGGCTCCCCCCACAGACCCCCTGCTGACTGCTCCTGTGGCTCCTCCCACAGACCCCCTGCTGACTCCTCCCACAGACCCCCCTGTTGACTGCTCCTGTGGCTCCTCCCACAGACCCCCTGCTGACTGCTCCTGTGGCTCCCCCCACAGACCCCCTGCTGACTGCTCCTGTGGCTCCTCCCACAGACCCCCCGCTGACTGTTCCTGTGGCCCCTCCCACAGACCCCCTGCTGACTGCTCCTGTGGCTCCTCCCACTGACCCCCCTGCTGACTGCTCCTGTGGCTCCCCCCACAGACCCCCTGCTGACTGCTCCTGTGGCCCCTCCCACAGACCCCTGCTGACTGCTCCTGTGGCTCCTCCCACAGACCCCCTGCTGACTGCTCCTGTGGCTCCTCCCACAGACCCCTGCTGACTGCTCCTGTGGCTCCTCCCACAGACCCCCTGCTGACTGTTCCTGTGGCTCCTCCCACAGACCCTGCTGACTGCTCCTGTGGCCCCTCCCACAGACCCCCTGCTGACTGCTCCTGTGGCTCCTCCCACAGACCCCCTGCTGACTGTTCCTGTGGCTCCTCCCACAGAACCACTGCTGACTGCTCCTGTGGCTCCTCCCACTGACCCCTGCTGACTGCTCCTGTGACTCCTCCCACAGACCCCTGCTGACTGTGGCTCCTCCCCCAGACCCCCTGCTGACTGCTCCTGTGGCTCCTCCCACAGAACCACTGCTGACTGCTCCTGTGGCTCCTCCCACTGACCCCTGCTGACTGCTCCTGTGACTCCTCCCACAGACCCCTGCTGACTGCTCCTGTGGCTCCTCCCACAGACCCCCTGCTGACTGCTCCTGTGGCTCCTCCCACAGACCCCCTGCTGACTGTGGCTCCTCCCACAGACCCCTGTATAAAGGCGACTGTGGGCTGCTGCTCTCCCTCATTTTCCCCAGGTTGTAGTGTTGTTTATTCTTCCAGTCAATAAAAGCCGATATCTTGCTTCCTAAGTCTCAGCGTGAGTTATTGATGGTGCATCAGGACCCCCACGCACCCCTCATACAATCTCTTCTCCCTCCTGCCGTCTGGGAAAAGACAACGAAGCATTCCGGCTCTCACAACCGGATTTCTTCCCCCAAGCTATCAGACTCCTCAATACCCAGAGCCGGGACTGACACCTTACTGCCCTATTGTCCTATTTATTATTTATTGTAATGCCTGTACTGTTTTGTGCACTTTATGCAGTCCTGGATAAGTCTGTAGTCTAGTGTAGTTGTTTTTTCTGTGTTGTTTTTTACGTAGTTCAGTCTAGTTTTTGTACTGCGTCATATAACACCATGGTCCTGAAAAATATAGTCTCATTTTTACTATGTACTGTGCCAGCAGTTATGGTCAAAATGACAATAAAAGTGACTTGACTTGACTTGACTTGACTAAAGAAACTGCCTTGTGCCTACCGGTAACGCAACGCTCTGTGATTTCATCCACAACACAGCAACAACGATCTGGCAACACCGTTGTTTTCATGTAGATAGCAATGAGCAATAGAGCCAGAGGTATTGGATGTCATTATGCTTCTGGAAGTGCAAAATGTAAAGCGAAGGATGAAAAAGAAAGAAAAGACCAACTTGTGATATCAAAAACACGTAAACTGACAGAATATTTTGATGTTCATGGAGATGGTGATGGTGCTATAACAGCTGAAGCTGGAAACATGGGAACAACTAGTACTGGCGCGGCAGAAGGCATGATACAGCAACAGCCAGCATCCATTGAATGCAAAAGAACAAGTACTCTAATGATATTGGTGAATGGCCAAACGATTGTGACCGTGAATATTGGATAACCAAGGAAAGTGATGAATGTCAACATGCTGAGAGTGACTTCTCTTCATCCATGTGATTGTATGACAATAAAAAGATACTTTGGCACTGTCAGAAGTCTTATTTTACATATGTTCATAAACCTACAAACAAGCAACATGCACAAAATTGGTTCTGCTGATCAGAAAGCAAGGGAAGCCTATTCTGTTTCCCATGCGAGGTTATGACTTCAGGATGTTCATCAAAGTTTAGTGAAGAGGTGTTAATGACTAGAAAAATGCAAGCAATCTTTTACGTTGACATGAAGAAAGTTCCTCACATGGACAAGCTTTAATTTCACTGTCGATGCGCAAAAACAAAGCTAAACGTGTCGATTCCCACCTTGTGAAAGAAATGGAGACTGAACAAAAGTATTGGCACACACTTCTAGAGCGAATAATTGAAGTTGTAAAGTTTTTAGCAGAAAAAGGTCTTTCATTTCGTGGTAGTGATGAAACTGTTGGTTCTCCTCATAATGGAAATTACTTGGGGTTGTTAGAATAACTGGGCAAGTTCGACCCTTTTCTGGCAGAGCATATAAATGCTCGTGTAAACCAAGGAAGGGGGCATAAATCATACCCATCTAAAACAACATGTGAGGAATTCATCAATTTGACTGGATCCAGCATACTGGATCACATTATCGGTGAAGTGAAGAAATACAAGTATTATTCTGTTTCATTGGATTCTGCTCCAGATATATCTAATGTGGACCAGCTGTCTTTGACTGTGCGTTATCTTTTGCCGTCTGGACCAGTTGAAAGATTTGTGAAGTTTTTGGATATGGAAGGTCATAGTGCCGAACAGCTCGCTCAAAGTTTACTTGGCTTTTTAAAGGAAAATGACATTGATATAAAAGACTGCTGTGGTCAAAGTTATGACAATGCCAGCAACATGAGTGGCAAGTACAGTGGCTTACAAACACGAATTGAAGAGCTGAATGAGTTTGCGGATTACACTCCATGTTTTGCATATTCACTAAATTTGGTTGCAAAATGTGCTGCTGAATGTTGTCGAGAAGCATTAATGTTCTTTCAATTTGTAAAAAGCCTGTACACATTGTTCTCTGCTTCTGCTTATCGGTGGGATCTCCTTTCTGCTGCATTATCTGGTGGTGGTGGTGCTCGTTCGCCCGTTGTGAAAAGAATGTCAGATACCAGGTGGTCAGCTCATGCAGGTGCAACAAAAACACTTTTACACAGCTTTTCTGTGATAAAACAAGTCTTGGATGACATTTCAAATAACAATGATCAGAAGGCAGAGTGTTGACAACAGGCTCGTGGACTACTTTCAACCATGATGAAGTCGGAAACAGGAATAATGAGCATATTGTGGGATCAAGTATTACAGTGTTTTCAAATGACCAGTGTTTCTTTGCAATCTTCTGGCCAAGACTTGAACACAGTTTGTGCACTCTGTGAACCCTTGCATGGATATATTCAAGCTACGCGGTCTACTTTTTCAGACATTGAGCAAAAAGCCAAGGATCTGACTAAGTGTGAAGATTATCAACAACAACTCGAAGAAAACACAAGCAAAATCACGCATATGATGATTTCAGTGGTTCCAACGCTCTTGATCCACTTGTTGAATCTCAAATGCCCACTTAGAAGTTTAAAAGCCGAACATTTCTTGCCATTATTGACAGCTTGCTTTCTGCCTTGTTAAAAAGGCAGAAAGCTTATCTAAAGGTGAATCACAAGGAAATCTGCAGATGCTGGAAATTCAAACAACAACAACACACAAAATGTTGGTGGAACACAGCAGGCCAGGCAGCATCTATAAGAAGCACTGTCAACGTTTCAGGCCGAGATCCTCCGTCAGGACTAACCGAAAGGAAAGATAGTAAGAGATTTGAAAGTAGTGGGGGGAGGGGGAAATGCGAAATGATAGGAGAAGACCAGAGGGGGTGGGGTGAAGCTAAGAGCTGGAAAGGTGATTGGCGAAAGTTATACAGAGCTGGAGAAGGGAAGGGATCATGGGACGGGAGGCCTCAGGAGAAAGAAAGGAGTGGGGGGAAGCACCAGAGGGAGATGGAGAACAGGCAAACAACTAAATATGTCAGGGATGGGGTAAGAAGGAGAGGAGGGGCATTAATGGAAGTCAATGTTACCTGTGAGTCGGCTGGTGTGGTATACTGAGTCTGGTGCTCCCAGTGTGGCTTTTTATATATTGGTGAGACCCGACACAGACTGGGAGACCATTTCGCTGAACACCTACGCTCGGTCTGCCAGAAAAAGCAGGATCTCCCAGTAGCCACACATTTTAACTCCACGTCCCATTCCCATTCTGATATGTCTATCCATGGCCTCCTCTATTGTCAAAATGAATCCAAACTCTGGTTGGAGAAACAACACCTTATATACCGGCTGGGTAGCCTCCAACCTGATGGCATGAACATTGACTTCTCTAACTTCCATTAATGCCCCTCCTCCCCTTCTTACCCCATCCCTGACATATTTAGTTGTTTGCCTGTTCTCCATCTCCCTCTGGTGCTCCCCCCCGCCTTTCTTTCTCCCGAGGCCTCCCGTCCCATGATCCTTTCCCTTCTCCAGCACTGTATCACTTTCGCCAATCACCTTTCCAGCTCTTAGCTTCATCCCACCCCCTCCGGTCTTCTCCTATCATTTCGCATTTCCCCCTCCCCCTCCTACTTTCAAATCTCTTACTATCTTTCCTTTCGGTTAGTCCTGACGAAGGGTCTCGGCCCGAAACGTCGACAGCGCTTCTCCCTGTAGATGCTGCCTGGCCTGCTGTGTTCCACCAGCATTTTGTGTCTAAAGGTGAATGGTGTTTTTGGATTTCTTCATCAGTTACAGTCGTTTACACCTGAAGAGATTGTAAAGAGGTCATCAAATCTTATTAAATCATATCCGGAAGATCTGGAAGAAAGTCTTGATGAAGAATTTGTGCAGTTTACTGAGCTGTTGAAACTGATCTTGCTTCTCATATTGTTGCCAAACAAGACCTTGCATAGTTACAGCTGTACCGTTTGATAACTGACAATTCTTTTGAGTCATGTTTTCCAAATGTAGAAAATGCCTTGCGCATCTATTTGTCACTCATGGTTACCAACGGCAGTGGAGAACGCTCATTTTCAAAACTGAAAAGGATTAAAAATGAACTGAGGAGCACCATGGGTCAAAACAGATTGAACAATCTCACTCTAATGAGCATCGAACATGAACTTCTGCGTGAAATAGACATTTCCAGTATCATCAACAAATTTGCTCATGCTAAATCTAGAAAAGCTAACTTTTAAATTGTAGTTTTGCCACTTCTGACATTTGAAATTGATACCTACAAGTAAGTTAAACTACTGCTGAAGAGTCAGACATTTGTCGTATTATCTGGCTGTATAGCAAATGAAAAAATTGTATTACTTTACTATGCAAGTAAATAATTTATGTTTTAATACTTATGTACATTTAAAAAAAATTTAGGGCCCCTTTATAACATATGCTACAGGCCCCGCACTAGCTTAATCCGGCCCTGGTGAGAGGGGGTAACTTCAAAGGAGATTTGAGGGGCAAGTTTTGTTTACGGAAAGAGTGGTGGGTGCCTGGAATGTGCAGCCTGGGTGCTGGTAGAGGCAAATACATTAGAGATGTTTAGATAGGTATATGAATGTGAGGGCACTGTGTGGGCAGAAAAGATTAGTTTAGGTGGCCATTTGATTACTAATTTAATTAGTTCAGCACAATATTGTGGGCCGAAGGGCCGGTTTCTGTGCTGTGCTGTTCTACGTTCTGTGTTCTATGGCTTGGCAGTTAGAAACATGAGTCCTCGGAAAGTACAGCACAGAACCAGGCCCTTCAGTCCATCTAGTCCATGCTGAACCATTTAAGCTGCCTAGTCCCATTGACTTGTACCGAAACATTCCTTCCAAGGGCAGTTGAAAGGCGGCTAGTGTTAGCCAAAGAGAGGCAGTAAGTGAGACTACCAAAGAGGGGTGGAAGACTCACCGGGCTGTGGCATGGTCCACAGTTCACATTTAAACTGGTCGCTGACTGCCGATGGCGGTCCCACACCTGCCCAGTTCATGGCAAAGGCACGGAACTCGTAGAAACAGCCTTCTCTTAGGTTCTTCACCTACAAAGCAATGAAACACCAAACGTGAGTTCTGCCTTCGTTCAGGTGGGGGTATCGTTGTGGTGGGAAGTACGGCCCACGGTGCTCTGGACTGAGGACAGAAAGTAACACAGAGATGGAATTGATGTTGGTTTGTTACTGTCACGTGCACCAAGATACAGTGAGAAACCTCTCTTACATACTGTTCACAAGAAACAGAACTAGGAGCCATCTGGCCCGTCGAGCCTGCTCCGCCATTCAATAAGATCATGACTGATCTGGCCATGGACTCATCTCCTGTCTGTCCCCCGGAACAATTAATTACCCTGCCATGCAAAAATCTACCTAACTGTTTCTTCACTGTCATCATTATGTGCCGTGTCTTTTTGACGTGGGCGATCATGGTCTTGACAATAATTGTCCTTGGCAAATTTTTGTTCAGAAGTGGTTAGCCATTGCCTTCTTCTGGGCAGTGTCTTTTACAAGACAGGTGACCACAGCCATTACCAATACTCTTCAGAAATTGTCTGTCTGGCGTCAGTGGTCACATAACCAGGACTTGTGATGTGCACCAGCTGCTCATACGACCACCCACCACCTGCTCCCATGGCTTCATGGAACCCTGATTGGGGGCTAAGCATGTGGGAAGGAGCACTTTACACCTCCTTTACTAAAGACATATCTCCACCACCCCCCCCCCCACTCATATTAGGGACTTTTGAGAGACTCTTAGGCACATAGATTATAGAAAAATGATAGAGGGTTCTATTGCAAACATGCAGAAATCTGCAGATGCTGGAAATTCAAGCAACATACACAAAATGCTGGTGGAACGCAGCAGGCCAGGCAGCATCTATAAGGAGAAGCATTGTCGACGTTTCGGGCCGAGACCCTTCGTCAGGACTTAGGGTTCTATTGAAGGGTTAAATTGGTCATTTTCTATGTTTTATGTTCTATGAAGGAGTGAAAGGACAGTTGAGTGTGGTTGGATGCAAGATACGATTGCAAGCAGGCGAGCATTTAGAGTTCAAAGTTCAAAGTAAATTTATTATCAAAGTACGTATACGTCACCATATACACCCCTGAGATTCATTCTCTTGTGGGCACACTCAATAATTCTGTAGTAGAATAATAACTATAACAGAATCAACGAAAGACCCCAATAACTTGTGTGTTCAACCAGTCTGCAACACTGTGGAAATTTAAAAAGAAGGAAATAATAATAATAAATAAACAAGCAACAAATATTGAGACCATGAGATGAAGAGTCCTTGAAAGTGAGTCCATATATTGTGAGAACCTTTCAGTGCTGAGGCCGGTGAAGATGAAGAAAGTTATCCCCTTTAGTTGAACAGATTGATGGCTGAGGGGTAATAATTGTTCCTGAACCTTGTGGCATGTCCTGAGGCTCCTGTACCTTCTTCCTGATGGCAACATGGAGAAGACAGCATTACCAGGGTGGGGGGGGGGGGGGCAGGTCTCTGATGATAGATGCTGCTTTCCTGCGACAGCACTCCATGTAGATGTGTACAGCGGTGGGGAGGACTTTACCTGTGAAGATCTGGGCGGTATCCACTACTTTTTGGAGGATTTTCCATTCAAGGGCATTGGACTTTATTCCTTGGAATGTTGAAGATTGAGAGGAGGTTTGACAGAAGGATACGGAATTATGAGGAGTGTAGATGGGGTAAATGCAAACAGGCTTCTTCTGAGGTTGGGTGGGACTACAACCGGAGGTCATGGGTTAAGGGTGAAAGGCGAAAAATGTAAGGGAACATGAGGGGTATCTTCTTCACTCAGAGAGTCATGGAACAAGCTGCCAACGCAAATGGTGCATGCAAGCTTGATTTCAACATTTAAGAGAAGTTTGGATAGGTACATGGATGGTAGGGGTACGGAGGGCTATGGTCCTGGTGCAGGTCGATGGGAGCAGGCACTTTAAATGCTTTGGCATGGACTAGATGGGCTGAAGGGCCTGTTTCTGTGATTATGACTCTAGGGTACTTCTATATCAGGCTGTGATGCTCTCCACCACACATCTTTAGAAGTTTGTCCTTGATGATAGATGCTGCTTTCTTACGACAGCGCTTCAAGAAATAATAAGCAAAATACAAAAAAATATCCTTTATGGTCAAAACCCAACAGTAAAGATATTTCTCTGTGGCTGACTGACCAAATTAAACAGTAATACATTGTAGGAAGAGGCGTATAACTTTGACAGAAAGGACACGATCTGGGGTTTGGGAGCACTTAAGACATCAGCAAAGGAAGACCAATTAAACAGCTGGAAGATAGGAGGCGAGAAAAAGAAACAGGCAAGGAATATAAAATATTTATAGGTGTAACAATTTTTATAGATCACAGTAAGGAGCAGAGAGGGCATTTGTGTTCTTTTACGGATGAGTGTGGGATTTGTAATGAGCAAAAAGGAAAAATATTTAGTGTCTTCCTCATGGAAAAAGGAACAAAAAACTACTCCAAATCGCAGATAATGAAAAACTGGAGGAATGTAAGCAATTATACAAAAACAACTACTGATGTAGATGATGAAACTAGAAGCCCTAGGTGCTGATGCGCTAATAACTTTACCATAAAAAAATTAGACCATAAGACTATAAGATATAGGAGCACAATTAGGCCATTCAGCCCATCGAATATGCTCCACTAATCCAGTATGGCTGATCCATTTCCTTCTCAATCTCATCCTCCTGCCTTCTCCCTATAACCTCTGATGCTCTGACTAATCAAGAATCTATCAACCTCTGCCTTAAATACACCCATGACTTCCACACATTCACCACCCTCTGTCTAAAGAAATTCCTCCTCATCACTGTTCTAAATGGACGACCCTCTATTCTGAGGCTAATTGAGAAATCAGTCCAAGAAAACTGTAAATTAAGTGTAAACACGTAGTCTTGCCTTGTAGAATCTGGTCTTTATGGGTTTAATGTTAACTTCATGCCAGTCAGCCAGCGCCGCGTTACAGTAGTCCAGGAAATATCCCAAAACCTCGGGTCCAATCGGGAATTTGGGCTCCTTCCAGGCAATAACCATTTCAGTCCTTCCAGAGCTCAGCTGTGTCAGGCCGTAGGGAGCAGACGGAAGAACTGGGGAGAAAGGTTCATCAGGTTAAAATATTAAAAATCCAAAATCCATCCAGACCGTTTCCCCAGCACGTATAACAGGTTAATGTTTCTCCTCAGATTTCTGTAAAATTTGACCTTATGGTGGTCCTGTCCCTACTACCTCCATGGGCACACAAAATTTTACATTCTGATTACATTTTACATTCTTAGAACATAGAATATGTACAGATAGTACAGCCAGTACTCCTTATTTTAATTGCTATTTTGTGTGAGTTTGATGGGACGGACTGGCTCTACAGCCTGCAGTCAACGAAAGACACATTGCTAAATTGAACTGAACTGTTTCAATGACTTTGCGGTTTGATGTTATATATTCTGTGCATTACTTGCTTGCTTTTTTGCCATTTGCAGGATTTGTTCTCTTTTTTGTGCATCGGGAGTTTGATGTTTTTCTTTGAACGGGTTCCATAATGTTTCTTTGTTTCGCGGTTGTCTGTGGGAAGATGAATGCCAAAGAACAGCTTGTCCACACAAGCTAACAGTAGTTACTAAATGCATCTGCCACAGATTACATTAGTCTGATGTTGGCCCTTCTCAGTCTTAACCGTGCCAAAGCCCATTTTGCCCCACAATCATGGCCAGGAGAGAATTTTCTTCTCCGTCCTCCAAGGGGAAGGCTAAGAGAGAGAAACATTTCCCCATTTTTCATAGCTTCAATCACTCCCTGCCCGTGATAATGGAATCAGTAAGCCAAGTTTTAAGTTGCTACTTTTAAAACCAGTAGGCGGCGATGTTCCTTACAATTTTAGACTTGTCTCTCTCCAGCATTTATCCACATCTTCCGTCTTCATGCTCTCATCCGTACTGTGTCAAACCGTTCGCGTCTTCTGTTAAACAGGTGATATTTTGTAAGATGATTGGAGGAAAGTATAGAGAGATGTCAGAGGACTTTTACACATTGAGTGGTGGGTGTGTGGAATGCACTGCCAGAGGTGGTGGTAGAGCCAAATACATTTGGGACGTTTAAGAGACTCTGAGACAGGCACGTGGACGTAAGCACAATGTTCCATGTTCTACATTGTAGAACAGAAGTCCAAAGTTCTGAAACCACAGATGGCTGAAAACAACATTCCCCAATGCAATAAAATCTATGGATGAAATTCCACAGTGGAACATTCAAAGAGTCTTTGTTCTCCTGTCTGTGAGCATTGTACAGAAGCAGGGTTTATTGCCACTGTCATACATCGTGACAATCACTGTTTTGTGACGGTGGTACACTGCAGGTATAACGAGTTACTATAAGTTCCAGTTTTAAAAAAGTGTCTAAAAGGAAATGGTGACCTGGAAGAGGACCACCTCAGCTGTGCAGCACCATCCTCAAATGTTTTTCAGGGCAGCAATGGAGGTCCTCCATCTCTGTTTGTCCTCAGCCATCTTCTCTACTGTGCCCTGGGTGTGGTTAACAATGGGTTAATCACGAAGCAAGCACTGCCGTCTCTGCCTGTACCTATCACCGCCGTCTGGCCCATGTGGAGGAAGGTAGAGCCCTCGAGCCAGAGTGTTGTGTCTGTCGAGCCTTGTTTTGTGGTTCTGCTGAGCATTGTGGGTAAGCTATGTTGGCGCTGGGATGTGTGGCAACAGTTGTGGGCTGCCCCCAGCACATCCTCAAGTGTGTTGGTTGTTAACACAAACGGCATATTTCACTGTATGTTTCAATGTACACATGGTAAATAAATGACTCTGGATCTGGGTCTGTGAGCAGAATACACAGCAATCCCTGATGTTCCTCAGGCACTGTGATATTGCTCTGAGGCCTTCAATGTCATGTTATTTTCCAAAGCCTATATATGAATCAGGAGGACAGTAGGGAGTGGGGTTCTCAGGGCACCGTGGTTCAGTTTTCCCTGCTGCACAGCCCAATGGCCATTACAGGTGAACTCAAATCTAAGGCAATAATCACCAATGCTGGCAGAAAGGTTTTGTTGAATACTCACAGATGGGATTGTTGACAATGATTGGTGTTGATTCAACGGAGTAGTCACTGAGTCCAGCTGGACTGATGGATTTCACACGGAATACATATTCCTTCCCTGGTATGAGACCATGCACTTTGAAACTGCCAAAAGGAAACGGACACATTTGGAGTGATTCTTTCCAGTTTCATGTGGTCATCATCATCATCATCATCACCATCATCATCATTATCATCGTTGTCATCATCATCATCAACATTATCATCAACATCATCACTACCATCACCATCATTACCATCGTCATTGTCGTCATCAACATCATCATGTGCCCTGTCATATGATGCTCCTTCCATGGCCATGACTGTTCTTCGCAAATTTCTCTACAGAACTGCTTTCAATGGTTAAATTTAATATCAGAGAATGTATACAGAATACAACCTGAAATTCTTACTCTTCACAGACATCCACAAAACAGAAGGAAAACCACAAAAATGAATGACAGAAAATATTAGAACCCCAAGCCTGTCCTAGTCCCACGCACAAGCAGGAGCAAAAGCGTCAACCCCCACCGCCCACCATGCCAGCAATAGCAAAGCCCCCAGAGACCACCATCTAGACTCCATCAAAAACTACAGTCCATCCCAATACTTCGATATCTCACACAGGCTCTCTCTCACTAGTGAAGGAGAGGGAATATTGTTCCTCATTTGCCAATGCTGCCTTCTGGGCAGTGTCTTTACAAGACGGGTGACCCCAGCCATTATCAATTCTCCTCAGAGATTGTCTGTCTGGCGTCAGTGGTCACATAACCAGGACTTGTGATGTTCACCAGCTGCTTGTACGACCGTCCACCACCTGCTCCCATGGCTTCACGTGACCCTTATCGGGGGGTGGGGGGCTAAGCAGGTGCCTCACCTTGCCCAAGGGTGACCTGCAGGCTAGAATGCCTTACACCTCCTTTAGTAGAGACATATCTCCACCCTGTCACCCATGGGTGCATGTGGTGTTAAATGGATACAAATAGATCCTGCATTGACCAATAGTTATATTCGGGTGTATGGGTATCCAGGTAGCACCACTGGTGAAGGGGCTTGTTGCGTCCATTCTGGGACAGCTCACTCACCTTTGGTCTCCATCGGACAGTCAGCTCTCACCCGTGGCTCCAAGTAGCTGTCTGCATGTGACAGCGGCCACACCCCGGTACACCGCTTCGCCAGGCGGGCTAAACCAGGCGAGGGGAGCCAGTGGGTCTCATAGCCTGGTGAGATAGGGTCAAGCCTGTCCTAGCATGCCAGGTCAGCTCCCATGGGCAGGGCGGATGGGATCGCCCGTGAGATCCGACGGCGAAGACACCGGTTCTGCAACGCTCCGTGGAGAGCAAAGGGCACGACAAGGCACAGGAGAAGTCACGGTCATGCACTGCAACCGGGGAAGACCCCAGTTTGTGACAACTACTCGTTCCACTGAACCTGGACTTGCGAGGTTGAGAGAGTGGAACCGTCCCAATGCAGCGAATTTTCCACGATAAAAACTCCCTGTACAAATCTCCCATCCTGGTTGCATTCAACAGAGAGCAATCGCCACACGTTCCTTCCCAGGGACGAGACTAGGCACTATGAGACTGGTGGAGGGAGACAGACACAGTTGTTACGATTCTTTCTAGGAATCAGATGGATAAGAAAAGGTCCCATATTAAGCAATATCTTTATTTTAAAGCACATCTTTACAAAGTTTCACCTCTACTTATAATCCCCCCTGTTCCTTTGGGTCTAAAGCCCACTAAGTGGGCAGAGGGAACCTTTAACCCACTCATTAGAGATCCTTCCAGTCATGGAAATGCTGGCACCCTTAAGGACATGTGGTCATGGGGTGGTAAAGACATATTTTATCACATGAAAACAGGCCCTTCAGCCCATCTGGTCCATCCTGTCTTTCTTGCATTGGGCCACGTCCCTCTAAATCTTCCCTATCCATGTATTTGTCCAAGTATCTTTTAAATGTTGTTAATGAGCTTGCCTTTGGGTGTCAGGCTGGAGATTTGTCTCTAACCAAGGAGGTGTAAGGTACTACCCAGCCTCCGCTAGCCTGCAGGCCAGCCTTGGGCAAGGTGTAGCCCCTCGATCAGGGTCACGTAACGCCATGGGGGCAGGTGGTGGACGGTCGTATGAGCAGCCGATGCACATCATAAGTCCTGGTTATGCGACCACTGACACCAGGCAGACAATCTCTGAAGAGTTTTGATAACAGCTGGAGTCACCCGTCTTGTAAAGACACTGCTCAGAGGAAGGCAATGGCAAACCACTTCTGTGGAAAAATTTGCCAGGAACAATCATGGTCAAAGACCATGTTCACCCATGTCATATGACATGGAACATAATGATGATGTCATACAACATGGCACATAATGATGATGATGAATGTAACTGTCTCAACCATTCCCTCTGGTAGCTCATTCCATACACGCACCACCTTCAGGGTAAAAACTTTGCCCCTCAGGTTTCTGTTAAATCTCTCTCCTCTCACCTTCAGTTCTTGAGTCTCGGACCTTGGAAATAGACTGAGTGCACCCTCTCTGTGCTCCTCATGATATTATACACCTCTGTAAGATCAACTCTCAACCTTTTATGCTCAAGGAAATAGAGGCTTAGCTCTTCAATGTCTCCCTCTGTCTCAGCTCCTCAAGTCATAGCAATATCCTTGTAAAGTGATGCGTGTTTCAAAGTTAAAATCAAGTTTATGGTCATATGCACAAGTACATGTATGCATAAGGCAATGAAAAGCTTAGATAGAGTCACAGAAAAGTACAGCACAAAAACATGCCTTTCAGCCCATCTAATCTGTAACAAGCCATTCAAACTGTCTGCTCCCATTGACCTGCACTGGGACCATAGCCCTCCATACCACTACCATCCATGTACCTATCCAAACTACGCTTAAACATTGAAATCGAGCTCACATGCACCACTTGTGCTGGCTGCTCATTGCGCACCCTCACAACTATCTGAATGACGTTTCCCTTCATGTTCCCCTCAAACTTTTCACCTTTCACCGTTGTGGGATTGAGATTAAGAGCTGAGAGGTATTGTTACAGACATATAGAACCCTGTTCATACACCACTGTGCTCAGTTCTGGTCGCCTCACTACAGGAAGGATGTGGAAGCCATAGACAGGCTGCAGAGGAGATTTACAAGGATGTTGCCTGGATTGGGGAGCATGCCTTATGAGAATAGGTTGAGTGAACTCGGCCTTTTCTCTTTGGAACGACGGAGGATCAGAGGTGACCTGATAGAGGTGTATAAGATGATGAGAGGCATTGATCGTGTGGATAGTCAGAGGCTTTTTCCCCAGGGGTGAAATTGCTAACATGAGAGTGCGCAGTTTTAAAGTGCTTGGAAGTAGGTACAGAGGAGATGTCAGGGGTAAGTTTTTTTTACGCAGAGAGTGGTGAGTGCGTGGAATGGGCTGCTGGCGATGGTGGTGGAGGTAGATACGATAGGGTCTTTTAAGAGACTCCTGGCCAGGTACATGGAGCTCAGAAAAATAGAGGGCTATGGGTAACCCTAGGTAATTTCTAAAGTAAATACATGTTCGGCACAGCATTGTGGGCCGAAGGCCTGTATTGTGCTGTAGGTTTTCTAAGTTTCTATGTTTCTAACCCATGACCTCTAGTTGTAGTCCCAAAACTAAGTGGGAAAAACCTGCTTGCCTTTATCCTACCTATACTCCTCAAAATTTTGTATCCCCCTATCAAATCTCCCCTCAATCTTCTGTGTTACAAGGAATAAAGCCCTACCCTACTCAATCTTTCCTCATAACTCAGATCCTCCAGACCCGGCAACATCCTTGTGAATTCTCTCTGTACTCTTTCAACCTTATTTACATCTTTCCTGTAGGTAGGTGACCAGAACTGCAACCAATACTCCAAATTAGGTCTCATCAATGTCTTATACAACTTCAACATAACATCCCAACTGCTGTACTCAATCCTTTGACTTACGAAGGCCAATGTGTCAAAAGCTTTCATTACGATCCTACCTACCGGTGACACCACTTTCAGTGAATTATGGACCTGTACCCGCTGCAAAATCACAGGAACATGCCATCATATAAGCACCGTTCACAAAAAACTGCAACAATATAGATGAGGTTCACCTTCAATTCTTCCAAACTCCAAAGAACACAGATCAATGTTTTATCCATTTATTGGAGAGGGTCCAGAAGAGGTTCATGAGAATGACCTCAGGAGTGAAAGGTTTAATGTATGAGGAACGTTTGGTGGCTCTGGACCTGTACTATCTGTAGTTTAGAAGAGTAAGAGGGGATCTCACTGAAACCTATTAAATGTTGAAAGGCCCAGACAGAGCGGAGGGGGAGAGGATGTTTTCTTATAGTGGGTGAGTCTTGGACCAGAGGGCATAGACTCGGTCCAGAAGGATGCCCATTTAGAACAGAGATGAGAATGAATTTCTTTAGCCAGAGAGTGACTCTTTGCCACAGACAGCTGTGGAGGCCAAGTCATTGGATATATTTAAAGCAGAGATTGATAGGTTCATGATTAGTCAGGGCATCACAGATTACGGAGAGAAGGCAGGAGAATGGGGCTGAAAGGGATAATAAATCAGCCATGATGGAATGGTGGAACAGACTCGATGGGCCAAATGGACTAATTCTGCTCCTGAGTCTTATGGAGAAACAACACTTTCATCCCATTTACTATCAAACCTTCACGGATTACACTGACCTGGTTTGATTAGACTGAAATAAATTTCTCCTAACCTCTTTGATTTCACAGGCTTGTTATTACAGATTTCCCAGTTGTTGGTCCCAACTTGACAAGCATACACATAGAAACCCATCAGTTCACTTTCATCTTCAGGGCCTTCCCACAGAACGGCCACAGACGTCTTTGTGTCTCGGACAGGTACAATGCTGTGTGGTGGAGATGGAGGAGCTGGACAGCAGAAGAAAGACACAGTTAGTGGTTGTCCAAAGTAGAGCTTCCAGTGGTGACCTGCTGGATCTGGGAGAGACCTTGTTCTACCTCAGTGTGCTGTGTAATGAATTTATTTATTTACTTAGAGATACACCATGGCCTAGGAACACACCTATTTAACCCGGGCCTAATCACAGGACAATTAACCTATGAACCGCTACGTCTTTGGAGTGTGGGAGGAAACCGGAGCACCATGAGCACACGGGAATGCTTAGAGACGGTACTGGAATTGAACCCCAGACTCTGACACCCCGAGCTGTAGTTGGATAAGGAGCTCGCAAGAGTACATGACCTGGAGCCGGAAGTGTTTGGACATTGCATGATTAAAAGCAGAAGCACAGGATGTAGCTGTTGGGTGGAGAAGACCCAAGGAGAGTGACAATTGGGCTCATGCAAGATAAATCTTCATCATGGAAGATGAAGCAGGAATGCAGTTAAGGGATGGAATGGCCTCATGGACATGAAGCTGATGACTACTGGAATCTGTAAACATATAAAAAAAGATCTGTTTTGAGCTGTTAGATTGAAGCTATCTACCAATGACTTGGACAGTAGAGGTAGTCTACCCTTGCAAGTAATAAATGCGCATATAATTTGATCCACTCTGAGTTTGTTTTCATCTATTTAGAAAACCTGGCTGAATGGTACAGACAACTAACACAAAGAACTGTGTAGTGATTTGATTTACATGAACAGTATGTAAGACAAGTTTCTGTTTACACTTTCTCAGTACATGCTGTAACAATCATAACCCAGTTTTTCATTTACTTTGGCTTCACCCTCTAACAACAATGGACTGAACAAGTTCAAGTTCAAGTTTATTGTCACCTGACTGTACAACCAAATGAGACAATGTTCTTCAGGACCACGGTGCAGCCACATGATATATATCACACACAGCACTTAAACCAAAATATTACCATCAATAAGTTAATAAAAGATAACTCAAAATGCATAAAGTGCATAGCACAGGTAGACAGTAAACAGTTCGCTGTCCCAGTGACGAGACCTGGCAACTGATAGCCTCTACGCCTGTGAGACATTACCTGGTGTCTGTCCAAACCGAATGACCGCAGAAGGTCGGGATGGCTCGCTGATGCCGTACTTATTGACGGCACGCACCCTGAAGCAGTATGACGTCGTCTTGTCCAAGTCAGTGACTGCAAATCTCGGGCAGCTCACAGTAATGTCCAGGCTTGCTCGTTGCCAACTGTTGCTTCCAGCCACAGACTAAACAGGAAGAAAGCGGAAAGACTAAACATGAATTGTAATCAGTTATTCACGTACAAAACCGTTGTTACAGATCGACTAATGGTTTTCTGACATGGACTGACTTGGTTCCAGTTGGGTGAGGTTTCCATCCAGTTATGATCATAGGTTCCTCACCCTTCCCAACATCATATCAAAATATTAGCCTACCTCTTCTCTCTTCTTCCATTCTGGCTCCCCTCTAAACCCTTCTCTTCGCCTCACCTGCTCATCACTTCACTCTGGTCCCTCTCCTTCCCTCTCTCCCATGGTTTCCCTCCTCTTCCCTTTCTTCCATGGTCCGCTCTCCTCTCCTATCAGATTCCTTCTTCTTCAACCCTTTACTTCTTCCACCTATCCCCTCCCAGCTTCTTACTTAATCCCTCCTCCTGCATCACTACCCACTTTCCCCCTCACCTACTCTCACCTATCACCTATCAGCTTGTCCTCCTTCCCCCCCTACCCCACACCTTCTTATTCTGGCTGTATCCCCCTTCCTTTCCAGTCCTGTCAAAGGGCCTTGGCCCAAAATGTCGACTGTTTATTCCCCTCCAAAGATACTGCCCGACCTGCTGAGTTTCTCCAGCATTTTGTGTGTGTATATGAACAGGAAGCACTCTGCAGCTTGGATGGATGGCCTTGCACTGGGAAGAGCAGAAAGCCAAGGGTTTTCAGTGAGGGTGGCATCAGGTGGAAGAGGGAGTGGGCAGAAATGTAAGGGAATGGGTGGAAAGGAGAGGGGTATATACTCAGAAGGCAGCAGTACAAGGTAAAGGTGAGTGCACAGGAGATGTGATCGGCCAAAATTGTCTGATCAGCTATGTTCATGGGGGCATAACCTGCCTGCCCCATTTCCTACGATGTGGTAAGTGCTTAATGTCGATATTCAGACTTATTTCTCACATGAGCATTGATATCTATAAGAAACACTGTCGTAGGAAAGCAGCACCTATCACTAGAAATCCCCACCACCCAGGCCACGCTCTCTTCTCACTGCTGCCATCAGGTGGAAGGTACAGGAGCCTCAGGACTCACGCCACCAGAGTCAAAAGCAGTTACTATCCCTCGACCATCAGGCTCTTGATCAAAAGAGGATAACTTCACTTGTCCACAATGATCTCACTTTCAGGAACTCTTTATCTCATTATCTCCTGTTCTCATTATTTATTGCTATTTATTTATATTTGCATTTGTACAGTTTGTTGTCTTCTGCACTCTGGTTGATCTCTCATTGATCCTGTTGGAGTTACTATTCTATAGATTTGCTGAGTATGCCCACAGGAAAATGAATCTCAGAGTTGTATATGGTGACATATGTACTTTGATAATAAAATTTACTTTGAACTTTGAAACATATTACTTTGCATCATTTGCATTAACAACCAACACAACCTAAGCAATGATCCATCTAATTTTTAGTAGTCAGTGTGCTCAAGAATCTTATGTTGTGCAAATTTTTTTCCTGTGACAAAAGTATGTGCGCACTGAATGTACACATGGCCCAGTTTATGTAGGTTTACAAAATATTTGACATAAAACTGCACAGAACAACAACAAAACAACTTACATATTTAAGTCACTCAGATATGTTTTCTCTCCCCTGTCTTTGGCATTTACCCATTCTTTGTAAACTCTATCTAGATTAATAGAACTTCCATCCAATTGATAGCTTTTGATTCTCATTAACATATCCAAATAACATTCACCTAAACGGCTTCTCAGCTTGTTTTTGAGTTGACTCATTAGGCTAAAACCTCGCTCACAGTCTGCACTAGACGCAAGAAAGGTTCTCCCAAAGTCCATCAACTGTGCAAGGTCGCACAACTGTTCATTTCGAAGTACAAATGCCACCATTTGAGCAAAGTTTGAAATCAGTTTGGATTTAATTTTTCCTTGCACGGAAAATTTGAAATCATTAAACTGTCTAACTATTGCAGTATTTTCAGCTAGAAAATCATGATATTTAGACATAAGGCATTAACTTGTTCATGGCCAAATGTGAAGTCACAATCTGCAATTGCAGAGAAATCAAAAGCTGACCATTCTTGTACCTCATCTTCAGGAAACCTTTCATCTAAATGAATACAAAGACAATTTATAAAAGTCAACAGTGAACTTGTATCAACTGTGACATTTTTGGTATAGCAGTTTCTACTATTTTTTTAAGCCATTCAACTTTAAACAAATTTGCAGTTCTTTTGCACATAATACCCTTCGCTTCTTTTGAATTCGACATAGTGAATCAATATTTTTTCCAATAAAAACTTTGTAAGCTATCTACAGGATTTGAAACAGATCTTTGTAAACCTTACGATATGAACACTGTCCGCCAAAGATGGCTGCCGCCGTGACGCGGCTGTACAAACCAGAACAGGAAAGGTGAGGTGACGTAATTACTGATGTGCATTGTGGTGTTTGAAAAACCGACTAACTAGTTAACAGAAACATTTAGCTACAAGATTATTTTCAATAAGTATAATTATTAATTACCACATTATTTCAAGTAACTAACCTTTTGTGTGCACATTAATTTCCTTTGTGCTCTGGTTGAAAAACGTGTGTGGGCGCACATGCACACAGCTTAGAGGAAACATAGAACCTAGGATGTGCTGGGGGCAGCCTGCAAGAGTCGCCACACATTCCAGCGCCAACATAGCTTACCCACAATGCTCGGCAGAACAACATAGGACACAACAAACAACTAAACAACAACAGCAAAACAAGCCCCTTTCCGCCCTCATGTCCTCCCATCCACCCTGCACATAGACAGTCTCCCAACCCCAGCGCTGGCTTCTGGTAGTCTAGCAGATTCGCAGACAGCAGGGCTTTGATTTTCCCAGCAAACTTACAGAGATTAACAAACTTGGGGCTCCGGCCATTTGTAAGGTTACTTGGGGAACTTGTGGCTGTGAAATCCAAGAACTCAACATTCCCGCCCTGGGTGTCTGAGTGAAAGGGAGCAAAGCTTCCATTTCTCTGAACACCTTTCAGAAACTCAAATCATCCCAGAGCAATTTGTGGTCATTGAAGAAGTTTATGAGATGCGGCCTGTTTGAAGCCCTTTGTTAGTCAGGATCGATCATGGATATTGTGTCTGAGCTGTCTATGTGATACGCAGACCAGTACACAAGCCAGGGCAATAGGATATAGAGAGCAAGCTGTGTGCATGTAGCATACCACCCCCACCTCCTGCCCCTCCATGCAGCTGTTAAATCCAAAGCTATGGCGGAGACCGATATAGTTTGGCACCGGTCATGTTGCAGGAGTCCCAGTCAGCGTTGAACTCATTGTAGGACTGCCTTAGGGACTCCAGCTCCAGATTATTCCATGGGGTCTACTCCTGAAGCCTTCCCCATGGGAAAGGATAGCCGCAAAGCAGCGGAGGTTTCAGATCAGAATTTTCCTTCTCCTAGATGGGCTGCCAAACATGGCTGACAAGCCCCGTCTGCCCGAAGTGACTGGCTTTAAGGTTTCAGTAACCTGCCTTTTCTCCTTCTCCTGTCGGTAGAAATGTTTCAGCTGGTATTAGTAGCTAAGCCCCACGTGAAGACCAGGATCTGGACTTGGTTGTCAGAGGCTATATGGGATGCACACTATTGGAAGCATTTAATACGTGAAGAGATCTTATCCCCACAACTATCCCCGGCTATAACAGCCTTAAGGAACCAGCCTAGACTGTAACATAGGAAATGTGATCTCAGTTTCTGCACAGGACCACAGAAAGGACAAAATGATGGTAACATAGAAACATTTAAAAAAACACAATACAGGCCCCTTGGCCCACAAAACTGTGCCGAACATGTACACTTTAGAAATTACCTCAGGTTACCCATAGCCCTCTATTTTTCCAAGCTCCATGTACCCATCCAGGAGTCTCTTAAAAGACCCAATCGTATCCACTTCCACCACCATTACCGGCAGCTCATTCCACGCACTCACCACTCTCTGCGTAAAAAACTTACCCCTGATATCTCCTTCCAAGCACCTTAAGCCTGTTCCCTCTCACGCAGGCCCTGGGACAAAGCCTCTGACTATCACATGATGAACTGTCTTCTGGTGATGTTGGCTGAGGGTTTAGTAGCTGCTTCTCCTGCTTCACAGTGGTGCTCTTCCACCTTTGGGACAGCTGAGAAGGCCAGAGAGACTCACGTGCTCGACCAAATTCGAGGGATATGGGAACCAAGTGAGCCTCACAGCCCTTGAGAGAAGAAAGGCCAACAGGTCCCAGTTGCTGGAATCTGGAGCACCGACAACCAGTCTGCTGGAGAAACTTGCTGGTCGGGCAGCATCTGTGGAAGGGAAAGGAATTGGTCGATGTTTTAGGTCGAACTCCACAATCAGTCCTGATGTGGTGTCTGACCAAAATGTCAACAATTCCTTTCCTCACACTGATGCTGCTCGACCCACTCAGTTCTCACAGAAGATTATTTGTTGCGCCAACATGGACTGCTTGGGTGAATGGAAGGTTTCATTGTTTAACTTAAATGGAGCTTATTGCAAATTTAAGTTAATCAGAACTGGGTCTCACCCTCAACAATTTCTCTTTCAGCTCCTCTCACTTCCTCCAAACAAAAGATGTAGCCCTGGGTCCCAGCCATGCCTTGCTCTCAGTCCATTTACAGTCCATGTTCCAAACCTTCACCAGTAATGCTCCTCAACTCTTTCTACGCTGCTTCAACAACTGCAGTATGGAAAGAGTTGCCTCCATCTTTCACACTGCTTTTGATCCACTCCCCTTTCTCAGTCTGCCTCCATCTCTAGTGATAGACTATCCACTGACATTTTTTACAAACCCACTAACTCTCACAGCCATGTGTAAGAATGTTATTCCCTTCTCTCCATCTCAGTCCCATCCGCTCTCCAGATGTGGCTTTCTATTCCAGGACATCTGAGATATCCTCTTTCTCTCAAAGAACACACTTTCCCTTTCACACCATCAATGCTGGCCCCACCTGCATCTCCACCGTTTCCCAGACATCCACACTGCCCCCAGACTCTCATCACATAACAAGGACAGGGTTCCCCATACCCTAACCTACCACCCCAGAAGCCTTCACACCCAGCACATCATTCTCTATAACTTCCACTAGTCCAATGGATCCTACCACTAAGCACATCTTTCCCTCTCCCCCACCCTCCACTTTCTGCACTCTCTATCTGACTCCCTTGTCCACTCGTTCCTCCCCACCGATCTCCCTCTTGGCAATTATCCCTGCAAGTGGGACAAGTTCTACACCTGCCCCTTCACCTCCTCCCTCACCAACATTCAGTCCTTCCAGGTGAGGTGATGCTTTACCTTTCAATCTGTTTTGGGTCATCTACTGATTCAGTGCTTCCAGTGCAGCCTCCTCCACAACAGTGAGACCTGATGTAGACGGGGGGAGGGATTGATTTGTCGGGGACCGACGCTCAATCTGCTGCAAAACGCGTGATCTCCTGGTGGAGGCCATTTCAATTTGACTTCCCATTCCAACATGTCGGTCCATGGCCTCCTCTACTGCCACGATGAAGCCAAACTCAGGTTGTAGGGACAACACCTTAAACATATTCTGTCTGGCATGAGCAGTGATTTCTCTAACTTCCAGTAATTACTCCCCACTTCCTTTTGTATCTTTTACTATTCATCATTCTGGCTACCCTCTCAGCCTTTCACCTCCCTGTGGTGGCCCTCCTCTTCCCTTTCCGCCATGGTCCACTGTCCTCTCCTATCAGATTCCTTCTTCTTTAGCCCTTTGCCTCTTTGACCAATCACCTCCCAGGTTCTTATTCAACCCCCCCTCCCCCACCAACTTATCTTCCCCCTCACCTGATCTTGCCTGTCACCTGCCAGCTTGTGATCCATACCTCCCCACAACTTCTTATTCTGGCTTCTAACCCCTTCCTTTCCATTCCTGATGAAGGGTCTCAGCCCAAAATGTCAATGGTTTATTCCCCTCCATAGATTCTGCTTGACCTTCTTGCATTTTATGTATCTGGATGGGACTTTGGATTAACATCCTCCTGAAAATGTACCTCTGATCTGTTTAGTCAGATGTGGCCCATTTTAACTTGCACAGGAGATCAGTAACTACTTTTTGGGTCAGATCGGAATTCCCTTCCCACTTCCCGGACAATAAAGAACGTAATGATCACAGCTTTACGCTTGCTGAAATAAGGTTGCCACTAGTCAGGTCAAAACCTTTGAATGATACGTGAACAGGTGTCCAACCTGGCTGCTGGACCACGAGGTTTTGCCTTCACCTTTTCCACGCAGTAAGTCAGGGGTTCTCTCCCTCGAGGGCTTGGCTCCTTCCAGCAAAGAGCCGCGTATGTTTGTCCGACTTCGGAAACCTGGAGGTTGGTTGGAGGCAATGGGATGCGGACATCTCCTGGAGAAGATAAAGGTTCAGTTCTCAGCATTTAATTGAAGTGAACAGGATTCCCCGGGGTCTGACAGAGAACATGCAGAATAGCATTTCCCATGGAGTGTGGAGCCAGTGGTCACAACCTCAAAATAAGCAGTCAGCCATTTGGGTCAGAGGTGAGAGGTAATGACATCACACAAAAGTGATGAGTCATAGGGTCATAGAGCACGGAGAATGCCCCTCGGCCCATCAGGTCCCTGCCAACTAAGAGTGCCCTCTAAGGTAGTCCCATTTGCCATATTGGGCCCATTTCACTCTAAACCAAACTTTACTTATGCCATGGAGCCTCACTATTAACCAAGGAGTTCATGGACCCCAGGTTGGGAACCTTTCCCATTATTGTACCTGTCTATGTTACTAATATCCCTGTCTATGGAATCTCAACCTAGAAGGTCTTAGTCCCTGAGGACATCAAGGCCAAGATGGAGACATTTGAAGATATTACAATGATTAATATTGGCTAATGGGTGACGGGGTGGAGATACATCTCTACCAAAGGAGGTGTAAGGTGCTCCTTCCTTCCGCTAGCTTGCAGGTCACCCTTAGCAAAGTGCAGCACCTACTTAGCCCCATCTCCTCCCCTGATCATGGTCACATGAAGCCATGGGAGCAGGTGGTGGATGGTCGTATGAGCAATTGGTGCAGATCATAAGTCCTGGTTATGTGACCACTGACACCAGGCAGACAATCTCTGAAGAGTATTGATAATGGCTGGGGTGACCTGTCTTGTAAAGTCACTGCCCAGAAGAAGGCAATGGCAAACCACTTCTGTAGAAAAATTTGCTGAGAACAGTCATGGTCACGGAAAGACACGATCGCCTACGTCAGAAGACGTAATAATGATGATGATGGATATATGCCCAGAGCCGCATGAGATCTCTCCCAGAATGCTGGGAAGAAAGGGAGCAATAGTAAGTCTGGTTGGACCTCACTTGGAATATTGTGCTGCGTTTTGGTCACCTCCTTATAGGAAGGAGGTAGAAGCTTTAGCGAGGGTGCACAGGAGATTTACCAGGGCGATGCTTGGATTAGAGAATGTGTCTTATGAGGAAAGGATGAGCAAGTTAGAGCTTCTCTCTTTGGAGTGAAGGAGGATGAAATGTGACCTGATAGACATTTACAAGATGGAAAGAAGCACAGATCAAGTGGACAGCTGGAGACTTTTTCCCCAAGCGTAGATGAGGTGGGGTAATTTTAAGGTGATTAGAGAAAGTACACGTGATTTATCAGATGAAAGTTTTTTTACACAGGGAGAGGTGGGTACCTGGAAACCACTATACCTGCCAGGGGTGGTGGAAGAGGCATTATGGACATTTAAGAAACTCTTAGACAGGCACATGGATGACGAAACATGGAGGGCTGTGCAGGAGGAAAAGGTTAGGTTGATCTTAGAGAAGGTTAAAATGTTGGCATAACATTGTGGGCCGAAAAGCCTGAATGGTGCTTCAATGTTCTATGTTCTAAATAAAATTAATAATGGAGGGAATTAGCTAATTCCATCAAAACACACAAGATTCTGAAGATGCTGGGTGTTAAATGTATTCTGAATGCAGGGTAAATAGCAAATATTTAGTTCAACACGAGCCAACCTTCAGATTTGAATGTGGATGGCTGATTGAATTTAAAATGCCGCTCTGAACAGTGGGCTTCCTGAAGCTGCAGGTTAGGGTCAATCGCAAACCAAGAAACACTGGACTTGGACCTTGGATGCTATCATACGCATGACGGGGCCCAGAGGCAGTGGGGATTAAGATTGATGTTGGGTGTCCGGAGTGAGAGTGCAAAGCAGGGGGTGTTTGAAAATCACATGTAATTCAAAGGAAGCATTGTAGATATATTGTAACTAAAGAATTATCCTGCATTTACCTTTGACCTTTAGCATATAAAAAATATCATTACTATTGGGTCGGGAGGCATCTTCTTTCTAGAGCGTCTCGATGTGATGCCTGTTGAAGAATGAAACACTACTATGTGCGCTGGCTTCAGTGTCTCTCCGGTCGGTGATTTTGTTCACAGTTACAACAGAGGGAATCCAGAGCAACGCGCACAAAATGCTTGTGGAACTCAACAAGTCAGGTAGCATAGAGGAATAAAGAGTGGTCCTTCCGGTCCCGATGGATGGTGTCAGCCCAAAGCATTGACTATCTAATTGCTGTCCGTTGATGCTGCCTGGCCTGCTGAGCTCCTCCGGCATTTTGTGTGTGTAACTCTGTCGAATCCGTCACAAGCAGACAGGGCTGCTTGCTGCTCTGAGAGGGACGACCTCCCCCCCCCATAGCTCTACTGATCGAAGCCTACCTTCAAGTTCGTCTTTGGTAATCACAACCTCACCTCTGTCGGTCTGGATATCTGTGGGTGTGAAATGAGAGAACCTTTCATCAGTGGATACTGGTAAGAAATCACCATTATGAAGGCAGAACGACAATCAGTTAGCAGCATGTCAGTCTCACCCATGCATGTTCCATGACCTGGGTCGGACTTACGGTCCACCCCAACCCTTCACCAGAGCTGCATGCCAGTCAGTCCCTTGCCATGTCTTCTTCTGTGGTACCTGCTGAACCCATGACCACTCTCCGCTGAACGGACAAGGGCAGCAGCTTCTGAGCTACACTGCCGGTCGGACACCATCCTGACCTTGAGATACTTTGTCATCGAGTCTAAACCTTGCAACAGCTGCCAGGAGCACAATGGGCCAGGCCACATCACAGGGATGACAGCAGGTCTAGGAGTGACCAGAAGGATGGGCAATTAACCCAGCAACACCCACATAGAGTCACTAGAGCACTACAGCTCAGAAACAGACCCTTCGGCCCATCTGGACTGTGCCATACTGTTACTCTGCCTAGTTCCATTGACCTACACCTTGACTATAACCCTCCATACCCCTCCCATCCAAAGAATCATAGAACACTCCAGCACTGAGCTAGGTTCTTCAGCCCATCTATTCCATGCTGAACTGCCTACTCCCATCGACCTGCACCTGGACCAAACCCCTCCCATCCATGTACCTACCCAAACTTCCCTTCAATGTTGAAATTGGGCTCATGTGTACCACTTGTGCTGGCAGCTCATTCCAGACTCACCACCCTCTGAGTGAAGAAGTTTCTCCTCATGTTTCCTTTCAACTTTACACAACTTTCACCCTTAACCCATGACCTCTAGTTGCAGTCTCACCCGACCTCAGTGGAAAATGCCTGCTTGCATTTTGTAAGCATCCCCTAGATAAAGAAAGAAATCGCAGGTACAGAGATATCCATGTAAAATCACTCCATTCAGAGATGTCAATAAGATAGCAAAAAACGTCTCGTTTTTACTATGTACCGTACCAGCAGTTATGGTCAAAATGACAATAAAAAGTGACTTGACTTGAGATTGAACGAGTACAGAGAAAATTTATAAGGATGTTGCTGGGACTGGAGGGCCTGAGTTATAAGGAAAGGTTGAATAAGCTAGGACTCTATTTCCTGGAGCGCAGGAGAATGTGAGGAGATTTGATAGAGGTATACAACATAATAAGGTGTATAGAGAAGGTATACAGGCTTTTTCGATTGAGGTTGGGTGGGACTACAACTAGAGGTCATGGGTTAAGGGTGAAAGGTGAAAAGTTTAAGGGGAACATGAGGGGAAACTTCTTCACTCAGAGGGTGGTGAGAGTGTGGAACGAGCTGCCAGCGCAAGTGTGGATGCGGGTTTGATTTCAACATTTAAGAAAAGTTTGGATAAGTTCATGGATGGAGGTCTCCGGTCCAGTTGCTGGTTGATGGGACTAGGCAGGATAATAGTTTGTCACGGACTGAACAAGCTGAAGAGCCTGCTCCTGAACTCTGGTGTTCTATGACCGACAAAACAAGGTTGCTTCTGTCGAAGATACGTACACATTATCCTGGTTGCAGCTGAAGTATCGACCGTGGTCACTGGCTCAGACACACGTGACGGTCTGCTGATGCCTGCGCTGTTGACAGCCCGGACACGGAACTGATACGTTCGGTTTTCCAAGAGACCCAGGACGGGAAACTTGCATAATTTCTCGGGGGTTTCATTGCACGTCAACCACTCGTCACTCCCCACCTCCTTCCTAGAATTATAGATCAAAATACACCAGTCTCCATAGCCGAGAAATTCATTGACATGACTCCAACAGATGTAGAGTGACGCAGATAACAATCTCACTGACATGGCATTGATGAATTGTTGCCTACCATTGGTGACCTCGCGGTTGTACTGATTTTATTTTATTTAGAGATGCAGCACAGTAATAGACCCTTCTGTCCCAATGAACCCACACTGCCCAATTACACTCATCCCACTAACCCGTATGTGCTTGCCGCCTAACCCACACGTGTTTGCCTAGGTGGCTGTGGAGGCCAAGACATTGGGAATACTTAAGGCAGAGGTCGATAGACTCTTGATTGGTCTGGGCATGAAGAGAAGAAGTCAGGAGACTGGGAGTTCCCAGTGGCCACACATTTAATTCAACTTCCTGTTCCCATTCCGACTTGTCAGTCCATGGCCTCCTCTGCTGTCACGATGAGGCCACACTCAGGTAGGAGGAGACCAGTTTCAATGTTTAAGAGAAATTGGGAAAGGTACATGGATGATGGGGGTGTGGAGGGCTATGGTCCCAGTGCAGGTCGATGGGGGTAGGCAGTTTAAGTGGTTCGGCACAGACTAAAAGGGCCAAAGGGCCTGTTTCTGTGCTGTATTTTTCTACAATTTTGCTGAAGGAGCTCAGTGTGTGGAGGGAAATGGACAGTTGATGTTTTGGGTGGAGCCCCTTCATCTGGACTGAAAGGTAAGCAGTTTAGAAAGCCAGCTCATGCTGCAACCCTCGTCTATATTCAGGTTACCTCTCCTGTCTTCCAGTCCTGATGAAGAGTTTCATCCCAAAACCTCACATGTCCTTTTCCCTCGGCAGACGCTGCCTGGCCCAGACCTTCAGCATCTGGAGCAACACACACAAAATGCAGGAGGAACTCAGCAGGTCAGGCAGTGTCTGTAGGGGCCCAGGAATCTCAAAGGGTCAGGTCAAAGTGACTTAGCCCAGAGGTTTGACTGTTTCTTTCTCCTCCACAAATGCTGCTCAACCTGCTTAGTTCCTCCAGCAGATTGTCTGTTGCATTAACCATTTCAATGGCGGTGTCGAATGTGTGACATTACAACATAATGTCTTTAGTGCTACAGTCGGAGATGTGTTTCTTTATCAACACATACAAAATGCTGGAGGAACTCAGCAGGTCAGGCAGCGTCCATGGAAATGGATAAGCCGTCAACATTTTGGGCCAAGGCCCTTCATGAGGAGTGGTAAGGAAGGGAGCAGAAGCCAGAATGAGAAGTTTGGAGGAGTGAGTGCAGTACAAGCTGGCAGATGAGAGGGGAGATTGATTGATTTGTGATTTATTTATTGGTTCACCTATTTATTTATTTGGAGATACTGTGTGGAACCGGCTCTTCTGGCCCATCAAGCCTCGCTGCCCAGCAACCCACCGATCTAACCCCCGCCTAATCACGGGACAATTTACAAGATCACAAGACAAAGGAGCAGAAGTAGGCCAATCGGCCCATCGAGTCCGCTCCACCACTCCACCATGAGCTAAACTATTCTCCCATCTAGTTCCAATTTCTGACTTCTTCCCCATATCCCTTGATACCCTGACTAATTAGATACCTATCAATCTCCTCCTTAAACACTCTCAATGATCAGGCCTCCACAGCTGTATGTGGCAACGAATTCCATAAATCCATGACCCTCTGGCTAAAATAATTCCCCTCATCTCTGTTTTAAATGGGTACCCTCTAATTCTAAGACTGTGGCCTCTTGTCCTGGACTCACCCACCAAGGGAAACAGCCTTTCCACATCTACTCTGTCCAACCCTTTCAACATTCAAAATGCTTCTATTAAATCCCCTCTCAGTCTGCTATACTTCTATACAATGACCAATTAACCTACTAACCGGTACATCTTTGGGCTGTGGAAGGAACTGGAGCACCCAGAGGAAACACACACCGGAAGGGACGAACAAATCTGCTTACAGAGTTCGCCGGAAATGAACTCTGCACTCTGATGCCCTGAGCCGTAACGGCGTTGCACTAACCACTACACTCCCTGGAACTGCAAATAAATTATTACCTTGTCTGAGAAATTTTATATGTGAAAATTTGTTTCTCTGTGATCCGCATGGATATGTTGCTGACTGTAACTCCACCCACAGCACTACGGAGCTCCACCAAGTGCCAGCTCCCAGCCTGGGAGTGCCCCTCGCACAACTGGTCACGTCAATGGCGACCAACCGCAGGGGACCTGAATTCACTATTTGTCACTTAGCTTCCTCACACACCTTCCTCCTGCCAGATCTTCATCTGTTCTGCCAATGAAGTAGGTCCTCTGGTACCTGGTATCCTCTGGTGTGGTGGCACAGTGGCATAGAGGCAAGTGTAATCCTTTACAGAAGCAGTGATCGGGACTCTGTAAAGGGTTTGTACGCTTACCCTGAGGGTTTTCTCCAGGTGCTCCAGTTTCCTCCAACATTCCAGAGACGTTGAAAACACCAATGCCCTTGAATGGAAAATCCTACAAAAAGTAATGGATACAGCCTGGTCCCTTGCGGATAACATCCTCCCCACCACTGAGCATATCGACACAAAATGTCGCAGGAAGGGAGCATCCATCGTCAGGAATCCCACCGCTAGGTTCTCACTGCTGCCATGAGGTGCAGGAGCCTCAGGACCCACAGGACCAGGTTCAGGAACAGTTACCACCCCTCAACCATCAGGCTCTTGAACCACAAGGGATAACTTCACTCAACTTCACTCACCCCATCATTGAAACATTCCCACAACCTATGGACTCACTATCAAAGACTTCATCTCATGTTCTCGGTACGTGTTGTTTATGTATTTATGATTATTATTTCTTTCTTTATGTATTTGCACAGCTTGTTCTCTTCTGCACACTGAGTGAACACCCAAGTTGGTGAGGCCTTTCATTGATTCCATCATGATTATGGGTTTATTGAGTATGTCTGCAAGAAAATGAATCTCAGGGCTGTATCTGGTGACATATACGTACTTTGATAATAAATTTGCTTTGAACTTTGAAATATCCAGAAGCATGGAGACATTGTAGGCTATTTCCAGCAAATCTTTGGACTGTGTTGGTCATTGTTGCAAACGACTCTTGTGTGTTTCGATGCACATGTGACATAGAACATAGAACAACACAGTATAGACCCTTCAGCCTACCATGACGTGCCAGCCTTTTAACCTACTCGTAAAGTAATCTAACCCTTCCCTCCTACATAGCCCTCCATCTAATTTCATCCATGTGATCATCTAAGACACTGGTTCCCAACCCGGGGTCCCTGGACCCTTTGCTTAATGGTATTGGTCCATAGCATAAAAAAGATTGGGAACCCTTGATCTAAGGTTTCCTTAAAAGTTTAAATGCTAATCCTTTTCTTTTTAGACAGGTCCGCTCGGAAAAAGCCGATTTTCCAGGAATAAATGGGGCCATTCACTGCCGCTGGTGGCAACTGGACAGACAGAACTTCCCGTCACTGACCTGTCGATGAAGTAACCGGTCACTGGACTCCTTCCCTCTGCGCTGGGTGGCTCCCAGGTAACAAGCACGTAATCCTTGTTAACGTCCTGACACTCCACGTCCAGAGGAGAGCCGGCTGCTCCAGGTACGGCTGCTGAGGCATCTGTGTGAGCAAGATAGTGCCACGATTGTGAGTTAGTCACACTGCTTATTATCAAAGTGCCTGTATGGAACCATATACCACCTTGAGATTCATTTCCTTTCAGGAAAATAAAGAAATGAAATAGAATTTATGAAAAATTATACATAAATAAAGACTGACAAACAAACAATGTGCAAAAGTAAACACATTCAAAATGCTGGAGGAACTCAGCAGGTCAGTCATCATCTATGGAAGGGAATGAACTGTTGATATTTTGGTCCGAAAGCCTTCATCAGGACTGGAAAGGAAGAATAGAAGCAGAAAATAGAAACTGGATGCCAGAATAGAAAGGTAGGTGGAGGGAAAGGAGGCTAGCTGGAAGGTGAGAGGTGAATCCTGGTGGGTAGGAAGGTAAAGGACTGGAGAGGCAGGAAGGCACAGAGTCGACTGTACTTCCTAAGAAGGTTGGCGTCATTCAATGTCTGTAGTGAGATGCTGAAGATGTTCTATAGGTCAGTTGTGGAGAGCGCCCTCTTCTTTGTGGTGGCGTGTTGGGGAGGAAGCATTAAGAAGAAGGACGCCTCACGTCTTAATAAGCTGGTAAGGAAGGCGGGCTCTGTCGTGGGCAAAGTACTGGAGGGTTTAACATCGGTAGCTGAGCGAAGGGCGCTGAGTAGGCTACGGTCAATTATGGATAACTCTGAACATCCTCTACATAGCACCATCCAGAGACAGAGAAGCAGTTTCAGCGACAGGTTACTATTGATGCAATGCTCCTCAGTCAGGATGAAGAGGTCAATACTCCCCAATGCCATTAGGCTTTACAATTCTACCGCCAGGACTTAAGAACTTTTTAAAAGCTATTATTAATGCTTTTTGAGATAGTGATTTAGATGCATATCATATTTTTTTTTTACTGAGTTAAGTATTGTATGTAATTAGTTTTGCTACAACAAGTGTATGGGACATTGGAAAAAAAGTTGAATTTCCCCATGGGGATGAATAAAGTATCTATCTATCTATCTATCTATCTGATAGGAGATGAGAGTGTGCCATAGGAGAAAGGGAAGGAGGAAGGGACCCTGAAGGAGATGATAGACAGGTGAGATGAAGTCAAAGGTCAGAGTGGGGATAGAAGAAGAGGGGAGGGGGAGGGAATTTCTTTTACTGGATGGAGAAATTGATATTCAAGCCATCAGATTGGAGGCCACCCAGACTGAATATAAGGTGTTGTTTTTCCACCCTGAAGGCAGCTTCATCATAGCAGTAGAGGAGGCCATAGACCGACACGTTGGAATGGGAATTAAAATATTTGGTCACCAGGAAGTTCCACATTTGGCAGGTGGAACGCAGGTGCTCAAAGGAGTGATCTCCCAATTTCTGACAGGTCTCACCAGTGTAGAGGAGGCTACATCAGGAGTACCGGACACAATGTGCAAAAGAAGATAAATTGTGCAAATTAATAAAAAATAAGTAAATAAATAATACTGAGAACTTAAGTTGCAGAGTCCTTCAAAGTGAGTCTGAACATCATGGAGTCAGTTCAGAGTTGAGGTGAGTGAAGTTATCTCCTCTGGTTCAGGAGCCTGATGGTTCCTGAAACTGGTGGTGTGGGACCTAACGCTCCTGTACCCCCCTTCCCAAAGGCAGAAGCAAGAAGACAGCATGGCCTGGATGGTTTGGTCTTGATACTGTGGCAGCGCTCCTCGTAGACGTGATTACAAAGTGTTTATAATTAATCATAATAAGCAGAGAATGATTTTTTTTCTGCTTACTAAGACCATTGTCTGTTATTGAGAGAATCTCATGTCTGCATCTCTACACAAGAAGTATTTGTTAAACTCTCGAACATGCAAGGAGAGGAGAAAAGGCATTTACTCCTGTGGCCAATCCACCTGAAGTGCTCACAGCCATTTTCCTCTTCCCTCTCATCACGGTCCACCTCGGGAAAGCTGGAGGCTTTGCCTTCATTAGCAGGAAGAACAATCTTTGGTGACAATTAATCTGATACCATCAGAATAACGTGAACAGAGCAGAACAGAACTGCACAGGCCATTCAGCCATCATGTTGTGTCAATCTTGATGCTAACTCATACTAAATGTGCTCTGCCTGTGCATCATTCATGTCTCCCCTTAATTAGGTGTCAATATAAACGTCTCTTAAATTCTTCTAAATTACATCAGTACAGCCCAGGAACAGGCCATTCAGCCCACAATGGTGTGCTGAACCAGCTAAAAAGCAAATCAAAAATACCCAAAGAGTAATCTCTCCTACCCATACGATGTCCATATCTCTCCGCCTTCCTTATATCCATGTTCCCCCTCCTCAGCCCTATCACTCTGGTTCCCTACCCCCTGCTAATTTAGTTTAAATCCTCCCCAACTGTTCTAGCAAACCTGCCAGCAAGGATATTGGTTCCCCTCAGATTCAGGGGTAACCCATCCGTTTTGTACAGGTCACACCTTGCCCAGAAGAGATCGCAAAAACTTCCATTGACTTCATCAGATCAGGGCTGTGTTACCACGGCACCCATTACTAACCTCTCTTCAACACATTCCTTTGGCATTCAAGGTCCTTGTCTTCACCCTGACACCACGGCACGCTGCTCATGAACTATTTGACCCTCTCCCATCAGGGAGGGGTCTATGCAGCATCCAGACTCAATAACAGTTACTTTCCCCAAACAATAAGGCTGATTAACCCCTCCACCCACTAACCCACCCCTCCACACTCACAACCACTACTTAAACACGAGGAAATCTGCAGGATACTGGAAATTAAAGCAACACACACAAACTGCTGGTGGAATGCAGCAGGCCAGGCAGCATCTATAGGAAGAAGCACAGTCGACGTTTCGGGCCGAGACCCTTCCTAACTGAAGGAAGAGATAGTAAGAGATTTGAAAGTGGGAGGGGGAGGGGGAAATCTGAAATGATAGGAGAAGACAGGAGGGGGAGAGATGAAGCTAAGAGCTGGAAAGTTGATTGGCAAAAGGGATACAGAGCTGGAGAAGGGAGAGGATCATGGGACAGGAGGCCTAGGGAGAAAGAAAGGGGGAGGGGAGCACCAGAGGGAGATGGAGAGCAGGCAAGGAGTGATTGTGAGAGGGACAGAGAGAGAAAAGAGGAAAATAATAAATAAATAAATTGATAGTTAAGGGATGGGGTAAGAAGGGGAGGAGGGGTATTAATGGAAGTTAGAGAAATCAATGTTCATGCCATCAGGTTGGAGGCTACCCAGACGGAATATAAGGTGTTGTTCCTCCAACCTGAGTGTGGCTTCATCTTGACAATAGACATATCAGAATGGGAATGGGACGTGGAATTAAAATGTGTGGCCACTGGGAGATCCTGCTTCCTTTGACAGACAGAGCGTAGGTGTTCAGCGTTGGGTCTCCCAGTCTGCGTTGGATCTCACCAATATATAGAAGGCCACACCGGGAGTTCCGGACGCAGTATACCACACCAGCAGACTCACAGGTGAAGTGTCGCCTCACCTGGAAGGACTGTCTGGGGCCCTGAATGGTGGTGAGGGAGGAAGTGTAAGGGCAGGTGTAGCACTTGTTCCGCTTACAAGGATAAGTGCCAGGAGGGGGATCGGTGGGAAGGGATGGGGGGGACGAATGGACAAGGGAGTCACGTAGGAGCGATCCCTGTGGAAAGCAGAAAGAGGTGAGGAGGGAAAGATGTGCTTGGTGGTGGGATCCCGTTGGAGGTGGCAGAAGTTACGGAGAATTATATGTTGGACGTCTTCCAGATCCAGCACAGTTTTCATGTCCTTACTGAGGACGTCTGGGTCGCTCACAACTTGGCCTCAGCAGCCACCTGCAATCACACAACAGAACTGTACAAATATAACTGTCATCGTCGGATATGACGGACAACCAATAATCTCATTCTTTATCCTATTGTTTTTTATTGTGTTGCATCATAGAGTCACAGAAGCGGGCCCTTCAGCCCATCTAGTCTTTGCCAACTATTTAAACTGCCTACTCCCATCAACCTGCACTTGGGCCATAGCCCTCCATACCCCTCCCATCCACGTACCTATCCAAACTTCACTTAAACGCTGAAATCAAGCTTGCATGCACCACTTGTGTTGGCAGTTCATTCCACACTCTCACAACCCTCTGAGTGAAGACCATTTCCCCTCATGTTCTCCTTAAACTTTTCATCTTTCAACCTGAACCCGTACCTTTGGTTGTGGTCCCACCCAACTTCAGTGGAAAAAGTCTGCTTGCATTTATCCTGTCTATACTCCCCATAATAAAAAAAGTTGAATTTCCCCATGGGGATGAATAAAGTATCTATCTATCTATCTATCTATCTATCTATCTATCTATCTATCTAATTTTGTATACCTCTATGAAATCTCCTCTCAGTCTTCTATGTTCAAAGGAATCAGATCTGGAGTAACAATGATTTTGTTCTCCTTTACACTTGTGTACAGGAAATGACATTAAACAATCTTCACTTGATTGCCTCGAACATTCAGGTCTTGCTTTCTTCTACGGTGAACGATAAGTGCAGCTTTTGAAGAATATCCTGAAGGGGGAGCTCAATACAAGAGCACTGACAGAGCCCATTTGCTTCGTTACCTGCTGACTTTTAATGATTCATTGTGCTCACTGCTGGATCTAACTCATCCCCAAGTACAATCATCAAGGACCCCACCATCCAGGCCATGATCTCTTCTCGCTACTACCATCGGGCAGGAAGTACAGGATCCTTAGGTCCCACACCACCAGGTTCAGGAACAGTTATTACCCCACAACCATCAGGCTCCTGAACCAGCCTGGATAACTTCACTCATCTCAACTCTGAACTGATTGTACAACCTATAGACTCAATTTCAAGGACTCTGAAACACACGTTCTCAATACTAGAAAGAACGGATTAGAAAGGCTGGCTCTGTTATGGGAGTCAAACTGGACACACTGGAAGCTGTGGTCGAACAAAAGACCCTACGGAAAATCCTGGCAATTCTCACCCTCTGCACGTCACCTTGGCTGAACAGAGGAGCACTTTTAGTAATACAGTAGACCAAGACAAACTGAGCTTCTCCATTCTTACCCTCAGCCATTGGGCTTTATAATGAGTCAACCTACAGTCGGGGAAGTGATGAACCCTCCTGTTAGACAGTTCGTGGTAACTTTTTTTTATTCCTTCTACTTCTCTTCGAATATTTGTATCTGTGCACTTGTAATGCTACTGTGACACTGTAAGTTCCTCTGGTACCAATAAAGTATTTATCTATCTATTTATAATTTGCATAATGCTTTTATTATCGAAGTATGTATACTAGATACAGCCTTGAGATTCATCTTCTTGCAGGCAGCCACAAAGCAAAGAAACACAATAGAGTCCATTAACGAGAAGACTGTCAAACACTCGATGTGCGGAACAGAAATCAAACCGTGCAAACAACAGGTACGCAAATAGCATTTCGAACTGAAGTTCAGGAAAGTGAGTCCAGAGCCATGAAGCCAGTCATAACTGATCCAGGAGCCCGGTGGTTGCAGGCCACAGCCTCAGTAAACCTCACAAGCAGTGAGCTGAACTCCAGCCTGTCCCTCTCCTCCAGCCCTGACACTCTGACCTTTTCAATCTGTTCCAGTGCCTAAATCAGCCATATCTCACTCTCGGACCCAGTCCCTGCCACTACAGTACATTCCCGGGCACTTAGGAGTCTTTAGGAGTTTATCAACATTTTATTGAAAGTCTGATGCTACTGAAACCTGAAGACTGAAGTGTTCTTTATTTGTGTCAATTTTGATATAACTTCAGTAAATTTAAATAAGAAGATTGTATCGCAACCCAAAAAAAAAACTGATCAGTAAATCATCAGAACAACTGAGTGATCACAGGTCACAGGAGTAGAATGAGACCCTTTGGCCCATTGAAACTGCTCAGTAATTCACTCATGGCTGATACTAGCATTGTCAGTCTCTCTCTTTCCTCCTGTAACCCTTAACCCCCTTTACCAGCCAAGAACCCATCAAGCTCGTCCTTAAGCATACCCAATCCCGTGTCCTCCACAGCCGCCTGTGGCAATAAATTCCACAGATTCACCACTCTCTGGCTAAAGAAATTTCCTCTTCATCTGTTTTAAAAGGATGTCCCTTTATTCTGAAGCCGTAACCTCAGATCCTAGACTCTCCTACTAATGGGAACATCCTCTGTCCGTCGACTCTATCCAGGCTTTTCGGTGTCCAATAGGTTTCAATGAGATGCCCCGTCTCATCTTTCTGAAATCCAACAATTACAGGTTGAGGTAGGGCGGATCTACCTGAGGAATAGGCAGCCAACATCGATTGACTATGCAACTGACCTACACAGTCAAGGAGTCCAGAATAAACTCCACAATGTGAACCCACAAAGAACAGAGCACAGACTGGAAATATAGACCATAAGACCATAAGGTATAGCAGCAGAATTAGGCCATTTGGCCCATCGAGTCTGCTCCACCATTTCATCATGGCTGATCCATTTTCCCTCTCAGCCCCAATCTCTTGCCTTCTTCCCGTATCCCTTCATGTCCTGACTAATCAAGAATCTATCAACCTCTGCTTTAAATACACCAAATGACTTGGCCTTCACAGCCACCCATGGCAACGAATTCCACAGATTCACCACCCTCTGGCTCAAGAAATTCCTCCTCCATTCCAAATGGACATTCCTCTATTCTGAGGCTGTGCCCTCTGGTCCTAGATTCCCCCACCATATAACAGCGTAACAGTGGACAGAGTAACCAGGTCAGCATCCCATCAAAGTCTGATAAAGGAGACACATTCTGTGTTTAAAACAGGACATGTTTTTATTTTCAGAGCAGGAGCACATTCTTACCTCTCACAAAGACATATCCACTATGTTCCTTGTAACCTGCTCCTGTGAGGAGGCACATGCTATAGAGACCCTCATCCTCCTTATAGATGTGAGTGAGGGTCAGTGTGGTGGAATATTCCGAGGTCTTAATCTTCACCAAATTAGACTCCTTCACTGGAATTCCTGCAGGTACAATAACGATTAGCGTCAGCATTTGCCACATTGTCTAGCCAACACTGTATATTCACTTCCATTTCAAATGTTATTGCATTTCCTGCTGACAGGCCACATCCCATAACAATTGGCACAGGACTCTTGCTGCAGAAGACAACTCAACGCATGTTATGGATTTCCTTGGTAGCAAGCTAGAATATAAAAGAAAGGACATACTTGGCTAATTGTGAGCAGTTTTGGCTCCTTATCTGAGAAAGGAGGTTCACAAAAATGATTCTGGGATTGAAAGGCTTGTCATATGAGGAGTGTTTGGCTCTGGGCCTGTACTCATCAGAATTCAGAAGAATGAGGGGTGACTTCATTGAAACCTTTCGAATGTTGAAAGGCCTCGATAGAGTGGACATGGAGAGAATGTTTCCTGTGGTGGGGGAGCCTAAGACCAGTGGACACAGCCTCAGAATAGAGAGACATCTGTTTAGAAAGGAAATGAGTAACCTATTATTGTGCAATCTGTTACTTTAATTTCTGGGCAACAATATTTCACATTAAGTTACTTGACTGCTAACTGTTTGCTCCATACTATCAGACTTACCACAGAGCCAGAAGTGGTTACACACTCACTGAACCCTTGTTGACTCAGTATGTATTTGCTGATGAGGCAAAGTGAACAGAAGACAATCTTACAAAGTTGCCAAGGTCATTCACTGGATTAAGCAATTCACACGCTACACTGCGATTTTAAACTTAACTTACTCTGCCGGCATTGGAGAGGGTGTAGAAGAATTTCATGAAAATAATTCTGGGAAAGAAAGAATTAACATATGAGGAGCATTTGAAGGCCCTTGCTGGAATTTAGAAGAATGTTGGGGGGGGGGGGGTGCGAAATCTCATTGAAACCTATTGAATATTGAAAACTCATGATAGAGTGGATGCACAGAGGATGATTCCTAAAGTGGGTGAGTCTAGGACCAGAGGCACCCGAATCAGGTCCACTTAGACAAGAGATGAGGAGGAACTTGAGGGCAGTGAACCTGTAGGATTCATTGCCACTGACAGCTGTGGAGGCCAAGTCATTGGGTATAATTAAAGCAGAGGTTGATAGGTTGATTAGGCCTTGATTAGTCAGGGTGTCGAAGGTTATGAGGAGAAGGCAGGAAAATGGGGTTAGGAGAGATAATTGGTCGGCCATGATGGAATGGCAGAGTGGCCGCGATGGGCCAAATGGCCTAATTCTGCTCCCATGTCTCATAGTCTGAATTAAGGCCCACAGGCAGTCAGCATGACTCAATCCCAGGGAGTGGTAGTGTTAAATATCCTAGTAGGAGTGTGTAATGGAGAAGAAATGCCATATAGAAAGTGAAAAGCCATTAACACCCACCATCATGAAGCCAGCAGATCTCTCTCAGGTGACCCATCAAGGCCGATGAAAAGATGCAGCTCAGGGTTAGAGATCCACCCTCCTTACCGAATGAAGCTCCAAACCCATCAACGATGTCAAAAACTGGCACAGTTGGACTGGCTGGAGGAAAGAGAAAGAAGGGGCGATGTCGGTTTCAATTGGTATACAAAACTGTAGCTGCAAAACCATACAGGACAGTACAGAACCACAAAATGACACAACAGAGGAGGTTGAACCTCTTCTACATGGGTGAGACACCATGCACAATGGGACACCATTTTGTCAAAACCTTTTGCTCTGTTCACCACAAAAGGCAGAAATGGCCACCCATTCCCACTCCCATTCTTTCCGTTAGTCCTGACAAAGGGTCTCGGCCCGAAACGTCAACTGTACTTCTTCCTATAGATGCTGCCTGGCCTGCTGTGTTCCACCAGCATTTTGTGTGGGTTGCTTGAACTTCCAGTATCCGCAGATTTCCTCGTGTTTCCCCACTCCCATTCTGACGTGTCAGTTCATGGCCTCCTTCGCCGTCACAATGAGGCCACACTCAGGGTGGAGGAGCAATGCCTCTTATTCTGTCTGGGTAGCCTCCAACCTGATGGCATGAACATCGATTTCTCCAACATCCGGTAATCTCTCTACCCTCCACCTTACTTCTTTCTCCATTCCCTATTCATGATCGCTGTCACCCCACCTCCTCCCCTGCTCATCACCCCACTCTGGCCACACATTTGACACTGCCCTTGAAGTGGTTAATACAACAGACAATCTGCTGGAGGCATTCAGGGGGATGAGCAACGTCTGTGGGGGAGTGTGGGGGGGGGGTGAGAGGAATTGTCAAACTTTTAGAATAGAGGGATGTCAGAGGTAGTTTTTCACTCAGAGTGGTGGATGCCTGGAATGTGCTGCCTGCTGTGGTGGTAGGGGCAAATACATGAGAGGCTTTTAAGAGACATTTGGATCAGCACATGGATGTGAGGAAGATGGAGGGATATAGATATTGTGCAGGTAGGAAGGATTAGATTTTGTGTTTTTTTTATTTTTTAGCTGGTTCAGCATGACATTGTGGGTCAAAGCTCCTGTACTCTTCGCTGGTCAATGTTCTTTTATCCACAGTGGCGTGAGACAGTGGAACGAACTGCCAGCACAAGTGGTGCATATGAGTTCAGTTTCAATGTTTAAGAGAAGCATGGATGGTAGGCGTATGGAGGGCTGTGGTCCCGGTACAGGTCAATGGGAGTAGGCAGCTTAAATGGTTTCAGCATGGACTAGATGGGCAGAAGGGCCTGTTTCTGTGCTGTACTTTTCTATGACTCTATGACTCTACTGTCCAGGGTGAATTAGACAGCCAATCCAATTCACCAAGAGCATTAAAATGATAGAATTATGGCATCACCAGTGCACAGAAATGTATTCATTTGACCCAAGGTGTAAATGCCAGTGTTTGTGAACATATTACTCTGGCTCACCCCATTCCTCTGCTCTTTTGCTCATTGTACTGATAATCGTTTTCACTCATATTCCCAGTGGACCGTGAATCTTCCAGTCGTACTGGCAATGCATTTCAGCTTGTAACATTTTGTGATTTATTCATCTGCTGGAGCTTGATTTCACACTCACCCATAACTGCGCTTGAGACGGAGATTCAGATTCAGATTTATTTATCACATGCACATCAAAACATTTGGTGTGGTGGGGTGGAGACTGGTCTCTACCAAAGGAGGTGTAAGACCCTCCTTCCCTCCGCTAGCCTGCAGGTCACCCTTGGGCAAGGTGTAGCACCTGCTTAGCCCCCGGATCAGGGTCACATGAAGCCATGGGGGCAGGTGGTGGATGGTCGTACCAGCAGCTGGTGCACATCACAAGTCCTGGTTATGTGACCACGGACGCCAGGCAGACAATCTCTGAAGAGTATTAATAATGGCTGGGGTCACCCGTCTTGTAAAGACACTGCCCAGAAGAAGGCAATGGAAAACCACTTCTGTAGAAAAGGTTGCCAAGAACAATCATGGTCATGGAAAGACAATGATTGCCAATGTCATACGACACGGCACATAATGATAAAGATGATGATGTTGTGGTATTTATTGTCCATTTTTAATTGTCCTTGACCTGACTGGATTGCTTGGAGATTTCACAGGGCAAAAGGCAACATGGTAGCCTAGCAGGTAGCGTAACTCTTTACAGTGCATATGCAACCCGGTTTCATTTTGCCGCTGTCTGTAAAAGGTTGTGCATTTTTCCCCCATGACTGCGTGCATTTTCTCCGGGTGCTCTGCTTTCCTCCCACATTCCAAATACGTACGGGTTACAGGGAGTAAGTTGTAAGCGTGTTATGTTGGCACCACTAGAGAGATTTGCAGGCTGCCCCCAGCACATCCTTGGCCTGTGCTGGCCATTGAGACATTTCACTGTATGTTTCAATGTACATGCAACAAATAAAACTAATCTCTAAATCTACAGATTTGTGTTGCTGGTGTCGTTCAGCTTTTGCCTCTCAAAGTTGAACCCTACGTCCCCATCGTGAGAGGTGGAAACGGGTAAGGCCGATCAACAGGGCTCTGGTGAAGCTGTATCGGCCAATCCCCTGTACAGGGGATACAATGGATTGCAGAAACATTGACGACCTCCAACCGGACCATCGACTTCAGGCGACGATGGAGACGGAAGGTCATCGATGACCTGTGCCCCACTGGGAGCTGAGGGCCAAGTAAGTTAGTAAGTTGTTCACCTTTAGGTTAGCTGATGTTAAATAATGTTCAGATTTTACATTATTACATTAGCTGACATAAAACTGTGAGAAACACAAAGGCAAAATTACAACCATTTCTGGCTAAATCATTATACTCCACTGGTGAAAGGGTTAACAACTCTTGGGTGGGGTGGGGCCTGGCCTAGTAGCATAACAGTTAGCATATCGCTACTGTGGCACTCCTAGCAGACAGAATGGGCTGAATGGCCTAATTCTGCTCCTATGTCTCATTGTAGCACCAGTGACATGGGTTCTATTCCCACCCCTGCCAGTAAGCAGTTTGTCCTCCACATGACCGTGGGGGTTTCCTCTGAATACTCCAGATTCCTCCTACGTTTCAAAGATAGACAAGTTAGTTGGTTAGTTGGTCAGATGAGTTTAATTGGGCCATTGAACCGGAAGGGACTGTTACTGTATCTCTGAATTATAAGTAAATTGTTGCTTGTCTGGAGGCACACATTACTCACCTTCCAGCCCAACAGAGTCACTGCCTGCGTCTGAGCCTTCATGTTCTGTAAAAGATCACAAATCAAAGTGTTGAAGGAAGTTTGGTGAACATGGAGACCCAGCTTAGAACTTCAAAGTAATTTTTTGTTATCAAGCTGCATACTGTATATGTCACCATATACAACCCTGAGATTCATTTTCTTGCAGGCATTCACAAAAGATCAAAGAAATACACTGGATTCTGGCTAGATCAGACACATCGGGACCAGTATTTTTTGGTCCAATTAAGTGGCTGCCCCAGTTAGCCAAAGTTTTATGGAAAGAATTAAAAGGTATAAAAGAGACAAATTACTATTTACCTGACTAATAATGTACGTATTTAAATGAAACACAGCACAAACTAGAACACTACCAATATCTGCACAATACTGTAAAACTGTATATGTTCCCAATAGTTATTAATGGAGAAATTAATCCAGTGTACCCTGCCATGTTCTTTTGACTGACTGTAAATAAACAAAATCAGCACAGACACCGACACAGATAATGGACTGCCTTCATACAACGCTTTCAATGATTGCATCCTACAAATCTTCACTTTCATTGTAACATTCAAGATGATTGTCAATGCCTTCAAATTCTTCATAGTTCCTAACTTGTTGAAGTAGTGAACTTGTTTCGTTTTCAATCCTGGCTGTTCCTGACATCTCTAAGTCTGAATGCTTAAAAATGCAGTGAGGCAAACCAATTCTGAATTGTCTTACTGCTTATTTCTTGGCAACTATCAATGACAAAAATTGCTGCTTTTTGAACACAAAACACGCAGTTGAAGCCATTTTAAAACTATTAGTTTGAAGCACAATGTAGTGTCTATTGGCCACACAAGTGCATGAGACTTACATTAGTTAGAAGCTGCTCAGCAACAGTCTCCTGTCCCAACTAAGTGGTAGAGTGTCCTAAATAAACTAAAGGAACCCCATCAATTTTGTCCATTTGTTTTTATTCTTTAAGAGTGTCCCAAATAAGCATCTACCCTGATTAACTGGTGGCCCAATTATCTGGAATCCACTGTACAATAGATTCAATGAAAAACCGCACACAAAGACTGACAAACAACCAGTGCAAAAGAAGGCCTAGTGTGCAGATAAAAGAAAACAAATAATCATAATAATAATTAAATAGATAGATAAATAATACTGAGAACATGAGTTGTAGAGTCCTTGAAAGTGAGTCCAGAGGTTGAGAAATCAATTCAGTTTTGAAGTGAGTGAAATTATCCACACTGGTTCAAGAGCCTGGTGGTTGAGGCCAGTAAGTGTTCCTGAACCAGGTGGTGTGATTCCTGAGGCTCCTGCACCTCCTGCCCAATGACAGCAATGAGAAGAGAGCTTTGCCTGGATAGTGGAGCTCCACGATGATGGACTTTGCTTTCTTAAGGAAGCAGTCCTTGTAGAGTAGGGGTTCCCAAGCCAGGCACCAATACCATTAAGCAAGGGGTTCGTGGACCCCAGGTTGGGAACACCTGTTGTAGAGAAACTTCTCTGTTATATACTGATAAAATAGACAGCTGTTTCAGATGGACAAATGCAAGGCTGCAGACATTTTCTGCACAGCTATGTGCTCCCCAATGTTTTGCAACTAACTTCCTGTGCAAATGAATTTACACTACAACACCAGGTTCAATTTCACTGCTGTCTGTAAGGAGTTTGTACGTTCTCCCCATGATCGTGTGGGTTTCCTCATCGTGGTAACCTCACTGCAGAGGGCTAAAGAATATCACTTCCTAAGCATTAAGAGCAGAAGACCAAAAGATACAGGAGCCAGAATTAAGTCATTTGGCCCATTGAGCCTCCTCTCCCATTTCATCATGGCTGATCCATTTCCCTCTCAGCTCCTACCTTCTCCCTGTATCCCTTCATGGCCTGACTGATCAAGAATCAATCAACATCTGCCTTAAATATACCCATTGGCCGCCTCCACAGCCGCCCGTGGCAATGAATTCCACAGGTTCACAACTTTGATACTGTAATAACTGTTAGGACGTATTCTGGAGTTATGGAACATATCAGATATTAATTTGGACAGCAACCAGTCTTAATATCTGATTGCGTATTGGACATTGAGTTTAAAATGCAACTCTGAACAAACGTGTTCTTGGAGCTGCAGACTGAGGTTGATTGAAACACTCACCGACCTGGGATGTCTGCATATGCATGAATGCAACTCAGAAACAACGAGGATTAGCATTCACGTTGGGTGTCTGGAGTGTTGGTGTGAAGATCTAGGTGTTTGAAAATTATATATAATTCAAAGAAAGTGCTGTGGTTACATTATAACTATAGAATTGTCCCTCCATTACCTTTGATCTTTAGCATACAAAAATATCATATGATGTTGGATAAGGGAGCCTCTACTTCCAGGAGTATCTCCAGTATGATGTTTGCTTGTTTTGCTGAATAAAGACTTTTATATCCAACAGCTTCTGTGTCTCCCAGTGACTTCATTCACAGTCACAACAATAACTTACAGCTAATATCATTGGACCCTGGCATGGTGCTCGAGGACTGGAAAATTGCAACTCTTTAAGAAAGGAGGAAGGCAGCAGAGAGGAAAGTATAGACCAGTTAGCCTGATCTCAATGATTGGGAAGATGTTGGAATCAATTTTTCAGGGTGAGGTTATGGAGCACTTGATGACACAGGGCAAGATAGGACAAAGTCAGCATGGTTTCCTTAAAGGAAAATTTTACCCGATGAACCTGTTAGAATTCTTTAAGGAAAATACATATAGTATAGATAAAGGGGAAGTAGTGGATGTTGTATATTTGGTCTTTCAGAAGGCCTTTGACAAGGTGGCACACATGCGGTTGCTTATCAAGTTAAGAGCCCTTGGTATTACAGGAAAGCTACTGACATGTTTACAGCATTGGCTGATTGGTAGGAGGCAGCAAGTGGGAATAAAAAGAGCCTTTTCTGGTTGGTTGCCAGTGACTAGTGGTGTTCCGTAGGGGTCAGTGTTGGGACCACTTCTTTTTATGCCGAATGTCAATTCTTTAGATGATGGAATAGGTGGCTTTATTGCCAAGTTTTCAGGTGATATGAAGATTAACGGAGGGGCAGGTAGTTTTTAGGAAACAGGTAGGCTGCAGAAGGACTTAGACAGATTAAGAGAATGGGCAAGAAAGTGGTAAATGAAATACAATGTTGGAAAATGCATGACCATATACTTTGGTGATAGAAATAAATGTGCAGACTATTTTCTCAACAGGGAGAAAATCCAAAAATCTGAGATGCAAAGGGACTTAGGAGTCCTTGTGAAGAACACCCTAAAGGTTAACTTGCAGGTTGAGTCGGTGGTGGGGAAGGCAAGTAGAATGTTTGTATTCATTTCAGGAGGTCTAGAACTCAAGGGCAGGGGTGCGATACTGAGGTTTCATTCTTGAAAAACTCACACTTCCCTCTCTTTGCACACGGACATACACACCCAACCAGGTAAGCCCTTTACCAAGGTTCTGGAGGTGTTCTTCATCATTCCTGCCAGTCTCACTGATGTCATCGCAATAACATTGTGTTCCTGAGGTATCTTGGAGCACTTGGCCAAATTGCTGGAGCTGATGTGATGCCAAAAACGAAATGATTGTTCTGGAACAGTCTCTTGTGAGTGTTACTTGTGAGGAACTTCCTGCTTGACTCCTCAAACTCCATTTGCAGATAGGCTTGTGACAAGTCAATCGTTGAAAACCTCTCCCCACCTGCCAAAGATGCAAAATTGTCTTCTATCCGTGGCAGGGGATGCTGCACAGTACGCAGCACCGGGTTGACGTTCACTTTGAAATTCCCACATATGTGAACTGCTCCGGCCTTCCCTTTCCTGATCACTGGGACAATGGGCGAGGCCCAGTGGCTCCACTCAACCTTGGAGAGAATTGCAGACACCTCTAAGTTCTGAAGGTCAGCATCCACTTTAGGATGCAGTACACAGGGCACTGGACACGCTTTGTGGAATCTCAGTGTTGCTGTTTCATCCAGTTCAATTCTGGCCTACATGCCTTTGAGTTTACCGATCCCCTGCTCAAAACACTTCTCATTAGCGTTAAGCCGCTGTGCCAGTCTCTGGTTAGTGCTACTATTTGGGCTGCTGCTGCCTGTGGATGTCACACTGAGAGCTTTGATCAAGTGCCAGTCTAGTTGGATTTTTCTCAGCCATTCCCATCCGAAAAGTGCTGACCCTCTTCCTTTCAATACATAAAGCTCTAACTGTTGTGTTTGGCCTCCATACATCATATTTACTTTCAGTTTGCCTTTGGGAGACACTTTTTCACCTGTGCAAGCCTTTAGCATTACTAACGGTATCTTCGAAAACAGTCTGTTGCGGTCAGCCTCTGAAATTATAGACAAAGCTGACCCTGTATCCAGCTTCATTTTCAGTTTTACACCAGACACATTTATTGTGATCCATATTATATTGCAATCTGCTTCAGTTCTCGGCACGACTGTTCACTTTTGTCAGACTCTATATTGTCTGTTTTACATTCGCTTTTATGCATTTGCTTATTTTCGAGTTTGAGACCTTTCACTCGGTTTTGCTTTTTGTCTGCCTCGCACACTCTCTCTGTGTGACCTTGTCCTCGCACACTCTCTCTGTGACCTTGGCCTCGCACACTCTCTCTGTGTGACCTTGTCCTCGCACACTCTCTCTGTGACCTTGGCCTCGCACACTCTCTCTGTGTGACCTTGTCCTCGCACACTCTCTCTGTGACCTTGGCCTCGCACACTCTCTCTGTGTGACCTTGTCCTCGCACACTCTCTCTGTGACCTTGGCCTCGCACACTCTCTCTGTGACCTTGGCCTCGCACACTCTCTCTGTGTGACCTTGTCCTCGCACACTCTCTCTGTGACCTTGGCCTCGCACACTCTCTCTGTGACCTTGGCCTCGCACACTCTCTATGTGACCTTGTCCTCGCACACTCTCTCTGTGTGACCTTGGCCTCGCACACTCTCTATGTGTGACCTTGTCCTCGCACACACTCTCTATGTGACCTTGTCCTCGGACACTCTCTGTGTGACCTTGTCCTCGCACACTCTCTCTGTGTGACCTTGTCCTCGCACACTCTCTATGTGACCTTGTCCTCGCACACTCTCTCTCTGTGACCTTGTCCTCGCACACTCTCTCTCTGTGACCTTGTCCTCGCACACTCTTTATGTGACCTTGTCCTCGCACACTCTCTATGTGACCTTGTCCTCGCACACTCTCTCTGTGTGACCTTGGCCTCGCACACTCTCTATGTGACCTTGTCCTCGCACACTCTCTCTGTGTGACCTTGTCCTCGCACACTCTCTCTGTGTGACCTTGTCCGTGATACTTTCTGCAGACTTTTTCTTTGAACCAATGGTCATTTGCATTGTGGGCGAATTTGCCACATTGATAACATCTTTGGCTTTTTGCACCATTTAGTGACCTTTTGTGCATTTCACATTCTAACCTTTTCTGTAGTTCTGATGTAGTCTCTAGTGATACTGCAATGGTCAATGCCTGTTCTGAGGTTAGCAGTTTGTGTCTCTGCAGAATCTTGTGTCTCTAATTGGTCAGGATGTCCCGGTAATTTTCCAGCCGAAGGCATCAGCAGACCGGAATATTATGCAGATTATACACAGCTGCTAACCATCAGAATAATTGGATGAGGTCAAGATTAAAGACCATTTATTGTCATTTATCATTACATGAGTGCAAGGAGAAGGAAGTGATTGTTACTCCGGATCTTAAGCAGCATAAAAAACACAATAAACCTAACAAACACAATAAAATGCACAATAAATAAAAATACATAAGGTTGGTTTACGTACATAGACTGATTATCAGCCTGGAACACATAGGAGCAGAATTAGGCCATTCGGCCCAATGACTCCATCATGGCTGACTTATCCTTCTCAACCTCATTTTCCTCCCTTCTCCCATGATATTTGTTGGCCTGACTAACCAAGAATCTATCAACCTCCATTTTAAATATTCTCATTGACTGGGGGTCCACAACCATCTGTAACAATGAATTTGACAGATTTACCATCCCCTGGTTAAAGAAATTCCTCGCCATCTCTGTTCTAACAGGATGTCCATCCCTTCTGAGGCTGTGCTCTCTGGTCCTAGACTGTCTTACTATTGGAAACATCTTCTCCACATCCACTCAAAGATCAAAAAGTTCAAAGTAAATTTATCATCAAAGTACCTATAGGCCCCATGTCTTATGGTCTTATTATACTTAAGGTGGAAGTTAATCGTTTCCTGATCGGTCAGGGCATCCAAGGATATGGCGAGAAGGTAGGTGTATGGGGTTGAGTGGAATTCAGGATCAGTCATGATGAAATGGTGAAGCAGACTTGATGGGCTGAATGGCCTAATTCTACTCCTATGTCTCATGGTCTTATTAAGGTTGCCATATACAGCCCTGAGATTCATTTTCTTGTAGGCATACTCAAACAGAGTCAATGAAAGATCACACCAATAGGACAGACAACCAGTGTGCTAGGCCCATCAATATTGAATAAGTTTCAATGAGATCCTCTCTCATTTTTCTAAACTCCAGTGAGTACAGGCCCAGAGTCATTAAACGCTCCTCACATGTTAACCCTTTCATTCCCTGAGTAATTCCTGCGAACCGCCTCTGAACTCTTTCCAATGCCAGCACATCTATTCTTACTGAAACTTCTCACAATACTCCAAGCGCAGCCTGACCAATGCCTTATAAAGTCATAAAATTATCGACATAAAAAAGCGGAAGAAGAGAATGAGATAGTGAGGTAGTGTCCATGGGTTCATGGACTGTTCGGAAACCTGTTGGCAGAAGGGAAGAAACTTTTCCTGAAACGTTTGCATAATCAGAATCATGTTTGTTATTGCTAACCTACCTGTTGTGAAGTGCATTGTTCTGCAAAAGCCGGACAGTGCAAAGACATAATATTACCATAAATCATGATAAATTAGCAGGAATAGAAATGCAGTGTTCTGCACAGCACATCAAACTTCTTTGATATGTCGACCGCTCAAAGCTGCCGCACAGTTCAGAGACAAGAGGGAGACTTACTGTTCACAAGGACTGTAGCATAAGACATTGCCTCTCCGTGGGGATTTGTGGCTATTGCGGAATACTCGCCGGAATCCTTTGGGCTGCATCTAGTAATCAGAGAGAGGCCGAGTTATTTCAACATCCCAGCTGGTGTGTAAGAAGAGGAGTAGTGAAGACAGGTACATGACAACGGAGGTGGCAAGCACTATCATCTTACAGTTATCACCAAACCATGCATACCTTCTTCAACCTCGAGATTCATCTCCTTACAGGCAGCCACAAAACACATAAATCTCAAAAGAATCCATTAAAACAAAAGTCCGTCTAAATCTAAACTATCTCGATTCTACCCTGGCATTAGTCCGCTCTGTGATAAATGCAAGAGGGGCGTGGCCTCTCTCATCCATATGTACTGGCTCTGTCCTAGCTTGGAGAAATTCTGGAAAGATGTCTTCACTACACTATCGGGTATTCTGAATCAGCACCTAGAACCTAACCCCTTAATTGCTCTGTTCGGTTTTTGGGGCAAGACAGATTTATGTCTGGGTCCGACCAAATGCCGAATACTATCCTTTGCCTCTCTCCTGGCGAGACGCTTGATCCTCCTTAGATGGAGAGATGTTGCCCCGCCCACTCATGCGCAATAGCTTAACGACATTATGGCCTGCTTGGACCTCGAAAAAATTCATTATTCAGTTCTCAATTCGGACTTAAAGTTCCATAAGATCTGGGGGCCTTTTATCGAGTACTTTCATAACCTTCCTCTTGACTAGGGTTTTTTTTTTCTTTTCAGTCCCTTGCTTTCAGCTCCCTTTTTTTTTTCTGGTAGTAGGCATTATTATCCTCTGTTGCTAAGTGTATTTACAGTCTGGGAGTTTGACTGTCCGGACTTATACTCTCTATATTGTGTGGTGGTTGGTCTGGAATTGCTTTTTTTTCTTGTGTTGTGGGGTTTGGGGAGGACACTAAGCTCACTTGTCTTTAATTTAGGTGCTTTTTTGTTAAATTCTCTTCCTGTGTAGCATATTGTTATTGTATGCTTAACCTTGCTCTGTATTAATGCTCCTCATTGGGATTTGGGGTTTTTAATTTTGCAAAATGTTTTGAAAAACTAATTTAAAAAAAAGTCCGTCAAACACAGAGAGAAAAAAACAGAGCAACCTATCACAGAAATGTTCCCACAACCAGTGGGACTCCTTCAAGAACTCTTCATCTCCTGTTCTCGATATTTATTGCTTATTTGTTTATTATAGTTATTTCCCTGTTTTTGTTTTGCATTTGCACACTTTCGCACACGGCTTGTTCACTCTAGCGGGTGCAGACTTTCGTTGATTCTATTGTATTTCAAGGATTTACTGAGTATGCCCGCAAGGAAATGAATCTCAGGGTTATATTGTGACACTTATGTATCTTGATAATAAGTTTACTTCGAGCTTTGAGGTTTAGTGTTCAATAGATTAGACAACGATTACCAGCACAGGTTACAGAACTGCTGTTAAAGCCCTGGTGACCCAGTTTCAATTCCTGCTGCTGCCTGCACGTTCTCACCACGACCTCATTGGTTTCCTCACACATCCCAGAGACGTACGGGTTAGCGGGTTAATCGGTCACATGGCTGTAATTGAGCGGGGCAGACTCGTTGGGCCGTAAGGGCCCGATACTGCGCTGTATCGCTAAATAAATAAAAAAATTTTAAACTGTAGACTGTCTGATAGTTGGCCTTAGCAACTGGTTAAACAAAGGAATTATTTTATCAGGAGCGCTGCGTACCCAGTGCCATTAGTGTTACCAAGGATCCCACCCATCCATCCAGCATCCCCTTTGACTTTCTACCATCAGGCAGAGATTCCGATGCATAAAAACAAGAATGGTCTGGATGGGAAACAGCCTTTTACATAGGCCATTAGTCTGCTGAACTCCCTGCCACATCGCATGCAATGTGTCACCGGATAATTTGTAGTGTACCCTGTTATGAAGGATGAACAGCTCTGAAGGGCAGAAGGGTGCAGGGTTGCCCATGTCCCCCTCCCCTGGGAGAATTACAAACCGTTACTGTTGCCAGGCTGCTAATGAGAGAGAAAGAGATGGAACAAAACATACTGGGACTGGAACCTTTGCTTCAGACAAGGGCGAGATAACACCGGGGGAGAGAGAACATATTATGACTCCTGTAAGACTCACGGCTCCAGAGAGGGCTGTTTACTTGGTACCATTCTGTTCATTAAAATTCCTCAGTGGACAGACGGAGTGGGCTGGTTTGATGAACACAGCCATTCAAAACTGATTGACACCTGAGACCCTGTGAGTAGGGATAAAAGTGAGGTCTGGGGAGACACCCCTCAGACACACTAGTGAGCACTGCTTAAGTGTTGGAACCCACGAGAAAGTGTGGGGGCATCGGAGACCGAACGAAGGATCGGTCAATTTTAACTCACAGTGTTTATAGCGAGGCCGGTGGGGGCTTGTGTGTGTGTCTACCCTTGCCTGGGTGATGAGTCCACCATAGAAGAACGGTCTAGCTAAAGGACTGAGGGGTCATATCTGAATGGCCACAACAACACATCAACGGATCAAGAAAGTAAAGGAAGGTTTGAATGACAATAGCTGTCACTGTTTGCTCGCTCTCTCTCTCTCTCTCTCTCTCTCTCTCTCTCTCTCTCTCTCTCTCTCTCTCTCTCTCTCTCTCCCTCCAATGGTTACAACAAAAGAATCAACAACTACCTCAGCCTACATGAACTGAACTGAACTTTATACTTTCCCATGATAATTCATTATCCCCTAGACAATGATAGAACTTGTTTATTATTGATTATTATTATACCCACACTTTTAGGTTTAGTATTGCTAACGTGTATTATCTGTGTATTTGCATTGCTGATATTGATTTGTATATTTTTCTAATAAACACTGTTTTGAAAATAGTACCAGACTCCAACGGATGCTTCTATGTTTGCTGGTAAGACATCCAGTTACGGGGTACGTAACAAGTCTACAATATTTAATTTATGCACTTTGCTTTGATTATCTATGCATAGTTCATTTGTAGATTTAACTCTTACTTTCCGAAGTTATTGTGTGTTATGTGTACTACTGTGCTTTACACCCTGGTCCAGAAAAATGTCGTCTTGTTTGACGGTATACGTGTATATAGTTAAATGACAATGAATGTGACTTGCAACACGCAAAATGCTGGAGGAGCTCAGCAGGCCAGGAAGCATCTATGGAAAAGAGCACAGTCAATGTTTCAGGTTGAGACCCTTCACCAGGACCAAAATGTTGACTGTACCCTTTTCCATAGATGCTGCCTGGCCTGCTGAGTTCCTCCAGCATTTCTGAGTGTTGCTTGGATTTCCAGCATTTGCAGATTTTTCCTTGTTTATAAATGTGACTTGATTTGATTTGATTGTAATCTAGCAAACTGGATCATCATCAGCCCCAATGAAGAGTCTCGGCTTGAAACGTGGACTGTTTATTCCTCTCCACAGATGCTCCCGCCTTGCTGAGTTCCTCCAGCATTTTGAGTGTGTTGCCTCCAAAATATGGTCTTGTCAGGATTCATTCTGCATGCAGTGACAAAACCACTTTGGCAATGGTGAGGAGCACAGACAAAATGCTGGAGGCACTCAGCAAGTCAGTCAGCATCCATGGAGGCAAATAAAGAACAACTATTTTGGGTAAGAGCTGATGAAAGGTCAAATAACCAAAGAAACTTTTACTGCCTTTTTGTGATTGTAAGGGAACTTCTACGAGATAAGACATAATTGCTCTGAAGGAATCTACACTTTATTAGGTACTCCTGTACGCCTGCTCATTCATGCAAATATAGAATCAGCCAATCATCTGGCAGCAACTCAATGCATCAAAGCATGCAGACATGGTCAAGAGGTTCAGTTGTTCAGACTAAACATCAGAATGGGGAAGAAATGTGATCTAACTGACTTTGACTGTGGAATGATTGTTGGTGCCAGATGGGGTGGTTTGAGTATCTCAGAAACTGCTGATCTCCTGGGATCTTCCTGTGTCTAAAGGTCACAGAAGATGGTGCGAGAAAGAAAAAAACATCCAGTGAGTGGCAGTTCTGTGGGTGAAAACGCCTTGTTAATGAGAGAGGTCAGAGGAGAATGGCCAGACTGATTCAAGCTGACAGCAACTCAAATAACAACGTGTTACAACGGTAGTGTGCAGAAGAGCATCTCTGAACGGACAACACGTCGAACCTTGAAGTGGATGGGCTGCAGCAGCAGAAGACGATGGACATACACTCACTGACCACTATTCAGTACAGGAGGTATTCATTGAGTGTATTATTCCAACATTCTGTTAAAGGGATCAAGACATAAAGCAGGTTTCACTTGTGAAGGATGGACTTCATGCTTTCTCCATTTTGTCCCACATTTTTGTTTCAGTTACCGTATGTGTGATATGTGGACTCTCAGAAAACTTACCTACTAATCTCAAGTATCTGTAAACCAACTTTGTTCTCAATTGTGTACTTTCCTGGAACATCTTCTGGTTTAATCAGAATTCCATCCTTGTACCTGACGGAAACAATGTCAGATTGAGTTGTCTGTGCTGCTCAGAATATCAAACGACACAGCGTTGAGAGTACACGGTCTGCTAAAGTAGTTCAGTCCCTGAGCGGAGGGGTTGTCTATTTGTGGAGTCTTTAGGTGGCCAAGGAAACCCATCCAGATACACCTGTTCATTCCCTTATGGAGAATGCCTGTGCGTGATTTTGTTAAACGCGGGGAGCTTGATGCACGGGCAGCCTCCACGTGCTCCTTGTCAGATCGGGCAGGGCCTACTGGCATGGAGTGCAAGATGACTGGGGGCCTCCTCACCACAGCATCCTTCCTCTGCCTACACTGCGTCATCTTCCACCAGCTCTGTAGATAAGACCTTAAAACCATAAAGTATAGGAGCAGAATTAGGCCATTTGGCCCATCGGGTCTGCTCTGTCATTTCATCATGGCTGATCCATTTCCCTCTCAGCCCCAGTCTCCTGCCTTCTCCCCGTATCCCTTCATGCCCTGAGTAATCAAGAATCTATCAACCTCTGCCTAAAATATACCCAATGACCCGGCCTCCACAGCCGCCTGTGGCAACAAATTCCACAGATTCACCATCCTCTGGCTAAGGAAATTCCTCCTCATTTCCATTCTAAAAGGACACCCCTCTATTCTGAGGCTGTGTCCCCTGGCCCTAGACTCCCCCACCATAGGAAATACCCACTCTACCGAGGCCTTTCACCATTTGAAAGGTTTCAGTGATATTGTCTGACCTGCTGAGTACTTACACATTCCAAGGATTTACTTTATACTTTGTGTTTGGGATTATACTTTGTGTTTAGATTAAGGAGATGTGTAACCGCTTCAGATTAAATTTCACGTGTTCTTACCATTGCACCTGAGGGGTTGGAGCTCCCTGGACGATACAGGAAAGTGTGACGTTCATCTTCTCCCACACCGTGTGTGCTCTCAGTCCGACTACAATCTCCGGTCGGTGAATGGAAAGCTCTTCGGAATATTTCCTCTCTTCTGCCATTCTTTTCTCGACCTACAACAACACGTCCATAGGCCTCAGGTGTCGGAGACGGTATTCGTGCCAGACGCACAAGGGATGGCAGATACTGGAATCTGGAGATCATGCAATCAGTTATGGGGACTCATCTGTGGGGGGGGGGGGGGGGAGTGGATGGACGGTATTTTGTAATTTGACACCCTATCATGTCTTGGTGCAGGGCTATGGCCCAAGATCGTCTCTGGTCTTCATGGGCAAGGGTCCAATCAATACGATGTGTTGGTCAGACCGCGCCCAGGGTGTGCAGGTCTGGACAACCACACTACAGGAGAGATGTAGCAGCAACAGAAAAGATACGGATATCAATAAGATTGAAAGAATACAGAGAAAATTTACAAAGATGGTGCTGGGATTGGAGGGCCTGAATGAGAAGGAAAGATTGCATAGGCTAGGAGTTTATTCCTTGGAATGTAGAAGACTGAGAGGAGATTTGATAGTGTGGTGGGTGCGTGGTATCCACTGCAGGCGATGGTGGTGGAGGCGGACACTGCAGGGTCTTTTAAGAGCCTCTTAGATACATGGAGCTTAGAAAAGTTGAGGGCTATGCGGTGGGGAAACTCTAGGCATGGCCGGCACAACATTGTGGGCCGAAGGGTCTGTAATGTGCTGTAGATTTCTATCTTCTACAAAAATTATGAAGGGCATAAATAGGTTAAATGCAAGCAGGTTTTATCCATAAGGGTTGGGTGGTACTACAACTAGAGGTCATGGGTTAAGGGGGAAAGGTGAAAAGTTTAAGGGGAACATGAGGGGAAACTTCTTCACTCAGAGGGTGGTGAGAGCGTAGAACGAGCTGCAAGGAGTGGGTGCGAGCTCGCTTTCAATGTTTAAAAGAAGGTTGGACAGGTACATGGATGGGAGGGGTATGGAGGGCCATGGTCTCGGTGCAGGCCAATGAGAGTAGGTAGCCTAAATGGTTTGGCATGGACTAGATGGGCCAAAGAGCCTGTTTCTGTGCTGCACCTTTCTATAGCTCTATGATTCTAGAAGGGATTCACCAGGGTGTTGTCTGATGTTCCTGGTCCAACCATGGTGTGGAGAACTCTCCAATACTCGCAGTTCCTCGGGAAACCAAAGAAATTTGGCATGTTCCTATCGAGTGTTACCAGTTTCAATTGCTGCACCAATCTGATTGTTGTGCGCTGTTCAGCTAGCTCTTCTAATACACAGCAACAAACTACAACTAATTCAGAGAGGATCAAATTATAACCATGTTTATCACTCACAAGGGAAGGTCTAACTCTGTGTGTTAAGTCATTGGAAGTTATCTTTGACCTTGCAGCTCAAAACAAACTATTTTTATACGTTTGCAAAGTCCTGTAATCCATTAGCTTCATGTCTTTGAGGTCTTTCCATCCCAGAATGGTATTCCTTCCTTATCTGCATTTGTCTTTAATCAGTCCATTTGTCTTGTAAGTCTTCATTCTCCCTATGACAGCAGCCTCCTGTTTTTCTCTGTTGTGAAAATGTTCCCTGCTATAACTGAACCCCCTGTGATAAAACACACACACACTTCTTGTAAGCCTCCATCCAGACCAGCAAAGCACTCTGGGATCACACAGGTTCCATTTTGACACATTACATGCTACAAAAGTTATGAGTTCATCAAGAATTCAGGGTTACAGATATATTTCCACAGGATGCGTAAAGGCTTGGTTTGGTAACTACTCTGCCCGTGACCACAGGAAACTGTAGAGAGTTTTGGACACATCACAAAAACCAGCTTCACCTTCATGGTTGCGCTCTCACTGTCTCAGTAAAGCAGCCAACGTAATCAAAGACCACATCTTCTCCCCCCTTCCATCGGGCAGAAAGCACACACACCAGGCTCAAGGGCTGATTCTACCATCGGGGAGAAAGCACACGCACCAGGCTCAAGGGCTGATTCTACCATCGGGGAGAAAGCACACACACCAGGCTCAAGGGCTGATTCTACCATCGGGGAGAAAGCACACGCACCAGGCTCAAGGGCTGATTCTACCATCGGGCAGAAAGCACACACACCAGGCTCAAGGGCTGATTCTACCATCGGGCAGAAAGCACACACACCAGGCTCAAGGGCTGATTCTACCATCGGGGAGAAAGCACACACACCAGGCTCAAGGGCTGATTCTACCATCGGGCAAAAAGCACACACACCAGGCTCAAGGGCTGATTCTACCATCGGGCAGAAAGCACATACACCAGGCTCAAGGGCTGATTCTACCATCGGGCAGAAAGCACACACACCAGGCTCAAGAGCTGATTCTACCATCGGGGAGAAAGCACACACACCAGGCTCAAGGGCTGATTCTACCATCGGGGAGAAAGCACACACACCAGGCTCAAGGGCTGATTCTACCATCGGGCAGAAAGCACACACACCAGGCTCAAGGGCTGATTCTACCATCGGGGAGAAAGCACACACACCAGGCTCAAGGGCTGATTCTACCATCGGGCAGAAAGCACACACACCAGGCTCAAGGGCTGATTCTACCATCGGGCAGAAAGCACACACACCAGGCTCAAGGGCTGATTCTACCATCGGGCAGAAAGCACATACACCAGGCTCAAGGGCTGATTCTACCATCGGGCAGAAAGCACACACACCAGGCTCAAGGGCTGATTCTACCATCGGGCAGAAAGCACACACACCAGGCTCAAGGGCTGATTCTACCATCGGGGAGAAAGCACACACACCAGGCTCAAGGGCTGATTCTACCATCGGGGAGAAAGCACATACACCAGGCTCAAGGGCTGATTCTACCATCGGGGAGAAAGCACACACACCAGGCTCAAGGGCTGATTCTACCATCGGGGAGAAAGCACACACACCAGGCTCAAGGGCTGATTCTACCATCGGGCAGAAAGCACACACACCAGGCTCAAGGGCTGATTCTACCATCGGGGAGAAAGCACACACACCAGGCTCAAGGGCTGATTCTACCATCGGGGAGAAAGCACACACACCAGGCTCAAGGGCTGATTCTACCATCGGGGAGAAAGCACACACACCAGGCTCAAGGGCTGATTCTACCATCGGGCAGAAAGCACACACACCAGGCTCAAGGGCTGATTCTACCATCGGGGAGAAAGCACATACACCAGGCTCAAGGGCTGATTCTACCATCGGGCAGAAAGCACACGCACCAGGCTCAAGGGCTGATTCTACCATCGGGCAGAAAGCACACACACCAGGCTCAAGGGCTGATTCTACCATCGGGCAGAAAGCACATACACCAGGCTCAAGGGCTGATTCTACCCCGCTGTTATAAGGATATTGAAAGGTTCCCATGTACAATAAGATGGACTGTTGCCTTCACATTCTACCTCGTTATGATCTTGCACCTTATAGTTTCCCTGCGCTGCACTTTCCCTTAACTGTAACACTTTACTCTGCATTGTTATTGTTTTACCTTGACCTCCCTCAAGGCACTGTGTAATGATCTGATCTCCATGAACAGTATGCAAGACAAGTTTTATTTGAAAGCTTGTCTTGCATACTGCAAACGGAAGGTACAGGAGCCTCAGGACCCACACCACCAGTTTCAGGAACAGTTACCACCCCTCAGCCATCAGACTCCTGACCCAGAGGGAATAACTTCACTCACCCCATCACAGAACTGTCCCCACAACCAATGGACTCAATTTGAAGGACCCCACATCTCAAGTTCTCGATATTCATTGCTTATTTATTTATTGTTATTATTACTATTTCTTTCTTTTTGTATTTTCACAGTTTGCTGCCTTTTGCACACCTGCTGTCCACTACCATCTTTCATTGATTTTATTACGGTTATTGGATTTACTATTTATGTCTACAGGAAAAAAAATCTCAGGGTTGTATATGGTGACATATGTGTACTTTGGTAATCAAATCGTAGGCACATATATATAGCAGGGTGCCTAAGACTTTTGCACAGTACTGTAATAATTTTATGTATTGCACTGCATTGCTGCCACAAAAACAGAGAACAAATTTCATCACGTGTGTGAGTGATGATCAACCTGATTCCGATATGGGTCTCTATTGTGGACTGAGAGTGGGAAGGGGCAGTGAGAGGGGAGTCACGGTTGGGAAAAGGGGAAGGGAGAGGGGATGGAGTGGGAAGCACCAGAGAGATGTTCTGTAATGATCAATAAACCAATTGTTTGGAATTAAATGCCCTTGCCTGGTGTCTCAGGGCTGGGTTTGTCTGTACCTGTGCCACCCCCCACCCCTGACACCCGATCTCTACTACTTGCTCCACGCCCCTCCTGCAACACTCCTTCCTCAGAGGCCTCTTTATTTGTTACAGGAGGTTCCAAATAAAGTGGTCACTGAGAGAAGTCAGTGATAATAACCTGTTTCTGATTGTGATTCCCTCAAAGAGCCAAATAATCTCCTTCTGCGCCATAACACCTCTGCGATGCCTTGACAACTGTGTAAGGAAATATCAAGAAAAAATCCCTAGGGCCTTCCCCCTTCCCAGTCCTGATGAAGGGTCTTGGCCCGAAACATCGACTGTTTACTCTTTTCCATAGGTGCTGCCTGGCCTGCTGAGCTCCAGAATGTTGTGTGTGTTGCTCTGGATTTCCGGTATCTGCAGAATATCTCATGTTTATGGTCCTTGGAACGGTTTATGTTACCTGACCATGTAGTGCTTTGTGATCAGCCTTCGTTAGCAGGAGTTTCTGAGCCTTATAGTAACTTTTATCCACCTTCTTCATGTCATCTCCAAACAACACCTGCTTTCCCGGCTCCTTCTCCCCTCTTCTCCCACGCCTGCGTTGTTCAGGTCTGCGGGAAGAGAATGCTTGAATTAAGTTTTGCCTTGAAAAGCAATACACAAACGTCATAACATTTAAACTGTTGGAATCTTTCAGCACAACTGGAATTACACAGATGAAGTTTTATTTACAGTGGAGTTTAAGGAGACTGTGCATTCTCCCTCGTGACCGGATGCATTACCGTCTGGAGTGGAGGTACCACGGTACAGGTCCGAGCAAAGCGGTAAACTCTGCCGGCTCCATGACGGGCACTACCCTCGCCACCATCGCGGGCACAATCAAAAGGCGGTGCTCAAGGAGCTGGCATCTATCAGAACATCTCTCCGGTGCTTCCCGCTCCCTCCCCTCTCCCTTCCCCTTTTCCCAACCATGATTCCCCTCTCCCTGTCCCCTTCCCACTCTCAGTCCACAAATAGAGGCCCATATCAGAATCGGGTTTATCATTACTCCCAGATGTCATGAATTTTTTTTTCAGAAACAGCACAGTGCAATATATAAAATTACTACAGTAATTTGCTATATTTGTACTACAGTTATTGTGCAAAAGTCTTAGTTTTTGCCAGAGCTCATGTAGCCAGAGCTACATGCATGAGCCTAAGACTTTTGCACAGTGTTCTAATTTATAGAATATTTTATGTATTGCCCTCCAAGAGGACCACAACCTTGTCGTAGGGTTTGGAGGCTTGCGTGCCTCAATAACCCAGAGAGCTGTGTTGGCTGGAGTCAGGACTTCACGCTTTGGTTCTTGGTAGGGTCACCCATGCCAAACAGGTCAAAGGGTAGAGGTCAGACTAAGAGTGGTCCACCGGTCCTCCAGGTTCTGGGGTCCAGCTCAGGACTAACAACCCTGGCTGGTAAAACAACGTTGTTACGGAATCAGCAATGAAGAGTCCTTCTACATCTGAGTGTGATGGTTTTCCTGAGCCTCCACCCGGGATTTGCACAACGTGACAGTAATAAAAACCATGAGGAAGCTACTGACATGACGAAGGAAGCCTTGAACACCATTAGAGATGGAGGACTCCCATTGGTGCATAGACACCAGTGACATAACAGGACGTAAGTGTGTATTGCACTATACTGCTTTTACAAAAACAACAGATTTCACAACGTGTCAGTGAGTCTGATAACTTTAAATTATCCTGGATTGTGAGTGAGAGAAGCTGAACTTTACCGGGGGTGAGCGGGAGGTGTCCTGTCACTGTAGGAGCAGAGGAGCATCCTACCAGGACAAATGGGATGGTGATCAGGTCACTGTGAATGCATTGCAAGCTTGGCCTTTGTCCTTGCAGTTGGTCTGAACACTCATGGCTGGCTATATTTACCTCCCACCTCTGACACGAGCTGAAATTTCAGATGGTGTTTGCCAAGTCCATTTGCTTTGTCTGATTCTGTCATCTCCCGTTCCCTCTCTGCTCACAGGTGCCCCGTAAGTGCCTCTACTCATCTCAAACACAAACATGAGAGATTCTGCAGATGCTGGAAAACTAGAGGAACACACAATAAACTCTGGAACTCAGCAGGTCAGGCAGCATCCGTGGATGGGTACGAACAGGTTCTGTTTTAGGCCAAGACTTTTCATCAGGACCGGAAAGAAAGGGAGCAAAAGGAAGAGTTAAAAGGTGGGAAGAGGGTGGAGCTCAAGCTGCCAGGTGAGACCAGGTGAGTAGGTGCGGTTGGTCGATGTAGCAAGAAGCTGGGAGGTGACCCCCAAAATAATCGAGAACCTCTCAACCTCTGCTTGGTTCTCACAGCCATCTGTGCCAATGATTTCCACAGATTTGCCACCCTCCGGCTAAAGAAATTCCTCCTCATCTCCGCTCTAAATGGATGTCCCTCGATTCTGAGGCTGTGTCCTCTGGTTCCAGACTCCCCAGCTATTGAAAGCATCCTCTCCACATCCACTCTATCTAGAAAAGCTTTATGCTATATCTCAATACATAGCAGAATCAGAATCCAAAATCAAGTTTAATATCACTGCCATTGGTTGTGAAATGTGTTGTCCTTGTGGGAGCAGTTCAATGCAATACATAACAATAGAAAATAAGAATTACAGTAAGTATGTATATACTGAATACATTAAATAGATAAATTAAGTTAATGTAAACATAGAAATAAAAAAGTAAGAGGAAGTGTTCACGGGTTCAATGTCCATTCAGGAATCCGATGGCAGAGGGGAAGAAGCTGTTCCTGAATCACAAAGTGAGTGTCTTCAGGCTCCTGTATCTCCCCCCAATGGTGGCAATGAGGAGTGGGCATGTCCTGGGTGATGGTGGTCTTTAATGATGGAAGCTGCCTTTCTGAGGCATCGCTTCTTGAGGATGACTTGGATGCTACGGAGGCGAATGCCCATGATGGAGCTGACTGAGTTTTCAGCTTTCTGCAGCTGATTTCAATCCTGTGTAGTGGTCCCCCCACCCCCCGCCATACCAGATGGAGATGCAGCCAGTCAGAATGCTCTCTACAAATTTCTGTAAAAATGTGCACGTGCCTTTGGTGACATACCAAACCTCCTCAAACCTCCAATGAAATATAACTGCTGTTGTGCAGAATATAGAAGAGATTTATTCGTTAACTGCTAATATTTTATGGGGATGAGAACAAAATCTCCCATTCTGGACCCACCTTAGTACGACAGGCCGTGTCTCTGCCGGTCTTGCCTTTACGCCTGAACTTGTCCCGCGAGGTGAACGTTCAAAGCGCTCTGGTCTGCCCTGGTGAAGCAGCAGGAATCTGGTAGCCATGACTCAACACAGTGGCTCGCGTCTGATATTTCCTGGAACAGAGAGGACACCCTGTTTCAAGTTCAAGCCTATTGTCACCTGACTGTCCATATATACAACCAAATGAAACTATGTTCCTCAGTGCTCCTACGAAACATATATCACACGCCGCACATAAACCGAAATATCACCATGAATACATTAATGAAATATAACTCAAAATGCATGGGTAAACATGTAAACAGTTCACTCTCCTAGTGATGAGACCACAGTGTTTCATTAGCCTCACATCCTGAGGGAAAAAGCTGTTCCCCAGTCCTGATGTTCCTTCCTGATGGTAGTAGGTCAAAGAGATTGTGGGATGGGCGGTTGGGATCCTCAACAACACTTCAGGCCCTTCACCTGCAACATGTCACAAATGGGGGTAGGGAGAACCCAGTGGCCCTCTCGGCAATTTTTATTATCCTCTGTACGGTCTCACTGTCGGATACCTGGTCAGTTTGCTGTGTCATTTGGGAGCAGGGCATTTTCAGGTAGTTGCTGCTCTTGTCTTCAACTTGATGTAGTTCACGGAACTGTGAAGCACGGTGTGGAATGGTAGTACTGTTGTCAAAGTGTCAGAGGGCAGGTGAGGGGTGCAGATTTACTCCCCGAGAGGACGTTGCTGAAGCAGATTGGTTTTCACAGCAGAGTATTGAGTACAGGAGCTGGGATGTAATACTGACGTTGTAGAAGACATTGGTGAGGCCTAACTGTGAGTACTGTGCTCAGCCCTGGTCACCTACCTACAGGAAGATATCAATAAAATTTACAAAGCTCTTTCTGGGACTTGAGGACCTGATTTATAGGGAAAGGTTGAGTAAGTTAGGATTTTTCCTAGGAATGTAGAAGATTGAGAGATTTGTTTGAGGTCTGCAAAATCACGAGGGGTATAGATAAGGTAAATGCAAGTAGACTTTTTCCACAGTTCCGTTTTACTTTTCCTTTAAATTCTGCAACAGCGCTCATTAAAGTCAGCAAACTGTTGACCCGATTCAGTCTCTGTCGCTCTCTGCTCTTGGGCCATATCCAAACGCTCTGACATACACTCATCCATATCCTTCCATTCCCTGCATATTCAAGTTTCCTTTCATATTTCTTTCTATTTAGTCAATGGTCTGAATTTATTGGTCCCAGCTGCCAAGGAGGAATTTGAAAAACTCGGATCCTGGTGTCTCTGGTCCTAGTTTAGTAACAAAGCCATTCCAGTTGTTCGTGACGGATAGGAACAGAGAATGGCTTTGTCTCGAGCTCGAATATTACCCAACCCTTGTGCTGACAGTCAGAACAGAATCAGGGTCATTGTCACTCACTATTAGTCATCAAATGTTCTGCTTTGTGTAGCAGTACAGTGCAGGTATAACGAATAGCTGTAAGTCACAAAAATAAAGGAATGAACAAATAAATTACTTACTTATTGAGATATACCCCTCCCGGCCCTTCGAGCCTCGCTGCCCAGCAATCCCCCGATTTAACCCGAGCTTAATCAAGGGACAATTTACAATGACCAATTAACCTACCAACCGGTATGTCTTTGGACTGTGGGAGAAAACCGGAGCACCCGGAGGAAACCCACAAGGTCAAGGGGAGACGTACAGACTCCTTACAGGCAGTGTCGGGAATTGAACCGGGGTCGCTGGTACTATGAAGAGCTGAGCTGACCATTACACCACTGTGCCGGCCCAAATAAGTAAAGTCAAGGCATTGAAAATCCCGTGCTAATTCAATTACCCCAAATTGAACGGAAGTGATAAATACAAAGAGAGTTTAACAATCCCCATGATCCCTGCAGAGCAAAGTGAAAACCAAGAGCTGGTGCAAAGGGAAATAATCCAAAGACTACCCATTCCAAGGAGGTGACACTGAGAAAATACAGTCCACATACTAAATGACAATAAAACCTCGCTTTTTTAAAAAAAAACTACCCCTGGTTGTGACACTGTGTCTCTCTACGCCTTTCCTATTCAATAATTGTTCAAGGGCCTTCAATTATTGTATTCTGTGGTTCTGTAGTTAGCGCCTGTAACCCAGGGTCAGTTCTGTCTCTGTAAGGAGTTTGTATGTTCTCCCTGTGACCGTGCGGGTTTCCTCTGGGTGCTCCGGTTTCCACCCACAGTCCGAAGATTTACAAGTCAGGGTTAGTAAGTTGTGGGTGCTGGAAGCACAGACTGCCCCCAGCATATCTTTGGGTTGTGTTGGCCACTAGCACAAACAAAACATTTCAGAGTGTGAAATGAAAAGAGAAGGTTGATAGCTCGGATTGGCTGTTTGTTTGTAGGGCTGTTCATTTGTAGGGCTGTTTGTTTGTAGGGCTGTTTGTTTGTAGGGCTGTTCATTTGTAGAGCTGTTTGTTTGTAGGACTGTTCGTTTGTAGGGCTGTTTGTTTGTAGGGCTGTTCATTTGTAGGGCTGTTTGTTTGCAGGGCTGTTCGTTTGTAGGACTGTTCGTTTGTAGGACTGTTCATTTGTAGGGCTGTTTGTAGGACTGTTCATTTGTAGGGCTGTTTGTTTGTAGGGCTGTTTGTTTGTAGGGCTGTTTGTTTATAGGGCTGTTTGTTTGTAGGACTGTTTGTTTGTAGGGCTGTTTGTTTGTAGGGCTGTTCATTTGTAGGGCTGTTTGTTTGTAGGACTGTTCGTTTGTAGGGCTGTTTGTTTGTAGGACTGTTCATTTATAGGGCTGTTTGTTTGTAGGACTGTTTGTTTGTAGGGCTGTTTGATTGTAGGACTGTTCGTTTGTAGGGCTGTTTGTTTGTAGGGCTGTTTGTTTGTAGGGCTGTTTGTTTGTAGGACTGTTCATTTATAGGGCTGTTTGTTTGTAGGGCTGTTCGTTTGTAGGGCTCTTTGTTTGTAGGGCTGTTCGTTTGTAGGGCTGTTCATATGTAGGGCTGTTCGTTTGTAGGGCTGTTTGTTTGTAGGGCTGTTCGTTTGTAGGGCTGTTTGTTTGTAGGACTGTTCATTTATAGGGCTGTTCGTTTGTAGGACTGTTCGTTTGTAGGACTGTTCATTTGTAGGGCTGTTTGTAGGACTGTTCATTTGTAGGGCTGTTTATTTGTAGGGCTGTTTGTTTATAGGGCTGTTTGTTTGTAGGACTGTTCGTTTGTAGGGCTGTTTGTTTGTAGGGCTGTTCGTTTGTAGGGCTGTTCGTTTGTAGGGCTGTTCGTTTGTAGGGCTGTTTGTTTGTAGGACTGTTCATTTATAGGGCTGTTTGTTTGTAGGGCTGTTTGTTTGTAGGGCTGTTCATTTGTAGGGCTGTTTGTAGGGCTGTTCGTTTGTAGGCTGTTCGTTTGTAGGGCTGTTTGTTTGTAGGACTGTTCATTTATAGGGCTGTTCGTTTGTAGGACTGTTCGTTTGTAGGACTGTTCATTTGTAGGGCTGTTTGTAGGACTGTTCATTTGTAGGGCTGTTTGTTTGTAGGGCTGTTTGTTTGTAGGGCTGTTTGTTTATAGGGCTGTTTGTTTGTAGGACTGTTCGTTTGTAGGGCTGTTCGTTTGTAGGGCTGTTCGTTTGTAGGGCTGTTTGTTTGTAGGACTGTTCATTTATAGGGCTGTTTGTTTGTAGGGCTGTTCGTTTGTAGGGCTGTTCATTTGTAGGGCTGTTTGTAGGGCTGTTCATTTGTAGGCTGTTCGTTTGTAGGGCTGTTTGTTTGTAGGACTGTTCATTTATAGGGCTGTTCGTTTGTAGGACTGTTCGTTTGTAGGACTGTTCATTTGTAGGGCTGTTTGTAGGACTGTTCATTTGTAGGGCTGTTTGTTTGTAGGGCTGTTTGTTTATAGGGCTGTTTGTTTGTAGGACTGTTTGTTTGTAGGGCTGTTTGTTTGTAGGACTGTTCGTTTGTAGGACTGTTCATTTGTAGGGCTGTTTGTAGGACTGTGCATTTGTAGGGCTGTTTGTTTGTAGGGCTGTTCATTTGTAGGGCTGTTTGTTTGTAGGACTGTTCATTTATAGGGCTGTTTGTTTGTAGGGCTGTTTGTTTGTAGGGCTGTTCATTTGTAGGGCTGTTTGTTTGTAGGACTGTTCGTTTGTAGGGCTGTTTGTTTGTAGGGCTGTTTGTTTGTAGGGCTGTTTGTTTGTAGGGCTGTTCGTTTGTAGGGCTGTTTGTTTGTAGGACTGTTCATTTATAGGGCTGTTTGTTTGTAGGGCTGTTCGTTTGTAGGGCTCTTTGTTTGTAGGACTGTTCGTTTGTAGGGCTGTTCGTTTGTAGGGCTGTTTGTTTGTAGGGCTGTTCGTTTGTAGGGCTGTTTGTTTGTAGGGCTGTTTGTTTGTAGGACTGTTTGTTTGTAGGGCTGTTCGTTTGTAGGGCTGTTCGTTTGTAGGGCTGTTCGTTTGTAGGGCTGTTTGTTTGTAGGACTGTTCATTTATAGGGCTGTTTGTTTGTAGGGCTGTTTGTTTGTAGGACTGTTTGTTTGTAGGGCTGTTTGTTTGTAGGACTGTTCGTTTGTAGGGCTGTTTGTTTGTAGGGCTGTTTGTTTGTAGGGCTGTTCGTTTGTAGGGCTGTTTGTTTGTAGGACTGTTCATTTATAGGGCTGTTTGTTTGTAGGGCTGTTCGTTTGTAGGGCTCTTTGTTTGTAGGGCTGTTCGTTTGTAGGGCTGTTCGTTTGTAGGGCTGTTTGTTTGTAGGGCTGTTCGTTTGTAGGGCTGTTTGTTTGTAGGGCTGTTTGTAGGGCTGTTTGTTTGTAGGCTGTTCGTTTGTAGGGCTGTTTGTTTGTAGGACTGTTCATTTATAGGGCTGTTCGTTTGTAGGACTGTTCATTTGTAGGGCTGTTTGTAGGACTGTTCATTTGTAGGGCTGTTTGTTTGTAGGGCTGTTTGTTTGTAGGGCTGTTTGTTTATAGGGCTGTTTGTTTGTAGGACTGTTCGTTTGTAGGGCTGTTTGTTTGTAGGGCTGTTCGTTTGTAGGGCTGTTTGTTTGTAGGGCTGTTTGTTTATAGGGCTGTTTGTTTGTAGGGCTGTTCGTTTGTAGGGCTGTTCATTTGTAGGGCTGTTTGTAGGGCTGTTCGTTTGTAGGCTGTTCGTTTGTAGGGCTGTTTGTTTGTAGGACTGTTCATTTATAGGGCTGTTCGTTTGTAGGACTGTTCGTTTGTAGGACTGTTCATTTGTAGGGCTGTTTGTAGGACTGTTCATTTGTAGGGCTGTTTGTTTGTAGGGCTGTTTGTTTATAGGGCTGTTTGTTTGTAGGACTGTTTGTTTGTAGGGCTGTTTGTTTGTAGGACTGTTCGTTTGTAGGACTGTTCATTTGTAGGGCTGTTTGTAGGACTGTTCATTTGTAGGGCTGTTTGTTTGTAGGGCTGTTCATTTGTAGGGCTGTTTGTTTGTAGGACTGTTCGTTTATAGGGCTGTTTGTTTGTAGGGCTGTTTGTTTGTAGGGCTGTTCATTTGTAGGGCTGTTTGTTTGTAGGACTGTTCGTTTGTAGGGCTGTTAGTTTGTAGGGCTGTTAGTTTGTAGGGCTGTTCGTTTGTAGGGCTGTTTGTTTATAGGGCTGTTTGTTTGTAAGGCTGTTCATTTGTAGGGCTGTTCGTTTATAGGGCTGTTTGTTTGTAGGACTGTTTGTTTGTAGGGCTGTTCGTTTGTAGGGCTGTTTGTTTGTAGGACTGTTCATTTATAGGGCTGTTTGTTTGTAGGGCTGTTCATTTGTAGGGCTGTTTGTTTGTAGGACTGTTTGTTTGTAGGGCTGTTCGTTTGTAGGGCTGTTTGTTTGTAGGACTGTTCATTTATAGGGCTGTTTGTTTGTAGGGCTGTTCATTTGTAGGGCTGTTTGTTTGTAGGACTGTTCATTTATAGGGCTGTTCGTTTGTAGGGCTGTTCGTTTGTAGGGCTGTTTGTTTGTAGGGCTGTTCGTTTGTAGGGCTGTTCGTTTGTAGGGCTGTTCGTTTGTAGGGCTGTTTGTTTGTAGGACTGTTCATTTATAGGGCTGTTCGTTTGTAGGACTGTTTGTTTGTAGGGCTGTTCGTTTGTAGGGCTGTTCGTTTGTAGGGCTGTTTGTTTGTAGGGCTGTTTGTTTGTAGGACTGTTCATTTATAGGGCTGTTCGTTTGTAGGACTGTTTGTTTGTAGGGCTGTTCGTTTGTAGGGCTGTTTGTTTGTAGGGCTGTTTGTTTGTAGGGCTGTTCGTTTGTAGGGCTGTTTGTTTGTAGGGCTATTTGTTTGTAGGGCTGTTCATTCAGCCTGAGGACCAATTGTACACTGATGGTGTCACCTTGACTGGTGACGAAATGCATGTGTCCCGAACTCCAGGCTCGGCCACAACCGTACAAACAAACATCTCCCAGTAGGCTTCGACGTACCCACTGAGGTTAGGTGGGTCGACAACTAGAGGTCATGGGATAAGGGTGAAAGGTGAACTGTCTAAGGGAACATGAGGGGAAACTTCTTCACTCAGAGGGTGGTGAGAGTGTGGAATGAGCTGCCAGCACAAGTAATGGGTACCATTTAGATTTCAGTGTTTAAGAGAAGTTTGGATAGGTTCATGGATTGGAGGTGTACGGAGTGTTCCAGGGAATAAAGGCCTCAATCATAGAGCCATACAGCAGGCCCTTTGCCCCATCTTTCCCTTGCTGAACCATTTAAACAGCCTTGTCCCATCCCTAGTCCCTAGTCCTAATTTCCAATGTCCCAGTGCAGGTCGATGGGAGTAGGCAGCTTAATTAATTCAGCACGGACTAGGTGGGCAGAGAGGCCTATTTCTGTGCTGTTCTACCCATGACAAATAAAATTTAGTCTCTTCTCTTTACCTTTAGTTTAAATTGTGAGAGAATCGACACCATTCAATACCTCCTCAAACGTATGTTCAGGGGCACAGAGTCCTCGAGCAGATTTGAGAGCCCGTGAGCTGTCCACTCCACATCATGTTGTGACCCACAGCAGCTGAAATCCCAGCCACGGAAAAGAGGACATGGGTGGCGAAATGCCACGAGGTGAACCCTCACCAGTGCCAGAACTATCTGCAGAACTTTGTTCGAGACCATGATCTCAATTCAAATGCATTGCTGGGCTGAGGGGCCGAATTCGGCCCCGACACCCAGTTGCCACTTCATTAGGAACACCTGTACTCCTGCTCGTTAATGCAAATATCCAATCGGCCAATCATATGGCAGCAACTCATAAAAGCATGCCGACATGGTCAAGAGGTTGAGTTTTTGTTCAGACCGAACGTCAGAATGTGGAAGTTAAGGGATCTAGGTGACTGATTGTGGAATGATGCGGTGGTTTGACTATTTCAGAAACTGCTGATCTCTTGGGATTTTCACATACGACTGTCTCTAGAGTTTACAGAGAATGATGTGAAAAAAAATTCAGTGAGCAGCAGTTCCGTGGGTGAAAACGCTTTGTTAAAGAGTGAGGTCGGGGGGAGAATGGCCAAACTGGTTCATGCTGACAGGAAGGCGACAGTAACTAATAATCATACATTACAACAGTGGTGTGCAGAAGAACATGCAACGTATTGGACATTGAAGTGGATGGGCTACAGCAGCAGAAGATCATACCGGGGTTCCATCCCTGTACCTAATAAAGTGGCCACTGAGTGTATGTCAAATGTCAGCTCTGATTAGACGACACAGAGCTGAACTTTGCTGCAGAGAATTCTGCCAACACTTACTGCCTTTGGGGGATGCCATTTCAAAGTAAATTTATTATCAAAATACATAAAGAAGCCCGAGACTCATTTTCTTGCGGGCTTTCACAGTAAATACAAGAAACACACAAAAACAGTGAAAATGCTGACATTGGAGAGGGTTCAAAGGAGGTTCATGACAATGATTCTGAAATTGAAAGGCTTGTCATATGAAGAGTATTTGATGGCTCTGGGCCTCTACTCACTGGAATTTAGAACAATGAGGGGTGTGGGGGGGGGGCTCTCATTAAAGCCATCAAATGTTGAAAAGCTTCGATAATGTGGATGTGGAGAGGATGTTTCCTGTGGAGGGGGAGTCTAGGACCAGAGGGCGCAGCCTCAGAATAAAGGGACGTCCTTTTAGAATGGAGATGAGGAGAGATCCCTTTAGCCAGAGAATGGTGAATCTGTGGAATTCAATGCCGCAGGCGGCTGTGGAGGCCAAGTCATTGGGTATATTAATGGCAGAGGTTGATAGACTCTTGATTAGTCAGGATATGAAGGGATACGGGGAGAAGGCAGGAGATTGGGGCTGAGAGGGAAATGGATCAGCCATGATGAAATGGCAGAGCAGACTCGATGGGCCAAATGGCCTGATTCTGCTCCAAGATCCTATGGATTTATGGTCTAAAAGCCACACACAACAAACACGGACAAACATCCAATCAGCAAAAGACAACAAATTGTACAAGAATAAACTGTAAAGCAAAATACAGTAATAATATCAGATAAATAAGCAATAAATAACACTGAGAACATGGGTTGTAAAGTCCTTGAAAGTGAGTTCGTAGGTTGTGGAATCAGTTCAGAGTTGGAGTGAGTGAAGTTATCCACTCTGGTTCAGGATCCTGATTACAATGTCTAATCCTGAAGGCATTCTCCACTTCAAACTGAACCATTCAGGTTTCAGCTTTAATGAGGAGGCAACCTCTTTATCAGCGTTCCATCTCGAAAAGCAAGGTACTCACCAGTAGCTGGTTAAATTCAGTTGTCAGGAGTCGGAAGGCGGAGGTTATGACGAGAGTGTTCAGTCCGAACGAGAGCCGAAGGACAAATGCGAGCAGCCGCTTCCCAGCTGCTGACAAAAGGAATGACCCACAGTGAAAGGAAATGTTGCTGCTGTTCATTGTGACCTTTCCAGTCCGTTATATTTAGAAACTTAATTAATCACCTCAATAAATATAGAGAATAAGACCTTTGTTCTCTTTTCTTGGTCTTTAACTAACATGGACAGTTATATCAAAACCAATGATCTATGGCTCTGAGTGTTCAGAACCAGAATCAGGTTAATTATCACTGACATAGAAAACGTAGTACAGGCCCGTCGGCCCACAATGTCCTGCCAAACTTTTAACCTACTTTACAGCTCCATTGCGGGTTCAATTCCTGCCACTGCCTGTAAGGACTCGACTTTTAATTTAATGTTTTGAAGTTACAAAACATAACAGACACTCAACTGGAAGTATCCGGGTTGACAGGGTGTTAAGAAGGCTTACAGAACGCTTGTTTTTATTCGTCGAGGCATTGAGTTCCAAAGTCAAGAGGTGACGTTGCAACTTTATAGAACTCTGGTTAGGCGACGCCTGGCCACCCCACTGCAGGCAGGATGTTGGGCGCGGAGGAGTTTACCAGGATGCTGCCTGAGAGACTGGACGCTTTTCTTCCATTGGAATTTCGGTTGTTTTCTTTGGAACAGCGGTGGCTGAGGGGAGACCTGATGGAGGTTTATAGAGAATAAACAGGGAGTATCTTTTTCCCAGGGTTGAAATGTCTCGTACTAGAGGGCATGTGCTTAAGGTGAGAGGGGTAATTTCAAAGGGGGATGTGAGGGGTAAGTTTTTTACTCAGAGACTGGTGAATGCCTGGAATGTGTTGCCTGGTATGGTGGTCGAGGCAAATACATTAGAGGCTCTTAAGAGACGTTTGGATAGGCACATGGATGTGAGGAAGATGGAGAGATATGGACATTGTGTAGGTAGGAGGGGTTAGTGTTTGGGTGTTTCTGATTTGCTTTTTAGCTGGTTCAGCACAACATTGTGGGCTGAATGGCCTGTTCCTGTGCTGTACTCTTCTATTTTCTATGACAATTACAACTTAAACATAAACTAGAGAAGACCCAACTACAACACATTAAAAACCCTGAAGGGCAACAATACAAAATAATTATAATTAATAAAGTACAGGGAATACATAAAAAACAGCAAACTATTCAGAATACCCTACCGATGACCTGAGGTTGTGACGACCATACTCCAAGCTCATTTTATTCCATAGCGCTGCCCAGGCCTCAACTAATCACGATACAAGTGTTAACCTGGTTTGCTCTCACAAAATGCAATACCTCATACAGTACTTATCTGGAATGAAAGACATTCACCAATCCTCAGAATCAGGTTTAATATCACTGGCAAATGTCCTAAAATTTGTTAACTTTTTGGCAACAGCACAACACAGAACCTAATACTATAGAAAAAACTGTGAATTACTGTAAGAATATATATATATAAAGTAGTTAAATAAGTGGTTCAAAAACTGAAATGAAAAAGTAGTGAGGTAGCATTCATGGGTTCAATGTCCATTCAGCAATCAGATGGCAGAGGGGAAGAAGCTGTTCCTGAATCACTGAATGCACACCCTTAAGCTTCCATACCTCCTTCCTGATGGTAACAATGAGTAGAGGGCTTGTCCTGGGTGGTTGGGGGTCTTTAACAATGGACGGCACCTTTCGGAGTCACCACTCCTTGAAGGTGCCCTGGATACTACAGAGGCCAGAGCCCACCATGGAGCTGACTAAGTTTACAACTCTCTGCAGCTTACTACGATCCTGTGCAGTAGCCCCCCCCCCCCCCTTAAAAGACAGTGATGCAACCAGTCAGAATGTGCTCCACAGTACATCTGTAGAGGTTTCTGAGTGTTTAGGTGACAAACCAAATCTCCTCAAACTCTTAATGTCGTGCCTTCTTTGTAGTTGCATCGACATGTTGGGTCTAAGTTAGGTCCTCAAAGATATTGACATCCAGGAGCTTGATATTGCTCACCCTCTCCACTTCTGATCCCTCTACGGGGACTGGAATGTGTTCCCTCGTCTTACCCTTTCTGAGGTCCATAGTCAGCTCTTTGCTGATGCTCATGTTGAGTGCAAAGTTGTTGCTTTGATACCACTCAACTAGTGGTCAGCCCCCATACCTAACTGATCGAGATCCCTCTGTAATTCTTCATAATGTTCTACACTTTCTACACCACCTATTGAAGTACTGTCCACAAGCTTACTAACACACCTCATACCTCTCAAAATTGTTGATCTCTGTTATGAACAGTAACAGTTCCAGCAGCAACACCCCGTCGTTCGCCAGTGGACACAGGCCTCCAGTCTGAGAAACAACCCTGGATCATCATGCCACTACTGAGTCAGACTGCTGTCTCCCATGCGATCTAACCATGAGGCTAACCCTGAATAGTCTGCCATGAGGTCCTGACGAAGGGTCTCGGCCTGAAACGTTGACCATTCATTTCAACGGATGCTGCCCGACCTGCTGAGTTCATCCAGCTTGTTTGTACGAGTTGATTTGACCACAGCATCTGCAATGTACTTTGTGCTTACTTTGTCAAAGGCCTTGCTAAAATCCAGGTGGACAACATCTAGTGCCCTTTCCTCATCTACCCTCTTGGTTACCTCCTAAAAGAGATCTATCAGACATGACTTCCCACAAACAAAGCTGTGCTGTCCCCGATCAGACTCTGTCTCTCCAAATGCTGGCAGATCCAGTCTCTCAGAATTCCCTTCGGCAATTTGCCCACTCCCCTTTGTCAGCTTCCTGGCTTGTTTTTGCTACCTTTAATATCACATTAACCACTCTCTAGTTCCCCGGACCTCGTTAGTGGCCAGATCTGATGCAGATTCTTCTCCTGCTTCCCACAAGTTCTGAGAATTCATCAGGTCAGGTCCTGGGGTTTATCCTCCTTTTTACACTTCAAGGCCTCCGATACCTTCTCTCTTCTAATTCACATGTCTTCCCATCCATGAACAATCCTTCTCGTGTTCAGAGGAGGGAGAACAACACCTTTTGAAGTTCAACATCTTGCTGGGAGTAAAACAAAGTCTGAACCTCTGAAACATCACGCACTTTTGATCCATCCACTGCAAAATTCAGGACCTCCCGGTGGCTACCTATTTCAATTTGCCTTCCCATTCCCATTTCAATTTGCCCGTCCATGGCCTCCTCCAACACCACAATGGGGCCACACTCTGGTTGGAGGAGCAACACCTCATTTGCCATCGGGATGGCACATTGGTCTGCCTTCGGTCGGTGTGGGGTGGTTCAGGAAGATTCCACAGAATCCCCCTTCTACTTCCCCTCATTCTCCTCTCTCCCCTCCTCCTCTCCTCGTTCTCTTTCTCGCCCTGCATCCCCTTCCCCTTCTCCTCTCCTCATCCCTCCTCTCTCTCCTCCTCCCCTGCCCATTCTCCTCCTCACTGTCCTCCCCTTAATCCTCCCTCCTCTCCTCTTCTCCCCTTCTACTCCTCACCTTCCTCCCCTTCCCTCCTCCTCCCCTCCTTTTTCATCCCTTCTTCCTCTCCCTCATTCCTCCACTCTTCCCTCCTCCTCCTCTCTCCTTCTTCTCCTCACCCTCCTCCCTGCCCTTCCTCACCCCTCCTCCCCTCCCTTTTCAACTATGCCTCCATTCAGCGTGGGAACCAGAGAAGATGAACTGATACAAAACTCTGAAGAGTGTCAGCCAAAAGAATCCCAAGGCAAGTGAACGAAACAAGTTTGGGCCAGTCACCATAGAAAGATGACATGATATCTAAGGTAACAGCTTTTGCAATCAATCAATTTGGCCAACTCCACCTTTTTATTCGAATCACGATGGATGTGAACAGACAGGCAGACTCGGTGGCTTGCTGCAGGCAGGTAATAAATGCAGAGTCATCAGTCTGTCAGTAAAACAACACACACAACGTACTGGAGTACCCGTCTTTAAAGATTAGTTTTGTTTGTCGTCACAACATCGAAACATACGGAGAAACGTGGCTTTTACGTCAACGGCCAACACAGTCCGAGGATGTGCCGGGGGCAGCCTGCAAGTGTTGCCGTGCTTCTGGCACCAACATAGCACGCCCACAGCTTACTGACTCTAACCTGTACGTCTGTGGAATGTGGAAGGAAACCTGGAGGGAGAATGTACAGTACAAGCTCCTCACACACAGCAGTGAGAATCGGATCGGGTAGGCCCATTTCTCTGCCTGTTCCTGCCCCACTGTAACTTGTGTCCACAAACCTCGACTCCATTCTATCCCCTTGGTTCAGTCCAGTCCCACCTACACTTCTTATGCTCTCAATTTTCTCAGCTGACTTTCAGTTCCCTGGGCCTGACTGCCTCCTGACGTGGCCTCCTCTGCGTTGGTGAGATCTGTTGTAAATTTGGGGCCGGCTTCATCGAGCACCTCTGCTCCATCTGCTAAAAGAGGAACTTCCTGAAGATTTAAATTCCGATTACCATTCCCATTCCAACGTGTCAGTCCATGACCATTTTTGCCACGAAGAGGCCACCCTCAGGGTGGAAGAGCAACACCGTTTCCATCTGGGCAGCCTGGTGGCATGAATACTGATTCCTCCTTCCAGTTTTTTTCCTTCCCTTCCCTCCCCCCACTCTGGGCTTTGACTTGCGGTAGGGTTACCCATGCCAAACAGATCAAAGCTAGAGGACAGACTAAGAGTGGTCCACCGGTCCTCCAGGTTAACGACCCTGATTGGTCAAAATATAATTGTTATGGAAACAGCAATGAAGAATCCTTCAACATCTGAGTGCGACGATATTGCTGAGTCTCCATCCGGGACTTGCATGACTGACAGTAGTGAAAACCGAGAGGAAGTACTGACATGATGAAGGAAGCCCTGAACACCACCAGAGATGGAGGACCTTCATTTTTGCCCTAAATGCCAGCGGCATAACGGGCAATTGACAATGGCAATTCAAGCTGAGTAATAAATTAAGTTACCAGCCATGAATGCACACATATATCATTTCATACAGTATGTATGCACACACAACCTCTTTGACTAACTCTATATTCCTGTTGTGAGAGGTGGAAATGGGTAAGGCTGGCCAACAGGGCTCTGGCGAAGTTTCACAGGCCAATCCCCTGTACAGGGGGTACAATGGATTGCAGAAACACTGATGAACTCCAACCAGACCATCGACTTTGTGAGAAGAGGCTCATTATCGAGTGAGCGGATGTCACAGCATAGGGAAAGTCATCAGGATCCTGTACAGCTGACGACTTTTTTGTCACTGAAGTTGCTATCTACCTTGTGTGCCTGAATGTGAGAACCATGTACCAGGCAGGAAAGTCCACCATCATAGAGATATTGTTGAAAGGATGAGGATGTCAAAGCCAGGATCAACAAAACCAAAGTTGTTTTCAACATCTTGAAGAAAGTGTGGACAAGTAGAGTTATATCAAGCGAAACCAACATCAGAATCTTCGACTCAGATGTTGAAACAGTGTTCCTAAATGGCCCTGAGACATGGAAAACAATAAAGGAGACACTGCAAAAGCTGCTGGCTTTCAACCATCAGTGCCTGAGAAGAATCCTAATCATCAGATAGACTGACAAAGTAACCAACCGACACCGTGGGGAAACACCAACCAGGAGTCCATAGACACAATCGGAGATAGAGGTGGATTGTCCACACCTCGAGGAATCCAACCAACAACATCACTGGGCAGGTATTGCAATGGAATCCCCAAGGAAAGAGGAAAAATGGGCATCCAAAGAACACATGGAGGAGAGACGTCAAGGCTGAAATTAGACGATGGGGGCTCTCCTGGTCCACCCGTAAGAAACTGGCTCAGAACAGAGGACGGTGGAGACGGAAGGTCATCGATGGTCTGTGCTCCACTGGGAGCTGAGGGCTCAGGAAGAGGAAGTATGCACACACACGTTTATGTGTGTACACTCACACATGCATGAACACACTCACGTGTGTGTACTCACATGCAGATACTTGAACAGAGATAACACAAAAGTACAGGCACAAACACACACACACACACACATGCACACACACACTCACACACGCGCGCACAAACACACACACGCACAAACACACACACACACGCACGCACGCACAGACACACACATACACACTTGCACACTCAAGCATGTGCGCGCGCACACACACACACAAACACACACACACTCACACACGCACAAACACACACACACGCACACACACACACGCACAAACACACACACACACACACACACACACACTTGTGAACACACTGCTCTCTCTGGACTGTCACCCTCTGATTACATTTTCTTTGTCTAAGATAGAACTTCAGAGCAAACGATAATCGTCTTCCAAACGCCTTCTAACTCGAGGGGCTGGATCTGGGAGATGTTTCCTCCTCTTCTATTGGACAGAATCCAGCAGATGACTTGCCTCTGTGGTCCATTCATCACTTAATTTGCCCTTACATGCTAAATTGTTATGGATTTCCTGCTGTGATGTACTCTTTTACAGAGAGTGGTGGGTGTGTGGATCGCCTTGCCAGGGGTGCTGGTAGAGTCAGATATATTAGAGACATTTAAGAGACTCTTAGATTGGTACCTGGATGATAGAAAATGGAGGGCTGTGCAGAAAAGAATGGATGAATTGATCTTGGAGTAGATCAAAAGTGGGCCGAAGGGCCTGTACTGTTCTATGTTTGAAGTACTTTGTCAAGTACTGACAACCCCGTTAAGATGCAGGGAGTTTGGGGATACCCTTGCCTCACCCTCACTGCACCTTTTGTCTCCATCCCAGTCCTGATGAAGGGTCCACCACTGAAACACTAACTTGGCTCCTCTCCCCACAGAGGCTGCCTGACCTGCTGACTATTGCCAGAGTTCCCTCTCTCTATTGTTAGTGACACCTTCTACAAGCAGGTAAATGATCAGTCCTGAGGAAGGGTCTGGGCTTCAAATGTCGACTGTTTATTCATTTCCATGGACGCCGCCTGACCTGCCGAGTTCCTCCAGCATTTTGTGTGTGTTGCTCTGGATTTCCAGCACCTGCAGAATTTTTTTGTGAAATGATTGATGTTGTGTGTCCCATTCTTTGTTGACAGAACACCCTGCAACTACTGTACTTCCTTTAAGTGAAACAAAAAACTCCCTGAAACTTCCTTACCAGAAAGGTAGATGTAGATGCTGTAGGAAAATGATAAAAATATTCTAACATTGTGAGTTGGAAACACCTACACTTTAAAATTCCCTTCCTGGTTTTAACTTGGTTTTCAGGTTTAAGATGGCACTGGTGATCCTCAGTGACAAAACAAAACAAACAACAAAATACTTTATTAATAGCACTTTACCTGGTAAACGATCCCCGCAAACAATAGCCTGTAACATCCCTTGCGGAGTCGAACCGCCTGTGACCCGGCAGTTTTTGTGGTGTGAACTGAAGTCGTTAAGGTGTAGGACGGTTGTGGCGCGGTGAGCCCGGGGGTGGGGAATGAGCCAATGTACGGGCTTTGCTGGAGCGTACTTGGAGGCAATTTGATCTGGCAGAACCGAGGCGAGGCAGAGTCGAGGTGGAGCCCAAGAGTGAGGAAAGATTGGAGGTTTGATCAATTTAAGTGTCGGGCCAAACTGGAAAGGTCAGGTACAGGTCGAATTGAGGCGGGCGGTGGGGTCCAGGCCCCAGATGGTATTGAAGCAATAGAGCCCGGGTCTGTGAGCGAGGAACAACCAGATGTCGGGATGATTTAAGCATCGGGTCAGATTAAAAGATTTGGGTGTTGGGGCCTGAGGAGAGGGAAGGGCCAGTTCAGCTCAGTGCTCCTTGATGTTTGCTCGGCTCTGTGCTGAACTGCGGCTGTGGCCTGCTCCTGCTATAGTGATGCCCAGCTTCACGCCTGTGGTCCCCTGATGTCTGTGATGTACAGAGGCTCCCACTGCAGTGATGACTGGCTTCGTGTTTTTGGAAAACTTCTGTACTGTTCTCTGCTCTATGATTGAGAACATTGGGGAGGAGGTACAGGAGCCTGAAGACACACACTCAGCAAATCAGGAACAGCTTCTTCCCCTTCGCCATCAGATTTCTGAATGGACGCACACACACAAACATTGTCTTGTTATTTTGCTGTCGGCACACTGAGTGCCCTCGTTTCAATGTCTTCCCTCAATGGGTCCCAAACTGAGCTGATGCACTCAGGTTGGTTTCGTGGTGCCTTTCCCGCCATACACAGCAGAATACTCCATTCCTTTAGCAATGGGGATGTGTAAATGTGTATATGTTGTTTACGTCGTGTACTTAAGGGAGATACCTCTGTCTATTTTGCAATATGATTGTAACTCTATCACATTCTTTTCTAGCTGCCGCTCTACCAGGGCCACGCCTATGAAAGGACATTTGCAATATAGAAACATAGAAAAGGTACACCACAATGCAGGCCCTTTGGCCCACAATGCTGTGCCAAACATGTGCTTACTTTGGAAATTACCTAGGGTTACCCATAGCCCTCTATTTTTCTAAGCTCGAGGAGTCTCTTAAAATACCCTATCGTATCTGCCTCCACCACTGTCGCTGGAAGCCCATTCCACGCACTCACCACCCTCTATGTAAAAAACTTTCCCCTGACATCTCCTCTGCACCTGCTTCCAAGCACCTTAAACCTGTGGCTTCTTGTGCTAGCCATTTCAGCCCTGGGAAAAAGCCTCTATCGACACAATCAATGCCCGTCATCATTTGTTCAGGTTTTGGGCGAAAGAAAACAGCAACTGCTGTTGCTCTTTGCAAAAGAGGAAATGGCCTCATCAAAGAGAACAGCAGGCCTCTGGAGCAGATTGAGCCAAAGACTTTACAGTACAGGCCGCTGGAGACAGTCCTGCTGTTGGATAAAGAAAGATTTGCTGGTGTTGACATCAGAGTTTGAATGAAGGGTGGTCACGTAGCTCAGATCTATGCTATCTGTCAATCCATTTCTGATGGCTTACTACCAGATGTACGTAAATGAAGCCTCCAAGAAGGAGATCCAGGACATCCTCACACAGTACAACAGCATTCTGCTGGTCGCTGATCCTCGTCGCTGTGAGGCAAGAAATTCCGTCGACCTGGTGCCCGTGCACACTACCAGAAATCTTACCATTGGGGAGAGGGCTGGGGAGGGGAAGAAAGGATCAGCCGTGATTGAAAGGCGGAGCAGATTCAATGGGCCAAAAGGCCTAATTCTGCTCCTTTGTCTAATGGTCTTCTATTCTAATTCATGTGTAGTTTTAAGTTAACTTTGCTAGTAAATAAAGATGATATGTCCTGATGCCTAATAAATGGAGCTCATAGGCCTTGGTAGCGGAGAGAGAGATCAAGGCTGCCAGGAGATCACACTGGACAAAGTGTAGAAATATTATTGTGATTTCTGGTAGATATCTTTTGACAGTTTTCTTTTCACTCTTCTCACCAATTTTTGTAAGTTTGATTTTTGACACACCTAACAACCACCCTTGCACTGAAGTGCAACCATTTTTCCTTTGGCCGTAGGCCACGTATCTAACACCTACATAGGCAATACATGGAGGATGCAGTCTTTGTGTAGGGAGATGGGCAAGGAGGTTTGTTCAAATGGTTCAATTTAATATCAGAGAATGTTCACAGTATACAATCTGAAATTCTTACTCTTCACAGACATCCACGAAACAGGAAACCCCATAGAATGAACAATAGAAACACCAGAGCCCCAAAGTGCCCCCTTCCTTTCCCAATGCACAAGCAGAAGCAGAAGCATCGACCCTCTCCCCACTTGTGCCAGCAGAAGCACCAATGCCCCCCCACCATGCAAACAAAAGCAAGAGCCCCCCCCACCCAGAGACCAACAAAAGCTACAGTTCACAACCCAGCACTCTGACATGCATATGGGCACATACTTTGATAATAAATGAACGTTCGAACATACCTAGAAGCTAATTATTAAAACTTACCCATTTCACAATTTGTAAAGTACTGATAAACTGTGTTTGATTTTAAAGTCCAATGTTCGATGATCCTTTATGATTCAGAATCAAATGATATACAATGGTTTTCATTTAATTTTCTTGTTATGTACAACCAGGAAAAGCGATTTGAGGAAAAGGAAATATTACTGGAGAGTCATCAAATAGATTGCTTTAGCATCTCGGTGTAACATGAGTGACATCCACTCTCCTCTCCTATCAGATTCCTTCTTCTCCAGCCCTTTACCTTTCCCACCCACCTGGCTTCCTTCATTGATAACAGACCGTAAAATGCATTGGAACCAGGCTACAGGTCATAATAGTTTAGCTTCAACATCAGAATGAAAATTCTCCATTTACCAAGTATCTTTCAAAGTCGCCTTCCTCCTGTTTCAATATATTCCAATCACACAGACCAGGGATAGAGAGTACATCTAGGACAGGGGTTCCCAACCTGGGTTCCATGGACCCCTCAGTTAATGGTAGGGGTCCATGAAATACAAAAAGAGTTGGGAACCCCCGATCTAGGAGAAGAAGTACTTTTTCAGGGATCTAATCGTCCAAGTGAACGCGGACTTCCCAATTTGCAAGAAGGTCACTTGGTTGAGCTACAGTTTCTGTCTGTAAACTCAGTCGCTGCCCTTCCCTCTCGGATGAATTTGAAGTGAGCAGCTGATTCTTGTAGTCTCCTTCCCAGGGAGGCTTTACCTGGGCCGGGGCAGTGAAGTTGTCCAACAGTGAGGGCCCAGGAAAATATCGATCAGTTTGTAAAATATCGGTTAAGGATACGTTCTTTGGTGGGAGTCCATCCATTCCTTCACATTGAATTACATCCTTGTCCTCCAACTGTGACAGTAATATTTGTCTCTTCACTTGTGGCCTGTATTGACACAACAATGGGTTGAGTTCGCTTTCTTCCTTCAGTGAAGACAATATTTCCATGGGCTGCTTCTCCTGCCAGTTGGCCTGATATATGTGTTGCTTGTCATCATGGAATGATGGAAATGGTACTGGTTGTCCATCCAGGAGTTTCGATATCTGCATCTCCATTCCAGGACCAGTGTGCAATATTTTGCCTTCTTTGTTGTACAAAAGGTCTTCTCTCAGTCCTTCCAATGGATTTAATGGTTCCTCTTGTGTGGTGGATACATTTTCACCATTTGCCTCAGTTTTTGGAGATATCACTCGAAGAACTGCCCCATAATTTTCAGCCAGTAGCTGTAGAAAATTTTGGCTTGATGCGTCAGTATCTGACGGACCCTCACTGCTTTGGGGACGATATGGTGAAGAGCATCCATTATCCACTGGTCCAGATGAGAGACCACTTTGAACTTCACAATCACTAGAACTCGGAACGTTTGTCTGCATTTTCCTGGCGTGATCTTGGGGTGCATAGGCGCCCCTCAGCGTGCCCAAGCCAAGTTCTATCAGTTTCAAATTCTCTTCTCTGTCACAGGAATGGCACATTAAAATGCCCACGTCCTCCATATGAACAAAGTGTTCAAGCTGGAAAATATCCTCATGGCAGGAGATCAGATGGATGGTGGGTATCGAATGTAGTGGATGCTGCTCCCTCAAAAGGATTTGCTCCAGATCCTGAAATTAACAGAGACAAGTAAATTATCATTAGTATTAAGAAGACTATTTACTATTGAGACTTTTGAGTTCAAAAGTCAAGAGGTTATGTTGCAACTTTATAAAACTCTGGATAGGCCACATCTGGAGTATTGCATACAGTTTTGATTGCCCCACTTTAGGAGGAATGTTGAGGTTTTGGAGAGGGTGCAGAAGGGTTTACCAGGATGCTGCCTGGTTTAGAGGATACGTGCTCTCAATGGAGGCTGGATAAACTTGGGCCGTTTTCTCTGGAGTGCTGGAGGCTGAGGGAGATCTGCTGGAGGTTTACAAGATTATGAAAGGCATCAATAGAGTAGACGGGGAGTATCTGTTTCCCAGGGTTGAAATCTCTGATACCAGAGGGCATTGAAGGTGAGAGGGTGTAGGTTCAAGGGGAATGTGAGGGGTAAGTATTTTACTCAGAGGGTGGTGGATGCCTGGAATGCACTGCCTGGTGTGGCAGTAGAGGCAAATACATTGGAGGCTTTTAGGAGACGTTTAGATAGGCACATGGATGTGAGGAAGATGAGGGATATGAACATTGTGTAAGTAGGGGGAATTAGTGTTTGGGTGTTTTTGATTTGCTTTTTAGCTGGGTCAGCACAACATTGTGGGCTGAATGGCCTGTTCCTGTGCCGTACTGTTCTATGTTCTATGTATCAGTTCAGAAACCTTACATTCCATATTGGAACATAGAACAGTACGTCACAATACAGGCTCTATGGCCTGCAATGTTCTGCCAAACATTTAACCTATTCCAAAATGAATCTAACCCTTCCCTCCCACATAGCTGTCTATTTTTGTTTCATCCATGCACCTATCTTAAATGTCCCTAATGTATCTGCCTCCACCACCGCCCCCTGGCAGAGCATTTGATGCAAACCTACCTCCGACATCCCTCCTGTACTTTCCTCCAATCACCATAAAATTATGTCCCCTCATATTAGCCAAATCCGCCCTGAATAAGTCTCTGGCTGCTTGTGCCTCCTATCATTTTATACACTCCTATCAAGTCACCTCTCATCCTCCTTCACTCCAAAGAGAAAAGCCCTAGCTTGCTCAACTTTTCCTCACAAGACATACTCTCTAATCCAGGCAGCATCCTGGTAAATCAGCTCAGCTCCCTCTCTAAAGCTTCCACATCCTTTCAATAATGAGGCAACCAGAACTGAACACAATACTGAAGGTGTGGTCTAACCAGAGTTTTACAGAGCTTCAACATTACCTCACAGGCCTTGAGCCCAATCCGACACACCATTTGCCTTCTTAACCACATCAACTTCCACGGCAGCTTTGAGTGATCTATGGATGTGGAAACCCAGGATCCCTCTGCTCCTCCACACTGCCATTAATTCTGTACTCTGCCTTCAAGATTGGCCTTACCACTTCACACACCCTTCCTGGTTGAACTTCTCTGCCTCTTCTCAGCCCAGCTCTGCTCCCCACCGATGTCCTGCTGTCACCGTCGACAGTACCCACCCCATCGACCCTCATGCTGAAGCGTTGGTGATTGCAATCTTTATGTGGTAGCCACGAACTCTGCTCTTCCCACGTTCATTTCACCGTTCCCCCTTGGGTGCCAAGCCACGGAAGCCGGGAGAGGTAGGATGGGTCGGAGGTGCAGGAGCAGCAGGTGAGACAGGAGGAGCAGGTGGGTCAGGAGGGTCAGGAAAGGTAGGGGGCAGGTGGAGCTTGAGGGGAGGTGGGCTGGAGGGACAGGAGGGGCAAGAGGGAAAGCCTGGCAGCTGATCTGCTTTCATTACAGAGGGTTAATGTTGCTCCCCAATCTACAACCGATCTTACATAACTTCAACTAATTCTAAGAAAGTAATTCTACCAAATACCTTGATGATAAGAGGATAATATCTTATATTTTAATGATTTAGACTGGCGATTCCTGCTAAACCAGTCCCTTTAATAGCTAGCTGTTCAAATAGACAACAGCTGCAGCTACGGTTAAGCTGGGCTGTAAAAATAATCGCGTGTGAGTGTTGGGCGCAGCTGCCGGAATGCGAGCGGTTATTATTTGTGGTACAGTCAGTGCAACCAACACCGGGGTTTCCAACTTCCCCCCGTTCTGTATAACGACAAATACTGAGCCCCATCCCATAAAGCTGAGCATTAGTGAACGAGGCTGCATTCAAGGTTGATAAACAGATCACTCTCTTAAAATAGCAAGCCGTGCCAACAGCTCTCTCTGGGATAGCACTGAAACAGTCACCCCATGTCTGAGCTGGACTGTAATTGCATGAATTACAAAAAAAATCTGCTGGTATTGGTGATGAGTCAAATTGTGGGGTGGAACCAGAGCATGGCAGCTAACATAACACCAGGACAGCGCCAGTGATTGGCATCAAGTCCCCCCCGCTGTCTGTAAGGAATTTGTACGTTCTCCCTCTGACTGTGTAGGTTTCCTCTGAGTGATCTGGTTTCCTCCCATATTCCAAAGATATATTGTTATGTTTTGTAACTTCCAAACACGGTCCAAAGAGGTTCGGGTTGGTAGGATAATTGGTCATTGTGGATTGCCCCGTGATTAGGCTGGGGTTAAATCAGGGGTTGCTGGGCAGCGTGGCTCGAATGGCTACTCTGCACTGTATCTCAATGAAATAAAATAATTCAAGTGAAGACACAGGAGTCCGAAATATGAGTTTCCTTCAAGTGAGGCGCGCACATGTGGTAGTGTGGTGAAGTATGCGATGAACATATTTTTACATATAACACTCAATGAATTATTTAAACAAACAAGAATGCTTAATCAAACAATCTATATACAAGAACATTCAAATGTTATTGAAATATTAAATGCACAGCATATATGGTCAGGATTAGGACCAGGAAGTTATGGGTTAGCTATGTTGGCACCAGAATGTGTGGCAAGACTGGCATACTTGGACGTTGCTGGTCGTTCATGCAAATGACGCATGTCACTGCTTGTTTCGATGTTTTGATGCACATGTGACCAGTAAAACTAATCTTTAATCCAGATTTCATTTGACCTGTAATTGCATTAATTACAAAAAATACTGCCCCTATTGGTGACAATTAACACAAATCTTCAATGATCACAAACAGGAGAAAATCTGCAGATGCAGGAAATCCAGAGCAACACACATAGAATGCTGGAGGAACTCAGCAGGCCAGGCAGCGTCTATGGAAAAGAGTAAACAATCGATGTTTCAGGCCAAGGCCCTTCATCAGAACTGGAGAGAAAAAGATGAGGAGTAGGAATAAGAAGGTGGAGTCTTCTGGTAATTTCTTCCTCCCCCCATCTCCTTTTCCATTCCCCATTCTGGGGGGATCCTCCTTAATCCTTCACCTGCCTATCACTTCTCCCTTTTGCCCCTCCTCCTTCCATTTCTCCCATTGGACAAACTCATCATTTATCATATTCCTTCTTCTTCAGCCCTTTACTGATCTGCCTATTGCCTCCCAGCTTTTCACTTCATACCCCTTCCTCCCACTTCAGTTCACCTATCACATGTCAGCATGTCCTCCTTCCCCTTCCCCTTCCTTTCCAGCCTGATGAAGGGTCTCAACCCTTTACTCCTCTCCATAGATGCTGCCTGACCTGCTGAGTTCATTCAGCATTGTGTGTGTGTGTGTGTGTGTGTGTGAGTGAGAGAGAGAGAGACCCTGGATTTCCAGCATTTACAGAATCTCTTGTGTGTGTGTATCATTTATCCAGGAGATGGACAAGTGATCCACTCAAGGGAAATGGTCTGACGGGGAAATAATGGGAAACATTGTTTTCTGCTGGGTGGTGGGTGGAGATACGTTTCTACCAAAGGAGGTGCAAGTCACTCCTTCCCTCCACAAGCCTGCAGGTCACCCTTGGGCAAGATATAGCACCTGCTTAGCACCCCGATCAGGATATGTCCAGAAGCCATGGGGGCAGGTGGTGGACGGTCGTATGAGCAGCTGGTGCAGATCACAAGTCCTGATTATGTGACCCCTGCCACCTGGCAGACAATCTCTGAAGAGTATTGATTGATAACAGCTGGGGTCATCCATCTTGTAAAGACACTGCCCAGAAGAAGACAAATGGCAAACCATTTCTGCAGAAAAATTTGCCAAGACCTGTCATGGTCATGACTCCATGATATGGCACGTCATACGACTGGGCACATAATGATGATGTCATACAGCATGGCACATAATGATGATAATGATGAAGATACAACCTGGGACAAGCAAGAGTGAAACCAGAAAGTGGTTTTCACACAAAGGGGGACATTTGGAACGACCTTCTCCGAAAGGCATTGAAGGTGAAGATAAATGGAGATCTACAGGTTGTGGTGAGAGGTGTTGGGGATATGGAACAGAGGGTGGTCCAGCTGAAATTCAGATGGTTCCTGCTACTAGTGCTCCCGAGAGACCTCTGCTAGGCAGACAAGAACATTGCTCATCATGGTGTGGTATGGAATCAGCAAGGCACCTAACTGCAGGATCCGACAGAGGACAGTAAAAACTGCTGAGAGGGTTACTGAAGTCTCCCTCCCCCAAATTGTGTCACTTACTGAGAGCGCTGTTGACAAAGAGTCCAAAGCATTGTTGAGGATCCCTACCACCCATCCCACAATCTCTTTGACCCACTACCGTCAGGAACATCAGGACTTCGGCTACCAGACTGGGTAACAGCCTCTTCCCTCGGGCTGTGAGACTAATGAACACCCTGCCGCCACAAAGGTCTCTTGTGAAACCTTCCAGGCGCAGATCCATGGTCTCGCGAGACTAACAGATGCCACCACAAAGGTCTCATCACTGGGACAACAGGCTGTTTACTGTTCACCTGTGCTGCACACTAACTGCTCTTTGAATTGTATTTTATTAACGTATTTGTGGTAATTTTGTGTTTTATGTGCTGTGTGCGATAAATGTTTTGTGAGTGCACCGTAGTCCAGAGGAACGTTGTTCTGTTTGATTGTATATACAAAAATAATACTTGCAAATTTCTACAGATGTACCATGGAGAGCATACTGACTGGCTGCATCACCGACTGGGGTGGGGGCTACTACACAGGGTCAAAATAAGCTGCAAAGAGTTGTAAATTCAGTCAGCTCCATCGTGGGCAATAGCCTCCGTAGAATCCCGGACATCTTCAAGGACCGATCCCTCAAAAAGGCAGCGTCCATCATTTAGGACCCCCATTTCCCAGGACATGCCCTCTTCTTATTGTTACCATCAGGGAGGAGGTACAGGAGCCTGAAGACCCCTCTTCTCATTACCACCATCAGGGAGGAGGTACAGGAGTCTGAAGACCCCTCTTCTCATTACTACCATCAGGGAGGAGGGACAGGAGCCTGAAGACCCCTCTTCTCATTACTACCATCAGGGAGGAGGGACAGGAGCCTGAAGACCCCTCTTCTCATTACTACCATCAGGGAGGAGGTACAGGAGCCTGAAGGCCCCTCTTCTCATTACTACCATCAGGGAGGAGGTACAGGAGCCTGAAGACCCCCCTTCTCATTACTACCATCAAGGAGGAGGTACAGGAGCCTGAAGACCCCTCTTCTCATTACTACCATCAGGGAGGAGGTACAGGAGCCTGAAGACCCCTCTTCTCATTACTACCATCAGGGAGGAGGTACAGGAGCCTGAAGACCCCTCTTCTCATTACTACCATCAGGGAGGGGGTACAGGAGCCTGAAGACACACACTCAATGATTCAGGAACAGCTTCTTCCCCTCTGCCATCAGAATTCTGAATGGACATTGAACCTATGAACACTACCTCACTACTTTTTTATTTCTATTTTTACACTACTTATTTAATTTAACTATTTAATATATATACTTCCTGTAATTCAGTTTTTCTCTATTATTAAGTATTGCAATGTACTGCTGCAGCAAAGACAACAAACTTCACAACAGATGCTGGTGATATTAAACCTGATTCTGACTCTGATTGTGATTCTGAAGTTGAACTTGAACTTAATACTGATTATACAGAAGCTGAACATACCAAGGCTCGGGGCAAAGATCGGTGGTGTCTTGTGTAACTGTACGCCATCCAGATAAATGTTCCAACGATGAGTACTACGAGCAAAATCAACGCAGCAGCCGGCAGAATAACCATCAGTGTCCATTCTGTGAAAAAAAAGCAAATTATTTACTCTAAGTGGCTTAAAAGACTTCATAAAAGATTAACTTTATTTGACACATGTACATTGAAATGTAGAGTGAAAGGTATTGTGTGCATCAAATCAAATCAGTGAGGACCATGTTGGGCAGCCTGCAAATGTCACCATACCTGCAGAGCTTGCATACTAACGGCCCGTTACACCACTGTGTTTAGGGCAGCAGTGAATGTCCTCCATCTCTGCCTGTCCTTGTTCACTCAGATGTCGAAGGAGTCTTCATTGATGTTTCTGTAACAATTTTGTTTTACTGAACTATACTGCAGTGACAGGACACCTTTACAACGGGTAGTCAAAACCGCCCAATGCAACAGTGACACCAACTTAGCCACCAACAAGGACATATATACAGAAAGGTGCCAGGAAAGGGCCAGAGACATCATGAAGAATCCCCCACCATCCTGCTATGGACTGTTTGTCACAGTTTCATCAGGGAAGAGGCTACATAGCCATCCACCAGACTCAAAAACAGTTACTTTCCCCAAGCAGTAAGGCTGATCAACACCTCCACACACTAACACACCTCTCCACACCCCCAACCACCACTACTTTAATCATTTCCTGTCAGAGTCACCTTATGTACAGACACTCCTGTGCCTAGCATCACTTTATGGACATTTAATCAATCTGAGTATATAAGCTATCTTATGTATTTATATTTATTTTTTATTAATATTGTGTTTTTTATCTAATTGTGTTTTTTTTGTGTTACGCTGGTTCCGGAGTAACAATTATTTTGTTCTCCTTTACACTTGTGTACAGGAAATTACATTTTGAATCGTGAATATATAACTCTCCAAGAGGCACTGTGGACTGAAGAGTCACTGGGGAGATTGGAGGTATGGAATACCACAGCACTTTGCAGGTCATCAGTAACTTTCTCATGGTGAGGCAGGAGATGCTGATGATTAGTGACATATTTGTCAGCTGCCCTCTCAGAACCAACCCTTCACTGATAATTCCAATTTTAATCATGGATTTGAAAATCCAAGAATTGGAGATGTTGGAATTCTGAAACAAAAGCAGAAAAAGCTGAAAATACTCAGTAGGTCAGGCAGTATCTGTGAAGAGAGAATCAGAGGTAACATTTCAGGTCTGGACCCTTCAGATGCTCTGAGGAAAGATCCCAGACCTAAAGCATTAACTGTCTCACTTTCAACTGATGCTGCCAACCCATTGTATCCAGCAGTCTCTCTAATAGACAATAGACAATAGGTGCAGAAGTAGACCATTCGGCCCTTTGAGCCTGCACCGCCATTTTGAGATCATGGCTGATCATCTACGATCAATACCTGGTTCCTGCCTTGTCCCCATATCCCTTGATTCCCCTATCCATAAGGTACCTATCCAGCTCCTTCTTGAAAGCATCCAGAGAATTGGCCTCCACTGCCTTCCGAGGCAGTGCATTCCAGACCCCCACAACTCTCTGGGAGAAGAAGCTTTTCCTTAACTCTGTCCTAAATGACCTACCCCTTATTCTCAAACCATGCCCTCTGGTACTGGACTCTCCCAGCATCTGGAACATGTTTCCTGCCTCTATCTTGTCCAATCCCTTAATAATCTTATATGTTGCAATCAGATCCCCTCTCAATCTCCTTAATTCCAGCATGTACAAGCCCAGTCTCTCTAACCTCTCTGCGTAAGACAGTCCGGACATCCCAGGAATTAACCTTGTGAATCTACGCTGCACTTCCTCTACAGCCAGGATGTCCTTCCTTAACCCTGGAGACCAAAACTGTACACAGTACTCCAGGTGTGGTCTCACCAGGGCCCTGTACAAATGCAAAAGGATTTCCTTGATCTTATATACCATAAGATATAGGAGCAGAATTAGGCCATTTGGCCCCTCGAGTCTGCTCTGCCATTTCATCATGGCTGATCTATTTCCTTCTCAGCCCCAATCTCCTGCCTTCTTCCCGTATCCCTTCATGCCCTGACTAAACAAGAATCTATCAACCTCTGCCTTAAATATACCCAATGACTTGGCTTCCACAGCCGCCCGTGGCAATGAATTCCACAGATTCACCACCTTCCACTTAAAGAAATTTATGCTCATCTCTGTTCTAAGTGGGTGTCCCTGAATTCTGAGGCTGTGCTCTCTGGTCCCAGACTTCCCTACGTCATGTGGGGGGTCGGCTCATTTGCCGGTTAAAACCACTTCCGCCACATCGGTCATTGATGGCTCGTTTGAAGGATGCAGCCGTTCCTTTCTCACTACAGAAAGGCCAGAAGGTGCCCACACCCCACAAACGTACCCACCTTGCTCAGTCTTGGTGCAGAAGACCACAGTCTGGCTCTTTTTCAAAACAACTCCTTTCTTCAAGAGAAGATTTACACTCCCACAGTATTCGATACTGGGCTCCAAGGGCGTAACTGTGAAATTTCCACTCTTGTTGCTGGCAAAAAATACCTGAAAACAAAATATAATGTGTAATCTCTCAACTAAAATAAATCAGACAGAATCAGATCTATTATCACTAACATGGAATTTGCCTTAAATATACCCAATGAACTTGGCCTCCACAGCTGCCTGCAGCAATGAATTCCACAGATTCACCACCCTCTGCCTAAAGGAATTGCTCCTCATCTCTGTCCTAGAGACTTGCAGGCAGGATGCGAGAAGCAACCTTTTCCCAGCAGGACAACGACTCATCCCATTTGTTAAAGCTGCTGAGAGTGCTGGTTGCATTCGCCAGAGATCTCCTTCAGGACTCCTCTCCACATGCAGAGAGTGGAACATGAGGACAGGTCTCGGCAGACAGCTACAGTTCCCCAGAGGAATCACCACCACATCTCCCCACCGCAGACATTGTACTGTGGTCCAAAGCCACCAAGACAGTCCTCCCCGTTGAGTTACCTATCCCATGGGAAGAAGAAGTGGAGGCTGCCCACGAATGGAAGAGGCTGAAGTACTCAGGCCTGCAGCTGAGTGTAAGGAAGGACAACCAGCATCTCCCATGTGGAGGTAGGATGCCTGGGCTTCGTCAGTGCATCAACGACAAGGTTACTTTGTGATATGGTAGTGACTGGAGCAAGGTTCAGGATGGCCACCAGAGAACTGGCTGAAGAGGCAGAAGAGAGCAGCATTTTGCTGTGGCTGAGGAGGAAGGACAGAAATTGGGGGACTAACTAACCCTACTGGAAGCTGCAAGCGGTGGCAGGGAGATGTCTCTGTCACTGCTCCACCACCAGGAGATATACCAGGGCTAAGGAAGTGAGACATCCCTGACTGATGTTGGAGGTGCGGTAGGCAACAATACTAGACAGGAAACAACATCTTCCTGTAAATCTCATTCTAAAAGAATGGCCTTCTACACTAAGGCTGCGTCCTCTGGTCTTAGACTCCCCCACCATCGGAAACATCCTCTCCACATCCAGTCTATCAAGGCCTTTCAACTTTTGATAGGTTTCAGTGAGATCTCCCCTCATTCTTCTAAATTCCATTGAGTACAGACATGGAGCCATCAAATGGTTCTCATATGAAAAGCCTTTCAATCCCAGAAATCACTTTCACGAACCTCCTTTGAACCGTCTCCAATGTCAGCACACCCGTTCTTGGATAAGGGGCCCAAAACTGCTCACAATACTCCAAGTGAGGCCTCACCAGTGCTTTATGAAGTCTCAACTTGTATAAATACAATCAAAATAAAATTACAACGTATAATTTCTGAATATAAAAATGCAACACAGACAATGAAAATACAAGATGTATAATGAGAATATAGCACACACAATATATCAATGCACCGAGTGCAGGATGTTATGTTGAAGTTGTATAAGACATTGCTGAGGCCTAAGTATTGAGTGCAGTTTTGGTCACCTACCTACGGGAAAGGTGTAAACAAGATTGAAAGAGTACAGAGAAAATTTACAAGGATGTTGCTGGGTCTGGAGGACCTGAGTTATAGGGAAAGATTGAATAGGTTAGGACTTTATTCCTTAGAACATAGAAGGTTGAAAGGAGATTTGATAGAGGAATACACAATTATGAGGGGTGCAGATCCACTGAGGTTGGGTGGGACTACAACTAGAGGTCATGGGTTAAGGGTGAAAGGTGAGAAGTTTAAGCGGAACGTGAGGGGAAATTTCTTCACTCAGAGGGTGGTGAGAGTGTGGAATGAGCTGTCAGTGCAGGTGGTGGGTGTGAGCTTAGTTTTAATGTTTAAGAGAAGTTAGGACAGGCACGTGCATGATAAGGGTATGGATGGCTGTGGTCCCAGTGCAGACAGATTAAAAGGTTTTGGTGTAGGCTAAGGGCCTGCTTCTGTGTTGTACTCTTCTATGACTCTGTATAATGAAACTAAAATCAGAATGTGTAATCTTTCAATCATTTAATTTTACCGAAAGCCATGTTTAAACCTCACAGAAGTGACAGTGTTGCTTACCTTTTGATTTGTTGCTGAATGGACAACCTGCAAGTTGTACTCAACCTCGTGGAAAATTTCTTGAATAGAGCGCGGAATTCCCCCAGCTGGTGGGATGGTTGGTGGTTCTGCCCAGACATTGAAGGATCGAGTGCTGGCTGTGTACTTCACTGCTGGGGCTCCGATTACAGCTGGAAGAGACACAGAGGTGGACAATGTTTAAAACTGGCTGCAGTAATGGAAAGACTCTAGGCACAGTGATTTCGCTGGGGCCGTACATTCAAACTTCTTTAACAAGGCTCCGATTTCTTCCCACGTTCCAAAGGCTAACAGGCATCGTACACTAGAGTCAGATGCACAGCGACCCTTGCGGGCTGCCCGCAGCACACCATTGAACTGTGTTGGTCAAAGTTCAAAGTTCACAGTACATTTACTGTCTAAGTATGTATACTATATACAACTTTGAGATCGGTCTCCCTACAGGCAGCCGCAAAACAAGGAAACCCAGTAGAACCCATTAAAAAAAGGACCATGAAACACCCAGTGTGCAGGAAAAAAGCAATCTGTGCCAACAACAAAAGGAAGCAAACACTTGAAGTTTACGAAAATGAGTCCACAGCCGCGAAGCCAGTCATCACCGCAGCTGATCCAGGAGCCTGTTAGTTGCAGGCTGCAGCCATAGTTCAGCGCAGAGAGGAGCTGAACCACCCCATCCCTCCCTTCTGGCCTCAAAGCCATGATCTGGCCCGGCACCTAAATCGTCCCAACCTTGGATTGTACCTCATTCTTGAACCCAGGCCCTGGCACTTTGTTACACTCTCGGGCCTGGGCCCCGCCGGGCCTGAGAGCAGAGGTTACGGACGGAAACAACACATTTCATTGCATGCTTCGACCTCTTGATGTACCTGTGACAAATACAGCGCATCTTTGTCTTTAATGTTTAATCTTACCCACTACCTCTGTTAGTCACCAACAACTAACACACAACTAGTTTTGGTTAACCAAAGAAGTTTCAGGGTGGATAAAAATGACCAAGGTCTGCCTGACACTCCAACGCAGGGATGCTGCTCTATCATAAAGGATGCACAGCAAAGGATTCCACAGGACTCCCCTGAAGATCAGTACAGCTCGATTCAATCCCTCATGACATTGCTGTAAGATGTCAGGTGTACGTCGCATTGATGTCAATGCCCAATGCAGTGCTGGATGCAGCCCTCAAGCGCCACTGCGCTCCTGGCACCAAAACAGCGTGCCTGCAACTCAGCGACCTGTACCAACACATACAGAATGCTGGAGCAAGTCAGGCAGCGTCTATGGAAATGAACAAACAGTCAGCGTTTCGGTCCAAGACCCTTCTTCGGGACTGGAAAGGAAGGGGGATTACGCCAGAAAAAGGTGGGAGGTGAAGGGTGAAACCTGGTGGCTGGGAAAGGTCAAGGGCTAGAGAGGGAGTAATCTGATAGGAGAGGAGAGTGGACCACAGGTCAGAGTGGGAAATAGGGAAAGAAGGGAGTGTGGAGAGGGCTTTTTTTATAACAGAAGGAGAAATCAATATTGGGGGCTACCCAGATGGAATGTGAGGTGTTCCTCCTCCACCCTGAGGGTGGCCTCTTCCTGGCACAAGAGGAGGCCGTGGACTGACACATTGGAGTGGGAACGGGAATCAGAATTAAAATGTTTGGCCGCCGGAAAGTCCCGCTTGTGGCGGATGGGGCAGAGGTGCTCGACGAAGCCGTCTGACCCTTACGTCTTTGGAAAGTGGGAGGAAACTGGAGCACTTGGAGGAAACCCACGTGGCCACGGGCAGAACATACAAGCTCCTTACAGACAATGGGGGGACTTAACCCATGATCGCTGGCACTGTAAAGTGTTACACTAACCATTGTGCCACTGTGCCTTCATAAAACACACTAGTCGGTCAGGGTCGACCATGGACGTTGTGTCCTAGCTGTCTAGATGCGCAAGCCAGGGCAGTACGATATGGAGAACAAGCTGTTGCCCAGAAGCTGATTAACACCTCTCCACAGAGCTGATTAACCCAAAGGAACGGCAGAGACTGATTCTGTTTTGCACCAGGAGCGTCGCAGGACTTGCCAGTCAGCATTGAACCCAGCGTCTTAGGGTCTCCAGTGCCAGAGTTTTTCTCGAGGTTTACTCGCGAAGCCTTCCCCACTAGAGGGTATGGCCACAAGGCAGCAGAGGTTTGAGATCGGAGTTTTCTTTCCGCTAGCTGAGCTGCCAGTCATGGCTGATGAGCCCCATTTGCTGGCGTAACACAGACCAGAGGCATTCAGGTCTGGAGATGAAGAATGCCTCAAGAGGTGCACGTATGATCTCTGCAAAGCCATCTCTCTGACAAAGTGGAGACTCCAGACTGGACTGGAACCAACAAAGGATGCTCGACACCTGTGGCAAAATTTGAATGCCATACCTCCTAAAAAGCTAAATATTGTGACATAGTGGACAGCAGAGCTTCACTTCCAGATGAGCTCAATGCCTTCTTTGCTCGCTTCGACCACCAGAACAGGGAGGAACCATCTCCCGATGATCCTTCGTCTCAGTATCTGAGGATGACGTGCGGGCTGCCTTCAAGAGAGTGAATCCAAGGAAAGCCTCTGGTCCAGGCAGAGTACCTGGTTGACTACTGAAGACCTGTGCTGACCAACTGGCTGGTATGTTCATGGATATCTTCAACCTCTCACTCCGGTTATACATGGCACCCACCTGCTTCAAGCAGGCTTCAAATATACCGGTGCCCAAGAAGAGCATGGTAACCTGTCTAAATGACTATCACCCAGTGGTACTTACATCCACAGTGATGGAATGTTTTGAGAGGCTGGTGCTGAAGCATATCAACTCCTATCTGAATGGTGACTTGGATCCAATTTGCCTACCAATGCAACAAGTCTACATTGGATCTCGTTAGCTCTTCACACAACCCTGGAACATCTGGACAGTATCTATCATCAGAGATCCTCACCACCCAGGCCATGCTCCCTTCTCACTGCCGCCATCAGGTAGGAGATATGGGTGCCTCAGGACTCACACCACCAGGTTCAAGAATAGTTACAACTCCTCAACCATCAAACCCTTGAACAAAAGGGGATAGCTACACTCACTTAAGGATGCTGTAATATTGTTATTTATTGCTATTTATTTATATCTGCATTTGCACAGTTTGTTTATAGTTACTGTTCTATAGATTTGCTGAGTACGCCCGCAGAAAATGAATTACAGGGTTGTATGCGGTGACATGCTTGTACCCTGATAATAAATTTATTTTGAATTTTGAACTTTGAAACACAACAGCTGCTCATTGTCCCAGTACTATCTGTGTGGCTTTTCTGAAGACAAATGGACCACCACAGTTCCAGCGTTACATTAGTCTCTGCATTTTAAAGTACTTCTCTGACTGTACAGTGCTTTGAAATTATCGGATGCGAAAGGAGCGATGCGAATGCAAATTGCTTTGTTTCTAATAAAGATAGGGTAATAAATACCCCAACTCCAGAATGCCTCCTTATGCTGGCTTCCAGAGGACAACAGGAAACAGAGTCAAAACAGCCAGTTTTATATTTTGGGCGGAGTTGTGCAGATTTAACACGACACGACAGAAAGTCGGTGTCATGGTCCGGATCGGTTCCCCCTTAAATTTAGTTAGGTTGCGTTATGATCCGGACCATTGACACCTTGTTCCCTTCTAATTCCGTTTCACGTGCCCCTTGATCTTGGCAATCAAGGTAATCTACCCTCGACCTGAACCGGCAGTTTATAAGCCCCTGGCTTTAGCCGTTTGGGGCGAGAGTGTTAGGAAGTATTAGCAAGTTGCGGTTGCTACGACAAGCCAGAGTTATCTAGCCCGCATCGGAGTGCCGGCAATTCCCCTTCCTTCGCCAGAGTGGGTCTGGGCAAGGTCAAACTGCCAGGGGTGAGTGGAAATTGGAGTCCTGGCTCGACATTCATGCCCATTGTCCATGTCTACCCCTTGAAGAAGAGTCCCAGCTCGGTGCCTGAGTGGAAGGTGGAGTCCTGGCTCAATGTTCCTGTCCTGTGTTTTGGTGACCATGTTTCTGGCTGTGGTGAATCAAGGTCCTAGTCTCCTAGTCCAGGGTCCATGACGATCCAGGTTCCACGTTCCCGGCTGCGGTGATCCATGGATCCCAGGATCCAAGTCCAAGGTCCGCGGCTGTCCACGTTCCCCTTGTCCAAGTCCAAGGTCCGCGGCTGTCCACGTTCCCCTTGTCCAAGTCATGGCTGCGGCTGTCCACGTTCCCCTTGTCCAAGTCCAAGGTCCGCGGCTGTCCACGTTCCCCTTGTCCAAGTCCAAGGTCCGCGGCTGTCCATGTTCCCCCCGTCCAAGTCATGGCTGCGGCGATCCCAGTTCCTTGTTTCCCAGTCCCAGGTCCACGGAGACACTAGTCCCCTAGTCCGAGGTTCGTGTTCCCCTTTGTCCTCCTTGATTTCCTGTGTAGCGAGTAATGAACACTATTTTATTGAACCTAAGAAAGACGTGTTTGTGTCCTGCGTGTGGGTCCTCTCCCAACACCCTTGTCCCCACCTTGTGACAGTCAGCTGGTAAATCATTGAGCAACTCACAAGCTGTCGGAGGAACTCAGCAGATCAGGCAACATCTGCAGAGGGAAATGGACAGTTGATGTTTTGGGTTGAGAACCTTCGCCAGAGATGAAAGATTAAGGAGGGATAGAAGTGAAGGGGAGGGGTAGATCCAGGTGAGGGGGGGGCAGGTGGAGGAAGGGAGAGTGGGAAGAGTGTCAGAACCGGAGAGGTGCTAGGTGGGAGAGGCATTGGATTGAAGATGATATAACCAGATAGAAGAGTAAGATGCAAAGTGAAAAAAAAAAATATTTTCAAAGTACATGTATGTCGCCGCATACTAGCCCAAGATTCATTTTCTTGTGGGTATATCCAATAACCATCACAGAATCAATAAAAGACCACACCCAACAGAACAGAGAACTGGTGTGCAAAAGACAAATTGTGCAAATAGGAAAAATGAAATAATAAATAAATAAACAAACAAACAATAATTATCAAGAACAGGAGATGAAGAGTCCTTGAAAGTGAGTCCATTGGTTGTGGGAACATTTCAATGATGGGGTGAGTTTCAGCCCTTTGAAGAGTCGGATGGTCAGACAGCACCTACGGAAATGAATAAACAGTCACATTTCGGGCTGAGACCCATCTGCAGAATCTCTTGTGCTTACGATTTTCGTGTGTCAGTATGCAAATGAAACGATCCATTTAAAATCTAATCTATAACGCTGGGAAAGGATACTCACTCTCGGTAAAAGGGTTGAATTGTTCCGACTTGGACCAGGTTGAATTGGCGTCAGTCCCGACTGCCATCACCCTGGCATAGTACAAGTTATCCTCTGTAATCGCATCGGTTAAGTCACAAGAGAGAGTGGAGATGCGGGAACACTCAGGTTTATGCTGCCAAGCATATCCATACCTGAAGAAGGAATTGAGAGTATATTTTATTATTTAGCAATACACCACGACAACAGGCCTTTCTGGCACAACAAGAGCGCACCATTCAGCTCCACCCACGTGAACAGTTAACACTTTGATTTCCTGGGCATCAAAATCTCTGAGAATCTATCCTGGACCCAACATATTGATGCAACTACAAAGAAAGCACGACAGCAGCTAGATTTCACTAGGAATTTGAGTAGATTTGGTATGTCACCACAGACACCTGCAATTTTCTACAGATGTACTACGTAGAGCATTCTAACTGGCTGCATCCGATATTGGGGGTGGGGGGGGGGGGGAGGCACCACGCAGGATTGAAATAAGCTGCAGAGTGTTATAAACTCAGTCAGCTCCATCATGGACACCTGCTTCCCCAGCTGCCAGGGCATCTTCAGGAGCGATGCCTAAAAAAGGTGACTGACGTCCATCAGTAAGGACCCCATCACCCAGGACACGCCCTCTTCTCATTGCTACCAAGGAGAAGGTACAGAAGCCTGAAGGCACACACTCATCAATTCAACAATTCAAGAACAACTTCATTTCCTCTGTCATCTGACTACATTGAACCCATGAACACCACCTCACTATTTTTTAAAATCTTTTTTTGAACTAATTATTTAATTGAATGTTATAAATATATATACATTTAATGTGATTTACATTTTTATTATTATCCATTGCCACGTACTGCTGCCACATAACAACAAATTTCAGGACATGTGCCGGTGATGTTCAGCCTGATTCTGGTTCTGACTCTGAACCTACTAACCAGCACATCTTTGGACCGTGGGAGGAAACCGGAGCACCCAGAGGAAACCCACGTGACGATAGGGAGAATGCACAAACTCCTTACGGACACTGATGGAATGCACCCAGGTCGCTGGTGCGTTAATAGGGTCTTGCTGACTGCTACGTTTCCACCCCGCACAACGTAATAAAAACACAGCATCCAACTCTTGCAGTTTAGGGGCCGAGAGGTAATGTTGCAGCTATGTCAGACCCTGGTCAGATCCCACTTGGAGTACTGTGCTCAGTTCTGGTCGCCTCACTACAGGAAGGATGTGGAAACAATAGAAAGGGTGCAGAGGAGATTTACAAGGATGTTGCCTGGATTGCAGAGCATGCGTTATGAGAACAGGCTGAGTGAACTCGGCCTTTTCTCCTCGGAGTGACAGAGGATGAGAGGTGACCTGATAGAGGTGTATAAGATGATGAGAGGCATTGATCGTGTGGATGGTCAGAGTCTTTTCCCAGGGCTGAAATGGCTAACACGAGAGGGCACGGTTTTAAGGTGCTTGGAAGTAGGTACAGAGGAGATGTCAGGAGAAAGTTTTTTATGCAGAGAGTGGTGAGTGCATGGAATGGGCTGCCAGCAACGCTGGTGGAGGCTGATATGATATGGTCTTTTAAGAGACTCCTGGATAGGTACATGGAGCTTAGAAAAATAAAGGACTATGGGTGACTCTAGGTAATTTCCAAGGTAAAGACATGTTCAGCACAACTTTGTGGGCCAAAGGGCCTGTATTGTGCTGTAGGCTTTCTATGTTCCTAAGTTGCTGAAACATTATTGTGTTTGGCATCTGGGACAGACAGAGGTGATGTTTACGTAGTGCAAGTGTGAACTGCCAGTATTAAAGTCATAGAACACTACATGCCAAACAGCCAACTAGCACCTGGACAATTTAGCCATTATTGCCAAATTCCCTGTCACATTAACACCACGTCACCTGTCCTATCTTACACCAGTCATTCAGTTGCAACGTACAGGTTGAGCATCCCCTATCTGAGATCTTGGGCCAGAAGCATTTCGGATTTCAGACCTTTTCAGATTTTGGATTTTACGATGAGATAGTTTGGGATCGCCGTCATTGTTGAGGCCTAATTTGGAGTATTGTGTGCAATTTTGGTCAACTAGCTACAGGAAAGGTGTACAGAGAAAAGGTTGAAAGAGTAAAGAGAATATTTACAAGGATGTTGCCAGGTCTGGAAGACTTGAGTTACAAGGAAAGATTGAATAGGATAGGACTTCATTCCTTGGAACGTAGATATTGAGAGGAGGTTTGATAGAGGCATGGAAAAGGATCTTGGTGATTGTAGAGATGACTTGCAGCAGACTGAAAAGCTTGAGCATATAGATATTAAGAAAGCGGATGTGCTGAAGCTTTTGGAAAGCATCAAGTTGGATAAGTTGCCAGGACCAGATGAGATGTACCCCAGGTTACTGTGGGAGGCAAGGGAGAAGATTGCTGAGCCTCTGGCAATGATCTTTGCATCATCAATGGGGATGGGAGAGGTTCCAGAGGATTGGAGTTTTGTGGATACTGTTCCTTTATTCAAGAAAGGGAGTAGAGATAGCCCAGGAAATTATAGACTAGTGAGTCTTACCTCAGTGATTGGTAAGTTGATGGAGAAGATCCTGAGAGGCAGGATTTATGAACATTTGGAGAGGTATAATATGATTAGGAGTAGTCAGCATGGCTTTGTCAAGGGCAGGTCGTGCCTTATGAGCCTGAGTGAATTTTTTGAGGATGTGACTAAATACATTGATGAAGGAAGAGTAGCAGATGTAGTGTATATGGATTTCAGAAAGGCATTTGATAAGATACCCCATGTAAGGCTTATTGAGAAAGTAAGGAGGCAAGGGATCCAAGGGGACATTGCTTTGTGGATCCAGAACTGGCTTGCCCACAGAAGAGAAAGTGTGGTTGTAGACGGGTCATATTCTGCATGGAGGTCAGTCACCAGTGGTGTACCTCAGGGATCTGTTCTGGGACCTTTACTCTTCGTGATTTTTATAAATGACCTGGATGAGGAAGTGGAAGGATAGGTTAGTAAGTTTTCTGATGACACAAAGGTTGGTGGTGTTGTGGATAGTGTGGAGGGCTGTCAGAGGTTACAGTGGGACATTGATAGGATGCAAAACTGAGAAGTGGCAGATGGAATTCAACCCAGATAAGTGTGAAGTGGTTCATTTTGGTAGGCCAAATATGATGGTAGAATATAGTATTAATGGCAGTGTGGAGGATCAGAGGGATCTTGGGATCCGAGTCCAAGGATGCTCAAAGCTGCTGCGCAGGTTGACTCTGTGGTTAAGAGGACGTATGGTATATTGGCCTTCATCAATCATGGAATTGAATTTAGGAGCTGAGAGGTAATGTTGCAGCTATATAGGACTCTGATCAGACCCCACTTGGAGTACTGTACTCAGTTCTGGTCATCTCACTACAGGAAGGATGTGGAAGCCATTGAAAGGGTGCAGAGAAGATTTACAAGAATGTTGCCTGGATTGGGGAGCATGCCTTATAAGAACAGGTTGAGTGAAATCGGCCTTATCTCCTTGGAGTGACCGAGGATGAGAGGTGACCTGATAGAAGTGTATAAGATTTTGAGAGGTGTTGATCGTGTGGATAGTCAGATGCATTTTCCCAGGGCAGAAATGGTTGTCACAAGAGGACACAGGTTTAAGGTGCTGGGGAGTAGGTACAGAGGGGATGTCAGGGGTAAGTTTTTTACTCAGAGAGTGGTGAGTGCGTGGAATGGGCTGCCGGCAACGGTGGTGGAGGCGGATACGATAGGGTGTTTTAAGAGACTTTTGGATAGGTACATGGAGCTTAGTAAAATAGAGGGCTATAGGTAAGCCTAGGAATTTCTAAGGTAGGGACATGTTTGGCACAACTTTGTGGGCCAAAGGGCCTGTATTGTGCTGTAGGTTTTCTATGTTTCTACGTTTTGTTGAGCCTTATAAGGCAGTGGCAAAGCCTCATTTGAAGTATTGTGAGCAGTTTTGGGCCCTTTATCTAAGAAGGGATGTGCTGACATTGACGAGGCTTCAAAGGAGGTTCACAAAAATGATTGAAAGACTTATATGAGGAGCATTTGGTGCCTCTGGGCCGCTACTGACTGGAATTCAGAAGAATGAGGGGTGACCTCATTGAAGCCTATTGAACCTTGAAAGGCATCGATGGAGTGCATGTGCAGAGGATGTTTCCTTTGGTAAAGGAGTTGAGGACCAGAGGACGGAGCCTCAGAACAGAGGGACATCCATTTAGAATGGAGATGGAGAGGAATTTCTTTAGCCAGTGAGTGGTGAATCTGGAATTCATTGCCACAGGTGGCTGTGGAAGTCATATCAGTAGGTTTATTTAAAGCAAAGGTTGATAGATTCTTGATTAGTCAGGGTATGAAGGGATATGGGGAGAAGGCGAGAAACTGGGACTGAGAGAGAAATTGATCAGCCACGATGAAATGGCGAAACAGACTCAATGGGCAGATGGCCTAATACTGCTCCTATATTTTATGATCTTATGGTTATATGTGTCTATCTAGACAAACATATTAATGACTAGGCTAGTTCAGAGTCTGATATGAAAAAGAAAAGGTATCTAAGGTATCTACTGGCAACATCTAGTTTCAATTGATGAACAATTTATTTACTCAGCGCTTTGAAGTGAATACAATAAAAACTGTTTGGATTTTGAGGCAAGGTCAACACAAAGTCATCAGTCAATTCACAAATGAAACTGAATGCTGGTATTCCGCAGACTCTACGGGACATTTTGCTGTAATGCTCTCCATTAAGAAAAAAAATAAATACACCTTTTGCAGGGAAATTATTGAATAATTCCATTGATAAGTAAACAATCGGCAGCCGGATTTGGATTGACTTGAGGAAATGAGATGACAGCTTTAAGAAACGTAGGACAAAGAGATATACTTCCTTTTAGGATAATGGCTTTGGGTTACTTCTGAATACGGATGTGTGAACAGAAAGTGCTGGAGAGCTGCCAATCGAGGGACTGAAGCCATTTCACTGCTTAAAACAGATCTAAACAAAACTCAGAAGCTGAGAGCTTAGAGGAATTGAATTTAAAGCAACCAGTGGCAAACATTTGTGGGTGTGTATGTACGTGCACAATACCATCAACTACTAGCACTGCCGGTTGGCATGAGCACCCTGTTTTGAACAGCCATGTCAGGCTCTTTCACTCAACTTCACTTGTGCTGTAGTTGGCATGTTCCCACAAACAGTACGCTCACTTTCAAGGACTCTTCATCTCATGTTCTCAATAATTATTGTTTACTTATTTGTTAACATTATTTCTTTCTTGTTGTATTTGCAGTTTGTTGTCTTTTGCACACTGGTTGAACGCTCAAGTTAGTGCGGTCTTTCATTGATTTTGTTACGGTTATTACTCTATTACAGATTCACTGAGTATGCCCACTAGAAAATGAATCTCAGGGTTGTATATGCTTATTTATCTATTTTTATTATTATTTCTTTTTTTCTCTTGTATTTGCACAGTTTTCTGTCTTCTGCACACTAGTTGAACGTCCAAGTTGGTGGGGTCTTTCATTAATTCTTTTATGGTTATTACAGTATTCTATTTTGGATTTATTGAGTATGTCTGCAAGAAAACGAATCCTAGCACTGTGTCCAGTGACATATATATGCTTTGATAATAAATTTATTTTGAACTTCGTATAGTTGACTGACGTGAAGGACTCGATCTCCTGTTGAAAGATGCCTGACTTGGAACTAAGCACTGCTGACACAAGTGATTCCTCAGGCTCCGGAAATCTTCAGCAACACACACAAAATACCGGAGGAACTCAGCAGGTCGGGCAGCATCTATGGAGGGAAATGAACAGTCTGCATATTGGAGCTCCATGATGGAAGTAGTTGGCACCTTGCTCTTTGCCTTGAATCTGTTGAGGTTTAAGACCCCCCCCCCCCCACTCCCCATTTGTCCTGTAGAGAATCTGGACATTTGTGGGAGGTCTTCAGGTTGTAATGAAAATGGCAAACAGAGTGGAGCAATGATGCACCCTTGTTTGACCCTGGCCTCAGCCTCAAAGGTTTCAGAGCTGCTGTTGCACTCATAAGAGCTGCAGAATCTCGAGGTATTTTTGCGGGCACTTGATTCTGGACAGTACCTGCCAAAGGTCAAATGCTTTTGTAAGGTCTATGAAGGCCATATGAAGTGGGAGATTTTGTTCCTGGGCTTTCTTCTGCAATCGGTGCACTGTAAAAATCATGCTGGATGTTCCCCTGGCTGGACAGAAGCCACACTGAATCTCAGGAAGGCGATCTTCCGCCAGAGCTGAAGGCTGGTCACATAAAATTTGAGCGAGTACCTTTCCTGTTATGGGGGGGGGGGGGGGGGCGGGTGATGCCTCTATAATTTCCACATGCAGCTTTGTCACCCTTTTTGAAGAGTGTGACAATCAGGGCGTCCCTGAGTTCGGCTGGAATCTTCTCCTGGTCCCAGATCTTGATAAGCAGATGATGTAAAAATTCTGTGCCACCTTCCTTGAGGATTTCTGCTGGAATTCCATAAAGCCGGAGGCAAACTGCCTACACCTCTTTGATAGTAGAGGCTTACTCACGTCCTCCTTCACTATCGGAGCGGGTTGATGACTTTAATGTCGATGCTGTTGTTACGATTAAGTAGCTCCTGAAAGTGTTCCTTCCATCGAGAATTGATGGCATCATTGTCCTTCAGCAGCCTTTGTCCATCTTTGGAGTGAAGAGAATTCAGGCCACAGTCGTTTGGGCCATACACTGCCTTAGTGGCAATAAAGAAACCCTGATATCACCAGGGTCAGCAGGTGCTGTGTTTCCGGAGCCTCTCAGTCCACCACTTCCTTTACTCTACGCTGGACGACGGCCTTAGCTTTGGAGTGGGCTTCTCATTTTGCCTTGCAGTTGATGTCCTTCTGCCAGGCACCGAGAGTTTTCCTTTCGCTGTTGATTAGCTCTTCCATTTCATTGTCATTTTCCTGGTCTTGTGTCCAATGATGTTTTTACGTATCACGGATGGTGGTCTTCAGAGTGGCCCAGTGTGCTTCACCGTCCTCGAGATACCTGCTTTGCCGGTCCTTCAGAAAGGGCAGCCCGGAGTTTTTCAGAGAGAGCACAAAACCACCAACCTTTGTGACAGCTGCAAATTTACTAACCCACCCTCCCACTTCCTCATCCAAGACTTTTATAAAAAAACCCTTGATTTTAAAATTCAAGTTGTTCATACCCATCATTGACAGATACTTAACCTCCTTCAACACAACTATCTCTGATGTCTACACTCCAATTCTGATTTCCTGACCATTACTGCATTTGCCAGATCTTTAACCCCTTCCAAAACAACCATTCTCTGAGGTCTACATACCAATTCCGATCTCCTGACCATCATTTCCTCTTGCCAGATCTTTCTCCTCCAAAACAACCATCCTCTGTGGTCCGCACACCAATTCTGATCTCCTGACTAACTCCAAAGTTTGCCCCTCCATTAGCAGTCTTTATTTCAGCAGTCAAGGCTCTATGCTGAGTAATGTCCTCCCTACCTCACTCTCCTTTTAGGTGCTTGTTTTTTAAATACAGCACAGTAACAGGCCCTTCTGATTCAAGGGCCCAATTAACTTATTAACCCACACATGGTTAGTTTGGAATATGGGAGAAAAACGGAGCACCCACAGGAAACCCACACAGTCACAGAGAGAACGTATAAACTCTTTACAGACGGCGGCAGGAACTGAACCAGGGACGGTTTTTCAGCTGCCTTTACAGCTCCCTATCAGCAACATTCGGTGAGGCATCTTAGGATGCTCCTATTATTAAAAGTAGGTTTATGAAAAGGACATACATCTGGTACTCAACAATGTACGTGGAATTTTCAGGCCCTCCAGGTTTCCAGTGGAGCACGTGCTTGAAGTTACTGGAGTTAAACTCCACTTGAATTGGTCCGGGCAGCTCCGTCAGAGCAAAGGAACCTAAAAATGGAAAACAGTTTAAATTACATACAGTTCTGCAGATTTCAATTATCGAAAATTGAAGGGTTTCAGATTGATTCTCCCTCGAGCTCAGTGGTGAATTCTGAGCAGAATGCACGTTTCAAAGTTGCAAAGATCTCAGGTATCATCTTAGTTCTACACCATACCACAACCCCATCGCTTACAACCCACTCCCCACACTCCCACCACCAATTTCCAATCGACCCCGATGCAAGTTTAAATCCAGGCAGGATAGGAAAGGAAGGTCGCAAACATGATAAGGTCTGTGGATGGTGGAAATCCAGAGCAACACATGCAAAATGTTGGAGGAACTCGGCAGGTCAGGCAGTGTCTATGGAGATGAGTAAGCAGTTGACGTTTTGGTCCGAGACCCTTCACCAGGACTGGAAGGAAGGGGTAAAGTCAGAGTAAGAGGGTGGGGGAAGGGAGGAAGAGATACAAGGTGGCAGATGACAGGTGAAAGTGGGAGGGGGAGGGGTGAAGTAAAGAGCTGGGAAATTGACTGGTGAAAGAGATACAGGGCTGGAGAAGGGGGAATCTGACAGGAGAAGCTAGAACACCATGGAAGAAAGGGAAGGGGGAGGAGCACTGGAGGGAGGTGATGGACAGGTAAGGCGATGAGGTGAGAGAGGGAAACAGGAATAGGGAATGGTGAAGGAGTGGGGGACGACCCAGATGGAATATAAGGGTTGCTCCAACCTGAGTGTGGCCTCATCATGGCGGTAGAGGAGGCCTTGCACTGGCATGCAGGGGAATTTGTATGTGAAACATGAAGTACTCTGTATCCAAGGGGGTTCAAATCCAAGCTTCTAGACTGTGGAGGTGATTTCCAAAGACCAATCATTCCAAGATTTACTCTTGTAATTATTAATATTGAAGACATAGAAGATAAGGCAGACCAAGGACCTCACTGAAAACTAAATTTACATCAAGACTTCGACTGATGACAGCGGCAACAAAGATTTACATATTCTTCAACACAAGAGATTCTCAAGATGCTGAAAATTTTGAGTAACACACACAAAATGCTGGAGGAACTCAGCAGGTCAGGCAGTATCTATGGAGGAGAATAAACAGTCGACATTTTGGCCCAAAATCCTTCCACAGTACTTCACTTCAACAGCAATTTAATAAATTGATTCCATATCAATACACTGCTCTGTACAGGAATGATAAGCAGACGCCACATGTATTAGAAACATAGAAAGCCTACAGCACAATACAGGTTCTTCAGCCCACAAAGCTGTGCCAAACATGTCCTCACTATAGAAATTACCCAGGGATACCCATAGCCCTCTATATATTAAAATGTTAATATGTTGTAGTGTTAAAATTGTACAAGGTATTGGTGAGGCCAAATTTGGAGTATTGTGTACAGTTCTGGTTACCGAATTATAGGAAAGATGTCAACAAATTGGAGAGAGTACAGAGGAGATTTACTAGAATGTTACCTAGGTTTCAGCACCTAAGTTACAGAGAAAGGTTGAACAAGTTAGGTCTTTATTCTTTGGAGCATAGAAGGTTGAGGGGGCACTTAACAGAGGTATTTAAAATTATGAGGGGATAGACAGAGTTGACGTGGTTAGACTTTTCCCATTGAGAGTAGGGGAGATTCAAACAAGAGGACATGAGTTGAGAGTTAAGGGGCAAAAGTTTAGGGGTAACACAAGGGGGAACTTCTTTACTCAGAGAGTGGTAGCTGTGTGGAACGAGCTTCCAGTAGAAGTGGTAGAGGCAGGTTCGATTTTGTCATTTAAAAAAAATTGGATAGGTATATGGACAGGAAAGGAATGGAGGGTTATGGGCTGAGTGCAGGTCGGTGGGACTAGGTGAGAGTAAGCGTCTGGCACGGACTAGAAGGGCCGAGATGGCCTGTTTCTGTGCTGTAATTGTTATATGGTTATATTCTTTCATGGAAAGACTGTTCCCTCGTGTTGATCTGCCCTTGAAACTAATTGTTGGCATAAATTTGTAAACCTTGGCTTTTAAATTGATTTTTTTCAGTTGTATCTTTTCACATTGTCGATTTATCGAAAGATTAATAAAACGTGCACAAAATGCACAAGTTAAAGTTAAATAAAAAGATCTAAAACTAAGTAAGAAAATTAAAACTGATCTGTTCCGAAGTACTCACCAACAGAAGCAGTGATTAGAACCAGGATCCAGCACAGCCACATTCTGCAGATTCATTCACTCTCGCTAATATCAGACAAGAATTTCCTTTAAAACTGCAGGTTGAAGGTCATGTCTGCGTGTCAGGCAGCCCCTGGCTTTAGTAGCCAGAGAAAGGAACAAGTCTTCAGCGTTAGTAAAGGTATTCCCGTTTATATCAAGCCACATACGGTTTCCCTGTGAAAGAATGCTCCTCTAAGGGATATGCGCATACGTGATCAGCCAGATTTCCTGGTTAAGGGACAGGAGGTGTGTTTGCAGGATCCTACGTTCCTTTGCCTTATTTAATTACATTCATGAACTTATCTGGACAAAGGTTACTTAGCAATGGCAAGCGTGATTCAGAAAGGTGGGGACAGAGTTATAATTAAAGCGAAAACTTCCTTCTACAAGAACACACCTTGTGCTGAGGAGGTGCTCCTGTTTCTAGGCAACACATTTATTAGTCAAGGCACTGAGTTCAAAAATCAGGAAGTTATGTCGGAGCTTTATAAGACTCCAGTTAGGCCACATCTGGAGTATTGTGTACAGTTCTGGTTGCCCCATTATAGGAAGGATGCTGAGGCATTGGAAAGGGTACAGAAGAGGTTTACTAGGATAGTGCCTTGATTAGAGGGCAAGACCTTGAATGAGAGATTGGAAAAACTTGAGGGAGATCTACTAAAAGTTTACACGACTATGAGAGACATAGATAGACAGACAGTACCTGTTTCCCAGGGTTGAAATGTCTAATACCAGAGGGCATGCATTTAAGGTGAGAGGGGTAATTTCAAAGGAGATATGAGGGGAAGTTTTCTACACAGAGAGTGGTGGGTTCCTGGAATGCACAGGGCAGTAATGAAGGTCCTCCATCTCTGGTGGTGTTCAGGGCTTCCTTCATAACGTCAGTAGCTTCTTCTCGGTTTTCACTACTGTCAGTCATGCAAGTCCCGGGTGGAGACTCAGGAATACCGTCACAATCAGATGTAGAAGGAAGCTTCATTCCTGTTTCCGTAACAGTTTCGTTCTACCAGTCAGGGTTGTTAGCCCTGAGCTGAACCACCAAACCTGGAGGATCGGTGGACCACTCTTAATCTGGCCTCTACCCTTTGACCTGTTTGACATGGGTGACCCAACCCAGAGCCAAAAGATAAAGCCCTGACTCCAGTCAACATTACTCTTTGGGTCATTGAAGTGTGCAAGCCTCCAAACCCTGGCAAGGTTGTGGCCCTTTCAGAGGAAACACGAGGGCAGTACAATGTGGAGAGCAAGCTGCTGCCCATGTAGCAAGCTCCCCTTCTCCATGCATGTGTTGAATCCAAAGGAACAGCAGAGACTGATAAAACTTAATATCAGCAGCATCACAGGAGTTGCCAGTCAACGTTGAACTCAATGTAGGATTGCCTTAGGGAATCCTGTTCCGGATTTTTCCCTCGGGGTTTAGTTCTGAAGCCTTCCCCATGAGCGGATATAGCCGCAAGTCAGCAGAGGTTTGAAATTAGAGTTTTCCTTCTCCTAGATGAGTTGCCAACCAAGGTTGATGAACCCCATCCACCCAAAGCAACTGGTTTTAAGGTGCCAGTAACCTGCCTTTCACCTTTCTCCTGAAATAAGGCATACTTTCGCTGGGCTCTGTAGCTAACCCACTCATGAAGGCCAGGAGCTGGACTGGGTTGTCAGAGGCTATTTGAGATCTACGCCATAGGCATTTAGTGGGTAGTGGGAGCTTATCCCCACCACCGGCCACAGGTTAGGACTGCATTTGTATATATCCTGGCTAGTCCCTCGAGATCAAGGATGACTTGTTTCCACGGCAACCTGTGGATCCTCAGATGGTTCGTGAAGCTAGTGTGGAAACCATGGTCTCTGATGTTGGTGGGGAAGGAGGTGCTTGAGGGGTAGGTGGTGTGCCTGCTAGTCTCCTGTGCGTCCCTGATGAAATGACACGTGCCCTCTTTTACCATTCCTGATGTAATGTTTAAGTTGTGTAAGATGGTGAGACATAGTTTGGAGTACAGTGTGCAGTTTAGGTCACCTACTTACAGAAAAGACGTAATTAAGGTTGAGAGTACAGAGAAAATTTACAAGGATTTTGCTGGGACTGGAGGACCTGAATTATAAGGAAAGATTGAATAGGTTATTCCTTAGAACATAGAAGATTAAGGGGTGATTTGATAGGGGTATACAAAATTATAGATAGGGTAAATGCAAGCAGGCTTGCTATTCCACTGAGTTTGGGTGAGACTACAACTAGAGGTCATGGGTTAAGGGTGAAATGTTTAAAACGAACATGAGGGGAAACTTTTTCACTCAGAGGGTGGTGAGAGTGTGGAATAAGCTGCCAGTACAAGTGATGTATGGGAGCTCGATTTCAATGTTCAATTGAAGTTCGGATTGGTACATGAATGAGAAGGAGGGCTATGGTTCCAAAGCAGGTCGATGGAAGTAGGCAGTTTAACTGGTTTGACATTGATTAGATGGGCTGAAGGGCCTGTTTCTGTGCTGCACTTTTCTATGACTCTCTGATCGCTGCATCCCTACGTCACAGCCTTTGACAAGATGCCACACCTGAGGCTGCTTAACAAGAAAATAGCCTATGGTACTACAGGAAAGATACTAGCACGGACAGAAGATTGGCTGAATTTGTGGATTTGTTGTCAGATGCAGCTGTGGAGGCCAGGTCGTTGGGTGTATTTAAGGCAGAGATTGATAAGTTCTTGATTGGACATGGCATCAAAGGTTACGGGGAGGAGGCCGGGAACTGGGGATGAGGAGGAGAGGAAAAAGGATCAGCCATGATTGAATGGCAGAGCAGACTCAATGGGCCAAATGGCTTAACTCTGCTCCTATGCCTTATGGTCTTAAGAGACAAGAGTAGGAATAAAGAGAAGTCTCTCTGGTTGGCTGCCGGTGTCTAGTGGTGTTCTGGTGAGGTTGGTGTTGGGCCCACTACTTTTCATGTTATATGTTAATGATCTGGTTGATAGAATTGATGGTTTTGTGATCAAGTTGGTGTAACAGTTTCCAGTGCCAGCAACTAACGATCATGGTTCAATTCCCGCCACGGCTTGTAAAGAATTTGTATGTTCTTTCACGTTGGCTTCTTCCCACATTCCAAAGATATACAAGATAGTGTTAGTAAGTTGTGGGTACGCTATGTAGGCACTGGAAGTGTGGTTACGTTTGTGGGCTGCTGCCAGCTCACCCTAGCTGATTTAATTTGATGAAAACCATGCCTTTCACTGTATGTTTCAGTATTTCAATGCATACCTGACTAGTAAAGTAAATCTGTAAACTCTAATCTATCATTAATTAATTAAAAGAAGGATTATTATCTAAAATGACATTGTTTTTCTGACCAGTCTAGATATAGCACAATAACAGGCCCTTCCAGCCCAATGAGCCCAGACTGCCCAATTACAATGAACTCTCGTTGAAGAGAAGATTTAGTCTCTTTCAGGGTAGGCATCCCTCGAAGAGTACTTTCCTTATCTTTAAACTTTTTTTATGTCTTTGAGCACAGTTTCAATCATCTTGTTTTTTTGAATTACTTTGGTCTTTTAAGAGACCCTTAGATAGGTACATGGAACTTAGAAAAATAGGGAGCTATGCAGTAGGGTAATTCTAGGCAGTTCCTAGAAAAGGTTACATGGTCGGCACAACATTGTGGGCCGAAGGGCCTGTAACGTGCTGTAGATTTCTATGTTTCTATAAGGAAGTGAATAAATAAATAAATATGAATCTAAATCTGAATAATCTTGTGGAAGAGATGCTGTATATATTGCTTTCCTGTGCAGTTCCTATCCATAATTTATGCAAACTTCTTTGTCCTTCAGACTGATAACTATCTAGAGCAACAAAGCACAGATTTTGAGACAACCAGCTCTTCATTTAAGTTTCTGCAGAGAAAGTTCAAAATTCAAAAGAGATTTAATATTAAAGTATTTATAGATTATACAACTTTATGATTCATCTGCTTACAGGCTGCCACAAAAGAAGAAACCCAAAAGAACCAGATGAAAAAAAGAGACCAATGCCCAATGTGCAGAGAGTAAAATCACAAATTGTTTGTCTATATAATTATAGATAAAGCGGAAGTGTGAATGGCTCAAAGTACTGAAATATTTGGCAAGTCACGCCCTGATTCTTGATACAAGAGAAGGTGAGTTATAGAACACTATAGCACAGAAACAGGCCCTTCGGTCCATCTAGTCTGTGCTGAACTATTAATCTGCCTAGTCCCATCAACCTTCACTGGGGGCCATAGCTCTCTGAGTCCCATCCAGTTGTGTACCTGTCAAAACTTCTCTTAAATGGTGATATTGAACACACATCCACCACTTCTGCTGGCAGCTTGTTCCACACTCTCAAAGTTCAAAGTTAATTTATTATCAAAGTACAAATATGTCACCATATACAACCCTGAGATTCATTTTCTTGTGGGCATACTCAGCAAGTCTATAGAATAATAACCGTAACCATTAATATTCACTAATCAATGAAAGGCAGCCCAACTAGGGCATTCGACCAAAAGATAGCAAACTGTGCAAACACAAAAAGAAGTAATAATAATAATAAGAAGAAGAAAAAATAAGAAATAAATATTGGGAACATAAGATGAAGAGTCCTTGAAAGTGAGTTCATAGGTTGCGGGATCATTTCAGTGATAGGGCACATGAAGTTGAGTGAAGTTATCCTCTTTGGTTCAAGAGCCTGATGGTTCACCACCTTCTGAGTGAAGAAATTTGCTCTTAGGTTTCCCTTAAACATTTCACCTTTCACCTTTAGCCCATGACTTCTAGTTTCACCCAACCTCGGTGGAAAAAGAATTGCATTTACCTTGTCTATAGTATACCCTTCATAATTTTGTACACCTCTATCAAATCTCCCCTCATTCTCTTACACTCCAGAGAACAAAGTCCTAACCTATTCAACCTTTTTCCTATAATTCAAGTCCTGGCAACATACTTGTAAGTTTTCTCTGCACTCTTTCAATCTTATCTATGCTCCAGGGTAGGGGTTCCCAACTTTTTTATGTCATGGACGCCTATCATTAACAAAGGGATCTCTGGGCACCAGGTTGGGAACCCCTTCTCCAGGGAAATGCTCAAGACAAGAATTGTATGGTTTAGATTTAGTTGTGAACTATTCCTTAGGCCAGGGGTGTCAAACTCATTTTAGGCCACGGGCCGGATTGAGAAAAATGCAGCTTCATGTGGGCCGGATCAGTCGTGCTCCCACAGCTTTCGTTGCCTTCATTTTTTCAGCCTGCTCTCATGTGTCTCAGTCTCTGCTATATCTAAAATTGCTTCACTTTACGAATTTCGTTTTTTGTGAAGCAGATTGCCTAGCAAGCATTCTTTTTATGATTGGTATTAGCTTACAGTCGTAGATTACAAGAAAGTAGGCAACGAGAAAGAAACGATGCTATTTCGGCTAAGATTGTTTTGGGAGCCATACCTTTTCCGTTAATAAACCGTTTGAAATCAAGCATTAGCAAACACAAATGTAGACCTAACCCTAACCTACTAATGTTCAATATTTCCTCTGTAGCAAATTGGAGTCCACTCCTCGGATGAAGATAGCCAGCTGTGCAGTGTCCGTCATATCAGCACTTTCATCCACAGCAAGCGAGTATGCAATAAAGTCTTTGCTTCTTTCAATCAACTGTGTTCTTAAATCAGTGGCTATTTCACAAACGCGATCAGCAACCGTATTTCTACTCAGGCTTACATCTGCTTTTTGTCTGGACACACGACGTCACACACCTTCATCATGCAGCTCTTCAGAAACTCTCCCTCGGTAAAGGGCCGGGCTGGTTTAGCCATCTCTGCTGCCACAATAAAACTAGCCTTTACAGCAGCCTCACTTTGTGTTTTGGCTTTTGTGAACATAGCCTGCTGTGACGCCAGACTTCTTTTCAACTCTCCTACCTTCTGGAGCTTCTGTTTCTTGTCCAGATGCTTGTATTTGTCGTGGTGTTTCGTTTCATAGTGTCGTAAACCTGGTACCTGAATAAACTCAGCATTAGCCATATCATACGCCATAGGCGCTTCGATTACTGGGGCCAGCTTTAATAGTAATTAGATATTATCTCACGGGCCAAAGATAACCGCGGGCCTTGAGTTTGACATATATGCCTTAGGCTATCGGCCACAACACACATCATGGTGGGAACCTTTCAGGTTCATGAACCCTTGGTTAATAGTAAGGATCCATGGCAGAAAAAGAAAGTTGGGAACACCTGTGAAGGACTAAGAGAAGAACAGAGAGCGACTGGATGTTAAATGCACAGTAACAATATACATCTGTATAAATTACCAAATGTGTAGCAACACATGCAAGCAACCCTCTTCCTTCATCCTGTGACCTTTACTTCATTCAACACTCTTGTCTTGTAAGTTGACAGATATTTAGATTGGCAAACCACACTTACAGAAAATATAATTTTCTTTGTATATAATGCTTCAGTTAGGAAAGGGAGACTTCGTGAAATGATGGAGATGCAGTATACTTGGCTTCTTTCAAATCATACTTGTGTCTTGTATGGAGTCTTGGCCTGATACACAAAGCATTGGCTCTGGATGTGTTTATGGAGTCAGTTGTATTGTGCACTATGTGAACATGTAATACAGGATGTGGCTTTGACAGCTACATCCAGTTTCACAGAAAATTAGAACACAGACACATCCTGTCAATTTCTGAGACTGAATACCTTCTCCAGTTGGTTACTGAAGCTTCAGATGGATCATGCTAGGACATTATTAAAGCCAATCCTGTATTTCAGAATCAGGTTTAATATCATTCACATATCTTGTGAAATCCGTTAAGTCTGAAAAGGCAGTACAATGCAATACATAATAATATAGAAAAAACTGTGAATTACAGGAAGTATATATATTTAATAGTTAAATTAAATAGATAGTGCAAAAACAGAAATTAAAAAGTAGGGAGGTAGTGTTCATGGGCTTGATGTCCATTCAGAAATTGGATGGCAGAGGGGAAGAAACTGATCCTGGATTAATGCATGTGTGTCTTCAGGCTCCTGTACCTCCTCCCTGATGGTAGTAATGAGAAGAGGGCCTTCAGGCTCCTGTACCTCCTCCCTGATGGTAGTAATGAGAAGAGGGGTCTTCAGGCTCCTGTACCTCCTCCCTGATGGTAGTAATGAGAAGAGGGGTCTTCAGGCTCCTGTACCTCCTCCTTGATGGTAGTAATGAGAAGAGGGGTCTTCAGGCTCCTGTACCTCCTCCCTGATGGCACCCACGAGGAGAGGGGTCTTCAGGGTCCTGTACCTCCTCCCTGATGGTAGTAATCAGAAGAGGGGTCTTCAGGCTCCTGTACCTCCTCCCTGATGGTTGTAATGAGAAGAGGGGTCTTCAGGCTCCTATACCTCCTCCATGATGGTAGTAATGAGAAGAGGGGTCTTCAGGCTCCTGTACCTCCTCCCTGATGATAGTAATGAGGAGAGGGGTCTTCAGGCTCCTATACCTCCTCCCTGATGGCACCCATGAGGAGAGGGGTCTTCAGGGTCCTGTACCTCCTCCCTGATGGTAGTAATGAGAAGAGGGGTCTTCAGGCTCCTGTACCTCCTCCCTGATGGTTGTAATGAGAAGAGGGGTCTTCAGGCTCCTATACCTCCTCCCTGATGGTAGTAATGAGAAGAGGGGCCTTCAGGCTCCTGTACCTCCTCCCTGATGATAGTAATGAGGAGAGGGGTCTTCAGGCTCCTGTACCTCCTCCCTGATGATACCCATGAGAAGAGGGGTCTTCAGGCTCCTGTACCTCCTCCCTGATGGTTGTAATGAGAAGAGGGGTCTTCAGGCTCCTATACCTCCTCCCCGATGATACCCATGAGAAGAGGGGTCTTCAGGCTCCTGTACCTCCTCCCTGATGATACCCATGAGAAGAGGGTCTTCAGGCTCCTGTCCCTCCTCCCTGATGGTAGTAATGAGAAGAGGGGTCTTCAGGCTCCTGTACCTCCTCCCTGATGGTTGTAATGAGAAGAGGGGTCTTCAGGCTCCTATACCTCCTCCCCGATGATACCCATGAGAAGAGGGGTCTTCAGGCTCCTGTACCTCCTCCCTGATGATACCCATGAGAAAAGGGGTCTTCAGGCTCCTGTACCTCCTCCCTGATGGTTGTAATGAGAAGAGGGGTCTTCAGGCTCCTATACCTCCTCCCCGATGATACCCATGGGAAGAGGGGTCTTCAGGCTCCTATACCTCCTCCCTGATGATACCCATGAGAAGAGGGCATAACCTAGGTGATGGGTGTCTTCAGTGATGGATTCCACCTTTTTGAGACACTGCCTCTCGAAAATATCTTTGATACTACAGAGGCCGGTACAAATGATAGAGATAATGTTCTGATTCTGTGCAGCTCAAATGCAGTAACTCCGCCCCACAACCCCCCACCCCCTGCCTATACTAGATGGTGATGCAGCCCGTCAGAATGCTCTCCATAGTAAATATCTAGAAATTTGGAGTGCCTTAGGTGATACACCCTATCCCTTTTAACCTCCTAATGAAATATAACCTCTGTGTTGCCTTCCTTAGAGAGTATTGATATGTTGGGACCAGTTAGGTCCTCAGATATTAACAACAGGAACTTGAAATTGCTCACTCTCTCCATTTCTGATCTGTCTATGACGATTGGTTTGTGTTCCCTTGTCCTACCCTTTCTGAAGTCCACAATTAGATCTTTGGTCTTACTGAGATTTTGTGCAAGGTTGTTGCTACAACACCACTCAACTAGCTGGTATATCTTGCTCCTGAATGCCCTTTCGTCACCATCTGAGATTCTGCCAATGGTTGTGTCATCAGCAAATTTATAGATGGCAGTTGAGCTGTGCCTAGTCATGGGTATAGCGAAAGTAGAGCAGTGGGCGAGGCACACATCCCTGTAGAGTGCCAGAGCTGACTGTCAGTGAGGTGGAGATATTATTCCAGTTAGGAAGTCACGAATCCAGTTGCAGAGGGAGGTACAGAGGCCCAGGTTCTGTAACTTAATTGATCAGGACTGTGAGAATTATGGCATTAAACAGTAAGCTATAGTAAATAAACGGAGTCCTGATGTAGGGATTTGTATTGTCCAGGTGACCAAAGGCCACGTGGAGAGCCAGTGAGATCACATCTGCTGTAGGCCTAATATAGCTCCTTATTGAGGCAGGAGTTGATTCTAGCCAAAGATTTAAAGACTTCTTTGGGATACAATGTCAAATTCATCACCTCCATGGGGCTAGAGTGACTTTCCCTGTAAACTGCTCCCGTGCTTCTCAATATTTCTGATACGGTGCCGAATACCCATCATAATGTCAAATCTGGGATAAATGAAGCAAGTTGGTATTCCCAGAGATTGTTGCGTAATGCTGAACATAGTACTTGTATATTGATCAACAATGAAATTAACTAGTGTGCAACATCACTGTGATACTGAAGGCCATTGCTATAAGAGGCAAGTCATGGGCTAACATAGGCCTCCATTGGCCGGGGTCGACCATGGATGCTCTGCCTCAGCTGACTAGATACGCAAGTCAGGGCAGTGGAAGCCTTTGCCCATGTAGCAGGCTGCCCCTCTCCACACATCAGATGAATCCAAAGGAATGGCAGGGACCGATATAGTTGGACATCAGGAGATGCCAGTCAGCATTGAACTCAATGTAGGACTACCTTGGGGACACCTGCTCCGGATTTTCCCCTCCGGGATGAGTCCCAAAGCTTTCCCCATTAGCAGGTCTAGCCGCAATTCAGCCAAGGTCTGAGATCAGAGCTTTCCTTCTCCTAGATGAGCTCCCAACCATGGCTTACGAGCCTCACCGGCCTAGCTAACTGGATTAAAGGTGCTGGTGACCCACCTTTGCCCTTCCTCCTGTCAATAGAAATGGCTCCACCAGGCTTAGTCACTAAGACACACGTGAAGCCCAGGAGCTGGACCTGGTTGTCGGAGGCTATTTGAGTCACATGCCATTTGGAGCATTTAATAGATAGTAGGATTTTATCCCCATTACTCCCCCCCCCACCCAACCCCAGGCTTTAGCAACCTTAAGGAACCAAATAAATATACACACAGTATATATAAAACTTAAGGAACCATATGGTTATGAGTAGAGAAATTAAATCCTATTTATAAAGGGTTTAGGGCCGAAAATACAGAAGTCTGAAACACTATACCACCAAGTTCAAGGACATCTTCTATCTAAAAGACCATATGACAAAGAAGCAGAATTAGGCCATTAAGCCCATTGAGTCTACTGCACCATTCCATCATGACTGATCCCAGATCCCACTCTGTCTTCTGACCATGTCCCTTGATGCCCTGACCAATCAGGAAACTATCAATTTTCGCTTTAAATACACCCGCAGACTTGGCCTCCACCACATCTACTGTTCTCGGACTAAAAAATTCCTCCTTACCTCCGTTCTAAAAGGTCACTCCTCAATTTTGAGACTGCACCCTCTAGTTTTGGATACCCCCACCATAGGAAACATTCTCTCCACATTCAACATTCAGTAGGTTTCAATGAGATCCCCTGCATTCTTCTAAATTCCACTGAGTAAAGGCCCAACACTGCCAAACACTCCTCGTATGTTGACACCTTCATTCCTGGAATCATCCTCAAAGAACTCCACTGGACTCTTTCCAATGAGGACACATCATTTCTGAGATAAGGGGCCCAAAATTGTTGACAATACTCCAAGTGCAGCCTGACTAGTGTCTTATAAAGGTCTCAACATTACCTCCTTGCTTTTATATTCTATTGCCCATGAAGGAAATGACATTGCATTTGCCTTCTTTACCACAGACTCAAACTTTAAATAATTCTTCTGGGAGTCTTGCATGAGGTCTCCCAAGTCCCTTTGCACCTGCTATTATAAGAAACTTGAGAAGTCCCCCTAGTACAAAGTACAGATGTACTGTGGAGAACATTTATTTTTTTCTATATTATCATGTATTGCATTGTACTGCTGCCACAGAGTTAACAAATTTCTCGAGATATACCAGTGATATTAAACCTGATTCTGATTCTGACTTTTGACCTTAGAATCTGCCTTGCACTTTATTGTCTGCTTGCATTGCATTTTCTCTAAAACTGTTAAATTTTATTCCTTGGAGCGTAGAAGATTGAGGGGACATTTCACAGAGGTATACAAAATTTTGAAGGGTATAGATAGGGGTAACGGAAGCAGTCTTTTTCCTCTAAGGTTGGGTGGGACTACAACCTCTGGTCATGGGCTAAGGGTGAAGGCAATCAGTTTAAGGTGAACGAGGGTAAACTTCTTCACTCCGAGGGTCATGAGCTGCCAGCGCAAGTGGTGCTTGCAAGCTCGATTTCAGCGTTTAAGAGAAGTTTGGAAAGGTGCATGGATGGGAGGGGTATGGAGGGCTGAGGTTGCAGTGCAGGTCGATAGGAGTAGGCAGCTTAAATGGTTTTGACATGGACTAGAGGGGTTGAAGGGCATGTCTCTGTGCTGAACTCTTATACGACTCTTTTCTGTATCCTTTTATTGCTTTACAACCTCAATAAATGATGCGATGAAATTATCTGTGTAGGCTACATGCAGATGTCTTTATCTTGCTTTATCTTGCTACATTTGACAATAATAAAACCAGACAACCTGTCATGTCCAAATAAGGTAAATATCTCACCAGCAGTTACTTTTATGACCTGCCACTCTCTGGGAGCACTCAACCGTCCTAAAGATTCAGAGGGATATGGTTTTTATAAAAAAACAAACTTCATCAGTAACTTAAACACAATGGCAATAATTATTGTTGGAATGAGTCTTGACGTTGTCGGGTAGGACTGCATTCTTCCTACATCCATGTGCCCCAAAGGTTAATTTGCAGGTTGAGTTGATGAGGAAGGCAAATGCAATGTTATCATTCATTTAGAGAGTAGAATATTAAATGCAAGGATGTAGTGTTGAGGCTTTATAAAGCATCCGTGAGGCCTCACTTGGAGCAGTTCTGGGCCCCTTATCTAAGAAAGGATGTGCTGAAATTGGAGAGGGTTCAGAGGAGGTTAATGAAAATGATTCCGGGGTTGAAAAGCTTGTTGTATGAAGATGGTTCTGGGCCTGTACTGACTGGAATTTATAAGAATGAGGGGGGAATCTCATTGAAACCAATTCAATGTTGAGAGGCCTTGGATAGAGTGGATGTGAAGAAGATGGTTCCTATGGTGGGGGGTGGGGTCTAGGACCAGATAACACAGCCTGAAAATATAGGGACTCTATTTAGAACAGAGATGAGGAGAAATTTCTTTAGCCAGAGGCTGAGGAATCTGGAATCCATTGCCACAGGTGGCTGTGGAGGCCCTGTGCCTGGGTGCATTTAAGGCGGAATTAATAGGTTCTTGATCGATCAGGCATGAAGTGATATGGGGAGAAGGTAGGAGTTTGGGGCTGAGAGAGAAAATGGATCAGCCTTAATAAAATGGCAGAGCAGACTTGATGGGCCAAATGGCCTAATTCTGCTCCTATGTCTTATGGTCTCCTGTAATGAGTATGTGTCAAATCCAACCAAAAGCAGAGGCAGAAAATAATGCTTAGAACATAAGATAGTGCAGATGCTGGGATGTGGAGAACTTACAGGAGGCAAACCCCTCAATAAGAATAGACGTGAAGATGTCAAGTGGTGTACAAGATGATGGGAGTCACAGATCAAGTGGGCAGCCAGCGACTTTTCTCCTGGGGCAAAAGTGGCTAATGGAAAAGGGCATAATTTTAAGGTGATTGGATGAAAGTATAGAGGGGGTGTCAGAGGTAGTTTTGTTTGACAAGGGGTGTTACAGTTACGTGGAAATCACTGCCATGGGTGGTGGTAGAGTCAGATACATTAGGGGCATTTAAGAAACTCTTTGATACACCCATGGGTGTGAGGTCAAGGGAAGGATATGCACATTGTGTATTCATATTAGTCAGCCATTTGATTACTAATTTAATTAGTTTGGCACAAAATTGTAGGCCAAACTAATTGACATGTTCCCACAACCAATGGACTCCCTTCCAAGGACTCTTCATCTCATGTTCTCGGTATTCATTGCTTAATTATTTATTATTATTGTTCTTTCTTTTTGTATTTGCACAGCTTGTTGTCTTTGGTGTTCTGGTTGGTCGTCGAAGTTGGGCAGTCTTTCATTGATTCTGTAATACTTATTATTCTGTAGATTTATTGAGTATGCCCACGGGAAAATGAATCTCAGGGTTGTATATGGTGACATATATGTACTTAGATAATAAAGTTACTTTGAACTTTGAAGGACCTGCTCCTGTGTTATGTTCTATGTTCTTAATAAGCACGTTTTTGGATTTTACAGAAATGTAGAATTATTGTTATACTGTTTAAGGTCTTACCGTCAGGCCAGATTTGTGAAGAGCCATAGTCACCTACAGACCATTATGCTGGTGTTTAGGGCAGCCACAAAGCTCCTACTGTCAGTCATGTGGAGACTCAGGAATATCGTCGCGTACAGGTGTAGAAGGATTCTTCAATGCTGTTTCCATAACAGTTTTCTTTTACCAGTCAGGTTATTAATTCTGAGCTGAATCCCTGAACCATTCTTCGTCTGGCCTCGGCATGGATGACCCTACCAAGAACCCAAGCATAAAAGCCCCGACTCCAGCCAACACAACTCTCTGACTCACTGAGACACACAAACCTCCAAACCCCATGGCAAAGTTGTGGTCCTCTTGGAGGAAAGAAATGTTAAGAGTTCTGATTATTCCAACTTAGAAGTGACCATAGATGTCTGTGTGAAATCAGTGAGTTACACCCCCGTTGGCAGACTGTAACTGGATTCATGCCTCAACCTGCAGTTCAGTCAGGGAGTGGAAACCGGACAGTTGCCTCATGCTTAAGTACCAAATTGCCAGAGGGAAGATAAAAGAGTTCAGAGTCAAAGTCAGGTTTATTATTACTTTCATACAGTACTGTGCAAAAACCTCAGGCACATATATATAGCTTGGGTGCCTAAGACTTTTGTACAGTACTGTAATAATTTTATGTATTGCACTGTACTGCTGCCACAAAAAAACAGATGTCATGACATATGTGAACAATGACAAACCAGATTCTGATATGGGTCTCTATTGTGGTCTGAGAGCGGGAAGGGGGCAGTGAGAGGGGAATCATGGTTGGGAAAAGGGAGAGGGAAGCACCAGAGAGACATTCTGTAATGATCAATAAACCAATTGCTAGGAATGAAATTACTTTGCCTGGTGCGTCCGGGCTGGGTGTGTCTGCACCCACACCACCCACCCCGTGCCCCAGCGCTCCTTCTCTGCCCCCTGTCCCACACCCCTCCCACGGCGATCCACCCTCACCATTCCCAATATCCTTTGGTCCCACCAGATTTACAAACTCGCTCTCCACTCCATATTGACAAATACGGTACTGTATGTCACGAAATGTGATGTTTTGTGGCAGCAGTACAGGGTAATGCATAAAAATGACTAAGTTACAGTAAGAAATATCTGAAAAAATCAATTAGCATAAAGGGAGAGCAAGAAGTGGGGTAGTGTTCATTCAGAAATCTGATGGCAGAAGGGAAGAAGCTGTTTCTAAAAAGTTGAGTGGGTAACTTCAGACTCCTATACCTCCTCCTCGATGGGCAAGAGGGCATGTTCCAGGCAGTGAGGGTCTTTAATGATGGCCGCCTTCTTGAGATACTGCCTGTTGAAGAGGTCTTTGAGGGCAGGGAGTATTGTGTCCATGATGGAACTACAATACCATTTGAGATGCAACCAGTCAGAATGCTCTCCACCATCCATCTTCGGTGACATTCCATATTTTGTCAAACTCCTTGTTTGTAGAGCTGCTGACATGGCTTCCTTGTGACTGTGTTGATGTGTTGGGCCCAGGATAGGTCCCTGGAGATGTTGACAGCCAGGAAATTAAAGCTGCTCATTCTTTCCACCAATGACACCTCAATCAGATCTTTTGCATGTTCCCTTTCCTGAGGTTCACAATCAACTCTTGGTCTGACTGACGAGTGCAAGGCTCTTGCTGTGATACCAGTCAACCAATGGATCTGACGTCGAGGCTTTGTAGGGTGCAGAAAGAGATTTACCAGGATGCTGCCTTGGTAAGAGGGCATCTGCTATAACATTAGAGAGGTCAGACAAACTCGGGTTGTTTCCTCTGGAGGCAAGGCTGAGGGAAGATCTGATTGAGGGTTATACGATTATGAGCTGGAGTCGGTGTTCCCCGCCCCACCCCTATGTTCACTAGGCTGAAGACAAACCATATTGCGCTTGACTATAGATTTCTGCGACATTCCTAGACTCAGGGACTTGGACTATATATATTTTACATGACTGGATTTTACTGATGTAAGTGCTTGCTGTCTTATATAGGCTATACGTGCTTTTTGCTGTGTGTGACAGTCGGTACTGTGTTTCTCACCTTGGTCCCAGGGTAACGCTGCTTTGTTTGACTCTGTTCATGTATGTTTGAATGACAATTGAACTTGAGCTTGAAAGGCATAAATAGAGTAGACAGACATCCTTTTCCCGTGGCTGAAATATCTAATACCAAAGGGCGTGCATTTAAGGTGCTAGGGGCTAATTTCAAAGGAGATGTGAGGGCCAAGTTTTTTTTAATACACCGAGTGGTGTGTGCCTGAAATGCACTGTCTGAGGTGGTGGTAGAAGCAGATACATTAGGGACTTCAAAGCATCTCTTTGACAGGCACAGGAATGTGAGGAAAATGGAACAATATGGGCATTATGTAAGCAGAGGGGATTAGTTTAGTTGTCCGTGTGTTTACTAATTTAATAGGTGCGGCGCAACATTGTGGGTCGAAGGGCCTGATTCTGTGCGGTACTAACTCACTCCTCTACACTTCGACAATTCAGCATTTTCAGATAGACAAGCCTTTCTGCATCTACGAGAAAAGGGCAGTTCTTGAGTTCATTTGGGGCATGAGTTCATTTCTTCCCTTCACCAATGGGGCATAGCATCATTTCTTCCATTCACCAATGGGGTACAGCATCATTTCTTCCCTTCACCAATGGGGTACAGCTTCATTTCTTTCATTCACCAAGGGGGCACAGCTTCATATCTTCCATTCACCAATGGGGTACAGCTTCATTTCTTTCATTCACCAATGGGGTACAGCTTCATATCTTCCATTCACCAATGGGGTACAGCTTCATATCTTCCATTCACCAATGGGGCATGAGTTCATTTCTTTCCATTCACCAATGGGGCATGAGTTCATTTCTTTCCTTCAACAATGGGGCACAGCTTCATTTCTTTCATTCACCAATGGGGTAGAGTTTCATTTCTTCCCTTCACCAATGGAGTATGAGTTCATTTCTTCACCAATGGGGCACAGCTTCATTTCTTCCCTTCACCAATGGAGTATGAGTTCATTTATTTCCTTCAACAATGGGACAAGACTTAATTTCTTCCCTTCGCCAATGGAGCATAGCCTACTGCATTTTTCTAGCATTTACATATCTAGAAACTGTTGTTTTATTTCTGGCACTTTGTGTTATTTTTATGCCCTCATTCATATTGAGTATGCACTTGCTGTATTCTGTACAATTTTGTTGCCCTGCTATAGGAGAGATGTTATTAAACTGGGATGAGTGCAGAGAAGATCTGCAAGGATGTTGACAAGACTTGAAGAACTGAATTATAGGGAGAGACTCGACAGACTAGGCCTTTATTCCTTGGAATGTGGGAAACAGAGATGCTGTTATAGAGGGCACGCCAATCTTCATAGAGGGATCAGAAGTGGACAGAATGAGCAATTTCTTGTTCCTGAGTGTCAATATCACTGAGGATCTAACCTGGGCTTGACATATCGATGCTGCTACAAAGAAACACAACAGTGGCTATGTTTCATTCGGGGTTTGAGGAGATTTGGAATGGTGGATCCCAATTCCCTCAGGATCAATAAAGTATGTCTATCGGACACTAAGATTGATAAACTGACGAATGCTAATGAAAAGCTTGAAAAAAACGTCTCTGCTGTCAAGGAATCTTTGAGGAATCTGGAATTTCAATATCAGACGCTTAAAAAGGGCACTAATAGTATTGGAAGAGAACAGGAGACAGTGAATCAAGTGATTAAAGAACAAGAATTAAAGATATCTACTATGGAAAAGAAAATTGTTGAGGTTTCTTCGGAATTATTAAGAATTAAGAAAACAATTGAGCTGGAAAGCAGAAGTCATAGGATGAATTTACGCATACTGGATTTGTCTGAAAACATGGAAACCAGTGAGCCACTAAAGTTTTTCATGAATATGCTATACTCACTTTTTAGTGAGATACTCGAAGCTCCTCCGATGATTATAGAGCTCACCGAATCCTTCGGTGGAGATGAAACCTTGCCCAGTGATTTTATGTTTGCATTACTTTGCTACTAAAGAAGCAATTCTTCGAGATGCTAGGAAGCGGGGGATGCTAATTTATAATGGAGTAGAGATTCATATAGTTGAAGATTTTGCCCCAGAGGTTTATGCAGAAAGAATTAAATATCAGGAAGTGATGGCTGAACTTAATAAGAACTGTCGTCCCTCTTTGCGTTATCCAGCTCGTTTGATAATTTCCCCCCTAATGCTTGCCCAAAATGGTTTGACTCCCCAGAAGAGAGTAAATGACAATAAACCGGAATTCAATTCAAAGAGGCTTGGAAATTTATAAAGGAGTTTAAGCCTCTCTTGCAAGCAACTTAAACACTTAATCCTTAGCTGGGAGTTCTTTGTAGCTGGGTCGTTGAAACATCAATCTACATTTTATGTCTGCCCAGACATCGTTTTGATGGGCCAAATGGCCTAATTCTGCTCCAATGTCTTATGGTCTCCTGTAACAGATATGTGTCAAATCCAACCAAACGCAGAGGGAGAAAATAATGCTTAAAACATAAGATAGTGCAGTGCTGGAGAATTTACTGGAGGCAAACTTCAGTAGCAGGGGAAGCTAATTTACAATGGAGTAGAGATTCGTATAGTTGAAGATTTTGCCCCAGAGGTTTATTCAGAAAGAATTAAATATCAGGAAGTGATGGCTGAACTTTATAAGAACTGTCGTCGCTCTTTGCGTTATCCAGCTCGTTTGATAATCTCCCCGCCTAATGTTTGCCCAAAACAGTTTGACTCCCCAGAAGAGGCTTGGAAATTTATAAAGGAGTTTAAGCCTGTCTTGCAAGCAACTTAAACACTTAATCCTTGGCTGGGAGTCGTTTGTAGCTGGATCGTTGAAACTTCAATCTACATTTTATGTCTGCCCAGACATCGTTTTGGCTGTTTTATTTTTTCCTTTAGGATTTGTAAGAGTCTAACACTAGTCATAACATATTATTTGGTTGGATCTATCTTTTTTGAATATATGATCAATTTTTATTAAATGAATTTAAGATGGCCGCTGTTAACTATGTTCTAACCTCTGTTAGACATAATATCAAAATACTGGATTTGGAATTTGTTTATTTCTTTATGTATCTGTTGTTGTGTCTTTAGTCAGTGGTGTTAGCGTATAACTTTTTAAAAAAGACTCTGCCTACTGGAGAGACGGGTTTAGGGATTTTGGTTTAGCATGCTGTCCGCCTATTGGATGGTTTTTGGGCTTTAAGGGTACAGGGGTGGGGCTATTAGTTTAGGCTTTTTCGACTGGGCAGTCCTGAGAGGTTTTCCTGTCAATCACGTGATTTTTTCTCTCTAATCGAATCCATAATTTGTTCTTCCCTGCGGGTTTGGTCTGTGCCGGTTCACTAACTTACTTTATAAAGTCTTAAATTAAAGCCTTACTATGGACGTTAATAAAATTAATATAATCTCTTGGAACCTGAATGGCTTGAACCAACCTATTAAGTGTAGAAAGATCTTTAAGAAATGAAAAACACTCCAAGCTGATATTATTTTTGCGCAAGAGGCCCATATCCGTAGGGAGGATGAAAACTGATTTTCTACATTTTGGAGGGACTCTCTGTTTCACTCTTCATCAATAACTAAAGTTAGAGGGGTATCTATTTTTATTAATTTTAAAATCCCTTTCATACATTTTAATACTGTCACTGATTCAATTGAAAGATACTTAATTGTTACTGGTTTGTTATGTGGTCAAAAGGTGGCTTTGGTGTGTGTGTATATGCACCTAATATAGATAGCTCTGAGGTTTTTAAGAGGTTATTTTCTGCGTTACCGAATTTAGATGAATATAAGTTGATCATGGGCGGTGACTTTAACTGTTGTCTCAATCCTTCGATTGATTAGGTCATCAACTAATCCGTGGCTCCCTAATAAGGCTGCGACCTGTATTAATTCTTTTTGACTAGAATACGGTTTGGTTAATATTTGGAGATTTCTCCATCCTAAAGATAAGGATTTTTCTTTTTTTTTCATATGTACATCATAAATATTCAAGAATTGATTATTTTTGTTGATACATGATCGGTGCCTTTTGTTGCTGACTGTGCGTATGACACTATTACATTGTTGGATCATGTGCCCACAAAACTAATACTGAAGTTCCCTGATAAGATATGGAATGCATCTCAGTGGAGATTTAATGCTACACTGCTGCATGATTCAGCATTTGTAAGTTTTATTAAAGAGCAAATTTCTCTATTTTTTGAATTTAATACAACTGAGGGTATGTCAAATTTGGTTATTTGGGATGTGAAGAAATCCTTTCTTAGGGGACAGATAATCTCATATTCAGTAGCTTTAAGAAGGAAATCTAAAGCAGAGCTTTTAGTGATTACTAACAAGTTTAAAGAAATAGATAAAAGTTTACTCAGTAACACCTAGTGAAGGAAAGGCTTCCGTCACTGAGGGTCAACCATGGACGTTGTGTCCTAGCTGTCTACATACACAAGCCAGGGGAATACAATATGGAGAGCAAACTGTTGCCCATGTAGCGAGCTCCCCCTCTCCACGCATCTGATAAACCCAAAGTAACTGCAGAGACCAATTCAGTTTGGATCCAGAGATGTCGCAGGAGTTGCCAATCGGCGTTGAACTCAATGTCGGGACCTTAGCTCTGTAATTTTCCCTCAGGTTTACTCCAAAGCTTTCCTTGTTAGTGGGCATACCTGCAAGATAACTGACGTTGTCCTAGATGAGCAGCCAAGCACAACTGACAGGCCCCAACTACCCGAAGCGACTGGTTTTAAAGTGCCTGTAAATCACCTTTGCCCTTTCTCTCTTATACATATATATCAAATTACCTCTATTCTCCTTTGCTCTAAATGAAATGCTCTAGGTAACTCAACCTTTCCTCATAAACCAAACAGATATCTGGTAAATCACCTCTAACCTCTCTATAGCTTCTACAGTGAAGTGGGACTGAGAGGAGCTAAAGACTACACCAGAGGTTTCTGCAGACCTGGATGACTTCTTCCAGCTCATCTGCGAAACAGGTTATATCCCCTGGTCTCATGTCTCTTCTTTTCCTTTGCAAGGTGGCTGGGGTGCTGTCAGATTCCATGATCTACAGCTGTGCTCAAACTATGTTCTTCACGGGTGGTGGGTTCTCACTCTTCTGAACTCATTCGGGATCTCCAGGAGCGGTTTGGAGGATGCGCGCCTTCGGGGTGCAACCCTGTGGATAACCCAGTTCCTCGCTGATGTCGCTGGCTAAAACATCACAGGAGATCGAAATATCAAGACAGCAGGCGCAGCTGTCGGAGGCCTCTGCACTCGAGCAATCTCTCTCTCTCAACAGTGAGAGAGAGGCTGCTGCTTCTCCAGTTGGGAGAACTCGAATAAGCGATGCTGCAGAAGCAGTGAGCTGTTGGCTTTCCCTATCACTGTAGCAGGAATGATATCTATCTCTCCATTGTAAGGGGGAGAGAGAGAGAGGGAGTGAGAGAGCCAGTCTGAGATGTCAACGTGTTGGGATGGACAGTAATTTTTGATGGACTCTAGATCATGGTCCCTGGGGGTTTGATATTGCATGATGGGCACCGATGCTTTTGCTGGAGCAAGTGGGGAGAGGGCTGATGTGTTTGCTGCTGTTTATGCATGGGGGAGGGCAGGCTTTAGGGTTCTAACATTTTGTTGTTGTTCATTCTTTGGGTTTTTTTCCTTCTGTTTTGTGGATATCTGTGAAGAGTAAACATTTCAGGTTGTATACTGTATACATTCTCTGATATTAAATTGAACCATTGAACCTTCCTATAATGTGGAAAAATGTTACTCTACAGCAGGGGTTCCCAACCTTTTTTATTCCACTGATCCAAACCATCAACTGAGGGGGTCCTTGGAAACTCAGGTTGGGAACCCCTATCCTAAACATGTAGAGTAGGGGTTCCTAACCTGGGGTCCATGGACCCCTTGCTTAATGACATTGGTCCATGGCATAAAAAAGGTTGGGAACTCCTGCTTTAGAAGAATAAATAGCAACATTGACTCTGAATAACCAATCAGGATAATCAACATACATTAGTAATGGCTTAAAGACCAGATTTTCTAGAAATGCACTTTAATTTTTAAAAGTTAAAAAATAGTGTAACACTTGTATGCATAGATTATTTACAAGAATCGAAAATACTGATTTAGGCTCCAGTGTGAACTTCTGCCGGTATTCATGAAATACTGAATAATGTTACGTTGTAACAATGCATTGAATAAAAAACTCCACAGGATTCCAGAAATATAAATCCTGAGCCTCTTCCACCAATCAATGTTTTGACTGATGCAAGGCCTTGCACTCCCTACTCACCCTCGAAATACATGAGTCGTAAAACAACTAAATACTTACAATGAAATGTATCTGAACCGAGCTTGGTTCCAACCTCCTGCCACCTTGCTTATTTTCATATATTTACAAGTTTACAAAGTACTATAGGAACACTTTTGTATTTTCTATAATCTGTGTTTTTTACTCGGGTTTTTTGGTTGCCGTTTGTCTGATTTTTTTTTGCGCATGAGAAGGGGAGCTGTTTCAAGTTTTTCTTTGAATGTTTTCCATGGTTTTTCTTTGTTTCGTGGCTGTCTGTGGGGAAGACAAATCTCAGGGTTGTATACTATTGTAAATGTTCTTTGAATCTCTGAAGGAACCCATTTCCCTACACTCTACGAAGGTGAGTAGGACTAGAAACGAAGTTCATATCATGATTATGTACTGATGGTAACATCATACTCTCCATTTTATATGAGCAGCTGTACAGATGATAAGGGGATATCACTATTGCTGTGTTCATCACAGTGTTGAAGCAGACCAATACTGTCACGGAAGTTTTGGCTGTTGAGCACCTCTGAAGTAATACTGGAAGGCCAATCCTCATCAGTTCGAAGTGTATCATGATTACAGCAGTCAGAGACTTGAGACTGGATGCCCATGGCAACATGACTAGACATAAAAGAGTCACTTGCTTTTTGATATGGTTCTGTATTAGCTGTCTGATGGAAGTCATCGTCCAGGGGTTCGTCGTTGTCAAAGACCATTCCCTCAGGAATCCAGCGATTCTCAGTATAGTCAGAACATTCAATTTCCTCATCGCTCTCACTTGAGCAGTCTACATCATTCAAAACACTGGTTTCAGTTTCTTCCTGCTTAACAGTTCTTTCAAAGGCAGTTTTTTCTTCAATAATTTCTTCACTTTTGTTACAGTCAATAACATTTGGCAAACTGCATTCAACTGAATGATAATCTTCCTCCTGGGTAAAAGCGATGGTCCTTGTGAAATCCTAATAAAAGAAAACTAAATTAGTAATGATGTATGTCTCACGTGTATAAACTAAAGATATCTCCTATGAATTTAATATACATTGGGGTGTATAAGGTGTCCAGGGAGGGGTAGTACTTCTAGCGTAGGCGCTTGTTGTATCTGTTCTGGGAAAGCTCAGTCAATTTGGTCCCCACCGGACACTCGGCTCTCACCTGAGGCTCCAAGTAGCTGTTTGCTTGCGACAGCGGCCACACCCCGGTACACTGCTTCGACAGGCGGTTAAACCGGTAAGATAGGGAGATGCCAGTCCTAGCATGCAAAGTCAGCTCCAGCAAACTGGGCAGATGAGATCTACGGTGAGATCCAAGGGCTAGGAAGGCGGTACTGTAACGCTCATGACAAGGCACATATGTCATGGTCAAGGAAGACCCCAGTTTGCGACGCTTGGTCGTACCACTGGACCCGGACTCCTGAGGTCGAGAGAGTGGAACTGCCCCAGTGCAACAGCTTTTCCACTTTAAAAACTCTCCCGCACAGGTTTCCTATCATCGTTGGATAAGATGGATAAGCACCACATAATTTTATTGGGTCTTGATTTACCATCTACCATTGGTAAATAAGTTTTTTCGGGAACTTGCAGTTAATGAATTAAACAGATACAAACAAAATGCTGGAAGAACTCAGCAGGTCAGGCAGCATCTGCAGAAAAGAGAAAACAGTCGATTTTTCAGGCAGAGGCCCCTCCTCAGGACCAGAAAAAAGTGTCGACTGCTCACTGGTTTCCGAAGATGCTGCCTGACCTGCTGAGTTCCTCCAGCATTTTGTTTGTTGCTCAATACTGGTATTGCAAATTACAGACCTGCTGCTCCTCAAATATATTATGTTCCTTATTAAGAAATGATTTAACTGTATCAAATGAAAGAGACCAAGAATAGTAATTATTTTTACAAACCAAGGCTTCTGGTGTCTTCAGCTTTGACGGAACAGAGATAATTTGTTTCACTTTGACCGTGGTTATAATTATCAAAATTGTGATTGCCAGCAAAAATCCCAACAGAGAGGTGAAAAGCACTTCAGCCTGTAATCCTGAATAGAAATGGTACTGTTAAAATATGTGTAACGTTTCACTTTATTTGTACAGCCGGAGCAGGACAGAAAATAGAATCAGCTAAAAAAGAAACATTGACAGCACCCTGGTGCAGCCTCCTCTACATCAGTGAGACCTGATGTCCAGAAGATTAGGGGATGGCTTCATTGAGCACTTTCTCATGTCATAAAAGATGGGTGTTTCCTATTTTAATTCTACTTTCTATTCTGACATGTCAGTCCATGGCCTCCTCTACTATCATGATGTGTCCACTCTCAGGTTGGAGGAGCAACACCTCATATTCTGTCTGGTGGCTTCCAACCTGGTGGCATGAATAGCGATTTCTCTAACGTCCAGTAATTTCTTTCCCCTCCTCCTTCTCTATTTTTCCATTCCCCATTCTGGCTCCCCTCTTACCCTCTTCCTTCTCCTCACCTCCTCTGGTGCCCATCCTCCCATGGCCCACTCTCCTCTCCTATCAGATTCCTTCTTCAGTCCTTTACCCATTCCACCTATCCCCTCCCAGCTTCTCACCATCCCCACCCCCCATCCACCCACCTTCCTCCTCAGCTATCATCTGCCAGCCTGTACCCCTTCTCCTCCCCCACCTTCTTAATCTGGCTTCTTCCGCCTTCCTTTCCAGTCCTGCTGAAGGTCTCGGCCTGAAACACTGGCTGTCTATTCCCCTCCAAAGATGCTGCATGACCTGTGAGTTCCTCCAGCGTTTTGTGTTTGTAGTCAAAGGCAATGAATGTTTCTGAATATTTGGCATCAGTAACATTCAAATAAACTCAAAAGTAAAATTTAATGCTTTAATGTTCAAACTATTAGAAATGAAGAACAAACACAAAGAACAAGAATACAACAATTTAACAATGCAAGTTAATGAAATCTCACCATATGCCTGACAGACTCAAGTCTAGAGTCATTTAACTAAATACACCTATATAACGTATTTAACCATATAATGTAAATAGAAATGTGACAATGTTCTTCAGAACCAAGGTGTAAAGCACAGTAGTACACATAACACAGTAACTTATGAAAGTAAGAATAAAATCTACAGATGAATCACACATAAGTAAAAAACTAAAGTGCATAAATTAAATATTGTAAGATATAGAACAGATTGACCAGTGACACTTCGAATGCGATGCGGCAGGGAGTTCTGAAGCCTAATGGCCTGAGGGAAGAAACTGTTTCCCATCCTGACCGTTCTTGTCTTTATGCATCAGAGTCTCCTGCCTGATGGTAGAAAGTCAAAGAGGATGCTGGAAGGATGGGTGGGAACCTTAATAATATTAACGGCACTGTGTATGCAGCACTCCTGATAAGTTAGATAATATTAAGGGACTAGGTGAAGTCATCTGTAATTTTAACTCTTAGAAACTTGGTGCACTTAACTCTCTCTGCGGAGGAGCCACGTATTCACAAATTCAGCTGCACCTTCTGAAGTCCACAATGATTTCCTTCAGCACATTCAGACTTAGGTTGTTCTTCTCACACCAGCCTCTCTATACTCCATCTTGTCATCACTGATGAGGCCAACCATTGCCGTGCCATCTGCAAACTTCACCCTGTAACTGCCATTCCTAATACATCTACATGGTTTTCCCAGATACTTCAGCACAAGTGAAATAATGAAATACGCCGCCTGTCCTGGGTTCCATGATCAGTACTGCCGCAGCTGCTTGTAAACCATCTCTCAGAGCAGACAGCAATTTTAGGACTTCATGTTTCTGTGCACATGCCACGGTCAAACAACGGCTTCTCACTTCATCACCCCCGCCCCCACCGACATATCCCCCCTTCACCTCATTTCACCTATCACCTGCAAGCTTCAGGTGTTATGTTCAAGTTGCGTACTGAGGCTTAATTTGGACTATTGTGTGCAGTTGCCGTTTTGGTCACCTACCTGCAGGAAAGGTATACATAGAGTTGAAGGTGTACAGAGAACATTTATAAGGATGTTGCCAGGTCTGGAAGACCAGAATAATAAGGAAAGGTTGAATAGATAAAGACTTTACTCCTTAGAACATAGAAGACTGAGAGGTATGCAAATTATGAGGGATATAGAGAGAGTAAATGCAACCAGGCTTTTTCCACTGAGAAGAGAAAATTTGTAGATGTTTTTACCACTGAGGTTTGGTGGGACTACAACTAGAGGTCATGGATTAAGGTGAAAAGCAAAATGTTTAAAGGGAAGATGAGGGGAAACTTCTTCACTCAGAGGGTCGTTGGTGTGGAACGAGTTTCAGCGCAGGTGGTGCATGCAAGTTTGATTTCAACAGTTAAGAAAAGTTTGGATAGGTACATGGATGGTAGAGGTACGGAGAGCTATGGTCCCAGTGCAGGTCGATGGGAGTAGGCAGGTTAAATGGCTTGGCATGGACTAGATGGGCTGAAGGGCCTGTTTCTGTGCTATATTTTTCTAAGACTCTACGATAGCAAAAACATACAGGTTAACCTGGTATATTGCTGCAGTAGCCAGGCTGTGGGCCACTTGATTATTTTTGGATCACGTTTGTGTATCGTGCAATCATCAATGAATATAGCCACTGGTTCTATCAATTGAGGCAACAAACTTCTCCAAAAATGTACAACAGACAGATTTTCAGAGTTAACTACATTTCCTGTTTTAAGATTATACAGCCCTGGGAGAATACACTCAAACGGACAAGGTGGATATCGGCAGATTTAAAGATTAGCTTTACTTGTCACACTGAAATATCCAGTGAATGGTGTTGTTCACATCAACGGCCAACACAGACCAGGGATGTGCTGGGGGCAAGAGTTACCACACTTCATGCCCACGGCTAATTAACCCCAACCCCTATGTCTCTGGAATGTGGGAGGAAACTGGAGCACTTGGAGGAACCCCACACGGTCATGTGGAGAATTGAGTACATGACCCACGTGGTCATACAGAGAATATATAAGCTCCTCACGGGCAGTGGCAGGAATCGAACCCTAATGCTGGCATGGTAAAGAGTTCTGCTAACTACTATGCTACCATACCGCTCCAGTGTAAATTCTGTAGGAACAAGGTCAAAGCAGGGAGAGAGCCATACAATATACTGATTCTGCACCAAAGTGATAACGGCTGATCCTCTATCTCAACATCAAGGTCCACTCGCCACCCAAACACCTTTATATCTTTTTGTTTCAGGAAATCTTCTCTCTCTTTCTCTCTCTCAAATATATGCAGCGGCTTGGTATCCACAGGCCAGTGATGGGGAAATGCCATCGGTTCACCCTGCTCTGAATGAAGACGTAACGTACGAGGAGAGCTTGATGGCTCTGGACTTGAACTGAGTTCAGAAAAATGAGGGGAAGGGGGCAGCTACAGTTGACATGGAGAAGATTTTGCCAACAGTGTGAGAGTTTCAAACCAGTGGGCACAGCTTCTGAATACAAGGTTGTCCATTTAGAACAGAGATGAGGAGGATATTTTAGCCAGAGGGTGGCAAACCTGTGGAATTCATTGCCACAGACGGTTCTAGAGGCCAAAACAGAAGGCATATTTAAATCAGAGGTTGACAGGTTCTTGATTAGTAAGCACGTCAAAGGTTATGGGGAGAAAGCTGGAGAATGGGGTTAAGAGAGAGAAAAAAAATAACACAGCCATGATCAAATGAAGACATAATGGGCTGAATGGCCTAATCAGCTCCGATATCTTATAGTCTGATTTTCCACCTTTTTTAAATTATCTTCAAACGCACAGATAATAACACAGATGTGGGAACACATTCTTCCCATTGGCTGAAATTTGTAAAAATTGAGGTAAAGAGAACATGAGATGTCACATTACCATAAAAAAAATCTACACACAAATTATGCAAACTTACCTTTGGCTTTCAGTTCAAAACAGACAGGCTCAGAGAAATTGCTTATTTTCATCGTGTTCTTGTATACAGACCGTGCAGACACACAATTGTTGCTGCCTTGCAATTGACTTTTTTCAATTTCTATTACATTCTCAGTTGAGCTTTGTTTAACTGGTAGCTGTTCAAAAATAAAACGTGACGGGGCATCAGTGAAAGTCATGGCGCAAGCAAATATACGGCATGCAAGAAAATTCCTAGAAGCGCAGTTTTCCGCGAACAATTCTGTAAACAGACACATAGACCTCGATCCTATTTATCAGCCAATACGGGCTAAATTCCAGACCACAGTTTGCCACGCAACTGATCAACAATGAGATCCCCTCCCTAGTTCCCAACTGAGTTTCTGTAATGATGACCAGTCAGCTGATTGATAAGTATATGAAGGCCAAGCATTCGGAGAACACATCACAAATTAACAGTGCACCGATGATGACTCCTTGTATGATGATGAAACGTTTGCAAATGGATTGCCAAGATCGCAGAACAACTCAACACAACAAAAATGTGAATACAAATATAGCAGATTTCAAACTCAATAAAATTTGGATTCAAGGCACATGATATTAATGTTAACCAGGTCATCGGTAAGTTAAAGACTCAGTAATAAATTCTCACAATTGACAGATTATGACTTTGACAAAGAAAGCTCGATGCCTATTGATTTCCTTCAGGTAACAAGCTTGGTCCTCTAACTGACTGGCTTGTCTGATTATCAGGAAATGAACTGAACTACCCTGTGGATTTCCAAATGTCATATTCAGAAGTGCATTTGCAGGTTTTGTTGGTTGTTGTAATGTGAACAAAGCCACCGACCGGAGAGACACTGAAGCTAGTGGATATCGAAGTGACTATAGCACCAGGCATCACATTGAGACACTCTTGGAGGAAGAGGCCCCCCCCCCCCCCCCCGACCCAGTATTACATGAAATTTTATATGCTAAAGATCAAAGGTAACAGCAGGACAATTCTATAGTACAAGGTATCTACAATGCTTCCTTTGAATTACATATAGTTTTCATGCATCTTCTTCTTTGCAACCACATTCCAGACACACAAAATGAATGTTAATCAGCATCATCTGGTTTGCAATCAACTCCAGTCCAGAGCTCCAGTTAAAAAACTGAAGATTGGTTGCTAGTGAAATTAATATTTGCTATATACCCTAACTCCAGAATACACCCTAACAGAGGCCAAAGCTCCACTTGTTCCTCCAGGAAAAATATGCATCAAAGCAGAGAAAAAAAAGTCAAAGTGATCAATAGTAACAATACGTCAGTGTAGGTCAATAAACCCTGCAGGACTTTACATAAAATAGGAACTGTACTTGCTGAACTAATTACACTCCCTACAAAGTGTTCCTCACCTAATCACAATGACATATCCATCTATGCCTTCTTTCCTCCCTCAGTTGCCCCACAATCCCATAAATGTATTCATGCTGCACATCCCAGCATCAAATGCCACTTTCTAACCATTCTTTGGGGAAGAAATAGAGGACAAAAATATAAAAACTGCCTTGTAGAAGCATCAATTAACAGCGCTTGGTGGCTACAGATCAAATCAATCATCAGATAAGCTGCGTAAAAATATAAATAATTCTCAAAATTTTGAATAAAATCAGTAAACTACGCATCAAAGCAACCAAATCTATAATGGAAGTTTTTTTTATATACTGTAAGCATGTTTTAAATTGCAACAAAAAAAAGGATGGCATGAAGAATCAAGATTGTTTAAAGATTCAAGTGCAAAGGAGAACAAAATAATTGTTACTCGGGATCTGATACAGCATAAAAAAAGAAACACAATAAATATAAATACTTAAGATAGCTTACAGTACAAACATAGATAGATTGTATGTCCTTAAAGTGATGCTAGGCACAGGAGTGCACTGCCAGGAAATTATAAAGTACTGGTGGTAGGGGGGTTAGTGGGTGGAGGTGTTGATAAGCCATTCTGCTTGGGGAAAGTAACTGTCAGCTCTTCCGGATCTGCTTTAATATAAACGATACAATTCTAAAAATTAAATGGCAGGACCTGGACGGGCCTTGGAGTATGGAGGGGTGCTGGGTATGGGGTGGGGCGGAAGGATGCTGTCATACAGGTGGGGGCACTGGGGTACAGTGGGGAAGCTTGCGTACGGGGGGGGGCTGGGATACTGGAACATATTAGCTACGGGGAAAAGTCAAACAAACCTGGGTCAATTTCTCGGGAAAAGCAGTGGGCGAGGGGAACCTGACAGAAATGTATAAAATGATGGGAAGCACAGATACATTAGATACTCAGAATCTTGCTCCAGGGTGGAAACACCAAATATTTGTCAGCAGAGGTTCTGAAGGCAAGAAGGAGAAAGTTTAAAGCAGATGCGCAAGGCAAATTTGGTTCTTTTTTTTAAACACGAAATGCTTGGAATGCCAGCAGGAATGGCAGCAGATACAAAATAGCAACTCTTAAAAGGCATTTCAACAGACAGAACCAGCAGTAAGTGGAGGGGCACAAGTCATGCACAGTAAGAAGGGATTGTTAGATTAGCATCATAGTCAGTGATAAGACGATGGGCTGAAGAGCCTGTTCCTGTGTTGCACTATTCCATGTTCTCTGTTCGGAGAATTAGGCTTTTCTAGGATTAGGTGAAGAAATATCAACGACATATATGGTGAAATTTGTTGTTTTGTGGTGGCATTTCAGCGCGACACATAAAAATACTATAAATTTGGTCAGTAAGACCAAAGAACTGATTGTGGACTTCAGAAAGGATGAGACGAGGGAACACGAACCAATCCTCATGGAGGGGTCAGAAGTGGAAATGATGAGCAATTCCAAGTTCCTGGTGCTCATATCTCTGAGGATCTATCCTGGACCCAACAGAACAATGCAGCTACAAAGAAGGCACAACAGCGGTGATATTTCATTAGGGGTTTGAGGAGAATTCATATGTCACTGGAGACACTTGTAACTTTCTACCGATATACCACGGAGAGCATTCTTATTGGGCTCATCACTGTCTCGTCTGGTTGGGGGTGGGGGGGGGGGGGGGGGGAATACTGCGTAGCATCAAAGTAAGCTACAGAGAATTAAAAACCAGTCAGCTCAATCATGGCTACTAGCCTCTGTAGTATCCAGGACATCGTCAAGGAGCGATGCCTCAAAAGGGCAGCATCCATCATTAAGGACCTCCATCACCCAGGTCACACCTTGTTTTCATTGCTTCCACCAGGAAGGAGGTACAGAAGCCTGAGGCACAACAATACAGGAACAGCTTCTTCCCCTCTGCCATCCAATTTCTGAATGGACATTGAACCCATGAACACTACCTCACTACTTCTTTAACTATTATATACTGTATTGTACAGCTACCGCAAAGACAATAAATTTCATGACATATACCAGTGATATTAAATCTGATTCTGAAATATATATTAAAGTAGTTAAATTAAATAAGTAGAGCAAAAATAGTGAGCAAATCACAAATAAGAGAGATACTGCAGATGCTGGAAATCCAACGAACACACAAAATGCTGTAGGAACTCAGCAGCAGGCCAGGCAGCATCTATGGAAAAAAAGGTAGTCAACATCTCAGGCCGAGTCCCACCAGCAGGACTGCCGAAGGGTCTCGGCCCAAAACGCCAACTGTTTATTCATTTCCATAGACGCTGCCTGACCTGCTGAGTTCCTCCAGCATTCTGTGTGTGTTCATGGCTTGGTTCATTGCCTGTTCAGAAATCTGACAGCAGAGGTAAAGCTGCCAGAAGACAACATGGAAGCAGATACAATTGTGGCACTTAGCTAGGAAAGGAATGCAGGCAACTGGGATTAGCACATATGAATGGGACCGAACGCTTCTGTGCAGTACAACTCTTTGAATACATACTCTGACAGCTTCATCTGTATTCCAGTATTCCACCTCATAGCTCAAGTTATCAATCAGACAAGCTTTCAACACCTCCTCTTTGCACGCTGCCAACTTAATTTGAAGATGCACCAGTACAGATTCTTCTTTCACAACTACTTTCAGTTGAGGTGCACCGAGTTCCACTTCAAGAGAAACAGAAATTATCGATTATTATTGATATATTTTTAATACATGGCAGTTAACAAGAATATCACAATTCCAGGTTTTTCAACTAAGACAAGACTATTAAATTAAATTGAGCCCTTTAGATGTAATAAACTGAATAAACTTGAGATTAAGCAGAGAAGGCAATACTGTCTGGGTCTCTAGTCATTTTGCATTCCCTGCCACTGGACCCTGACCCCGATCTATCAAGGGCCATGTGGTGGCTGCTCATGCATCAGTCTCCCCACTTTAAACAAAGTCACACACAGGCATTCTCCGTTAAGCGAATAGTCCCTTAGGAGAACATCACATTCATCTGAAGTAATCACATGTACTTTCTTGGTGGTATTAGTGGAGGGCAGTCCACAGAATAAAGGCATTCTACACACTCCCCACCCATTTATTTTCTAAGTGGATTGACCAGAAATTTCTAAATATAGTCAGGGCATCTAACATCCAACTTCAAAATAAAAGTTCATTTTCCATTTACTTTCTGCCTCAAATTAGAGAAATAAGTGATTGGAATTATTGAGAATACTCATCGCTAGTCAATAAATCATGTCACTTACAGTAATCCTTGGTCTCACTCTTCGAAACAAATTTGGAAAGTCAATGGCTCAATTTAATATGATTAGTCAGGGCTTGAAGGGATATGGAGAGATAGCAGGAGACTGGGGCTGAGAGGAAAAATGGATCAGCCATGATGAAATGGCAGAGCACAATCAACGGGGCAAATAGCCTAATTCTGCTTCTATTTCTTTTGGTCTTAATATCAAATAATGTATACCACATATAACCTGAAATCCTGACTCTTCACAGACAACCACAAAACAGAGAAAGAAACCCCAAAGAATAAATGACAGAAAACATTAGAACTCCAAAGCCCCCTCCCACTTGCAGATATTAAACAGGAATCCTGGACCTTTCGACAAATAAGGAATTATGGCAAGAAAGGGCAGCTGATAGGATGTTGTTCATTAAAAAGAGATTTTTAATTCTGAAAACAATGTTTCACCATTAACACTTGATCAGGAATAGTTTTCACAATTAGAATAAATGTTTGATGTTGTAAATGTATCAGAATCTCTCTGGTGTCCTAACTAACTCTTAACAGCAATAGCTTTATTTATTTTCAATGCCTTATGACATCACTATACAGTTACTATCTAATTATTGTTCATGAGTATGCTTTGCAAATATGACTACTATATTTTAAGATTCTTTCATACAGCTGAACAATCACTGTGTCTATCCTAACATCCAGGAATAAAGATCGAACACGTTCTTTTACTAGCGTAGAGGTTACCTGAAAACAAACCAAAATTGCTCAGAGATTAAGCATGGGGATGATGCGCTATCCACAATAACGAATGTCCAAAGTTCAAAAGAGTATGTTCAATCCTTTAGTAAGAAATCAGCAAAAGCAAACGATCATGTAGCAATAAAAAATCTAATGACACTAAAACTTAAGAATAGAACGAAATAAGCAGTCTAATAACAACAGAGGTAGTGTTACGATCAACAAGAAAATGTTAGCCTGTGACCCACTCCCTGGCTCTATCTAGATTAAACTGAGACAAAGGGTTAATGTGTAACTACTAATTCCCTTCTACGCCCCAACCCAAGTGACCAATTACCCATAATAAGCACGCAACACAAATACAATGCAGGCATAGAATAGATACGTGGTTCCTACAACTACGTTCTTAGCTCTTAGGGATAAGATAAGTAAAATTTTCTTCAAGATTCAAGATTATTTAATGTAGTTTCTGGTACACAAGTGTAAGGGAGAACAAGATAATTGTTATTCCAATCCGATTTAGCACAAAAAAAACACAGTAAAGAATAATAAATAAAACCACAATAAATATAAATACACAAAATAGCTTACAAACATAGATTGAGTGCATGTCCCATAAAGTGATGCTGGCCACAGGAGAGTCTGTACATCAGGTGACTCTGATAGGCAATGATAAAGTAGTGGTGGTTGGGGGTATGGAGGGGTGGGTTAGCAGGTGGAGGTGTTGATCAATCTTGCAGCATGGGGAAGGTAACTGTTTTTGAGACTGGTGGTCCTGGCACGGAGGCTATGTACCTCCTCCCTGACAGGAACTGGTGGTGTGGAGGGGTGGGTTAGTGGGTGGAGGTGTTGATCAGTCTTGCAGCTTGGGGAAAGTAACTGTTTTTGAGACTGGTGTTCCTGGCATGGAGGCTACGTACGTGCTCCCTGACAGGAAGGAACTGGTGGTGTGGAGGGGTGGGTTAGTGGGTGGACCACACTGCACCAGACACTCAGCAGTACTTTATTCTGGCTGTTCAGTGCTTTGGAACATTCTGAGGTCATGAAAAGTAGTGTAGAAATTCCTCTTTTTTATTGGAAATTATGTACAAAATAATGTAAAGCTTGGCTCAATAACTCAGTTCCCCCGTTTCCAGAGTCTGTAGCCCCCTCTCTCTATCAGAAAATCACATATGGAACAGCTCACTTTATAAAAGTGGCCCCCTCTCTCTCTCTCGACCGAAAATCACAAGTATACATCTGGAATAGATAATTCTATAAAGGAATGTTAATGGCTATTCCCATTTAGAAGAAAAATCCCAATGAATTTCTATCCTGGATATATTGTGCTGGCAACCACCACTGTTTCTTTGCCGTCAATCCCTTCCCCCCCCCCCCCCCCCCCCCAAACTCCAACACCCAGAGGAATCTGTCTCTTCACAATAATAATCCTGAATTATTCCTGAGAGAGTGGATTGGGTCAAGTTGTTTTATGGGAAGGATGTAATAGAGAAATGGAGGTCATTTAAGGGTGAAATTATGAGGGTACAGAATCTTTTTGTTCCTGTTCGGTTGAAAGGAAAGGTTAAAGGTTTGAAAGCGCCATGGTTTTCAAGGGATATTAGAAACTTGGTTCGAAAAAAGAGGGATGTCTACAATAGATATAGGCAGCATGGAGTAAAGGAATTGCTCGAGGAATATAAAGAATGTAAAAGGAAACTTAAGAAAGAGATTAGAAAAGCTAAAAGAAGTTACGAGTTTGGTTTGGCAAATAAGGTGGAAGTAAATCCGAAAGGCTTCTACAGTTATATTAAAAGCAAGAGGATAGTGAGGGATAAAATTGGTCCCTTAGAGAATCAGGGTGGTCAGCTATGTGTGGAGCCGAGGGAGATGGGAGAGATTTTGAACGATTTCTTCTCTTCGGTATTCACTAAGGAGAAGGATATTGAATGGTGTAAGGTGTGGGAAACAAGTAAGGAAGTTATGGAACCTATGACAATTAAAGAGGTGGAAGTACTGGCGCTTTTAAGAAATTTAAAAGTGGATAAATCTCCGGGTCCTGACCGGATATTCCCCAGGACCTTGAGGGAAGTTTGTGTAGAGATAGCAGGAGCTCTGACGGAGATCTTTCAGATGTCATTAGAAACGGGGATTGTGCCGGAGGATTGGCGTATTGCTCATGTGGTTCCATTGTTTAAAAAGGGTTCTAGAAGTAAGCCTGGCAATTATAGACCTGTCAGTTTGACATCAGTGGTGGGTAAATTAATGGAAAGTATTCTTAGAGATAGTATTTATAATTATCTGGATAGACAGGATCTGATTAGGAGTAGCCAGCATGGATTTGTGCGTGGAAGGTCATGTTTGACAAACCTTATTGAATTTTTTGAAGTAGTTACGAGGAATGTTGACGAGGGTAAGGCAGTGGATGTAGTCTATATGGACTTCAGCAAGGCCTTTGACAAAGTTCCACATGGAAGGTTAGTTAAGAAGGTTCAGTCGTTAGGTATTAATGCTGGAGTAATAAAATGGATTCAACAGTGGCTAGATGGGAGATGCCAGAGAGTAGTGGTGGATAATTGTTTATCGGGATGGAGGCCGGTGACTAGCGGGGTGCCTCAGGGATCTGTTTTGGGCCCAATGTTGTTTGTAATATACATAAATGATCTGGATGATGGGGTGGTAAATTGGATTAGTAAGTATGCTGATGATACTAAGGTAGGAGGTGTTGTGGATAATGAGGTGGGTTTTCAAAGTTTGCAGGGAGATTTATGCCAGTTAGAAGAATGGGCTGAACGTTGGCAGATGGAGTTTAATGCTGAGAAGTGTGAGGTTCTACATTTTGGCAGGAATAATCCAAATAGAACATACAGGGTAAATGGTAGGGCATTGAGGAATGCAGTGGAACAGAGAGATCTAGGAATAACAGTGCATAGTTCCCTGAAGGTGGAGTCTCATGTAGATAGGGTGGTGAAGAAGGCTTTTGGAACGCTGGCCTTTATAAATCAGAGCATTGAGTACAGAAGTTGGGATGTAATGTTAAAATTGTACAAGGCATTGGTAAGGCCAAATTTGGAATATTGTGTACAGTTCTGGTCACGGAATTATAGGAAAGATATCAATAAATTAGAGAGAGTGCAGAGACGATTTACTAGGATGTTACCTGGGTTTCAGCACTTAAGTTACAGAGAAAGGTTGAACAAGTTAGGTCTCTATTCATTGGAGCGTAGAAGGTTGAGGGGGGATTTGATCGAGGTATTTAAAATGTTGAGAGGGATAGAGAGAGTTGACGTGAATAGGCTGTTTCCATTGAGAGTAGGGGAGATTCAAACGAGAGGACATGATTTGAGAGTTAGGGGGCAAAAGTTTAAGGGAAACACGAGGGGGTATTTCTTTACTCAGAGAGTGATAGCTGTGTGGAATGAGCTTCCTGTAGAAGTAGTAGAGGCCAGTTCAGTTGTGTCATTTAAGGTAAAATTGGATAGGTATATGGACAGGAAAGGAGTGGAGGGTTATGGGCTGAGTGCGGGTAGGTGGGACTAGGTGAGATTAAGAGTTCGGCACGGACTAGGAGGGCCGGAATGGCCTGTTTCCGTGCTGTGATTGTTATATGGTTATATGGAATGTTCTGCCACAGACTGCGAATTCTAATTCTGCCTCAAGATACATTAGCTGGGATATGACCCACTGATTAAGCTATAGCACAGTACAGGCCCTTCAGCCCAAAATGTTATACCAACCTTCTAACCTACTCCAAGATTAATCAACCCTTCCCCCCTACACAGCCCTGCATTCTTCTATCATCCATGTGCCTATCTAAGAGTCTCTTAAATGCCCTAAATATATCTGCCTCTACCACCACCCCTGGCAGGGTGCCCCACGCACTCACCACTCTCTGAACTGGATCAGCATCAAGATGCTTGCACTTTTGATCTGGAACCAATTCAGAATTACCAGGACAGCAGTAGTGTAGTGGTTAGCACAACACTTTAAAGTACCGGTGACCTGGGTTGAAACCCTGTCACTGTCTGTAAGGAGTTTGTATGTTCTCCCCGTGACCACGTGGATTTCCTCCGGGTGCTCTGGTTTCCTCCCACAGTGCAAAGACGTACCGGTTGGTAGGTTAATTGGTTATTGTAAATTGGCTAGGGTTAAATTGCGGGTCACTCTACGGGCTGGAAGAGCCTATTCCGTGTTGTATCTCAATAAACAAAAGTTAAATCAATGGAACAGAAAAACAGCATCAGTAATAGTAAAAGTAAACACGGTGACCAAGGAATTTCTTGTGGCTCTGTACCTTCAATAATGTGCCTATTGCTAAACTACCATTTGAAATGGCCTAACAAACCACTGAACTCATGAGTTCTGGCTACTCAAGAAATGTTAGACTTTTCAGCAACACCTATAACTCCCAAATGTTTAGAACCACTCTTGAAATCTTAGCACATTAAAGGTTTAATGTGTTGTCACCAGATAAGCATTGTTAAATTAGAGAAAACTGATAAAATGTGAATAAAACTACATACACTCATTAAACGGATAAAAATATCTGGAGAAGCTCCAGGAAATGGGATGACCAGGCACATTGCTTCCAACTTTGGCTTGATAAAGTCGATAGCAGCTTCTAATAGTACATGTAACATCACAGCCTTCTCCAAGTGGATTGGTGCAATTGGCGAAAGGTTGCCAGACATCATAAGACCTGGAATTATACAGAGATAAACCTTGTAATTTTAAATACAAATTACTATTTGTTTACAATGCTCTACAAATTTAAAGATAACATTTAATCTAAATATTTTTCATGGAGTTTAAATGATTTTTAAGATCTTATTTGTAGATTATTCTAGATTTGATGTTAAATAGAAATTAAATATTTAAGATACTTTAATCTTCTACACACACAAGGAATTTAGACACAATAGCTTGATCCAAAATTATACAAAGAAATAATTAGCTTACACAAACAGATTAAGGAAACTTGGCTTAATATCTTGAAAAAATTACAGAGCGACATTGTTCAGTATTGATCCTGATTCCTTTCCTCATGAACTCTCAATGTAGCTGGACCATCACCGCGTCTATCCTAACTTCCAGGAACAAAAGCCTGTTATGTTCTTTTACCAGTGTAACGGTTTCCTGAAAACAAACCAAAACTGACCCGGAGACTAAGCACGAGTTGGTGTGGGGGGCAGTGGTGACACTGTATGGCAAGGTATCCACAATAATGAAATTCTAAGTCAAAGAAAGTACATTCAATTCTAAGAAACCAGCAAAGACAAACAACCTTGTAACAATAAAGAGCTACTGAAACTAAAACTAGTGACATAACGAAATAAGTGGTCTAATTATAGAATAGCAATCCATCAGCATAAGCAGTCAACAAAAAGTATCACCCTGTGGCCCACTCCCTTGCTCTACCGAGATTAAACTGAACTTAGACAAAGGGTGACACTCATTTGCTTCTACACCCCAACCCATGTATCAAGTTATCCATAATAAACGTGTAACACAAAATACAATACAGATAGAAAATAGATACATGGCTCCTACAACTAGGTTTTTAACTGTTGGGGAATGGGATAAATAAAAAGGACTTTCTTACAACCTTTAATGAACTGTTATTTCTTTATTAACCTTAGGTTTTGTAAGCTCTGCAGATGCTGGAAATTCAGAATAACACACAAAATGCTGGAGGAACTCAGCAGTAGACAGCATCAATAGAAATGAATAAACAGTTGAAGTTTTGGGCCGGGACCCTTCTTCAGGGCTGAGAAGGGGGAAGATGCCAGAATAAAAAGATGGGGGGAGGGATAGAGGTTAGCTAGAAGGTAATAGGTGAAGCCAGGTGAGTGGGAAAAGTCAAGGGCTGGAGAGGAGAGAGGATCATAGGAGAAAGGGAAGGAGGAGACCTGGGGGTGAGAGGAGTTAGAAGTTAGAGTGGAGAATGGGGGTGGGGAGTTTGTTTACTGGAAGAAGAAATCAATATTCATGCTATCCGGTTGGGGGCTATGCAGATGGAATATAAGGAGTTACTCCTCCACCCTGGGGATGGCCTCATCTTGGCACAAGAGAGGGCCATGGACCGATACATTGGAATGGAAATCGGAATTATAATGTTTGGCCACCGGGAAGTCCCACTTGTGGTGGATGGAGCAGAGGTACTCGAACAAAGTGGTCACCCAGCTTAAGACGGGTCTCACCAATGTAGAAGAGGCCGCATCGGGAGCACCGGACACAATAGACGACCCCAGCAGATTAGATAATTAGATTTAGATTTAATAATTACATATTCTGTTAAGGTGAAGAACGTCACCTCAGTTTGTATTTTTGATGATAAATTTAGATAACAGAAAAGTATATATCTGATGGTTAAGAAAGTCACAATGGTAGAAACCTACAGGCAAGGCAGGCAATTCTACAACTTAACCAAACTGTGAGCAGCATGATGGATGCCAAGGAACATAAGAAACAGGAGCAGGAGTAGGCCATCCATCGCATCGAGCCTGCTCCACCATTCAATAAGATCACAGCCGATCTGTCTGTAAACTCAGCTCCATCTACCTGCCTTTTCCTCATAACACCATAATTCCTCTACTATGTAAAAACCTATCTAACTGTATCTTAAATATATTTAGTGAAGAAACCTCAACTGCTTCCCTGGGCAGAGAATTCCACAGGTTCACCACTCTCTGGGAAAAACAGTTTCTCCTCATCTCCATCCTAAATCTTCTCCCCTGAATCTTGAGGCAATGTCCCCTAGTTCTAGTCTCACCCACCAATGGAAACAACTTTCCTACTTCTATCTTATCTACCCCTTCCAAAATTTTGTATGTTTCTATAAGATCCCCTCCCGTTCTTCTGAATTCCAGGGAGTATAGTCCCAGGTAACTCAATCTCTCCTCATAGGTTAACCCCTTCATCCCTGGAATCAACCTGGTGAACCTCCTCTGCACTGCCTCCAAAGCCAGTATATCTTTCCTTAAGTATGGAGACCAGAACTGTACACAGTATTCTACGTGCAGTCTCACAAGTACCCTGTATAGTTTCAGCATGACCTCCCTGCTCTTGAATTCAATCCCTCTAGCAATGAAGGCCAACATTCTGTTTGTCTTCTTAATAACCTGTTGTACCTGCAAGCCAACTTTACTTTCTGCAAATCATGAACTAGCACTCCCAAGTCCCTCTGCACAACAGCATGCTGCAATCTTTCACCATTTAAATAATTTGCTCTTCTATTATTCCTTCCAAAGTGGATGATTTCACTTTTACCAATGTTGTATTCCATCTGCCAGACCTTGCCCCACTCAACCTATCTATATCCCTCTGCAGACTCTCCACATCCTCTGTACAATTTGCTTTTCCGCTCAGTTTAGTGTCATCAGCAAATTTTGCTACACTACACTCAGTCCCCTCTTCCAAATCATCAATGTAAATGGTAAAGAGCTGCGGGCCCACCACCAACCCCTGCAGCACCCCACTCACCACTGACTGCCAACTGGAGAAACACCCATTTATATCAGCTCTCTGCCTTCTTTTGGTTAACCAATCCACTTCCTCCAATTCCATGCATCCGTATCTTATTTATAAGTCTCCTGTGCGGCACCTTATCGAACACCTTCTGGAAATCCAAGTATACGACATTCACCTGTTCCCCTCTATCCACTGCACTCATTAAGTCCTCAAAGAACTCCAGTAAGTTTGTCAAACAGGACCTGCCCTTTCGGAATCCATGTTGCGTCTGTGTAATGGAACCACTCCTTTCTAAATGTTTCACTATTTCTTCCTTAATGACAGTTTCAAGCATTTCCCGACTACAGATGTTAAGCTAACTGGCCTATAGTTGCCCGTCTTTTGCCTCTATCCTTTTTTAAAAAGTGGCGTGACATTTGCTGTCTTCCAATCCGCCGGGACCTGCCCAGTCTAGAGAGTTTTGATAAATGACTACCAACGAGTCTACTATAACCTCTGCCAATTCCCTCAGCACCCTGGGATGCATCCCATTAGGACCAGGGGACTTATCTACCTTCAGGCCATCTAGTTTGCTCATCACTATCTCTTTAGTGACAGTGATTTTATCAAGGTCCTCACCTTCCATTTCATCCATAACATCCTTCTTTGGCATATTAGACGTGTCCTCCACCGTGAAGACCAACACAAAATAGTCGTTCAATGCCTCAGCCATTTCCATATCACCCAATATCAATTTCCCTTTCTCGTCTTCCAAGGGACCTACATTGACTTTAGCCACCCTCTTCCACTTTATATATTTATAAAAACTTTTGCTATCTGTTTTTATATTTTGTGCTAATTTACTTTCATACTCTATCTTCCCTTTCCTTATTTCTTGTTTAGTTGTTCTTTGTTGCTTTTTAAAGTTTTCCCAATCCTCCAGTCTCCCACCATTCTTTATGACTTTGTACTCATGAGCTTTTAGTTTGATACTATCTTTTATTTCCTTAGTTATCCAAGGCTGGCTCTCCCCACACTTACTGTCCTTACTTTTGACTGGAATATACTTTTGTTGAGCACTGTGAAAAATCTCCTTGAAAGTATTCCACTGTACTCAACTGTCCGGACAAATAGCCTGTGCTCCCAATCCACATTAGCCAACTCCTCCCTCATCCCATTGTAGTCTCCCTTGATCAAGCATAATACACTATTGGCACGTGATGAAGACCATGGAGCGGCTGATAATACAGAATCTGAGGCCACAAACCAGGCACGCCCAGGATCCTCTTCAGTTTGCATATAAGGAGAAGGTGGGAGTGGAGGATGCTATCACGTATTTGCTGCACAAATCACTCTCTCACCTAGAGGGGGTCAGTTGTGCTGTGAGGATTACATTCCTTGACTTCTCTAGTGCCTTTAACACCATCCAGCCCAAGATCTTAAGGCACAAACTAACGGAGATGGGAGTAGACTCTCACATGGTGGATTGGATAGTGGACTACTTGACAGATAGACCTCAGTATGTGCAGTTGGGAGACTGTAGGTCTGACACGGTGGTCAGCAGCACAGGGGCGCCGCAGGGAACCGTACTCTCTCCGGTCCTGTTCACCCTGTACACATCAGACTTCTAATATAACTCAGAGTCCTGCCATGTGCAGAAGTTCGCTGATGACACGGCCATAGTGGGGTGTGTCAGGAATGGACAGAAGGAGGAGTATAGGAAACTGATACAGGACTTTGTGATATGGTGCAACTCAAACTACCTGCGTCTCAATATCACCAAGACCAAGGAGATGGTGGTGGACTTTAGGAGATCTAGGCCTCATATGGAGCCAGTGATCATTAATGGAGAATGTGTGGAGCAGGTTAAGACCTACAAGTATCTGGAAGTACAGTTAGACGAGAAGCTTGACTGGACTGCCAACACAGATGCCTTGTGCAGGAAGGCACAGAGTCGAATGTACTTCCTAAGAAGGTTGGCGTCATTCAATGTCTGTAGTGAGATGCTGAAGATGTTCTATAGGTCAGTTGTGGAGAGCGCCCTCTTCTTTGTGGTGGCGTGTTGGGGAGGAAGCATTAAGAAGAGGGACGCCTCACGTCTTAATAAGCTGGTAAGGAAGGCGGGCTCTGTCGTGGGCAAAGTACTGGAGAGTTTAACATCGGTAGCTGAGCGAAGGGCACTGAGTAGGCTACGGTCAATTATGGATAACTCTGAACATCCTCTACATAGCACCATCCAGAGACAGAGAAGCAGTTTCAGTGACAGGTTACTATCGATGCAATGCTCCTCAGACAGGATGAAGAGGTCAATACTCCCCAATGCCATTAGGCTTTACAATTCTACCGCCAGGACTTAAGAACTTTTTAAAAGCTATTATTAATGCTTTTTGAGATGGTGATTTAGATGCATATCATATTTTTTTTTACTGAGTTAAGTATTGTATGTAATTAGTTTTGCTACAACAAGTGTATGGGACATTGGAAAAAAAGTTGAATTTCCCCATGGGGATGAATAAAGTATCTATCTATCTAGTTTTAGATCTATTTCATCCTCCATTTGAATGCGAATTCAATCATACAATGTCACTCTTTCCAAGAGGATCCCTGACTACAAGGAGAACCAAGAGCAGAAAACGAGAGGGTAGTAAGATTATAATCGACACAAGGAGCTTGATAAACATAAAAGGAATGAGGGCACTGGTGACATAGAAGCATGTTTGCCTTTGAGAAGGCAGCTACAGGCCGGTACTACACCTGCTGTTGGCTTAGTGACTTCTACATTTTGCTGATCGATCTCAAATTGGGATGGTGTGTGACTCAGAGCTGAACTTGTAAACATTGCAAGACTTGTGTCTAAGGACCTTGTGTCTTGAGATAGAGGAAATTAGGATTTGTGAAGCACTGTCAAAGAAGCCTTGGCTGATTGCTGCAATGTCTTTTGTTGCAGCCATTCTATACTGATGATTTCAGTCAATGGATGGAAGTATCAACAGAACGGACCTGGAGTTCCCAACGTTTTACATGCCAGGGACCCCTACCACTGATCGAGGGGTCCGTGGACCCCAGGTTGGGAAAACCCTTAAATGGACCTTTGAATGGTGTTGAACCAGGAAAGTGAAAACTGTTCCATATTTTCATGAATTGAGATTTGCAGATAATGGAGACGTGGCAGGGATTAAGGAGGTGAATCTCATCACAGTCTGCTGTTAGCCCTTAACACCACCCCCACCAAACAAGCTCACCTTCACAGTCAACTTCTCTTAATGAAGGGCAATATTGTAAAGGGATAGAATCCCTTGGTTACAGAACAATTTATTGTTGAAACAAATTTTAAAAGCAATCAAAATATGTAATTACTTTATCTCCACTATATAGAAGGTTTCAGGTGTGTGTTCTTCAGGTACCCAGGTCAAAAAAAGGCTGAAGTTCTTGGAAGTCAAGCTCACATTTTGCGGAGCCGGCAGACCACCTGCAAATAACAAGTCAGAAAATAATTTTACCAAGCAGCCAATGTACAACCACAAGGAAGGTGGCTAGCACCTTTACTTTCTTAGGAGGTTAAAGCGGTTCGGCTTGTCACTGAACATCCTACAGATGTACTGTTGAAAACATCTTGACAGGTCAAATCATGGCTTGGTCTGACCATTTGAAAGCATAGGAATGCAAGCAGCTGCAGGAAGAGTGAACTCAACACAGTATATTATGGACACAGCCCTCCCCATCATGAAAAAACATCTATGATGCACAACCTCTAGATTACACCTAGCAAAGATCCCAACCATCTGGGCCATGTCATCTTCTTTGCAGCTACCACTGAGTAGGAGGTATAGAAGCCTGAGATCCCATACTGAGAATGTGGAGAGGTTAAGGGGTACGTGCAGAAGGGGGAACGGGGGAGGGGGGTAAGTGTAGCAAAGTATGCGTACAGGACTGAGGGCGGAGTATGTAATTGAGGAAGTGTAGGAGGACAGAGAACAGGTAATTAAAATAGAGTACCAGACGGACATGGCATACCTATTTCGAGTGTTTTGCTTTTGTCTATACTTATTCCAAGTACTTCGCTTGCGTCTATGCTCATTCCGAGTATTTCGCGCGCTTAACTATGCAATAGCCAAACAATCGATGAATTTGAATCGGTAACCATATTTGAGAATGTAGTGCCCCGTTTTTGGGGATAAGTATGACCTCTGTGAACCGACAAATGGGGAGTTGTCTACCTTACGCCCGAAGTGCGTGTGGCCGCGAACTCCTCTCTGAATAAAAACCGCTTCAGAGGTAATTTTGTGTCTCTGGTGTTTTTCCTCAACTGAGCAGGTTAATAACTTCAATTGAACAATTTGGCGAGCCAGCCAGGAGCCAAACGGCTGGCAGTTCAGGATCCGGTGTAAGAGATCGGCGGGCAGGTACGAGCGGGTAGAGACGGAAGGGCCCTCCCAGAGATTTTTCTTGGTCTCTCTCTCTCCCTCTCTGACTCCCCGTTCTGACCCCTTCGGCTCCGGCTGACCATCCTACGGCCTCCACGGACAAAACGGAGAACCTCAGTTGGGAGACACGGATAACAAGTAAGTGAGGCATAGAGTTTGGGGTTCGAGTCCCCTGGTTTGAAAGTGGGGTTAGAGGCCCTGCATAGAGTTTGGGGTTCGAGTCCCCTGGTTTGAAAGTGGGGTTAGAGTCCCTGCATAGAGTTTGGGGTTCGAGTCCCCTGGTTTGAAAGCGGGGTTCGAGTCCCTGCATAGAGTTTGGGGTTCGAGTCCCCTGGTTTGAAAGTGGGGTTAGAGTCCCTGCATAGAGTTTGGGGTTCGAGTCCCCTGGTTTGAAAGCGGGGTTCGAGTCCCCTGGTTTGGGAAGTGGGGTTAGAGTCCCTGCGTGGAGTTTGGGGTTGGAAGCTCCGGAGCAATACATCTTTAATTTGATTAAGGTCTGGTTCCAACATCTAACTGAAACCACATCCTGACTTAGACTGGCTGTTAAGAGCAGAAATCTGCCACGCTAAGGTCAGGAAACTGAAGTGGATGTGAGAGTAAGTTACCAAAATGGGCCAGACTCGTGTCTCTGGTGTTTTTCCTCAACTGAGCAGGTTAATAATTTCAGGTTGACAATACCACCTGGTTCAAGAACAGCTACTTCTCTTCAAACATTCGGTTCTTGAACCAACCTGGTATAACTCACTAGCTCAAAAAGAAATGCCTTGAAATCTCTGGACTACAGCTGACTTTTCTCCAGGAGGCCCACAACCTCGTTGTTGGGTTTGGAGGCTTGTGTGCCTCAATAACCCGGAGAGCTGTGTTGGCTGGAGTCAGGGCTTTATGCTTTGGCTCTTGGTAGGATCACCCATGCCAAACAGGTCAGAGGGTAAAGGCCAGACTAACAGTGGTCCACTGGTCCGCCAGATTCAGGAGTTCAGCTTAGGGTTAACAACTCTGACTGGCAAAAAAAACTGTTACTGAAACACCAATAAAGAATTCTTCTACATCTGAGTTTGATAGTATTCCCGAGTTTCCATCTGGGACTTGCATGACTGACAGTAGTGAAAGCTGTTAGAAGCTAAGGAAGCCTTCAACACCACCAGAGACGGAGGAACTTCATTGCTGTCCTAAATGCCTCTGATCTAAATAACAATAGACTTTGTAATTTTGGTTCAAGTTGTGATTTTTCTTGAACAATTAAACATACATTTTGCATGTTCAATATATGTTTTCCATAATTGGTGAATCTACAATACTATCTACCTTATGTATCTAGTACATACGACAATAAATTCGGCTAACCGTTCAATTACTATAAAAGAAAATGATTCTAAAACACATAGTTATCATTTTAATAAATATAGTTAAGTTTTATATTAAAAAATAACTTTTTCCAGAGTCAATTTTATATATGATCACCAGACTCAAAAACATAGACATGAGGAAGTCTGCAGATACTGGAAATCCAGAGCAACACACACAAAGTGCTGAAGGAACTCAGCAGGTCAGACAGCATCTATGGAAATGAATAAACAGAAGACATTTCAGTCTGAGTCCCTCTTTCAGGCGGTGAGGCTGATTAACACCTCCCGCCACTAAACTCACACCCTCACACTTAACCACCACTACTTTATCATTTCCTGTCGCAGTCACCAGCTGTACCTAGTGTCACTTTATGGCAATACAAACTATCCTGTGCATTTATATTTATATATTTTTTTGTGTTCTTTATCTTGTTGTGTTTTTTGTGCTGCATCCGCTATGGAGTGACAATTATGTCATTCTCTTTTACACTTGTGTACAGGTAATGACATTAAACAATCTTGAATCTAGAACAGAATTTCACAATGTGCTTTGTTCTTAAACATTCAGCATCATCAGCAAGTGTTGTGAAATCTGTTAAGTGGCAGCAGTACAATGCAATGCATGACAATAAAAACTGTAAATACAGTAAGTACATATATAAAACACCACTGATGTTAAAATGCAAAAACTTTTACACCTACATATGTATTGTTGAAAATCCGGTTATGGAATTCAAACAATATAAAGAAGGGTTTATGTCATTAAGCTGTTTTCAGGACATTCTAAAGGACTTTACACGTAAGAAACTGCCTTCATGTTGCATTGGATATACATTGAACAGTGCAACCTTGCACAACAGTAATTAACTGATGTGGTCATTTTTATTTTCAATTTATTTTAATTTTTTTATTTACAGCACAGAATAGGCCCTTCCATGCCAGTAATCTCCAATTTAACCCTAGCCTAATCACTGGACAATTTACAATGACCAATTAACCAGTCAGATACAATTGAGAGCATCTTGACTGACTGCATCACTGCTTGGTATGGGAATGGTACTTCCCTCAATCGCAGGACTCTGCAGAGAGTGGTGCGGACAGCCCAGCACATCTGTAGATGTGAATTTCCTACTATTCAGGACATTTACAGAGACTCGTGTGTAAAAATAGCCCGTAGGATCATTGGGGATGCAAGTCACCCCAACCACAAACTGTTCCATCTACTACCATCCGGGAAGCGGTACTGCAGCATAAAAGCCAGGACCAACAATTCATGCTGATGCAGCTATTTCTGGAAACTAGAGCACCCAGAGGAAACCCACAGTCACAGGGGCAACGTACAAACTCTTTACAGGCAGTGGCGGGAATTGGAACCCGGGTCGCCTGGACTGTAAAGCGTAGTTCTGACTACAATGCTACCGTGCTGCGCCAGGGAGGCAAAGGACAAATACTGGCTCCTGGATTCTGAGGATCATGTCTTTCAGTTCAGGACAGCCAAAGGATCTTTGACACCGACTTTTAAGAGATTGTGTATAATTGCATAATTCATGCTTTTCTCGTGAATACTGCTGATCTGATGCTCTGTGCCTGTGATGTTGCTGCAGGTTTTTTCACTGCCTCTGTGCACATGAACTTGCAGTTTTATCAGATTAGATTGCTTTTCACTCTTCACGTGAAAGATGTCACCTAACATTACAGCACCGCAGTCTGCTCCACCCACAGTGAACACCATTAACCTTTTTGAAATATGCCTCTTTCTCCACCAACTTCTCCGTGAGTTCTAGAGCAGCCCTCTCCTCGCACCCTTCCCTCCTCTCACTGCCTATAACCCTCATGAGGCAATGCTTTAGTCGACTTCAAGTCATCTAATGACAATGATCTAAATCAATGCCCTTAGATCCATCACCCAGTCTCCAGATCCACCACCGTCTCCAGATCCATCACCGTCTCCAGATCCATCACCCAGACCCCAGATCCATCACCATCTCCAGATGCATCACCCAGACATCAGATCCATCACCCACACACCAGATCCATCACCCAGTCTCCAGATCCATCACCCAGTCTCCAGATCCATCACCCAGACACCAGATCCATCACCCAGTCTCCAGATCCATCACCCAGACCCCAGATCCATCACCCAGTCTCCAGATCCATCACCATCTCCAGATGCATCACCCAGACCCCAGATCCATCACCGTCTCCAGATGCAATAACCAGACATCAGATCCATCACCCAGTCTCCAGATCCATCACCGTCTCCAGATGCATCACCCACACCCCAGATCCATCACCCAGTCTCCAGATCCATCACCGTCTCCAGATCCATCACCCAGTCTCCAGATCCATCACCCAGTCTCCAGATGCATCACCGTCTCAAGATGCATCACCCAGTCTCCAGATCCACCACCCAGTCTCCAGGTCCATCACCGTCTCCAGATGCATCACCCAGACCCCAGATCCATCACCGTCTCCAGATGCATCACCCAGACCCCAGATCCAACACTCAGACCCCAGATCCATCACCCAGTCTCCAGATCCAACACCCAGACCCCAGATACATCAACCAGTCTCCAGATCCATCACCCAGTCTCCAGATCCATCACCGTCTCCAGATGCATCACCCACACCCCAGATCCATCACCCAGTCTCCAGATCCATCACCCAGTCTCCAGATCCATCACCCAGACACCAGATCCATCACCCAGTCTCCAGATCCATCACCCAGACCCCAGATCCATCACCCAGTCTCCAGATCCATCACCATCTCCAGATGCATCACCCAGACCCCAGATCCATCACCGTCTCCAGATGCATCACCATCTCCAGATGCAATAACCAGACATCAGATCCATCACCGTCTCCAGATGCATCACCCAGACCCCAGATCCAACACTCAGACCCCAGATCCATCACCCAGTCTCCAGATCCAACACCCAGACCCCAGATACATCAACCAGTCTCCAGATCCATCACCCAGTCTCCAGATCCATCACCGTCTCCAGATGCATCATCCACACCCCAGATCCATCACCCAGTCTCCAGATCCAACACCCAGACCCCAGATACATCAACCAGTCTCCAGATCCATCACCCAGTCTCCAGATCCATCACCGTCCCCAGATGCATCACCCACACCCCAGATCCATCACCCAGACATCAGATCCATCATCCAGACCCCAGATGCATCACCCAGACCCATCACCCACACCCCAGATCCATCAACCAGTCTCCAGATCCATCACCCAGTCTCCAGATCCATCACCCAGACCCCAGATCCACCACCCAGACCTCAGATCCATCACCGTCTCCAGATGCATCACCCAGACCTCAGATCCATCACCGTCTCAAGATCCACCACCCAGTCTCCAGATCCATCACCCAGTCTCAAGATCCATCACCCAGTCTCCAGATCCATCACCCAGACCCCAGATCCATCACCCAGACCCCAGATCCACCACCCAGACCTCAGATCCATCACTGTCTCCAGATGCATCACCCAAACCTCAGATCCATCACCGTCTCAAGATCCATCACCCAGACATCAGATCCATCACCGTCTCAAGATCCATCACCCAGACCCCAGATCCATCACCCAGACATCAGACCCATCACTGTCTCAAGATCCATCACCCAGACATCAGATCCATCACCCAGTCTCCAGATCCACCACCCAGACATCAGATTCATCACCCAAACATCAGATGCATCACCCAGACCCCGGATCCATCACCCAGACATCAGATCCATCACCCAGACATCAGATCCATCACCATCTCAAGATCCATCACCCAGACATCAGATTCATCACCCAGTCTCCAGATCCACCACCCAGACATCAGATTCATCACCCAGACCCCAGATCCATCATCCAGACATCAGATGCATCACCCAGACCCCAGATCCATCACCCAGACATCAGATGCATCACCCAGACATCAGATGCACCACCCAGTCTCCAGATCCATCACCCAGTCTCCAGATCCATCACCCAGTCTCCAGATCCACCACCCAGACCCCAGATGCATCACCCAGACATCAGATTCATCACCCAGTCTCCAGATCCACCACTCACACCCAGATCCATTACCCAGACCCCAGATGCATCACCCAGACATCAGATTCATCACCCAGTCTCCAGATGCATCACCCAGACCCCAGATCCACCACCCAGACCTCAGATCCACCGTCCGGATCTGAAACCAGCGCCCCGATTCGGGATCCACCCACACAGAGCTCAGTGCCACCCACATCACATCAGGAGCTGGAACGAGCGTCTCCACGTTTGCAGTGAAAGGCCGGAGAGATAAAGGAGAGACACGGTACCGAGCACGTGTTGAGCGAGGAGGCAGCAGTAGATGAGGCCAGCGCCCACACGGGCGTCCGCCACCCCGCTCGTCACCGCCGCCATCCGCCGGACCCCGACGCCATTTCACCGCCGCAGCGAGCAGCCACACAGACGTGATTGCGCAATTACGCACTGACGCCGCGGCCTCCAGGATGGGGGGGTAGGGCATCTCCCAGCTTATTGCGGGGCGGACCCGGTTGACGAGCTGACCTCATGACGCCCTGACTTCCCGGATGAGGGGCATTTCCGTGCTCACTGCGGGGTGAGATGCACTGATTTTCGGTCCTGGGTGCGAGGAAAGGAATTTCCCAAAATCATGGGTGTGACCCGACAGGGATTGAGGGACCAGCTTTGTGGCCAAACATTTTAAATCCAAACTCCATTCCCATTCCGACTTGTCGGTCCATGGTCTCCTCTTCTGCCCCGATGAGACTAAATTCATATTCCACACATTTTAATTCCACGTCCCATTCCGATATGTCTATCCATGGCCTCCTCTATTGTCAAAATGAATCCACACTCAGGTTGGAGGAACAACACCTTATATACCGGCTGGGTAGCCTCCAACCCGATGGCATGAACACTGACTTCTCTAACTTCTGTTAATGCCCCTCCTCCCCTTCTTACCCCATCCCTGACATATTTAGTTGTTTGCCTGTTCTCCATCTCCCTCTGGTGCTCCCCCCCCCCCCCGCCTTTCTTTCTCCCGAGGCCTCCCGTCCCAAGATCCTTTCCCTTCTCCAGCTCCGTATCCCTTTCGCCAATCAACTTTCCAGCTCTTGGCTTCACCCCACCCTCTCCGGTCTACTCCTATCATTTCGCATTTCCCCCTCCCCTCTCTACTTTCAAATCTCTTACTATCTTTCCTTTCAGTTAGTCCTGACGAAGGGTCTCGGCCCGAAACATCGACAGTGCTTCTCCTTATAGATGCTGCCTGGCCTGCTGTGTTCCACCAGCATTTTGTGTGTGTTGTTGTTTGAATTTCCAGCATCTGCAGATTTCCTCATGTTTGCTCTTAAATTCATATTCCAGCTGGCTAGCCTCCAACCTGATCAATGTTCCCTGGTAATGACCAGAGTGCACGGAAGTCTTGTGCTGTGTGATTATTTTGTCCAGTGACAACAATGTTACATACCCCGTAATTGGGTGTCTGACCAGCAAAGATAGAAGTATCCGTTGGAGTCTGGTGGTACTATATTCAAAAGTGTTTATTAGTAAAAATAAGCAAAACAATACCAATAATGCAAATATACATATAACACAAGTTAGCAATAATAAACCTAAAAGTGTAGGAATAATAATAAACAAGCTCTATCGAGGTCTAGAGGTAAATGAATTGTCATAGAAAAGTATAAAGTTCAGTTCATGAGTGCTGAGGTAGGTATGGTTGTTGTGTGGTAATCATTGGAGAGAGAGCGAGCGAGCGAGCAGTAACAGCTGCAGCAAGCAAACCTTCTGTTGCTTTCTGATTCCGTCGTACCGTTGTGGTGGTCATTCAGCTATGACCCCTCCGTCCTTCAGTGGTGGACTCGTCACTCTGGCATGAGTGGACACACACACATGTCTCCACCGGCCCTGCCGTTACACTGAGAGCTATATTGACCGATCTCCTGATTCGGTCTCCGAAGCCCCCACCTTTCTGTGGGTTCACAACATTCAGTCAGTGTCCACTGGTGTGTCTGAAGGGTGTCTCTCCAGACCTGTCTTTTATCCCTACTAACAGGGTCTCAGCTATCCATCAACTCTGAATGACCGTGTCCATCAAATCAGGCCACTCCTGCTGTCTCCTGAGGAATGCTAACAAGCAAAGTAAAGTCCTTGCAGCGAAAGTTAAATAATCCAGGAAGAGTCAAAATACAATAAATCAACAGTCTCTCTCTCCCTCTTATCTGTAGCAAATGTTCGTGCCTGTGTTTCATCTCTCTCTCTCATGAGCAGCATAGCAACAGCAATAGTTCGTGGTTCTCGGGGGGGGGGGGTTGGGAATGGTTAACTCTGCACCCCATTGTCCATCAGGTCTGTTCATCACTCATAACAATATGTGTGCAGTGAATAGTTTATTCAATGAAAACAGTATAAATAGGACCCTAAGATGTAGGAGCAGTATTAGGCCATTCGGCCCATCGGGTCTGCTCCGCTAGTTCTAAAATCCGCAGACAAATCATCGTAAACCCCACGTTGCCAACACCATCCACATCAGAAAATGGAAAAGGAAATGTGATTGTATACAGTCGTGAAATACACTTAACATGCCAACGAGGTAGAGAGTGACAACCTTTTGTGTGCAATTTAAATTCCGTTTTGCGCTAGCAATAAAAGATGTGTGCGCACCTCAGAGGGAACGCTGAACCTGATGGCACGAATATCGATTTCTTACACCACCCCCCATCCCTTCTTTCTTTTTCAAAGTCCCTTTTCGCTCCTCCTCTCACCCCCGGCCCCAGCCTAGTCCATCACAGGTAAAGCACTCCCAACCATTGAGCACATCTACACGAAACGCTGTCGCAGGAAAGCAGCGTCCATCATCAGAGACCCACCCAGGCCAGGCTCTCTTCTCGCTGCTGCCATCAGGTAGAAGGTACTCGCAACTCACACAGCCAGGTTGGAGAACAGTTACAGCCCCTCAACCATCAGGCTCTTGAACAAAAGGGGATAACTACACTCATCTATTGAGAGTTCCCACAACCAGTGATCTCACTTTAAGGACTCTTAATTTCAATATTTCATGTTCTCGTTATTTGCCATTTATTTATATTTGCATTTGCAGTTTGTTGTCTTCTGCACTCTGGTTGATCTTTCACTGATCCTGTTATAGTTACTATTCTATAGATTTGCTGAGTATGTCCACAGGAAAATGAATCTCGGGATTGTATATGGTGACATATATGTACTTTGATGATAAAAAATTACTTTGAACTTTCCCTCCTCCTCACCTGCCAATCACCTCCCTGGTTTTCCTCCTCCTTCCCTCAAGTCTATTTGCCTCTACCACCATACCAGGCATCCACCACTGAATAAAAATCTTACCCCTCATGTTCCCTTTGAACCTCCCCCCCCCCCCCCCACCCCCATCACCTTCAATGCATGCCTTCTGGTATTAGACATCTCTACCCTGGGAAACAGATACTCCCTGTCCACTATCTATGCCTCTCATAATTTTGTAAACCTGTCTGATTTCCCCTCATATCCTCCGCAGCTCCAGAGAAAATAACCTGTTTGTCCAACCACTTATGATAGCACGTACTCTCTAAACCAGGCAGCATCCTGGTAACCTCTTCTGATAGCACGTACTCTCTAAACCAGGCAGCATCCTGGTAACCTCTTCTGATAGCACGTACTCTCTAAACCAGGCAGCATCCTGGTAACCTCTTCCGATAGCACGTACTCTCTAAACCAGGCAGCATCCTGGTAACCTCTTCTGATAGCACGTACTCTCTAAACCAGGCAGCATCCTGGTAACCTCTTCTGCCCCCTCTCCAGAGCCTCAACATCCTTCCTGTAGCGGGGCAACAAGAACTGTACACAGTACTGTACTCCAGATGTGGCTTAACCAGAGTTTTATAAAGTTGCTGAAGATATCTATTCAATAATCGAGGTGGATAATCTCCATACTCACTGCTACAGAATTTATGCTTCAAAGTTTCAAAATTGACTTGGCAATATTCAAATGCACATAAACTCTTCAAATTTATTTATTGTGATACAGTGCAGAGACTTGCCGCCTTGCAATCCCCCGATTTAACCCTAGCCTAATCAAGGGACAATTCACAATGATCAATTAACCTACCCAGCGTTAAGCCTTTGGACTGCGGGAGGAAGTGGGAACATGCACAGGAAACCCACACGGTCGCAAGGAGAACGTACAAACTTCTTACAGGCCGTGGTGGGAATTGGAGCACAATAAAATAGACATTAAACCATCTCCACAATTTGTATTTGTTTTTAAACATTCAACATTGATTCAAATTCAGTTAAGTTCAGTTAAATTCAGTCCTGATGAAGGGTCTCGGCCCGAAATGTCGACAGTGCTTCTCCTTATAGATGCTGCCTGGCCTGCTGCGTTCCACCAGCATTTTGTGTGTGTTGTTGTTTGAATTTCCAGCATCTGCATATTTCCTCGTGTTTGCTCCTCAAATTCAGTTAAGTACACTTTGCACCAATATTAACATTTCAATAAGTCAAGAGTCTTTAAAAAAAGTATCAACAAAATACTAAATTACCACAGCAAAACAAGTTACGGTGCTGGGGCTCTATGTATTGATTAATTCTGAGTTTTGGAGTCAGCACTGCCCCCCACCCCTCCGTGCTCACTTGGCAGAAGATGAGTGTGGTCAACTGGAGATTTCAATGGACTGAAGGGCCTGGACTATATATGTACATTTTTTTGCAGTTGTATTTTGTATGTGTACTTGTTTATCTTGTATATGCAAGGTCTGTGTTTCAAGCTGCAGTGTCACGGGGGGGGGGGGGGGGGGGGGGGAGCAGGGCTGATGTCAGGATCGGTGTGGCTGGGTGTCCAGGCTGAATTCGGAGACCCACCCCCACCCACCACGTGTTCGTTTTGGACTTTTATTGCGTGATTGTGACACCAACTGTGCTGGCTATCTCGTGTGTGCCTTACGCTGTGGATGATCGTTGGTACTGTGTTTTGGACCTTGACCCCAGAGTAACACTGTCTCATTTGCCTGTATTCTTGTAGGGTTGTATAACAATTAGACTTGAATTGTATTGAATTTTATGTATAGAATTTTTTTTTTGCCCCAGGATGTTCAGTACAAATTTAAAAACAATTATTTAAAACACTTTGCACCATAAATGCAAATCCATACAAGTAAACGTGAATAAGAGTAGAGTCTTCGTGAGCATTCATTCTAGTGTGACGTATGTTGCATCTGTCGCAACTCCACAGTTATTCTCCTTCATGGACATCAACACATAGCCACTGTTGCCCCAGTACGTTGACCAGGAATTTTTAATCAGCCAATACTCTTCGCCATCAAGTTTTCCATATCCAACAGCAAGCACAGCATGGTCCAGGTCATCCAGTTGGTTTTCTAAAGGTAACCATACGTTAGTCAATGCCGGGTCAGTAAATTGCACGCTTCCTACATATACACACTATATTTAAATATTCCTCAAGGTTGTTATGGTAACGTGGATAAGCTCCCACTATGTATTAAATGTTCCCAATGGTATGCGCCTCAAACAGCCTTTGACGACCAAGTCCAGCTCCTGGCCTTCACCTGTGGCTTAGCTACTAAACCCGGCAGAACAGTTTCCACTCACAGAAGGGGCAAGGGTGGGTTACTCGCTCCCTGAAACCAGTCGCTTCAGGCAGATGGGCTCGTCAGCAGTGGCTGGCAGCTTATGTGGAGAAGGGGAATTCTGAACCCATACCTCCGCTGCCTTGCGGCAGCACCCACTCACGGGGGAGGCTTTGGGAGTAAAGGGTAAAATCCAGGGTTGGGAGTCCCTAAGGCAGTGCCATGTCGAATTCAACACTGAGACACAACTCCTGCAATGCTACAGGTGTCAAACTGTAACAGTCTCTGCCACCCCTTTGGGTTCGTCACATGCACGGAAAGAGGGAGCTTTCCACATGGGCAACAGCTCTCTCCATATTGGGTACCATCAGGGAGGAGGTACAGAAGCCTGAAGGTGCACACTCAGTGATTCAGGAAAAGCTTCTTCCCCTCTGCCATCCGATTCCTAAATGGACATTGAACCCTTGGACACTACCTCACTTTTTAAAAAATATACAGTATTTGTTTTTTGCACAATTTTTTAATCTATTCAATATACTCATACTGTAATTGATTTACTTATTCATTATTATATATTTTTCCTTTTAGATTATGTATTGCATTGAACTGCTGCTGCTAAGTTAACAAATTTCACATCGCATGCCCATGATAATAAACCTGATTCTGATTCTAGATAGCTAGGGCGCAATATCCATGGTCGACTCTAATCAACAAAATCCTTCCATTCAAATAAACATTTGACTTGGTCGTGTTTTTATTGTGGCAGTTTAGTTTGATGGGGTTGAGATTTATATTAAAAGTAGACTGCAGTTTTTGGTTCATCCCACCATCTCCCCACCCAGCTCACCAAGAGAAACTTGATTAGTAACAAGACTAATAAAGATACTTCTGTTCTCCAACACTGATTAATAATTCCAACATCTTAATTTATACACCAATCATTTTATGGATTTACGGTGAACAAAATATTTCCATAAGACCATAAATTTAGGAGCAGAATTAGGCCATTTGGCCCATCTAGTCTGCTCCACCATTTTATCATGGCTGATCCATTTTCCTGCTCAGCCCCAATATCCTGCCTTCACCCCATATCCCTTCATGCCCTGACTAATCAAGAATCACTGCCTAAATATATCAATGACTTGGCCCCCACAGCCGCCTGTGGCAACATACTCCACAGATTCGCCACCTTCTAGCTAAAGAAATTCCTCATCTCCATTCTAAAAGGATTCCCCACTATTCTGCGGTTGACTGTCCCCTCTGGTCCAATTCTATCCTATACCCCACGGTCTTTATGATCTTATATTTGTAGAATGACTTGTAAGAGAAGTACTCAAGATGTCAGAATTCTTTACTATCCTGCTTGTGCAGTGCCCCATTGGATTATGGAGTGATGTGGTCTCACTGAGTCACTCTATGAACGACCAGCATTCAAGGGCAGCTCCAGAGCGGAGGGACTGCTACCATTTCGTATCAGCATTACACAAGTCCCTCCGCTCCGGAGCTGCCCTTGAATGAGGCATATGAGTGGGGCAGCACTAGAAATAACACCTTGAGGGACTCGTATGAATGAGGTTCCTGATCCTTACTGAGGACTTTTTCCATGTCTTATCTCTTCTTGTTTTAAATTTATCGCTATTTCACACTTTAATGACTTTTAAATGATGTTTTTTCACTATTTCAGTGAAGCAGTTTCTAAATTTGATTGCCTGTATATTCTCACAGGCAAACTAGGCCAATTTGAGGTGCGAAGCAACACACACAAATGCTGGAGGAACTCAGCAAGCCAGGCAGTATCTATGGAAAAGAGTAAACAGTCGATGTTTCAGGCCGAGGCCCTTCCTCAGGACTGGAACGGGAGAGGAGAAGTCAGAGTAAGAGGGTGGGGGAGGGGAGGAAGAAGTGCAAGGTATCAGGTGATGGGTGGAACCAGGAGAGGGGAAGGGGTGAAATAAAGAGCTGGGAAGTTGATTGGTGAAAGAGATAGAGGGCTGGAAGAAGGCGAAATCCGCTAGGAGCGGACAGAAGCCCATGGAAGAAGGGGAAGGGGGGGAGGAGCACCAGAGGGAGGCAATGGGCAGGTAAGGAGAGAAAGTGAGAGAGGGAAATGAGAATGGGGAATAGTGAAGGAGTTTGAATTGGGATCATGATTCTCCTGCCAAGGTCTACCTGCACCTCGTAGACTGCTCCAGTATACAGAAGTGAGGTTATGGTCACCTGGTATAGGAACACCAAAACCTTTGAATAGAAAATTCTACAAAAAGTAGTGGGTTCGGCCCAGTGCATCACGGGTAAAGCCTTCCCAATCACTGAGCACATCTACATGAAGCGCCATCGTAGGAAAGCAGCATCCATCATCAGAGATCCTCACCACCCAGGCCATGTTCTTTTCTTGCTGCTGCCGTCAGGTAGAAGGTACAGGAGCCTCAGGACTCACACCACCAGGTTCAAGAACAGTTACTACCCCTCACCCATCAGGCTCTTGAACAAAAGGGGATAACTTCATTCACTTGCCCCATCATTGAAATGTTCTCACAACCGATGATCTTACTTTAAGGACTTTTATCTTGTTATCTCTCAAGCTTGTTATTTATCGCCAGTTATTTATAATTGCATTTGCACAGTTTGTTGTCTTCTGCACTCTGGTTGATCTCTCATTGATCCTGTTATAGTTACTATTCTATAGATTGCCTGAGTATGCCCACAGGTAATTGAATCTCAGGGTTGTATATGGTATGTATGTACATTCCTCCAAGAGGACCACAAGTTTGTGGTGGTTCGTGTGCCTCAATGACCCGGAGAGCGATGTTGGCTGGAGTCAGGGCTTTATGCTTTGGCTCTTGGTAGGGTCACCCATGCCAAACAGGTCAAAGGGTAGTGGCCCACCGGTCCTCCAGGTTTGGGGGTTCAGCTCTGGGCTAACAACCCTGACTGGTTAAACAACACTGTTACAAAAACAGCAAAGAAGAGTGGGACGATATTCCAGAGTCTCCACCTGGGTCCTGCATGACTGGTAGTAGTAAAAACCGAGAGGACGTTACTAACACGATGAAGGAAGCCCCGAACGTGGAGGACCTTTATTGCTGCCCTAAATGCCATTGGTATAATGGGCAGCTTTTTTAAAAAAAAAACAACTTTGATAATAAATTTACTTTGAACTGGAAACTGCACAGAAGCAAAAGGTAACTGTGGGTGCAAGGCACATTCAAGGAACTAAGAAAATGGTTTTCCTTCACCTTGATCAAATGACAGTTGAATACTTACTACATTGTGGTTCATAATAAACCCCGTTGCTGTAAAATAGAAAGGACTTGTGAGATGCGTCAATTCCAACGGCCACTGGACCATTTTTAAAGATGGCCAACTTTAAAGCTTTAATGCTTCCGGAAGTCACATTCGTATAGCTCTTCATCTTTGCTGTCATCGTGGACTGGTTATAGTGACAGAATCCATTCTGGGATTGAATGAAAACAGTACAATATAAGAAATGCCAAAGCAAAAACGTTAGATCGCATCACAATAGTACAGAGGCCAGCCCAATGCTTTACAGCACCAGCGACCTGGGTTTAAATCCCGCCGCTGAATGTTTGGATGTACATGTGATCAATAACAGAATCTCAATCTGATGTGGTCAATGCCAGAACTACTTTCAGGAGCTGAATGTCATCTTCCAGTTCTGATGCCCCGTTATTGTTCAATACAAGTCTTCTCATTCCCTTTGTTGTTCTTCTTTACAGTTTTAAATGAAGCTATCACAGAATACCAAACACTGAAGTAAGTTTCTGTACACTAGCTTACCTGATGCATTTGAACTGCAAGGTTATTGACCTGAGAGTATTGGAGTATAAAGTTGCATTTGTTTGCTGTGTAACCAAAACTATGTAGTCAGCTTTGTATTTGCTATGTATGTATCCAATTTAGTAGGAGAATGAAACCTCTGTATTGTCTCTGTACTATTGAACACATCAGTGACTTAAGAATGCAGCCAAATAAGAAGATAATGGTGTGTTAATGAGAAGCTAGCTAAGAGATAACTGTGGCCAGGGATGAGGTAACACGTGGCCCAAAAAGTAGATTAGAACATGATTAGGTTAATGGGTAGAAACAATAGTGGGAAGTCGGGAGCTGATGTACTGGAGATACGCAACGCTCACTGACTCTCTCAGCTTTGATTTGCAAATTAAATTTTAACACTTCTTGAAGAATCTTCTGCATCTCCTGGTCGTTTGTGGGGCACAAGAAACCACGACAAGAGCAGCTGAGTCACTGTCTCTGACACCCCTTAACAGTGCAGAGGCCTCCAACCCGAGTAAAATCAGATCCAGCCAATACATACACCTTGTGCAGTTCTAATGTATTCCATTTGGCAATAAAAGTACAAAGGAGATTTGATAGAATATAGCTTGTTGGAAAAGTCATAGAATCACGGACTCATACTTCAAAGTCAGGGCAGCACAGTTAGCACAATGATTTTTCCTCACCAGCAACAAGGGTTCAATTCCCACCACTGCCTGTAAGGAGTTTGTATGTTCTCCCCATGAACATGTGGGCTTTCTTTGGGTGCTCCAGTTTCCTCCCACAGTCCAATGACGTACCAGTTGGTAGGTTAATTGGTCATCGTAAATTGTCCTGTGATTAATCTAGCATTAAATTGGTGGATAGCTGGACAGCGCTATATCTCTGAATAACTAAAAAAACACAATAGACTTAAAAATGTTTAATGCAGTCAAAATGGTTCATAGAACAGTGGATATTACCACTAATTTTGCTTTTATAATATAAATTGATATTCCTCAAGATGTATCATTCGCTATTTTGGAAACATAAGGCTGATGAGCAGGCTGCCTTCAGGAGGGCAAATCCATCTAAAGACCTGTGCTGACCAACTGGCTGGTGTGTTCATGGAGATCAAGAACAGTTACTACCCCACAACCAGGCTCTTGAACAAAAGGGGGTAACTACACTCACTTGCCCCATCATTGAACTGTTCCCATAACCAATTATTTCAGTTCAAGGACCCTTTATCTCTTTATCTCATGTTCTCGTTATTTATTGCTATTTACTTATATTTGCATTTACAGTTTGTTGTTTCCTGCACTCTGGGTGATAGAGTCGTAGAAAAATACAGCACAGATACAGGCCCTTCGGCCCATCTAGTTCATCCCAAAACCATTTAAGCAGCCTACTCTCATCAGTCTGCACTGAGACCATAGTCCTCCATACCCCTACTATCCATGTACCTGTCTAAACTTTTCTTAAACATGAAATCAAGCTCCCATGCACCATTTGAGCTGGCAGCTCGTCCCACACTCTCATGACCCTCTGAGCGAAGGTTTCCCCTTTCACCTTTCACCCTTAACCCATAACCTCTAGTTGTAGTCCTACCCAACCTCAGTGGAAAAAGCCAGCTTGCATTTACCCTATTGCTACCCCTCATAATTTTGTATCTCCTCTCAATCTTCTACATTCTAGGGAATAAAATCTTGACCTATTCAATCTTTCCTTATAACTCAGTTCCTCCAGACCCAGCAACATCCTTGTAAATTTTCCCTGTGCTCTTTCAACCCTATTGACATATTTCCCTGTACGTAGATGACCAAAACTGCACACAACATTCCAAATTAGGCCTCACAAACATCTTACACAACTTCAACATAACATCCCATCTCCTGCTCCTACTTCTTATGTTCTTATACCCACAGGAAAATGAATTACACCGTTATATATGGTGACATACATAAGCTTTGTTAATACATTTAATTTGAAATTAGTTAAAATTCTGAGGATAGATTATAGGCATCAAACATTAACAGTTTCTCTCCCCACAGATGTGATTTTACAGAATGTGCAGACTCCCCCCCCTCATATTTTAATTAATATGTACCCTGATGGATATTCTACTAGTTTTTCTCTTGTGGCCTGATGAATGAACTTGCATAGTTCACATTGTGAACCCATCTTCAGGTTTGCAGGGGATTGGGCAAGGTGAAGTAACTGGATTGTTACAACGTTGTACTTGTAGAGTTCCGCCCTTCAGGCAATTTATTTATGTTTTTTTCTACGTGATTAAGCACATTCAGCTTTTATTTTGAAATGAGCAGTTGCAGGTCTGTATCAGGTCACTTCCTGTGCAGTCAGGAAGTAGAAAGTAGGAAAGCACCTTGGCTGGCCGAAGGCCAGAGATTTATGTTAGGTGAGAAAGAAGTTTCTATCTAAAGCCATCGTGTTGTTTCCCCAACAGAGGCATTGCTTGTAAATTGATGTTATATTGATGAGAAATTAATCCAAAAGGTATCAATAAGATTTTTCTGAGTATATTAGACACTAACCCAGATACTAATGGTTTACACATACTATTTACCCATAGTGTTTACCTATCAGAGCCCCATAATATTCACTTGCAGGAAACTTAACCAAGGTCTAACTAACCTGTGTATATTTACTTGTGTGAATGGAACAGCTCAGTAATTGCGTTGTATTTTGTTGCTTTTCCGTTTCGCTCCTTATTCACTCCGTCACGCCACTGAGTCTGTAGTAAACCCAAGGCCCTAGGACACTACATCCAGACTCCCATGTCGTTTCTGAATGGAGTTTGTCTGACTGTCCAGTTGCTGTTACAACACCTCAGCGAGGGCAGTCCGTCTGGAGACAACCTACTTCCGGAAGCCAAAGCAACCAAAAATTCTGAAGCAAATGTAACACTCACCCAACAGGCTGGTATATGTCTAGGGGAAAAGGAGATCCAGCCACACACCAACCCACCTCCCGTACACGCAGGTGCTGTGGGAATCAAGTTCATGCCTCGCGCACGCACACAGTATCAAATTCACACCAGATACCGTTATGAAATACACTTTAAAGATTTTACTAAAACTAAGAGTACTAGGCAATACAATATATATATAAAAGAAAAGAAAAAGCAAAAGGCGCCAACTTATCAAAGTTCAGTCAATTTAGTGCACATCGTTGGAGCTCAACCATCGAACCATTCGACCCCTCGTCACTTTCCTCCGACCTCCACGTCTTGGCACCTGGGACCACCCGGGTGGTCAATCAAGCAGTGCAGCGCACGTCCACCTTCCTTGGCGTCTTCTTCCCAACTCCCCTAAAAACCCGTGAAAACCCCCCAAAGCTCCCAGCCTCACAAGACAAAATAACATTCCCCATTGGTTAACAAATGAATACAATCCCCATATCAGCAAGTCTAAAGCTAAACAACTGTGAGAGAAACACTTATCAGACAAAGAAGCATTCCTACTCTTAACAAGCCAAAGAAGCCATTTTGAGTAACATACACAGGACATTGTACACAAAGAACTGAGGAATGACTTGCATTCTGTTAATCAGTGAAACTGTCTGGTCAAAGTGCTGATAGAGGGGGGAAAAAAAGTGACCACACCATTTGAAAGTTAATTTGATAAATGAGAAGCAACGAGTGAAGGAGGGGGAAATCGGTGAGGAGTGTGGTAAAACAAAGGGATCTGTTAATACAGATCCATCATTCCTTGAACGTGGAGTCAGAAATAAAGCTTTTGGCTCATTGCCTTCATAAGACAATGTATTGAGTACAGGAGGTGGGATGTTCTGTTACGTTGTTTAAGACAGTAGCAAGACCAAATGTGGAGTATTGGGTGCAACTCTGGTCACCTACTGACAGGAAAGATGTCAATGAGATTGAAGGAGCACAGAGAAAATTTACGAGGATGTTGCTGGGACTGGAGGACCTGAGTTATAGGGAAAGGTTGAGGAGGTTAGAACTTTATTCCCTGGAGCATTGAAGATTAAGAGGAGATTTGATAGAGGTATACAAAATAATGAAGGGTACAGATAGGGTAAACACAAGCAGGCTTTTTCCTCTGATCTTGGGTGGGACTAGAAGTGGAGGTCATTGGTTGGGAGTAAGAGGTGAAATATTTAAGGAGAACCTGAGGGGGACCTTCTTCACTGAGAGGAACAAGCTGCCAGTGGAAGTGGTGGAGGCACATTCCACCTGCAGTATCTAAGAGAAGTTTGGATAAGAACATGGATGGAAGGGGTGTAGAGGGCTATGGTTCTGGTAAGAGTCAGAATAACAGAGCAGCAGGGACTAGATGGGCTGAAGGGCTGGTTTCCGTGCCGTAGTGCTCTATGATCTCATAGAATATCCTGGTGAATCTGCTCTGTCACCTCTCTAGCCATACTAGAGTAGCAATCAATACTCTGTATTTACTCTGATTGTGAAGGCTGATGTGCCAAAAGCTCTCTTTGCAACCCTATCTACCTGTGAGGGCACCTTCAAGGAATTATAGATCTATATTCCCAGATTCCTCAGTTCTACCACACTCCTCAGTGCCCTACCACTCATTAAGTAAGTCCTACCCAAAGTGCAACACCTCTCACTTGTCTGCAGTGAACTGAGGTATCAGAACTCGAGGGCATAGGTTTAAAGTAAGAGTGAAAAGATTTAATAAGTAGAGGGGCAACTTTTTTTTTTGGCCTATTCTCCTTGGAGCGACAGAGGATAAGAGGTGACCTGATAGAGGTGTATAAGATGATGAGAGGCATTGATCGTGTGGATAGTCAGAGGCTTTTTCCCAGGACTGAAAAGGCTAACACGAGGGGGCATAGTGCTTGGAAGCAGGTACAGAGATGACAGGGGTAAGTTTTTCACACAGAGAGCAGTGGGTGCGTGGAATGGGCTGCCAGTGACGGTGGTGGAGGTGGATACAATAGGGTCTTTTAAGAGACTCTCAGATAGATACATGGAGCTTAGAAAAATAGAGGGCTATGCTGTAGGGCAGTGGTTCCCAATGTGGGGCATATGCCCCACAGGGGGGTAATTTGATTTTTAAGGGGGGCAATTCGAGAATGAGTTATTAACAGTGAATTTTTTCTAGTAAGTCTGTGTGAGTATGAGTGTGTGTGCGAGTTAATACATATGTGTATATACAGTATGCATACATAAAAATACTTGTGTGTATGTACATGTGTAATTGCGTATGTACTGTATATATAGTGTATCACCATCATTACAACCATCAAATGGCTTTCATAATTAAATTAATGAATTGACTGATGTAGGAAGGAACGAATGAACAAGTCCAAACGCGTAAGAAACTCGTACGAGGTCGCGCAAATGCTGCTTTTTGCAGTAGCTTTCGGTTCTTGGTGGTGTGAAGGTGTGTGCATTGCGTCATCTCTTTTAAACGGTGTATCTGCCTTTGTATGTTGTAGAAACGAATCGGCATTGTTTTATTTATTTATTATTATTATTTTAATATCACTTAATGTTCTTTTTTTTACAATTTCTTAGTAATTTCTTCCTCAGAACTTTAATGGTCCTTTGGTTCTTTTATTTTTCTCTTTCATGAATGCCATGTTCTTTGGAAGCTTGTTTAAACCAAGTTAATGGTCTTTTAGGCTTCCTCCAGGTGAATAGGAGTTCACTTTTTGAATAATAAGAATTATATATCACCACAGGGGGCATCAGGATTTTAGAGGTGATTAGGTGGGGCATGGCCAAAAAAAGGTTGGGAACCACTGCTGTAGGGGAATTCTAGGCAGTTTCTAGAGTAGGTTACATGGCTGGCACAACATTGTGGGCCGAAGGGCCTGTAATGTGCTGTAGATTTCTACGTTTCCATGATACACAAAGGGTGATATTAATGTGGAATTATCTGCCAGAGGAAGTGGTTGCGACAGGTATAATTACAACTTTTAAAAGATGGTTGGACAGTAAGGTGAATTGGAAAAGCACACAGTACTCCAGCTGTAGCACAAGTAATTTTTTTGGAACCTGACTGAACTGATACTCTGCCAAGCTAATGAAGACAAACTTCCTGCAGACCACCTTAATCGCTTTTCTGCAGACACTGCCACCTTCAGGGTTCTTTGGACAAGTTCACCAAGATCTCTGTTTTCTCTGGAGTCCACAATTCACTGTTCAACCTCGCCCAAGTGCAACACCTTATAGTTATCAGGAGTAAAATGTCACCTGCTGTTTCTCCATCACCTTGCTAACAGATCAATGTTGTCTACTGCATAACGACTACTTTATTCGCTGTTCACTGCAGGGTTAATTATGTCACCTGGAGTGTCATTAACGGTACACCCTACTTTCACATCCACATTACAGCAGAAAAACTAATACAAAGTCAAAGAAAGCAATTGCTGCTTCCTATCACTGTACGGACTGTTATACTTGTGGGACATGCCCCCAGCTGCAGAAGTCGAAGCCTTTATTTGATCCTTTTTTTTTTTAGCAACTAGCAAGCTTGCAATCAAGCATTATTGAGCAAATAAGCTCTTCTCGGGCTTCCAGATGGGTACAGGGATCGGTTCTAACCGACGGTCTGACGACAAACTCCGCTGTCTTCATCAGGGATGCTTGGTGAAGATGGCAGAGTTTGTCATTGAAACTGGTGGAAAAGGAAAATCAATTTCCGTACCTGGCTGGAATCCCAAGAAGAGTTCATTTGTCACACACACACTGGCAAAGCACTAGATTCTTTATCATTATTCAGCGCTGTCTCAGTGGTCAGCAAAAGATACGACCGCAAGCCACAAACTGCCACGAAATAAGCACGGATACGTAACTTACTTCCACGCCCCCACCCGCGTGACTAGTTATCGTAAAAAAAAAATCTGCAGCACAGATACATCGCTTCTAGACACATTATTAAATGTACATAATCAACAGGAGTCTCAGTATCTGTCCCTGTGGTACACCACTAGTTAGAGGCTTCCATACAAATACATTCCCTGTCCATCACCCGCGACCTCCTAGCACCAAGCCAGTTTGAGAGTTAACATGCCAAATTGTCCTGGGTCCTACGTGGGACTTTGTCAAACAGAACTCCACGTCATCTGCACTATATTCGTCCTGACACCTAGTGACCTCAAAAAATGTAGTCAGATAGGACCCAGGCTTGGTGAACCTACACTGACCATTCCTTTCTCTGTAACAGCAGATTAATCTTGCCCCCCCCCCCCGCCCAATAATTTTGATGCTGGAGGCCTGTAAATACCTAGCTCAACCTTGCTTTCCTTCCTAAATCCAGGCACCACACTTGCTGGCCTCCACTCTTCTGAGGACAGAAGATTAGAAAGTTTTTGCCACGGCTCCAGCAATCTCTCTCAAAGGTGCTTATCCGCCTTTACGTCCAATAGTAGCGCAGTGGTTAGCACAACGCTTTACAGCATCAGTGACCCGGGTTCAACTCCCGCCACGGAGTTTGTACGTTCTCCCCATGTCCGCGTGGGTTTCCCCTGGGTACTCTGGTTTCCTCCCACAGTCTAAAGACGTACCGGTGGGTCGGTTAAATAGACATTGTAAATTGTCCCGTGATCAGGCCAGGGTTAAATTGGGCTTCGCTGTGCGGTGGGGCTCGAAGGGCCAGAGAGGCCTACTCCTTGCTGTACCTCAGCAAATAAATCTTTTAAAACTAACCTGTCCCAAGTAAGAGCCGTACGACTCTGTGGTTGAAATTCCACCATGCTTCATGATCCACTCAAACGCACGCCATTCCTCTCCCCCATCACAGGCGAGATTTCCGAAGCCCCAGGAACAATCCATCAGCATTTGCTGTGAGAGTGGGATCAAGTTTCCCGTCTGAAAGCACAAACAGAGTTAAAATGCGCTTCAGCAATGTTCTAAAATAATGAAACAACTTATACATCTTCAGGATCCATAATACAAGAAGTCTGGAATTCATTCTCAGATCTCCAAGTGTGGCACAGTGAAGTAGTTTTCAGTGCAATCACTGCAGCATGTAAGGAAACACTGGCTGTTCCCACTGTGCTTTCATTGATTCTGTTATGGTTATTATTCTATTATGGATTTAGTGAGTATGCCTGTAAAAGTTAATGCTGCATATTGTGACATAGCCAGCCAGTGGTGTAATGGCAACTGCACCAGACTCTGAGGCGAGAGGTCCGGGGTCCGACCCCGGCCAGCTCCTTCCACGCTTTCCATCCGTGCTGGGCTCAGCACTGAGCTAGCAACTCGGTCTCATAATAAACAGACCAAAAAAAGTGCTAAAGAAATGGCAAACACGAGGAAATCTGCAGATGCTGGAAATTCAAACGACACACACAAAATGCTGGTGGAACACAGCAGGCCAGGCAGCATCTATAGGGAGAAGCGCTGTTGATGTTTCGGGCCGAGACCCTTCGTCAGGACTAACCGAAAGGAAAGATAGTAAGAGATTTGAAAGCAGAGGGGGGAGGGGGAAATGTGAAATGATAGGAGTAGACCGGAGAGGGTGGGGTGAAGCTAAGAGCTGGAAAGGTGATTGACGAAAGTTATACAGAGCTGGAGAAGGGAAAGGATCATGGGACGGGAGGCTTCAGGAGAAAGGGGGGGGAGCACCAGAGGGAGATGGAGAACAGGCAAACAACTAAATATGTCAGGGATGGGGTAAGAAGGGGAGGAGGGGCATTAACGGAAGTTAGAGAAGTCAGTGTTCATGCCATCAGGTTGGAGGCTACCCAGCCGGTATATAAGGTGTTGTTCCTCCAACCTGAGTTTGGAGTCATTTTGACAATAGAGGAGGCCATGGATAGACATATCAGAATGGGAATGGGACGTGGAATTAAAATGTGTGACTACTGGGAGATCCTGCTTTTTCTGGCAGACCGAGCGTAGGTGTTCAGCGAAATGGTCTCCCAGTCTGCGTCGGGTCTCACCAATATATAAAAGGCCACACCGGGAGCACCGGACGCAGTATACCACACCAGCCGACTCACAGGTGAAGTGTCGCCTCACCTGGAAGGACTGTCTGGGGCCCTGAATGGTGGTGAGGGAGGAAGTGTAAGGGCAGGTGTAGCACTTGTTCCGCTTACAAGGATAAGTGCCAGGAGGGAGATCGGTGGGAAGGGATGGGGGGGGTTGAGTGGACAAGGGAGTTGTGTAGGGAGTGATCCCTGCAAAAAGCAGAAAGGGGGGGGGAGGGAAAAATGTACTTGGTAGCGGGATCCCGTTGGAGGTGGCGGAAGTTACGGAGAATTATACGTTGGACCTGGAGGCTGGTGGGGTGGTAGGTAAGGACAAGGGGAACCCTATCCCGAGTGGGGTGGCGGGTGGATGGGGTGAGGGCAGATGTACGGGAAATGGGAGAGATGCATTTGAGAGCAGAGTTGATGGTGAGCGAAGGGAAGCCCCTTTGTTTAAAAAAGGAAGACATCTCCTTCGTCCTGGAATGAAAAGCCTCATCCTGAGAGCAGATGTGGCGGAGACGGAGGAATGACAACTTTGCCACCAAATGTGCTACAGGGCGCAGAAAGGAACGTTATGATGACGTATATGTACTTAGATAATTTACACCGTGATATGTTGTGAAATTTGTTATCTTTGCAGCAGCAGTACAATGCAATACAGAATAATAGTAAAACTGAATTGCAGTAAAATATATATAATTAGAATAAGTGCAAAAATAGAAATAAAAAGGCAGTGAGGCAGTGTTTGTGGTTTCAATGTCCGTTCAGAAATAGCAGAAGGAAAGAAACTGTTCCTGAATCGTTGAGTGTGTGTCCTCAGGCTCCTGTACCCCCTCCCTGATGGTAGTGATGAGAAGAGGGGTCTTCAGGCTCCTGTACCTCCTCCCCGATGGTAGTGATGAGAAGAGGAGTCTTCAGGCGCCTGTACCTCCTCCCTGATGGTAGTGATGAGAAGAGGGGTCTTCAGGCTCCTGTACCCCCTCCCTGATGGTAGTAATGAGAAGAGGGGTCTTCAGGCTCCTGTACCCTCCTCCCTGATGGTAGTAATGAGAAGAGGGGTCTTCAGGCTCCTGTACCTCCTCCCTGATGGTAGTAATGAGAAGAGGGGTCTTCAGGCTCCTGTACCCCCTCCCTGATGGTAGTAATGAGAAGAGAGGTCTTCAGGCTCCTGTACCTCCTCCCTGATGGTAGTAATGAGAAGAGGGGTCTTCAGGCTCCTGTACCTCCTCCCTGGTGGTAGTAATGAGAAGAGGGGTCTTCAGGCTCCTGTACCCCCTCCCTGATGGGGCACGTCCTGGTTGATAGGGGTCCTTCTGATGGATACCAGCTTTCTGAGGCATTGCTCCTTGAAGATATCCTGAATATTACAGAGGCTGGTACCCATGATGGAGCTGACTGAGTTTACAACTGTGTAGTAGCCCCCCCTCCCCCCCCCCATACCAGACAGTGATGCAGCCAGTTAGAATACTGTCCACGGTACATCTGTAGAAAATTACAAACGTCTTTGGTGACAGACCAAATCTAATGAAATATAGCCACCGTCACGCCGTCTGTGTAACTGCATCAATATACTGGGACCAGGTTAGACCCAAAGAGACAGTGATATCCAGGAATCGTTATTTTCCTAAGTAGTTTTTTAAGCAGCTTCTACAACCACCCTTTTGATACCATTAACAGGTTTTGTGTCTTATCCTTAGTACAAACTGGAACTGACCTGGTATCATTGAAAAATGCAGAGTTGCTCAGACACATACACTTTGTTAGGTATACAATGGGACCCAGTGCGGTCTTCGGCTGCTGTAGCCCATCCAAATCAAGGTTCCACATTGTATGTGTTCAGAGATGCTCTTCTGCACACCACTGTTGTAACCCATAATTATTTGAGACTTAAACCAGTCTGGTCGTTCTCTTCTGACCTCTCCCATTAACAAGACATTTTCATCCACTAGTTTGAAGTTTTCACACCATTCTCTGTAAACTCTAGAGCAGGGATTCCAAAACATTTGTTTTAATGCCGCGGACCCCTACCAATAAACGAGAGGTCCATGGACCCCAGATTGGGTATCCATGCCTTGTTGTGCATGAAAATCCCAGGAGATCAGCAGTTTCTGAGATACTCAAACCGTCATGTCTGGCACCAACAATCGTTCCACAGTCAAAGCCACTTAGATCACATTTCTTCCTCATTTGGATGTTTGGTCTAAACAAAACTGAACCTCTTGACCATGTCTCATTACTACCATCAGGGAGGAGGTACAGGAGCCTGAAGACCCCTCTTCTCATTACTACCATCAGGGAGGAGGTACAAGAGCCTGAAGACCCCTCTTCTCATTACTACCATCAGGGAGGGGGTACAGGAGCCTGAAGACCCCTCTTCTCATTGCTACCATCACGGAGGAGGTACAGAAGCCTGAAGCCACCTCTTCTCATTACTACCATCAGGGAGGGGAGGATGGAGGGGCAATGGGGACCTCGAGTCTTCTGGGCAGTACCAAGTAGAGACCAAGTGAAGGAACATAGCACCACCCATGCTGACAATCCATCCATCACCTTATCAATCAACTCTTGTCACTACTACTACTGTCCATTACGCCATTGGTGTTTTGGGCAGCAATGAAGGTCCTCCATCTCCGGCGGTGGTCAGGGCTTCCTTCATCATGTCAGTAGCTTCCTCTCGGTTTTCACTACTGTCAGTCATGCAATTCCCAGGTGGAGACTCAGGGATACAGTCGCACTTGGAGGTAGGAGGATGATTCATTGTTGTTTCCATTAACAATTTTACTTTACTAGAAACATCTGGGAGGAGGGAGGTTTGAAGTTCTTGTTGCCATTTGTGCTGTTTTTTTTGCACGTGGGGAGGTTGATGTTTTTCTTTGAATGGGTTCCATGGCATTTCTTTGTTTGGTGGCTGTCTGTGGAGAAGGTGAATCTCAAGGCTGTACAGTGCATATACACTTTGACAATCAATGTACTCTACCTTGAATCCTTTGTTCACCCTGAGCTGAACCCCCAAACCTGGAGGACCGGTGGCCCACTCTCAGTCTGGCCTCTACCCTTTGACCTGTCTGACATGGGTGACCCCACCAAGAGCCAAAGCATCAAGCCCTGACTCCAGCCAACACAGCTCTCCAGGTCAAGACTCCGAACTCCAACAAGGTTGCGGTCCCATTGGAGATGTCATTCCTATGGCTGGGTCCAATCAGCCCCTTAGAAACAGAGTGCAAGTAACAAGATGATATCTCCAGGATAAAACCGTAAGCACTTCACTCACCTTCAGAAACAACGCCCCTTCTACCGCACCCGTGGTACCAAAACTCCAGCAGGAGCCACATACAGCTTGATCTTTCACAGGGGTCACTGCACCTGAGGGGATTAAAAAACAGAACATTAACATTCTGAATCATAACCAAGTTGGTTTTATTCCTGTTCGGTTTGGAAAATCTCTCCAGCATCATCAAAACTCACACAATCAAAACATGTACTACTATTATGTTAAGGTACAAATATTTAATTGCCAGGAAGTCATCAGTTTCTTTTTTTTTTGAAAGCACATACCACAAAAATCAGTTTCCTTGAATTCATCTGATCAAGGTGGCACAGTAATATAGCCATTAGCACAACGCTTTACAGTACCAGTGACACGGGTTCAATTCCCGTCACTGCCTGTAAGGTGTCTGTACGTTCTCTGCCTGACTGCGCGCGTTTCCTCCCCCCCCACAGTCCAAAGACGCACCGGTTGGTAGATTAATTGGTCATTGTAAATTATCCAGTGAATCGGCTAGGATTAAATCAGAGGATTGCTGGAAGGGCCAGAAGGGCCTATCGACACTATATCTCAATAACTAAAAAGATAGGAGTACGTACAAATCTAACCTCGATATATTTTGAAGTTGGATGTAAATTTATTACTAACTTGAGATTCACTTTCTTGTGGCATTCACAGTAGATACAAAATAAAACAACAGAATCACTGAAAAACTGCACAAGAGACAGACAACCAATGTGCAAAAGATTACAAAACTGTGCAATTACAAACAATGAAGAATTATAAATGAATAGGTAATTAAAAAAACTGAGAAAATGAGTTGTAGAGCCCTTGAAGGCGAGTGCATAGGTTGTGGAATCAGTTCGGTGTTGAGGTGAGCTGAACGAGCTGCAAGCGAGCTTGATTTCGATGTTTAAGAGAAGTTTGGATCGGTACATGGACGGGAGGGGTATGGAGGGCCATGGTCCTGGTGCAGGTTGATGGGACTAGGCAGAATAATAGTTCGGCAAGGACTAGGTGGGTCGGGAGACCTGTTTCTGTGCTGTATTTTTCTATGACTCTCTGGTGGGGGGTGTCAGGATGGAGATACGTCTCTGCTACTGGAGGTGTAAGGTGCTCTTTCCCCCTGCTACCGTGCAGGTCACCCTCGGGCAAGGTGTGGCACCTGCTTACAATCTGGGTAACATGAAGCAGTGGGAGCAGGTGGTGGACGGTCGTATGAGCAGCTGGTGCAGATCACAAGTCCTGATTATGCGACCACTGACACCAGGCAGACACTCTCTGAAGAGTATTGACAATGGTTGGGGGGCGTCACCCGTCATGTAAAGACACTGCCCAGAAGACGGCAATGGCAAAACAGTTCTGTAGAAAAATTTTGTCGAGAACTCTCATGGTCATGGAAAGACCATAAATATCTACATTCAATGCCACAGCACATAATGAAAGAATGACCAATGACTCTATGAGTAAAGTTATCCACTGTGGTTCAGGAGCCTGACAGTTGAAGGTTAATAGCTATTCCTGAACCTGGTGTTGTGGGACAATTAAGACTATTTGAATCAATGTCATCTTGCTGGTCTCCAAAGCAAAATGGTGCAGTGGCCAGTTTCATATCCGTACCATACAATCTCCAATCTATGCTGGTCGGCAGCAGGACTGATTTGTAACGGTGTGTAGGGAAAGGCTGTCCTTTGTTGGGTGTGTTTCTCCTCAGTCTCCCCCGGACAGCGATCATCTCTTCTTCAGTCCGGTCGGCAAAGTGGTTGATAGCCATTTTGTAGGTCAGGTTCTGACTGTTCATTGAGTGGACGTACCTACAAGAAAGAAATCATAACTTCAAAGTTCAAAGTAAAATTTATTATCAAAGTACAGATATGTCAATGTATGTGCCACCTTCTCACTGGGCACAGAAACCGACTGCGCTAACAGCCATGTGACTCAGCAGTGCAAAGGTCACCTTTCCTAAGCAACATACATCTCGGGTCAGTACGATTTGGGGTTCAACAAACAGGAATGTTGGAATGTTCCCATCAGGGAGCTTTGGTTGTATGAGTGCTGCGTAAATCCTGTTCCATATAAAAGTTGCTCAAGTTCCAATTTATTGTTACAAACCCCGTAACTGGGTCGCTTACCAGCAAAGATAGAGAGGTCCGTTGAAGTTTGATGGTACTATTTTTAACAGTATTTATTGATAAAAATACACAAAATAATATCAATGCAAACATACAGATAATATACGTCGTCAATACTAAATCTCAAAGCGTGGGTATAATAATAATCAATAAGAAATAGCTCTATCGTTGTCTAGGGGATAATGTATTGTCCGATGGAAATATAAAAGTCACTTTAGTTCCTTCAAGCTGCAGCTTTTTGGTTGGAGAGAAAGACGGGTTAAAACTTGCCCATTCCTTTTATGATGTCAATCCTTCGAGAGTCGTTGGGAGTTGATTTCCCCGTTGTTAGCATAAAACCGTTCTTCCGTGGTAAGGGCCCACCGATTCCGGGGCAAATGGAAAAGGACGCACGTGGCCTTCCCACTGGCTTTCGCTATTACGGGATCGCTAGCATTTCTTCTGGTGCGTCTGAAGGGGCTGTTCCCCAGACCCTCTTTTATCCTGACTCACAGGGTCTCAGATGTCAATCAGGGTGGGATGATGCAATCCCTCCACCACCCCCCCCCCCCCCCCCCCGGTTCATTGCATGGGGGCTTCGATGCATCGTACAGGATTCAATACACAATTCCCTCTCCAAGAGACAATAGCCATTATCAATGGTTCCGCCTTTTGGAGGCCAGGACACATTCCAAACTCTTTGTGGATTCTGCATGTCTTTCTCTCATTTCCTGAGTCTCCTGACTCGAATCAATAGCGATCCTGCGATTCTCAAAAAGGAGGGGGCCACGGGAGTAACATTATAAACATTTACCATTTAAAGTTGTTACAGATTATTTTACTTATTTGAGTATTAAAATTACTAAAAAAACAAAGATTTATTTAAAGTTAATTTTTTACCTTTAATTGACCAAAGGTCAACTTGCTACCAGGTGGTCTCCATTATCTTTGTCATTGGTTGGTCAAATTAATGCTATTAAGATGATGGTATTACCCAAATTCTTATATTTATTTCAAGCATTACCAATTTTTATTCCTAAATCTTTTTTTGATATTATTGACTCCAAAATATCTTCTTATCTGTGGCAGAATAAAAATCCTAGACTAGGCAAAAAATATTTACAGAAGCCTAAGAAGGAGGGCGGTTTGGCTTTGCCAAACTTGAGATTTTACTATTGGGCAGTTAATATACGATATTTAATATTTTGGACACAAGAATCGACTATAGCAGCTTGCCCACAATGGGTAAATTTGGAATGTAAATCTGTACAAGACTTTTCATTGTTTTCAATTTTAGGATTTTCACTTCCTTTTTCTTTATCTAAATTGAATAAACAAATAACTAATCCTATAGTCAAATATACATTGCGAATTTGGTTTCAATTTCGTAAATTTTTTGGTTTGAATAGGTTCATTTTATCAAGCCCTATAATATCTAACTTTTTTTTTCAGCCCTCTTTTATGGATCAAGCTTTTCTTTTATGGAAAACAAAAGGTATAACATGTTTTCATGATCTATTTTTGGATGATAGCTTTATGTCCTTTGAACAGCTATCTAATAAATATAATTTACCTAAAACTCATTTTTTTAGATATTTGCAAGTTAGAAATTTTTTGTATAATGAGTTACAGTCTTTTCCGAAACTATGTCCATTGGACATTACGGAAAGAATTTTAGCTCTGAATCCTTGTCAGAAGGGTTTAGTAGCCATCATTTATCATATGATCATGAAAATACAGCCAGCAGTATCAGAAAAAATTAAGAAGGAATGGGAAAAAGAACTTCATTGTCTTATACCCACTGAGCAGTGGGAGAAAATTTTACAATTAGTCAATTCGTCTTCGATTTGTGCTAAACAAGCCCTGATACAATTTAAGGTTGTACATAGAGCTCATATGTCTAAGGATAAACTTGCTCGATTTTATTCTTATGTTAATCCAACCTGTGACAGATGTCATTCTGATGTTGCTTCATTGACCCATATGTTTTGGTCTTGCCCTTGTTTGCAAAATTATTGGAAAGATATTTTCAGTATTATTTCAATAGTTCTGAATATCAATTTCCAACCGCATCCTATTACTGCAATTTTCGGTTTACCAATGGTGGATAATAGTCGTTTATCCTCCTCATCTCGATGAATGATTGCATTTGTTACATTAATGGCTAGAAGATCTATTTTATTGAATTGGAAAGAAATTAATCCTCCAACTATATTTCAGTGGTTTTCTCAAACTATCTCTTGTTTGAGCTTAAAAAAATTAGAAGTGTTGTTTTTGATCCTTCAGTTAAATTTGAAGAAACTTGGAGACCATTTATTCAACATTTTCATACGAGTTAAATTGTCTTTTCCTAAACCTCACTTTGATTATCCTTAATTATTTGGATGGAAGTTCGGAGTTATTGGCACTACTGTATATATCTGACATTATGCAATGGCCCATGTTGGTTAGTGTTTTTTCTTCTTTTTTTGGGGTTTTTAAAAAAATTCTTTTGTTCATAAATACCATGAGTTTGGGAGGTTATATATTGATTATCATATATTTGAATGCCTACTTAAACTATTAACTATGTACTCTCAAACTCCTTGTATTCATGTTTCATTTATGTTTGCTTAAAAATTAATAAAAAGATTTAAAAAGAAAGAAAGAAAGAAAGTTGCTGTGCACCAGAAAATTAACAGATCGTACCCTGGCATAAAATTACAAAGGAAATATATTTGCCAAGTTTTCAACTTTAACAAAAAGTTGTAGAAAAGGAGAAGAAAATTAAAAGGGCCCCATTACAGTTAAACCAGTCTAACGTGTACTTAAACATTGGAGCTCATTCTGGAGTAGTCAGGTGTATCGCTTTACTGAACCCATGTCCTGTGTGAATCAGCCACAGTTCAAACTTCCCTTGAAAGCCTCTTGCCCAGGGCACCACTCAGTACAAGAGGAGATGGCTTTAAGGTAAGTGGAGGGAAGTTCAAGGGGGATATTAGAGGAAGGTTTTTCACTCAGAGAGTGGTTGGTGCGTGGAATGCACTGCCTGAGTCAGTGGAGGAAGCAGATACACTAGTGAAGTTTAAGAGACTACTAGACAGATATATGGAGGAATTTAAGGTGGGGGGGGTTATATGGGAGGCAGGGTTTGAGGGTCGGCACAACATTGTGGGCCAAAGGGCCTGTAATGTGCTGTAATGTGTTCCAACGAACTGGCTCTTTTAGGAGTCCTGGCACATCCTCCTTGCAGCCATTAATCTGCACAAAACACTGCCTCTCCTTCGAGCAGCATCTTCCCTCGTGCTCTGCTCAGCACTTCCCACCCAAAGACCCCAAACCAGACTACTGTCCTTCAGAAATCTGATCCCACCCAGCTCTCCCGAATCTTCCACTGGGCAGAAAGCTACATCACGTACCAAGGCACTCCTGGTTGGCTGACACAACATTCCTAAGTTGGACAACGTGGCCCCTTTAGCCAAAGCCAAACGCTCTTACAAACAGGACACCTGGCTTTTACAGAAAACTGCTAATATAAAAATACCTCACAGCATAGCAGTGGAAATCTCAACCAAGGCATTACATACACAACCTTGAGATTCATTGTCTTGTGACATACTCAATAAATCCATAGAATAATAACCAGAACAGAATCAATGAAAGACGCACCAACTTGGGCGTTCAACCAGTGTGCAAAAGACAACAAACTGCGCAAATACTAAAAAAAAAGGAAATAATAAATAAACAATTATCGAGAACACGAGATGAAGAGTCCTTGGAAGTGAGTTCATAGGGGGTGGGAACACTTCAGTGATGGGGCAAGTAAAGTTGAGCCTGATGGTTGAGGGGTAATAACTGTTCCTGAACTTGGTGGTGCGGGACCTGAGGCTCCTGTACCTTCTTCCTGATGGCAGCAGAGAGAAGAGAGCACGTCCGGGGTGGATGCTGCTGTCCTGTGACAGCATTTCACGTAGATACACTCAATGGTGAGGAGGACCTTCCCCGCCATGGACTGGGCCGTATTCACCATCTTTTGTAGGATTTTTTTCGTACAAGGGCTTTGGTGTTTCCAGACCAGGCTGTGATGCAGCCAGACAACATACAAACCTATAGGGGTCTGTCAAAGTTTTAAATGTTATGCCAAATCTTGGCAAACTCCTAAGGAACTTCTTTCGTAAATGCACTTGTGTGTTGGGCCCAGGACAGGCTCTCTGAAATAACACTGAGGTATTAAAGGTTGCTGACCCTCTCCACCTCTGATGAGCACTGGCTCACAAAGCTTTGGCTTCCTCTCCCAAAGTCAATAATCTGCTGACATTGAGTGAGAGGCTGTTATTATTAGAGGAACTATTTTTTACTAGGAAGTCTAACATACATTAGTTTGTTTTTCAGACTCAAATGTCACAAACCAGTTCTGCTTTCTCAATGGTCCACAGTGGTCTGGCTGAAGTACTTGGGCAGACAGGAAAGTGCTGAGAGTGGACGTTCAGGAGTCCAGCTCAGCTGACGTGCTCATTTCATTTAATGTCCAGCACAGAAGCGTGGAGGTTAGACGTAATGTTATCATCGTTCCAGCGACCTGGGTTCAATTTTCTGCTCAGCGCTTGGTGTGTGGGTTTCCTCCGGGTGTCGTGGTCACCTCCAACACCCAAAGGTGTACGGGTTAGCATTAGTAAGTTGTGGGCACGCTACGTTGGCACCAGGAACACAGTGACACTTGTGGGCTGCCCCCAGCACATTCTCAGACTGCGTCGGTCGTTGATGCAAATGACGCGTTTCACTGCAAGCTTGGATCTTCTTCTCCGGCCTCTTGCCTTTTACACCTATCACCTCCCAACTTACTTCAACCCCTCTCCCTGGCTTCACCTACCACCTTCGAGCTTGCCCTCCTTCCCCTTCCCCACCTTTTAACTCTGGTATCTTCCCCCTTCCTTTCCAGTCCTGATGAAGGGTCTCGGCCCGAAATGTCGAACTGTTTATTCCCCTCCATAGATGCTGCCTGACCTGCTGAGTTCATCCTGCATTTACACCCAACCTGGTTTTACATAAATCCCTAAAGACTTCTTTAACATAATGTACAATGATATATTAATATACAATAAGCAACGTTACCTCATATTGTGAGTGAAAGTTGTCCTTCTAAGCTCATGTTCCACGCCATCTTCCTCGTACTCCCTCGCAAACCTCTCCTTGTAATGCTTGAAGAAGTGATGAGTCCGGTCTTCAGTGTCTGTGCTGACCAAATCTTCGATGGGGTTGGCAAGGATTCTGTGTTCCACTCCAGGTCCTGGGAAACCCTCACAGGATAAACCTGGAACGAGGAATCAGTCTCCCAATACTGCATGCATCATACAAGTGATCCTAGTTCCAAAACCTGGACTCATCCAAAAGTCGCCTGCAAACAGCGAGCTGCTGGTCTCCCCTCTTGCTGTGGCAGGACCGATACGGTGGCACCGACAGCGAGAGCGAGAGAGAGACAGAAATACACACAGGGGCATGTCGAACTGATGGGATGAAGAGTGGATTTTCATGAACTAGATCATGGTCTCTGGGGGTGGGGGGGGGTTGCTATTGCCTGCATGCAGGGTAGTGGGGGCTGACACTTTTGCTGAGGCAGGTACAGGGAGGGTTAATGCTTCATTGCTGCTTCTGCGTGGGAGGGGAGGGGTGGGGGGGCTTCAGGGTTTTACGTTTTTCAGTCAATCTTTGGAGTTTTTTCTTCTGTTTCATGGATCCCACAAAGTTGTGTTGAACATGTCCCTACCTTAGAAATTACCTAGGGTTACCCATAGCCCTCTATTTTTCTAAGCTCCATGTACCTTTCCAAAAGCCTCTTAAAATACCCCATCATACCCGCATCCACCACCATTGCCGGCAGCCCATTCCACGCACTCACCACTCTCTGAGTAAAAAACTTAGCCCTGACATCTCCTCTGTACCTACTCCCCAGCATCTTAAACCTGTGCCCTCTTGTGGCAACCACTTCATCCCTGGGAAAAAGCCTCTGACTATCCACACGATCAATGCCTTTCATCATCTTATACACCTCTATCGGGTCACCTCTCGTCCTCCGTCGCTCCAAAGAGAAAAGGCAGAATTCACTCAATCAGTTGTTCGTGAAGAATAAGAATTTCAGGTTGTATACTGTATACATTCTCTGATATTAAATAGAACCATTGAACCCCCAAAGCTATCTATATTTTTTGTCTTGAGTCTACAGATTTTCCTGTGAAAATTGGATGATTAATTCCCAGAATATGGGTTTCAACAGAATGCCATCATTATTGCTCATGCTTACTTAGTCCAAGGAGAAGAGTTTAGTAGGTGAAAAGTTAAATCGCAGAAGTTGGGCCCAAGGCCAAATATTAAGCAGGCCAGTGAAGGCAGCAGATTTCCTTCCCCAAATCACAGCAGTAAACAAAATGGCTTTAGTCCACGCCATCAGATTTTCCCATTCCCCGCTCCTCCCCTTCCCCTTCTCTGCAACTTTCACACTTACAGTTTTAAATTTTTGCTGAAAAGGTCATCGGCCTGAAATATTCACTCTTACTCAACCCCACCGAGTCCTTCCACTATTTTGATTTCAGACTTCTGGCCCCAAACAATCCTTCCAGATGAGGCAACACTTAAGCTGCAAACCTGCTGGGATCGTCTGTTGTGTCCGGTGTTCCCGATGTGTACCCGGCTACATTGCAGAGACTCATCGTAAATTGGGGGGGCCACCTCATTGAGCACCTCAGCTCCATCCGCCAAAAGCTGAACTTCCCAGTGGCCAAACATTTTAATTCCAATTCTGACAAGTCGGTCCATGGCCTCCTCTTGTGCCACAACGAGGACACGCATAGGGCTGGGGAGCAACCCCTTATATTCCGTCAGGGTAGTGTTATGAATGAAGGGAGCAAAGTCACCCCCCCTTTTTGAGAATCGCAAAATCGCTATTATTTCGGGTCTGATACCCAGGAAATGAGAGAGATACACATCATGTCAGTAATGAGAGAGAGAGAGACGCAGGATCACAGCAAAGGCGGTTGTTATAGACAACGCAGAATACACAACAAGGTGGAATGTCTCCGAACAAAAGCGGAACGGAACCACTGATTACTGCTATTGTCACGTGGAGAAGGAATTGTGTATTGAGTACTGTACTATTCATTGAAACCCCTCAGGGGACAACCAGAGTGGTCTGGTTGAGGGATTGCATCATCCCAACCTGATTGACATCTGAGACCCCGTGAGTGAGGATAAAAGTAGGGTCTGGGGAACACCCCTCAGACGCACCCGGAGAAACGCTAGAAATCCAGTGACAGCGTTTTACAGTGAAAGCCGGTGAGAGCTCGTGTGTGTCCTCCCTTGCCTGGGTGGCGGGCTCATCACAGAAGAACGGTTTAGCTAAAGGAGAGGTCATACTTGAACGGCCACAGCAACGAGACACCGACGGATCGAAATCATAAAGGAAGGTTGGCAAAAACAATAGCGGTAACTGTTCCCATTCTTCTATTTCTCGCTCTCTCCAACAATTGCCACACGGTGATCAGCAACGACGGCAGCCTGTGTGAACTGAAACGAACTTTATATTTCCATCGGACAATTCATTATCCCCGAGACAACGATAGAGCTTATTTCTTATTGATTATTATTATACCCGCACTTTTAGGTTTAGTATTGATGACGTATATTATCTGTATATTTGCATTGATATTATTTTTGTGTATTTTTACTAATAAATACTGTTAAAAATAGTATCACCAGACTCCAACGGACGTCTCTATCTTTGCTGGTAAGTAACCCAGTTACGGGGCTCATAACAGTAGCCTCCAATCTAATAGCATGAATATCAATTTCTCCCCCATTCAAAAGTTTTTCCCTCCCACTTCCCTCTTCTTCTATTCCCCACTCTGGCTTCTTATCTCCTCTCACCTGCCTATCACCTTCCCCTGGGCCCCCTCCTCCTCCCCTTTCACCTATTGTCCACTCTCCTCTCCTTTCAGATTTCTTCCTCTCCAGCTCTTTACCTTTCCCACCTGTCTGGCTTCACCTATCACCTTCTAGCTATCCTCCTTCTCCCCCCACCCACCCACCGTTTTATTCTAGTATCTTCTCCCTTCCTTCTCAGTCCTGATGAAGGGTCTCAGCCCGAAACGTCAACTGTTCATTTCCCTAGATTGTGCCTGACTTGCTGAGTTCCTCCAGCATTTTGTGTGGGTTGCTCTGGATTTCCAGCACCTGCAGAATCTTTTGTTTTTACCCTTACTGCCACAGTAGTTTGTCAGATCATAGGAACAGAACTTTCACTACACAGGAAGAGGCCATTTAACTCAATCTTCCATATCAGTTGATAAAGGCCAAAGCAAATGTACAAATTAAAAGCTTTCAGAGCTGATCCACAGATTGAACTGTTGACTGGATTTAACCATCCTAGCCCCTTCTTGTAAGGCAAAACAAATAACGATGTTGCTGAGGCCTAATTTGGAGTATTGTGTGTAGTTTTGGTTGTCTACATACAGGAAAGATGTAGATGAGGTTGAGAGAGTGCAGAGAAGATTTACAAGGATGCTGCCGGATCTGTACAACCCAAGATATAAGGAGAGATTGAATGGGTTAGGACTTTATTCCTTGGAACACAGAAGATTGAGGGGAGATTTGATAGAGGTGTACAAAATTGAGGGGTATAGTTAGAGGAAATGCAAGCAGGCTTTTTCCCTCTGAGACTGGGTGGAACGGAATCTGAATCTGAACTGCAGCCAAAGGTCATGGGTTAAGGTTGAAAGGTGAAAAGTTTAAGAGGAACATGAGGGGAAACTTCTTCACTTAGAAGATGGTGAGAGCTGTCAGCACAAGTGGTGCATGTGAGTTTGATTTCAATGTTTTAAGTTAAGTCTGGATAATTGCATGGGTAGTAGGGGTATGGAGGGCACTGGTCCGGGTGCAGGCTGTTGGGAGTAGGCAGCTTAAATGGTTTTGGTGTGGACTAGATGGGCTAAAGGGCCTGTTTTGGAGCTGTACTTTTCTCTGACCATAAAAATAACCATTTATGTTGTTGATCAATTAAGACAGAGCAACTATGACTCCATAACTGTTTGCCCAGGTGTCTTACCTTTCGGAATTTTGAAAATACTTGGGTCTACATTACGGTCCAGGTCTTTGTAGTCTACTTCATACTTGTCGTAATGCGAGCCAAACAAGGTATTGTAACCTTTCATTTCATAATGGACAGGAATGGGGCCAACTGTGGAATTGGCAATCCACACGGTGTACGTGTTCTTTTTCTTCCCCTCGAAAGTAACATACTGCCACACACTGCACGGCCGTCCCTTCCAGTCCTCCTCCTTTAGCAGCTAAAAAAAAAATACAGCTCAAAGTAGTTGGCTGTTGATTGTTGCCGTTTGCCGTGATTTGTTAGTTTTTTTGTGCGCGAGTGAGGTGGGGCTTGATGTTCTTGCTATTTACATGATTTTTTGTGTGGGACAGGGCTGATGTTTTTCTCTGAACAACTTCCATGGTTTTCTTTGGTTGACGGCTATCTGGAGAAGATGAATCTCAGAGTTGTATACTCCATACATACTTTTATAATAAATACAAGAACCTTTGAAGCTTTATCAAAGTATGCATAATTCACAATATACAACCCTAAGATTCATCTTCTCATGGGCATACTCAATAAATCTATATAATAATAACCATGACAGAATCAATGAAAGACCGTCCAACTAGGATGTTCAGCCTGAGTGCAGAAGACAACAAACTGTGCAAATACAAAAATAAATAATAATAAATCCGTAAACAATAAATATTGAGAACGTGAGGTGAAGTCCTTGAAAGTGAGTCCATTGTTTGTGGGAACATTTCATTATATGATGGTGCCAGTGATCGGTGGTGACCTTTTGTGGGCTGCAGATAATACTTCTTGAAAAAAAATGTACACGCAAGCAGATTTCAGTAAGTTTCTGACCTTCTTTTCCTCCCAGAATAGTTCAGTGTTTTTTCTCTTTCTGAGTGAAAAGCCCACCTCTGACATTCCCCTGTACTTTGCTCCAAGCATTTCCTGATTAAATGTGCTGAATACAGTGAAACTCTGTAAATCCACTATCCAACTGGTCAAAGATTCTGATAGCTCGATATCTGGTGAAGTTTCCTGCCCGCCCTTTAACATCAGTGGTTCACTGAAACCCGCCAGGCGCTGCCCACGGGATGGTTGTAACGAGAATGGGAAGGAAGCTCACCTCTTTGTGGACTGTGAGTTTGCGAAGAGGGAAGAGGCTTTGTCACGGTTCACCCTGAGCAGCAGCTTGACAGAGGACTCTCTGATCTACGGGCTGTTCCCAGGACACACACCGAGACCGCTATCAAGAGCCATTGAAAGATGTCCTTTGGTCTGCCCAGGAGTTGTCGGTCTGCCGGCACGTGGAGGAATGCTGCCGAACGGTACGTTCCGGGCTGCAGGAGGACGTGCTGAGCTCGGTACAGCCAGGTGGGGGGAGGACCACAGTGATGGGTTCTTCTACTGGAGAGGGAGGGGCCGGGTTGGGTGAGGGAGCCCCTCAACTATTGTAATAGCGTACAACCCCAGGAGAGTGGGGGGGGGGGAGGGGCACACGAGTGGCAACAGTCCTGTTGGTTTGAAGGAATGCAACAGAACAACTCCAAAATGCATCGCAAGGTTTGTTCTTGTACATATTTCTTTTTTGATTGGAACAGCACCTTCAGGAAATGTGGTGGTACACACACTCCTGGCGAGTCCACAGGGACAGAGCCCGGAGCAGGCCGAGCAGGCCACAGCCTCAGCCTAGCGCCAAGCTGAGTAAACTTGGCGGAGCAGAGAGCAGAACTGGCTCAGTGCTCACCTCTGGTCCTGTCACCCTGCCTTTCAAATCTGGCCTGGTGTTTAAACGGTCCAAACATCGGGTCATTCCTTGCCTGGGATCCGGGGCCTGTCACTTCAATAAGCTCTGGGCCTGGACCCCGCTGCCGTATTTCGGCCCATACCCAAACTTTCTGCATCAGCCCAGCACTTAGATCTATCAAACCTCGGGCCTACTACTGGTTTCCAATTTCTGCTGTGTACAGCGTTCTTTCCTCAGACAGTAACCATCGAAAACACAATGCAATTGCCAGAAGAAGCTCTCCTGAGTCACCATTCCTGAAGGCCCCACACTGAACCATTTTCAACTGAAGCACGATAGGTGCAATGGAATGGTAGTGACTGAAAACAAGCCCCATGCCATGGACATACTGTGAAGTAAACTCATTCCTCGCAGCGCAGGACAATGAGGGGAGATTTGATAGAGGTACTGTATGCAAAATCATGAGGCGTATAATAGGGTAAATGCAAGCAGCATTTACAAATGCACTGAGGCTGTGTGAGATTGGAACTAGAGGTCATAGGTCAACAGTGAAAGGGGAACATGAGGGGGAACCTCTTCACTCAAGAGTGTGGAATGAGCTGCCAGCACAAGTGGTGCATGTGAGCTCGATTTCAACATCTAAGTTAGGTTTGGATGGGAGGGGTATGGAGGGCTATGGTCTTGGCATAGGTCAGTGGGAGTAGGCAGTTGAAATGGTTCAGCATGGACTAGATAGGTCGAAGGGCCTGTTTCTGTGACTCTATCACTCCGAGTGTAACAAGCTACCAGCAGAAGTGGTGGATACAGGTTTGATTTCAACGTTTAAGAGAAATTTGGATAAGTACGTGGATGGGAGGGGTATGGAGGACTATGGTCTGGGTGCAGGTCGATGTAACTAGGCAGATTAATACTTCGGTATGGAGGAGATGGGCTGAAGGGCCCAGTCGAGTTTCGGTACTGTAGTGTTCTTTGACTCAAAGCAGGAATTGAAACGAGATGTTCCCAGCTCAGCCCTGTGCAAGAGGCACTTCAGTTCACTGCCCTTTTCCTTTGTAATAGTTTCCTTACCTGAAAGCCTTCCAGATTCGGAAATACCGACTGTGGGCGGATGGGGTCGTCGACGGTCCCGTTCACTTGGAAACACTTGATCACGTTTATCTCAGTTTCTGTGGTCTCGGGAGAAATCTTGTAACTTATTCCGGCCGGCTTTTTGAACCCGTGCTGAAAGGTGATGACCTGGCCTGTCGGATTGGAAGAGAATTGTCACAACTACATGAACAGCAGCAACAAGAGTCACACGGACTGACAGCAAAACACCACGGGCTCGTCAGCTTTAGCCTGTTTTCAACCAGCCTTAAACCACTTTTAAAAAGAATCGTTCCCAATGTGGCAAAGCTGTGAGTCAACGCGTTGAAAAGAAACAGTGGAAAGTTGCAAATTGATTTAATCAATTATCAATCTAAACTAACCTTCGCTGGCTGAATAGCTGAGAGTTTAAACAACACAATGATGTTCAAAGTGAATTTATTTTCCAAGTATGTATACAGCAGAATTAGACCATTTGACCCATCAAGTCTGATCCATTTTCCCTCTCAGCCCCAATTTCCTGCTTTCTCCCCGCATCACTTCATGCCCCGACTAATCAAGAATCTATCAGCCTTTGCCTTAAATATCCCATTGACTTGGCCTCCACAGCCACCTGTGGCAACAAATTTCACCGATTCATCACTCTCTGACCACAGAAATTCCTCCACCTCCATTCTAAAAAGACACCCTCTATTTTGAGGCTGCATCTTTTGGTCTTAGACTCCCCCACCACAGGAAACATCCTCTCCACATCCACTCTTTCATAAGGTCACCCCTCATTCTTCCGAGTTCCAGTGAGTTCAAGCCCAGAGCCATCAAACGCTTCTCATCTGACAAGCCTTTCAGTCCTGGAATGTTTTTCATGAACCTCCTTTGAACCCTCTCCAACGTCAGCACGTCCTTTCTTAAATATTCTACAGATGCTGCCTGACCTGCTGAGTTCCTCCAATGGCTTGTGTGTGTTACTCTGGAATTCCAGCATCTGCAGAACCTCCTGTGTGTCACTTTGAACACTGACATCCACCACCTGCTCCCATGAATTCACGTGACCCTGATCTGGCTCCAAGCAGGTGCTACACCTCGCCCGAGGGTGACCACTGGAGGGGAGGAGTGTTGCACTCCTTTGGTGGAGATGCATCTCCATCCTGCCTACATACAGTCACACAAACAAAAGATAATACAGCCTAATAATTTAGCAGAGGCTTCGAATAAATCTACCGGGGGGCGGTGGGGGAAGGAGTTAAAACACAAAACAAGCTCATAACTTTTCCCTATCTGAATAGGGAGAGCGTTGCCTTACCTTTATAGTACTCGATGCGACTGACATTGCCGGACAAGTTGTACCAAGCTTCGAATGGTTCTTCAATCTCCGTGTAGGGCAGCGATAGAACCCCTGCAAGAAATGCGGCTGTTAACCACGGGAGAGCATCTGGTTTCATTGCCTGAGCAAGCAGCTTCCCACAAAGCCCGCTGGCGCAGCAGCTAACGCTGTTGTCTCACAGATCTAGTGACCTGGCTTCAATTTTGACCTCTGTGACATCCACGTGGAGCTTTCATTTTTCCCCCATCATCTCTCACAGCCTGCCAACTGCTTGTCTTTGGGATAAATCGATGCGGCACATTCAAATGAAACTGCAAACGTATCACAGGGGGTTAGAACATAGAAAAATACAATGCAGCTCAGGCCCTTCGGCCCACAATGTTGTCCTATCCTTTTAACCTACTCTAAGATCAATCTGTCTCAGTTAGCGGGCACTTGGGGGGGGGGGTTGGGTTGTGGCACGGTATTGTAGTGGTTAGCACAACGTTTTGCAGTACCAGTGACCTGGGTTCAATTCCCACTGTCGCCTGCAAGAAGTTTGTACGTGCTCCCTGTGACTGTGTGAGTTTCCTCGGAGTGATCCCATTTCCTCTTACAGTCCAAAGACCCACCAGTCGGTAGGTTAACTGGTCATTGTAAATTGTCCCATGATTAGGCTCAGGTTAAATCAGGGAATTGCTGGGCAGTGAGGCTCGAAGGGCCTAGTCCATGCGGTTTCTCAATAAATTAATGAAATAAAAATTAAAACATGTCAGGGGGATTAATGGGATTACTCTGAGACTGGCCAGAGGACTTGAGGCTGCCTTCCATATTTTAAGGAAGATAGAATACAGAACAGCACAGGCCCTTCAGCCCACAAAGTTCTGCCGACCTATTAACCTGCCTTAAGATCAATCTAACGCTTCCCTGTCACACAGTCCTCCCCATTTTTCTATCCTCTATCGGGTCACCTTCCATCCTTCTTGATATATATATCAAAGAGTTAAATTAAATAAGAAGTGCAAAATGCAAATTTGGAAAAAGTAGTGAGGTAGTGTTCATGGGTTCAATGTCCATTCAGAAATCAGATGGCAGAGGGTAAGAAGCTGTTCCTGAATCATTGAGTGTGTGTCTTCAGACTCCTGTACCCCCTCCCTGATGGTAGCAATGAGAAGAGGGGTCTTCAGGCTCCTGTACCTCCTCCCTGATGGTAGCAATGAGAAGAGGGGTCTTCAGGCTCCTGTACCTCCTCCCTGATGGTAGTAATGAGAAGAGGGGTCTTCAGGCTCCTGTACCTCCTCCCTGATGGTAGCAATGAGAAGAGGGCATGTTCTGGATGGTGAAGGTCTTGATGATGGACGCCGCCTTTTTGAGGCATCGCTCCTTGAAGATGTCCTGGATACTATACAAGCTAATGCCCACGATGGGGCTGACTGAGTTAGTAACTCGCTGCTGCTTATTTTGATCCTGTGCAGTAGCCCCCCACCACCCCCATCAGACAGTGAGGCAGTTTGTTAGAATGCTCTCCACAGTACATCTGCAGAAATTTGCAAGTGCCTTTGGAGACAGACAAAGTTCTGATGTCACACAAATCCTAGCTTGCTCAAGCTATCCTCATAGGACATTCTCTCTAATCCAGGCAGCATCTTGGTAAACTTCCTCTGCACCCTCCCCGAAATCTCCAGATGCCAGAGAGAATATGTTGTAAGACAGAAGGGAATTAGGGAGAGGGGCAAAATGGGACAGCTGAGATTGCTTTGCCGGGGGTAACATTGACTCCATGGGCAGAATGGCCTCCTTACCCTCCAATCAGAATTCTCCACATGACCTTGGCACCAAGTTCTGGAATTTCCTTCCTAAACATCTAAGTTAGTCCTCCTTTGTTCCTCAAAATGTTCTTTCTCCACCAGACTAATGGTCACCATTGTGGTTACAGATTGGATGTTGTTGAAAAATGTTCCAACAATTCACCCAGAATCACTTGGATATGCAAATGTAGTATATAAACCATCAACATCATCATTATGTGCTGTGTCGTATGACAAGGAAGATCATGGTCTCATGACCATGACTGTTCTTGGCAAATTTTTCTACAGAAGTGGTTTGCCATTGCCTCCTTCTGGGCAGTGTCTTTACAAGATGGGTGACCCCAGCCATTATCAATACTCTTCAGAGATTGTCTGCCTGGTGTCAGTGGTCGCATAACCAGGACTTGTGATGTGCACCAGCTGCTCATACGATCATCCACTACCTGCTCCCATGGCTTCACGTGACCCTGATCCGAGGGGGGTGGGGGGGGGGGGGGGGGGAGACTCATATTTGTCATTTCTGCCCTGGGAAATGATTCTGTCTGTCTCTGCCTCTCAGTTCTATAAACTTCAGTCAGGTAAATAATGTGCATTCTTTGGAAAATAATCACCTTTCTCGTTATGATCTTGCACTTTGACCTGCACTGTACTCTCTCTGTAACTGTAGCACTTTATTCTGCATTGCTTCCCCTTGCTCTTCCTCAATGCACTATGTAATGATCTGATCTTACGAGGCAAGATCTTCACTGTATCTGGGTTCATGTGACAATGATAAGCCAGTACCACTAATTCTCCATCGAACTTACCAGTGAACTTTGAGGCATCAGACAAATCAGCCTTGGGAAACAAGTTCCATTGAAATTACCGCAATCACAAGATGAAATTCAAAACCGTCTCATTTCCCCAAATCAACGCATGTGACTGCTTAAGAAATCATGTGTTCATGACTAAACCACAACATTAAAGCCAGGGCTTGCACTTGGAGCAGTTCCCTTCCCTCCTGTGTTAGCCCTCTGAAGCAAGAAGCCCACCTGTGCTGTAGTTTACCAAACTACGTGCACCATGACACAAAGATTGGCTTCTAAAGATCAACTTCTTTGTGGCAAGACATCAAAGCGGACAGTGAAATGTATCGCTTGTGTCATGAGACCCACTCAGTCCGAGACGTGCTGTGGACTGCCTGCAAGTGTTGCCACACTTCTGCCAACATAGCACGCCCACAATTTGCTAACTCTAAACCGTATACGTGTTTGGAAAGCGGGAGGAGACCGGAGCACACCCATGCAGTCACATGGAGAGAGTACAACTCATTACAGACAGCGGCAGGTCCCTGGTGTTGTAGGGTGTTACACTACCATACTGCTATTCTCTAATTAGAGTCATAAAAAAACTACAGCACGGAAACCCCTCCTCCTCCTCCTCCGCTTCATAAGACATGTCTCGTATCCAGGCAGAATTAGAGAAAACTCAACACTTCCTACAATGAGTGTGGTCAGAAAAAGACTATCGCAACATTTTAATGGGCAGCTCGAAAACAGCCTCTTTCCCAATCCCAGTAGCCCTAAATAGGAACAGAGCTCAAGTCAGCTAGTTCAGTTCCAACCTCACATTACTGGTCTAAATGGATCTCGTTCCAACGCCACGGATGGTTGGAAGCAGAGCCAGGAAAGTACTGAACACTTCGGAGAACACTGGCTCCTTCTCAATCATCGTAAAGAAATCAAAGTTCAAATTAAATTTAATATCAAGTTAAATATACGTCACTATATACAAACACAAGATTTATTTTCCTGCAGGCATTCACAGCAAATATAAAGAAACACAACGAAAAATCAATGAAAAATCTCACGCCAGAAACAACCACCAGTGTGCAAAAGTCAACAATCTATGCAAATACAAAAAAATAACAAATAAATAATCAATAAATATCAAGATCATGAGTTGCAGAGCCCTTACATACGAGTCCATAGGTTATGGATTCAGTTCAGCCTTGGGGTGAGTGAAACTGAGTGAAGTAATCCACTCTAGTTCAAGAGCCTGATGGTTGTTCCTGAACCTGGTGGCGTGGGACTTCCGGCCTTAATAAGGCATCGTCCATCATTGAGGACCCCAATCACCCAGTACATCCCTCTTCTCATAACTACCATCAGGGAGGAGGGACAGGAGCCTGAAGACCCCTCTTCTCATTACTACCATCAGGGAGGAGGTACAGGAGCCTGAAGACCCCTCTTCTCATTACTACCATCAGGGAGGAGGGACAGGAGCCTGAAGACCCCTCTTCCCATTGTTACCATCAGGGAGGAGGGACAGGAGCCTGAAGACCCCTCTTCTCATTACTACCATCAGGGAGGAGGTACAGGAGCCTGAAGACCCCTCTTCTCATTACTACCATCAGGGAGGAGGTACAGGAGCCTGAAGACACACACACAACATTTTAGGAACAGCTTCTTCCCTTCTGCCATCAATTTCTGAATGGTCTGTGAACACTACCTCACCATTCTGTTCTCTTTTTGCATTGCATTTATTAGTTTTAATAAATTATTTTCTAAGTTTATGGTAATTTTCACATTTGTACTGTACAGCTGCAGCAATACAATTTTCACGACAAATGTCCGTGATAATAATCCTGATTCTTTCCCGCATTAATTCTATGAAAGTGAATTTATTCCACATCTCAATTGTGTTTTTGGCTGGTGATCTGGGAATGCTGGAAGGACAAATTTCCATTATTAGAACAGCCCTGTCGCCTGTACTTACTGCCTGACCTGCAGAGGGTTTAAAGTGTTTTCTGTTTTTTACATCAACGTTGAATATCTGCAGTTCATTGACAGATACACTCAGTTATGTTGATTTGTAAATGTCTTGCAAACTTAGCCTGGATAATCTTTAGCAAAGAGGTGCTGAATTTTCTATTGTGTGCGGTTACTCCCCACCGAAACATGTGAGTTGTTGACACTCCACTGGTGTAGATTAACTCGGTCCATAACAACGTTGCCCAAAGGCTATTGTTTTGTGGAAAATTCAAACAATAGGTGGCCTGATCAAATATCTGCAAAGTTGCACTACACATCTGAAGGAGATGTTGATATTTAACCTTTTAACTGGTCCTGTCCTGACGTTCCCCAGTAATTAAGCTCGTCATCCCCAGAGATAATAGATCAGGACAAATGAAAAACTAATTCAAAATCACCGTGCTGAGAATGTTACGCTGGCCAAAAGTTCAAAGTAAATTTATTATCAAAGTACGTATATGTCACCATATCCAACCGAGATTCATTTTCCTGCGGGCATACTCAACCAATCTATAGAATAGTAACTATAACAGGGTCAATGAAAGATCAACCAGAGTGCAGAAGACAAGAAAACTGTGCAAATGCAAATATAAATTGTTATGAAGGATGAACAACTCTGATGGGCAGAAGGGTGCAGAGTTGCCCATGTCCCCTCCCCTGAGAGAATCACACACTGTTACTGTTGCCAGGCTGTTAATGAGAGAGAAAGAGATGGAACGAAAACATATTGGGACTGGAACATCTGCTTCAGACAAGGGCGAGATAACAGCCTGAGAGAGAGTTATGTTTATCCCCCATGTTATGACTCCTGAAAGACTTATGGCTGCGGAGAGGGCTGTTTACGTGGTACCATCCTGCTCATTAGAATTCCTCAGTGGACAGCCGGAGTGGGCTGGTTTGATGGGTTAAGTCATTCAAACCTGATTGACACCTGAGACCCCGTGAGTGGGGATAAAAGTGAGTTCTGGGGAGACACCCCTCAGACACACCAGGAGACACGCTAATGAGCATCAGAAACCCACGAGAAAGTGTGGGGCATCGGGGACCGAACGGATCAGTCAATTTCACTCACAGTGGTTATAGCAAGGCCGGTGGGGGCTTGTGTGTGTGTGTCCACCCTTGCCTGGGTGACGAGTCCACCACGGAAGAACAGTCTAGCTAAAGGACAGAGGGGTCAGACTTGAATGGCCACAACAACACTTCGACGGATCAAGATCGTAAAGGAAGGTTTGCAAGGACAATAGCTGTCACTGTTTGATCGCCCTCTCTCTCTCTCCAACAATTACAACACATCAACCACCAACTATACCTCAGCCTGCATGAACTGAACTGAACTTTATATTTCCATGTGACAATTCATTATCCCCTAGATAACGATACAACTTGTTTATTATTGATTATTATTATACCCACACTTTTAGGTTTAGTATTGCTAACGTGTATTATCTGCATATTTGCATTGTTGATATTTATTTGTATATTTTACTAATAAACACTGTTTTGAAAATAGTACCAGATTCCAACGGATACTTCTATCTTTGCTGGTAAGACACCCAGTTACGGGGTACGTAACAAAATAAATAGCAATAAATAACACAGAACTTAGAAATTTACAGCCCATTACAGGCCCTTCAGTCCACAATGTTGCGCTGACCATGTAACCTACTCCAGAGACCGCCTTGAATCTCCCTAGCGCATAGCCCTCTATTTTTCTAAGCTCCGTGTACCTATCCAAGAGGCTCTTATAAGACCCTATTGTATCTGCTTCCACCACTGCCACCAGCGATGCATTCCACGCAACGGGAATGAGATAGATTGTATGTTCTCCCCGTGACCGTGTGGGTTTAACCCGAGCCGAATTACAATGATCCATTAACCGACCAACCGGCACGTCTTTGGACTGTGGGAAGAAACAGGAGGAAACCCACACGGTCACAAGCAACAGCAGGAATTGAACCTGGATCGCCAATATCGTAAAGTGTTATGTTAACCACTACACTACCGTGCCATCCTGGTTTACAGAGAATGGTGCGAAGAAACCCAAAAAACATCCAGTGAGTGGCAGTTCTGTGGGTGAAACCGCCTTGTTTTTGGGAGCGTTCAGAGGAGAATGGACAGACTGGTTCAAGCTGACAGGAAGGTGACTGTAACTCAGATTACCACACGTTACATCAGCGGTTTGCAGAAGAGCCTGCCTGAACACACTCCTCCACCTTGTAAAGTGGCTTTTGCAAACCTCGTGATATTTATCGAGCACACAGCATACCTGAAACATGGTAAATTTCCCCAAATGACGGGCCACTCAAAGGCTTGGCATCCAGCACTACAAAAAAAAGACACAAATACTTCAGTTAGAAATACACACAACTTTATTGTTTCAGTAAACAAAATAAATAAACAAACTAAGTGTGGCCTTTCCAGCCCTTCGAGCCGTGACGCCCAGCATTACCTCAATTTAATCCTAACCTAATCACGGGACAATGACTAATTAACCTAAAAAAACCAGCATGTCTTTGGACTGTGGGAGGAAACCGGAGCACCCGGAGGAAACTCACACAGTCACAGGGAGAACGTACAAACCTCTTTACAGGCAGCGGCAGGAAGCGTGATCACCACATACCGGAGTGACTCACTCATTCTTGCCGAGGAACTCCAGCACACTCTCTGTAGAGTCACAGCAGCCAGACAACAACTAGCTTTGCTTGCCGTCTCACTGCATAAAGAATCTGTCCCCGGTCCTCCTCACCCAAGGTCAGTCCTGACAGGGTGTGGGGTGGGAGGAGCAGACCGCATACCATCCAGCCCTGCTGACCAGAGGCCATACACAAGAAGCTGGAGGGACTCAGCAGGACTGGACTCTGCAGTTTATGACAGTTGCTACTTTGAACGGGGCTGACAGGCTCCGCGGCCTGCAGTCAATGAACGACACAGCGCCAGACTGAACTGAACGTTCCTAGACTGTTCCAAGGACCTTGTGGTTTGATGTTTTACAGCTGTGAAGGGCTTTGTTCAAACAGACAGCTGTCCCACTGGTGGAGAGCAACAAGATCAGCAATTATCAACACCAATTCCCCTGCAAAGCTCTGAATGGAAGTTAGCTGCGGACACACATTAACACAAGGCCACCTGATTTGGAGGAAGATGCGGTTCAGAAGAGAGACTCAACAAGAAACGTCCAAATGAGATTCCCCACTGGGGGGGGGGGGGGGGGAGGGATTTGACTTCGAAACAGACAGACATAATTCATACTGGATTAAATCAATTGTTGAAACAGCTAAGCAAAAAAAGATTTGAGTTAATTTCTAGACAACTGTCTTTTTGTTTCTGAATCTTGAGTTCACTACCTGTGCTTAGCACTACGTGAAATTACCTTTATTTATTTTTTCTTCTTTAATGACTTAACTTCACTAAGAAGTTAATAGATTCACACTGGTTCCTAAGATTGGTATAGCCGGGGGAGGTAGTAGGGATAAGCTCCCATTAAATGCTTCCAACGTGCATCTCAGATTGCCTCTGACCACGTCCAGCTCCTGGCCTTCATGTGCAGCTTGGCACCTGTTCCTTTTCCTATATTATCAAGATTTGTGTTGCACGGCTACACAACGTTAACTAATTTCACAACAGCTGCCGGTGATTCTGATTCTAATAATCTGATTCTTTTGGTGCCCCACTTCTTGCTGATCATCGAGCACCTTCTCGCACTAATCCTTTTCTTTTGCAATCTTTTTATTAATATCAACACGATAAGATTAATACATAGTTATTGGGATTACAAAATTAAATTGAACATAAAAGGATACACAAGCAATAAGTACAATATAGTTAAGTCTTCCCATATCATGAATGATACAAATATCATATAAAGCACTAATCCTACCCTGGGCAGTTTTCTTTCTCCATACGTTGCCCCAGCTACCTCTGGATTCTAACCCTCACCTACACAATTAACCCAATCTCTCACATTTGGGGAAGGAAGTGGAGCTGAGTGACCGGGAGAACATATAAACCTCACATGGAGCTCCTTCGAACACAATATGGGAAGAAGCTGGAGCGATCTGTTACGAAATGGATTATTTTCAAAGCTCTTTGCCAGGGATACAGTTAAATAGTCTCAACTCGTCGGCTAAGTTATATTAAAAAATTCATGCGCTGGCTTTGCAGGTGTAAAGATGCAAGTTGTGTAATTTTAGTGCGAGTTCCAATTTTAGATATCATTGTGCATACAGGCCTTCAGCGAGACTGAATTATAAGACAGGAAAACCTTTAAACACACCTGGGGGGGAGGGGCAAGAGTTCAATTCTATTCAGACTTAACCTGATGAGAATACAGCCAAACGAGACAGCATTACTCTGGGGTCATGGTGCAAAGACGCATTATCTAAGGGCTCACACAGTAAACGCCCACAAGATCACAATCACACAGTAACGGTCACGTGGATACTCCCCCCACCCCGACACTGCAGCTTGGGGCCCAGTGCTCGCACGTACAAGACAACAAACCCACGTAAAGTACAGTCGGCCCTCCTTATCCACGGGGGATTGGTTCCGGGACCCCTCACGGATACCAAAAAACACAGATGCTCAAGTCCCTTATATAAAATGGCGAATTTGCACAAAACCCACGCACATCCTCCCGGATACTTTAAATCATCTCTAGATTACTTATAATACCTAATACAATGTAAATGCTATGTACAGAGTTGTTATACTGTATTGTTTAGGGAATAATGACAAGAAAAAAGTCCGTATATGTTCATTACAGACGCAACCATCGTAGCTCTTCTGGGAACTCTGATGCCGATTCTCCCGTCATCTTTCAGTTCTTGAGGCTGTAGCGCTTTACATAGCTACCCAGCCGTCCCTTACTAGCCTTAAACTCCTTCCTCTCGCACACAACACAAGTAGCTTTTTAGGAGCCATTTTTTCACAGAAACAAAGTAGCGACTGAACGAGACGCGAGGCGAACAATGCTCAAACGACGAGTACTGGAGAGAGAACTTCCAGGTTTTCCCGATCTGCGGTTGGTTGAATCCGCTCACACAGAACCCGCTGATAAGGAGGGTCAATAGGCACCACGACGCAGAGTATGCATGTATATATGGGAGCGCCCAGATCTTCACACTGAGATCTTGTCTGATCCCATCCCCTGCGTTTATAGTCAGGTCCTCACATCCCACGATCTCCCCCAATGCTCCCAGACTTCATCTCATCAGTGATGCTCCACTACTGCCCTCTAGCTGAAGATTAACAAGCCATCGAGGGAAAGGATTTCTCCATATCCGGTCTCATGACCCCCCCCCCAGCTCCTGATTTCCTGCCGTGAAGAGTCACAGTCTCGAGACTCACCCTCTTGGAATCAGGCCCTTCAGCCCATCGCGTCGATGCTAACCAAGATCCCCATCGACGCTGGTCCCACTGGTCTGATTTTGACCCCACATTCCTCTGAATTTGTCTACCTGTCTAAATGTCATCAAACACCGTGTTGTACCTCCCTCAGCCCCTTCCTCCAGCAGAGTTTTCCATGGATGAAAAAGTTGCCCCTCAGGTCCTCTTCAAATCTTTCCCTTCTCTCCATAAAACTACATTCAAATTTTTGAAAAGATTGCATGTTCTATCTGCACCCCTTATGATTTCATAAAACTCCATAAGATCACTCCCTTAGTCTCACATCTCTGAGGGAGGGGTTCCCAACCTGCTTAATACCAAAAGGGTCCGTGGACCCCGGGTTGGGAACCCTTGATCAAGAGCCTACCCTCCCTCCCTATACTGCATATATGTCTTATACGTCCCTTGTATCCAGTCCTGCCGAAGGGTTTCAGCCCGGAACGTCGACTGTACTTTTTTTCCATCGACGCTGCCTGGCCTGCTGAGTTCCTCCAGCATTTTGTGCCTGTTACTCTGGATTTCCAGCACCTGCAGATTTTCTCTTGTTTATGAATATCATTGTGAATCTCAACAGCACTATTTCCTGCTCAAAGGCATCTTTCCTGTAGCTGGGTGACCAACAATTGTCACGGTGGTGTAGCGGTTAGCGTGACACTGTTACAGTTCGGAGTTTGGGGTTCAATCCCGGCATCAGCTGTGAGGAACACGCACAAGATGCTGGAGGAACTCAGCGGGCCAGGCAGCATCTACAGAAAAGAGTACAGTCGACGTTTCGGGCCGGGACCCTTCAGCAGGACATCTTACATCAGCTGGAAGGAGTTTGTACATTCTCCCTCTGGGACGTGGGGAATTTCTCTGGGTGCTCCAGTTTCTTTCCACAGCCCAAAATGGCCATTATAAACTGTCCTGTGATTAGGTTAGGAGTTAAAGCGGGAGATGCTGGGCAGCACGGATCAAAGGACCAGAAGGGCCTGTTCGTGTTGTATCTCTAACTAACGGCAGGGTCAAAGCTCCTCAACATCTGCCCTATCAGAATTGACCTTTCCCTTCTGACTTATTTATATGAAAAGGATCTAGAGCTTTCCCAGCGTATATTACAAATAAACTCTTCTCGGGCTTCCAGCCGGGTACAGGTATCAATTTTAACCGATGTTTCAATGACAAACCCTGCCATCTTCATCAGGGATGATGCCTGGGCCTGTCTAGTCTGGTGGTGTTTATACCCCCATTGTCCATCTCTCCTGATTGGTTAATCCTCATCCAATCAGGTTTCTGCTGTTCTATTTTAACCAGAATTTTAACAAAGACTAAGGTCTTGCTCCAAGTAAGAAATGGAAGGTGGAGCAAGCTAATCCACCTCCTCCCCCATGATACCAGGCCCAGAGACATCAAACACTCCGTATGTTAACCCTTTCATTCCCTGAATCAATCTTGTGAACATCCCTGAACCCTCTCCAGTGCCAGCACATCCTTTCTTAGCTAAGGAGCCTAAAACTACTCCCAATACTCCAAGTGAGGCTTCACCAGTACAAACAAGCTGGATGAACGGATGCTGTCCGATCTGCTGAATTGATCGAGCTTGTTTGTACGTGTTGATTTGACCACAGCATCTGCAGTGTACTTTGAGGCTTCAGCAGTGCTTTATGAAGCCTCAACATTACATCCCTGCTTTCATGTTCTAGTTCTCTGGGAATCCCTAACCCTCAGCCATCCATCCGATTGGCCACTGAACCCATGAACACTACATTTTTCTCTCTCACTCTTTCCATTGCTACACACAATTCTTACTGTAAAATTTAGATTTTTCATTATCATAGATTGCTGCTGCCACGACATACGCCGGTGATTTTAAATCTGATTTTGAGCGATGCCAACGTTGCATTTGGCTTCCTTAGGTAACCTGAGAGTTAACCTTTAGGGAATCCAGCACAAGGACTTCCCAAGTCCCTTTGCACATCGGATTTCTCAATTTTCTCCCCGTTTGCAAAACACTCCTGCTGCCAAATCGCACATCCATACATTTCCCAATCCCGTCCCCACGTACCCTATCCCACTGCCCCCACACTCAACAACGTTGCCCCATTACCTGCCCAACAGCCCCACAACGTAACAATCCAGAGAAACATCTCGCAGCGGCTCCGACCTCCCGCGACTGCGTGGTCCTCGGCGTTCCAACCCGTCGACCAATCAGCGCGGCGGAGGTGGGGTCCGGTTACAAAACCGACCAATCAAGCGCGGGAAAGGGGGAGTCCGTTATAACGGCGCCCAATCAAGCGCGGCGGAAGGCGGGACCGGTGACGAGTTGCAAAATCTGTTCATGTGTTTGCGAAACATCTGTAACGTCTAAATGCGAAAAGTCATCGTTTACTGTGTAACCAAAACTATTTAGTCAGCTTTGTATTTGCTATGTATGTATCCAATTTAGTAGGAGAATGAAAGCTCTGTATTGTCTCTGTACTATTGAACACATCAGTAACTTAAGAATGTAGCCAAATAAGAAGATAATGGTGTGTTAATGAGACTGACCAGGGATGAGGTAACACGTGGCCCAAAAAGTAGATTAGAACATGATTAGGTTAATGGGTAGAAACAATAGTGGGAAGTCGGGAGCTGATGTACTGGAGATACGCAACTGTAGACCGATTGGATATGCTAATACAACTAAACCAGGAGATTGCTATAAAAAATGCTATGCACAAGGATCGGTGGGCAATCAGCGACCAGCTCACTGACTGTCTCAGCTTTGATTTGCAAATTAAAGTTTAACACTTCTTGAAGAATCTTCTGCGTCTCCTGGTCGTTTGTGGGGCACAAGAAACCACGACAGTAGGAAGCTGGGGGCAGATAGACAGACAGACATACTTTATTGATCCCGAGGGAATAGGTGGGAGATGTAAAGGACAGAAGAAGAAGGAATCTGTTAGGAGAGGAAGAAAGGGAAGGAGGAGGGGCACCAGAGGGAGGTGAGGGGGGAACCAGAATGGGGAATGGAAAAACGAGTCTGGGTGAGCACATGGTCAAAGGGCAGCAGGGGGTGATAGATCTACGTCAGATCACAGGGGAGGGCAGTGAGACAGGCTAAGTGGAACAGAAGAGCCACAGAGGTAGAGTCCATGGTTCTATTCCCCTCTGCAACTTATTTTCCCTCACAGATGCCCATCAACTTCCTCTTCTTGCCCCGTCCCTCCAGTAGGGGATGGTGTGGTAAAGTCCTGCGGGTAAATAATCCAACGGCATGCTTGTGGGAGGAGACAGAAGTTCCTGGGGCAATGCCGTGCTCTCAGAACCTGCAAACTCCACGCAGCAGCACCAAGCTCTGCTCACCAGAGATGTGAGATCAGTATTAATGACCATACCACTCTCGGTTCCCATGAAGTCAGAGACATCAACGCACCCTGATGTACAGCTCCCACCTGCCCACCTCATCTCCCCTGGTTGGTTCCATCTAGCTTTCCACCACCTGAGGCTCTCAGTTGCCCCCACCTCTCACCTTCCAGCCTTTCTCACTGTCCCCTCCTCCACAGCACGATGGCATAGTGGTCAGCACAACGCTTTACAGTGCTGGCAACCCGGGTTCAATGCCCGCCACTACCTGTAAGGAGTTTGTACGTTCTCCCAGTGACCACATGGGTTTCCTCCCGGTGCTCCCGTTTCCTCCCTCAGTCCAAAGTCGTACCAGTTAGTAGGTTGATTGGACATTGTAGGGTTAAATCAGGAGATCGCTGGGCAGCACGGCTCAGGGCCAGAAGGGCCTATTGCGCTCGGTATCTCGATAACTAAATCGGCCTATCACCCCTTCACCTGGATACACCCATCACCTGCTTTCCTCTTCCTAACTTTTTATCAGGACCACCCATCTTCCCTGGAATAGTCAACAGTCCATTTCCTTCCACAGGTGCAGACTGACCTGCTGTTGTTCCTCCAGTTGTTTGCAAGATGAAGATCGAATTTCTTTGATCACGTGCACATTGAAAAACAGTAAGATGTGTTGTTTGTGTCCGGGGATGTGCTGGGGTCATACGGCAAGTGTTGCCACGCTCTCTGCCGCCAGCGTAGCATGCCCACAGAGCTCGGCAGAACGACACAGAGCACAACAAACAGCAAAGCAAGCCCCGTCCCTCGCTCCAACCCACCCGCACACATACACAGTCCTCCAGCCTCAGCCTCAGACTTGTAAACATTGGGCCTTCGGCTTCCCCAGTGGACTTTCAGAGATTCACAGACTCACTTTTGTGTCATACTCCAGAGAGGCTGTCTGACCAACTGGGCATTTTCAGTATTTTCTCTTTAAACTCTGGAATTATTTCTACCTCCTGTCTGCCTCCATTCCAGGAGGTCTAGAATACAAGAGCAGGGATGTGATGCTGAGGCTTTGTAAGATGCTAGTGAAACCTCACCTTGAGTATTGTGAACAGTTTTGGGCTCCTCAGCTAAGAAAAGATGTGCTGGCTTTGGAGAGGGTCCAGAAGAGGTTCACAAGGATGATTCCAGGAATGAAAGGGTTATTGTATGAGGAACGCTTGATGGCTCTGGGTCTGTACTCACTGGAATTTAGAAGGATGAGGGAGGATCTCATTGAAACGTTTCGAATGTTGAAAGGCCTAGACATAGTAGATGTGGAAAGGATGTTTCCCATGGTGGGAGAGTCTAGGACAAGAGGGCACAGCCTCAAATAGAGGGATGTCCATTTAAAACAGATGCAGAGAAATTTCTTTTAGCCAGAGGATGGTGAATTTGTGGAATTTGTTACCACAGGCGGCTATGGAGGCCGGGTCATTGGATGTATTTAAGGCAGAGATTGATAGGTTCTTGATTGGACACAGTATCAAAGGTTATGGGGACTGGGGCTGAGGAGGGGAGAAAAGGGATCAGTCATGACTGAGTGTCAGAGCAGACTCAATGGGCCAAATGGCCTAACTCTTCTATGTCTTATGGCACATTTCTCTCTTTCAGACTCCTTAGATCCAGCCTCTAGTATCAAACGTTTTGTCATCTGCCACAATAGCTTCTTAATTTTACTCAGTGTAAAGTAACAAAGGTCAGCGATTCCCAACCTGGGTCCCCAGACCCCTCGGTTAACGGTAAAGGTCCTTGGCATAAAAACCCCCGTCCGAGATAGAGTGGACGCGGAGATGGTGATTCCGAGAGTGGGGGTCTATGAGCAGTGGGAATACAAGGACATCCCTTTAGAACGGAGATGAGGAGGAATTTCTTTAGCCAGAGGATGGTGAATATATGGAATTTATTACCACAGACGGCTGTGGAGGCCAAGTCTTTGGGTAAATTTAACGCAGAGGTTGATTGGTTCTTGATTAGTAAGAGAAGGCAGGAGAATGTGATTGAGAGGGATAACGATGTAACGGCAGAGCAAACTCAATGGGCTGAATGGCCTAACTCTGCTCCCATGTCTTATGGATATATCACTATATGAAAAGGCACTACCTAACTAAGGTGTGTTGGCACTGTTGCTTTAAGGATTGTGGCTATGAATATTTATTGAGAAACGGCACGGAATGGGTTCTTCCCATCCTCTCAGCTACTCTGCCTCAGCAGCCCCCGGGCTCCTCACAGGACAATTTACAAGGACCAATTAACCTTCTAACCGGTACGTCCTGGCCTGTGTGTGAGGAAACCCGCACACTCCGAGGGCCGGAGGTTCTGACTCCTACCCGGAGCTGTAACAGCATCACGCTAACCGCTACGCTACTGTGTTTGCCTGCGTCCTAGCTGGAACGCAAGACCGGTTTTGCGTGAGCCATCCTGACTGGGAGTCGTGGGAAATTCCTTGCTTCCTGCAGTGTACGATGGGGAATATTGAATAAGAGGGCTCAGCGTGACTCCACTTCCCGAGGAGATTCCCCCCCCCCCCCCCCATCTTAACTGTATTTTATAGGAGCACCATTGAGATTGTCCTGACAAGCTGCATCTCCATCTGGTGTGGGAGCAGCCGAGCATCGGACCGGAAGTTCCTACAAGGGACTGTGAGAACAGCCGAGAGGATCACAGGGGTCTCCCTCCCATCCATCAGAGACATTTATCAGGAGCGCTGCGTACACAGGGCCCTTAGTATTATCAGGATCCCACCCGTCCATCCAGCATCCTCTTTGACTTTTTTACCCTCAGGCAGGAGACTCCGATGCATAACGACAAGAACGGTCAGGATGGGAAACAGTTTCTTCCCTCAGGCCGTTAGGCTTCTGAACTCCCTGTCGCATCACAAAGTGTCACTGGATAATTTCTACTGTTCCATGCAATATTTAATTTATGCACTTTACTTTATCTATGCATAATTCATTTGTAGATTTTATCTGTACTTTCCCAAGTTACTGTGTGTTATAATGTGTACTACAGTGCTTTACACCCTGGCCAGAGAAACGTCGTCTCACTTGACGGTATACACGTATATAGTTAAATGACAATAAACTTGACTTGAAATACCTCACTTTGATGTAATTTCACTTTTAAATGAATATCACTGATAATTGCCGCTTGCAAACACTAACAGCAAAGCACACACAGGAAAAAAGATGAATTCTATGAAGGATTTCACAACAGTTCATTAAGACAGAGTCAACACATCAAAAGACAGTTACTGCTTCTATTTGACCCTCTCTTTCCTCACTTTTCATTATCAGGTCAAAGGTTCAAAATTCAAAGTCCAAGATTCGTTTCCCCCTCAGACAGCCACGAAACAACGAAAAGCATCTTTGTTTAGTTCGAAGAAAACATCAACCCCCACCCCACGGGCAAAAAAAAACCAAATTGTGCAAATGGCAATTAAAAAAAAGTGAAAAACACAGAATATAAAACACAAAATCGACGAGTCCAGGCACATCCAGTTCAGCTCAGATCAAAAATCGCCCAAAATGCAACAAAAAATAGAGCGACCAGAAACACATCATAACGTGATTTTACCAGGAGAACTCGATATTCATGCCATCAGGATGGAGACTACCCACCCAGGTGACGCTCCTTCACCCTGAGGGTGGCCTCTTGGCACAAGAGGAGGTCATGGACTGACATGTCGGAATGGATGTGAGTCAGAATTAAAACGATTGGCTACCAGGAAGTTCACCTTTTGGCGGATGGAACGGAGATGCTTGACGAAGCGGTCTCCCGATCTATGACGTGTCTCACCAATGTAGAGGAGGCTGCATCGGGCCTCCTCTAGAGTGGACAGCTAACAACCTTTTCTCCCCCAGGGTGGAAATCGCTATAGAAGGAGGCATGATTTTAAGGTGATTGGAGGGAAGTATAAGGGGAAGGTCAGAGATAAGTTCTTTACACAGAGTGGTGGGTGCGTGGAACATGTTGCAAGGGGACATGACCGACACATTTAGGAAACTCTTAGGAAACACATGAGCGATAGAGAAATGGGGAACTATGTAGTGGGGGAGAGTTAGATCGGCCCTAGAGTAGGTTACAGCATCGTGGGTCAAAGGGCCCACACTACATCTCCCTCCCTCGATGCGGTCGGAGGACACCTGGATGCAATGTGTAGATTTAGACTCTAAATCGGGCTTATGATGTCTCAGGTTCGGATTCTGGCCACTCCTGCTCTTGTTACTTTTGGTGACTTTTAACCGGGCGGCCCGCAGATAACACTGAGCTGAACTGAAATACTGTGCCTTTCGATTTTTGTGCTTTCTATTCCGTGTTTCTGCTCTTTTGTTGCCGTTTGTGCGATTTTTTCTGCACGTGTTGTGGGGGGGGGGGGGGGTTGAAGTTTTTCTTTGAGCAGGTTAGTTCCACAGTTCTTTGTTTCATGACTGTCTGTGGGGAAGGCAGATCTCTGGGTTTGATACATACTTTGATAATAAATGTACTTTGAATCTATTTTCTAAACTCTATAACACAAGTAAACCAGCAGTCGTCATTCCAATGTGACATAAATTGCGTCTGTAGTGACACCACAGTTGTCTTTCATGGCCATCTGTATGAATCCATTGTGGCCCCAGTACGTTGACCAAGAGTTCTTGATGAGCCAGTATGGCTGAGCATTAACCATGCCAAATCCAATGGCAAGCACAGCATGGTCCAAATCTTCCAGTTTGCTTTCTAAAAACATCAAAATCAGAACATTAAAACACTAGTGTGGAATGAGTCTGCTCCCACCTTATCCCTTCCATAAAGGCTGGATCTGAAGAACATTCCAGAGACGTGGCTTCTTCAGTGGGAGATGGGAGACGGGCTCATCTCCTTCCATCTTAGGCCATGATCTTATCATGATCTTATACAGGCAGTGGTGGAACTGCCCCAAGCTAATCGTGTCGCGCTAACCTCTATGCTGCGTGGGGTCTCACAGAGTATCTTCTCAGGGGTAATGACCATATCTCAAGCAATCAATAATACACAAACTATATTGGAATAAAAATGTTACACCCGTTTTAATGCATATATTTAGTGTGCCTCTTTATTAGGTACACCAGCTCATTAATGCAAATATCTGATCAGCCAATCAAGTGGCAGCAACTCAGTGCAAAAAAGCATGCAGACACAGTCAAGAGGTTCAGTTGTTGTTCGGACCAAACATCAGAATGGGGAAGAGATGTGATATACGTAACTTTGACTGTGGTGCCAGACAGGGTGGTTTGAGTATCTCAGAAATTGCTGATCTCCTGGGATTTTCACCCACAGTAGTGTCTAGAGTTTACAGAGAATGGTGTGAAAAACAAAAAACAGCTGGTGAGCAGCAGTCCTGTGGGTGAAAATACCTTGTTAATGAGAGAGGTCAGGGGGGAATGGCCAGACCGGTTCAAGGTGACAGTAACTTAAATAACCACGCAACAGTGGTGTGCAGAAGAGCTTCTCTGAATGCACAACACGTTGAAGCTTGAAGTGGATGGGCTACAGCAGCAGAAGACCATGAACATACACTCAGCGGCCACTTTATTAAGTTTCAGGAGGTAACTAATAAAATACACACTGTGTGCATACTTAACGCAAACCTGTTTCCATTAATATAAAAGCTGGATACCTACCGCACTCTGGCTCATAATAAACCTCACTGCTGTAAAATCGAAAGGACTTGTGAGATGCATCAATTCCGACAACCACGGGACCATTTTTAAAGATGGCCAACTTTAAAGCTTCACTGTCTCCTGAAGTACATTCATATAGCTCTTCATCTTTGCTGTCATTGTGGACTGGTTATAGTGACAGAATCCATTCTAAAAGTAATCGTTAAAAAGCAAAGGAAACTATATTAGATACAATCTATACTGAGTGAGGAAGTCATCAAAAAGCAGAATCAGAATCAGGTTTATTATCACAAACGTATGTCGTGGAATTTGTTTTGTGGCAGTACAGTGCAAAATATAAAATATACATTATCACTGGCCACATTATTTGGTATGTTTGTTCATTATGTGCCGTGTCATATGACATGAGCAATCATGGTCTTTCTGTGAACACGGTTGTTCTTCGCAATTTTTTTCTACAGAAGTGGTTTGCCATTGCCTTCTTCTGGGCAGTGTCTTTACAAGACGGGTGAGCCCAGCCATTATCAATACTCTTCAGAGATTGTCTGTCTGGTGCCAGTGGTCACATAACCAGGACTTGTGATGTGCACCAGCTGCTCGTACGACCATCCACCACCTGCTCCCGTGGCTTCACGTGACCCTGATCCGGGAGGGGGGTCTAAGCAGGTGTTAAACGTTGCCCAAAGATGACTGCAGGCCAGTGGAGGGAAGGGAATACCTTACACAGCCACTTTTAGAGATGCATCTCCACCCTGCCACCCATTATTTGGTAGACCTGCTCATTAATGTAAATATCTAATTAGCCAATCATGCATCTCAATGCATAAAAGCATGCAGACATGGTCATGAGGTTCAGTTGTTGTTTAGACCAAACATGATAATGGGGAAGAAATGTGATCTAAGTGACTTTGACCATGGAATGATTGGTGGTGCCAGATGGGGTGGTTTGAGTATCTCAGGAACTGCTGATCTCCTGGGATTTTCACACGCAACAGTTTCTGGAACTTACAGAGAATGGTGCAAAAAGCAAAAAGCATCCAGTGAGTGGCATTTGTGGTTGAAAATGCCTCGTTAGTGAGAGAGGTCAGACGAGAATAGCCAGACTGATTCAAGCTGAGAGGAAGGCAACAGTAAGTCAGATAACCACGCGTTGAATCAGAGCATCTGTGAATACACAACACGTCAACATTGAAGTGGATGGGCTACAACAGCAGAAGGACCACAAACGGATACTTGTTGGCTACGTTATTCAGTGCTGCAGGTATCTAACAAAGTGCCCACTGAGCATTCATAAAAATGTAAATAAGTACTCGACATACAAAATGCTGGAGGAAGTCAGCAGATCAGGCAGCATCTATGGAAATGAATAAACAGTCGACATTTCGGGCCAAGACCCTTCCTCAGGACTGGAAAGAAAGTGGGAAAACACCAGAACAAAAAGGTCAGGCTCACTGGAAGGTGAGAGGTGAAGCCAGGTGGATGGGAAAGGTAAAGAACTGGAGAGGAAGGAATCTGATAGGAGAGGAGAGTGGACCATTGGAGAAAGGGAAGGAGGAGGGGACCCAGGAGGAAGGGAAAGAGGAGGGGACCCAGAGGGAAGGGAAAGAGGAGGGACCCAGGGGGAAGGGAAAGAGGAGGGGACCCAGAGGGAAGGGAAAGAGGAGGGACCCAGGGGGAAGGGAAAGAGGAGGGGACCCAGGGGGAAGGGAAAGAGGAGGGACCCAGGGGGAAGGGAAAGAGGAGGGGACCCAGGGGGAAGGGAAAGAGGAGGGACCCAGTGGGAAGGGAAACAGGAGGGGACCCGGGGGAAGAGAAAGAGGAGGGGACCCAGGGGGAAGGGAAAGAGGAGGGACCCAGGGGGAAGTCATAGCCAGGTGAGAAGTAAAAGGTCAGAATGGGGAACGGGAGGTGGGGGGGAAATTGTTTACTAGAAGGAGAAATCGCTATTCATGCCATCAGATTGGAGGGTACGCAGATGGTGTTTCTCCTCCACCCTGTGGGCGACTTCATCCTGGCACAGGAGGAAGCCATGGACCGACACACGGGAATGGGAATAGGGATGGGGATAAAAATGTTTAACCACCGGGAAGTCCCACTTGTGGCAGATGATGTGGAGGCACTCGACAAGGCGGCACCCCAATTAAGTACTGCGAGAAGAGAGCAAAAGCTAGTGAGGTGGTGTTCATGGACCATCCATAAATCTGATGGTAGAGGGGAAGAAGCTGTTCCGAAGATATTGAGTGTGTGTTTCCAGGCGCCTGGAGTCAAATGACTCTGAACCAAGCATGAAACCATCTTAATAACCCAAGTGCTGCCATCCTTAACTTAGAAGTTGAATGCTTTGGACAGTAGTTGCAGTGTTATTCAAGGTCAAACACTACATTCACAGTATATTACTCGCCAACCATTTCTGCAAATTGTGTCCTCGTGCTTTAGAAATCTGAATAAAGATGTTTCAATTATTCACGTTTAAATGGATGACTGTGTACACAGTGCAACTACTGAGCAGAAACAAACCCGTTAAGGACAGATTCTGTATCAGAATTATTATCACCAACTTCCACATTCTGACATTAGTTTTGTAAGAGAAAAAAGATATAACATTATTATAACTTACAAAAATTAACAAATAGAACAATGTAGCAGAGTCATCATCACCATTACGTGCCGTGTCATATGATTTCGGGGATCACGGTCTTTCCATGACTATGATTGTTCTTGGCAAATTTTCCTACAGAAGTGGTTTGCCATTGCCTTCTTCTGGGCAGTGTCTTTACAAGATGGGTGACCCCAGCCATTATCAATACTCTTCAGAGATTGTCTGTCTGGTGTCAGTGGTCGCAAAACCAGGACTTGTGATGTGCACCGGCTGCTCATTCGACCATCCACCACCTGCTTCCATGGCTTCACGTGACCCTGACTGGGGGGCTAAGCAGGTGCTACACCTCGCCCAAGGGTGACCTGCTGGCCACTGGGGGGATGGAGCACCTTCCACCTCCTTTGGCAGAGACATATCTCCACCACACACCCCCACACCCAAACACCAGTACAGTACAGTACAGGCCCTATATAAATTCACTCCACAATCAATCTAACCCTTCCCTCCCACACAACCCATGACCCTCCATTTCTCTTACATCCATGGAACTATCTGAGAGTCTTTTAAGTATTCCAGTTGCATCAGCATCTACCACCAACTCCGTCAGGGTGCTCCAGGCACTCGCTATTCCCTGTAAAAAACCTACCCCTGACATCTCCCAAATCTTTTCTCCAGTCACCTTAAATGGATGTCCACTGCTGTCCTGGGCAAAAGATGCCGACTGTTCATTCCGTCTGTGCCTCTCGTAATCTTACATACATCCATCAAGTTGCCTCCGTCGCTCCAGAGAGAAAAGCCCACGCTCGCTTAATCAATCCTCGTCTGACACGCTCTCTAATCCAGACAGCGTCCTGGTAAATCTCTGCACCCTCTTAAAGCATCCACATCCTTCCCCTAATGAGGTGACCAGAACTGAACACAGTATTCCAAGTGTGATCTGACCAGGGTTTCATAGAGCTGCAACATTACCTCGTGGCTGAATTCATGCACCCAGCACTCCCTGTGTAAAAAAGCTTAACTCTGATATCACTGCTAGACATTTTTCAATCACCTTAACGTTATTTATTGAGATACCTGGATACAACCTGGAATAGGCCCTGCCCAGCAACTCCCTGAGTTAATCTGAGCCTAATCACGGGACAGCTTACAAAGATCAGTTCACCTACCAACTGGTACGTTTTGGACTGTGGGAGGAAACCGGAGCACCAGGAGAAAACCCACACGGTCACAGGGAGAACGTACAAACTCCATACAGGCAGCGGCGGGAATTGAACTCAGGTCACTGGTACTGTAAAGCATTGAGCTAACCACTACACTATCTTGCCGCCCCATATTAGTCATTTCCATCCTGGGGAAAAAGTCTCTAGCTATCCACTCGATCTGTGCCGCTTAACATCTTGTACACCTCTATCAAGTAATCTCTCATCCTCCTTTGATCCAGAGAAAAGCCCGAGCTCACTCATCCTTTCCTCTCTAATCCAGGCAGCATCCTGGTGAATCTCCTCTGCACCCTCTCTAATCCAGGCAGCATCCTGGTGAATCGCCTCTGCACCCTCTCTAATCCAGGCAGCATCCTGGTGAATCGCCTCTGCACCCTCTCTAATCCAGGCAGCATCCTGGTGAATCTCCTCTGCACCCTCTCTAATCCTGGCAGCATCCTGGTGAATCTCCTCTGCACCCTCTCTAATCCAGGCAGCATCCTGGTGAATCTCCTCTGCACCCTCTCTAATCCTGGCATCATCCTGGTGAATCTCCTCTGCACCCTCTCTAATCCTGGCAGCATCCTGGTGAATCTCCTCTGCACCCTCTCTAATCCAGACAGCATGCTGGTGAATCGCCTCTGCACCCTCTCTAATCCTGGCAGCATCCTGGTGAATCTCCTCTGCACCCTCTCTGATCCAGGCAGCATCCTGGTGAATCTCCTCTGCACCCTCTCTAATCCAGGCAGCATCCTGGTGAATCTTTGCACCCTCTCTAAAGCTTCCACATCCTTCCTATAATGAGGCAATCGGAATGGAACACAGTAGTGCAAGGGTTAAGAATACTGAGGTGGCGTTCATGGGCTCATGGGTTGATGGACAGTTGAGGAATCTGATGGGGAAGGTAAGAAGCTATTTCTGAATCATTTAAAAATTACGCGACTATCTGACCTAAAAACAGAAGACGGCCAATCCTATCGGTCCCTCTCTATGTTAAGATTAGTTAGCACGACATCACTTTCCTACAAGATTCCCCCTACCCCCGATTCCTTATCAACAGATGGAGGTCCATGGGTCAGTCGTCATTAGGGGATTAGAAGTGGACAACTTCAGTTGCTTTAAATTCAAAGATACAAAGTACATTCGTTATCAAAGTGTGTGTAGTGTAGGCCTCCGTTAGTCTTGATAGACCATGGATTTGCGCCTTGGAAAGTTTCCAGGGCGCAAGCCTGGGCAAGGTTTTTTTTTAATGGAAGACCGGCAGTTGCCCAAGCTGCAAGTCTCCCCTCTCCACGCCACCAATGTTGTCCAAGGGAAGGGCATTAGAACCCATACAACTTGGCACCGGTGTTGTCGCAGAGCAATGTGTGGTTAAGTGCCTTGCTCAAGGACACAACATGCAAGCCCTAGCCAAGGCTCGAACTAGCGACTTTCAGATAACTAGATGAACGCCTTAACCACTTGTCAAAGTATGTATGCGTTGTACAACCCTGAGATTCGTCATCTTCAGTCAGCCACAAAACAAAGCCATGCGGGTTGGTGGATTAACTGGCCACTGTTAATTACCTCTAGTGCAGGCATGTGGCATAGGAGAGTTGGTGAAGATAAAAAGATGCAAAGATTCAAAGTATATTCATTATCAAGCCTGAGATTCGTCTTCTTCACAGACAGCCACAAAACAAAGAAACATCATGGAACCCTTTCAAAGAGAAACACCACACTACCATCGTGCGAAAAGAATAAATCACACAGACAACAACAAAGAACGCCATAAACACAGAATATGAAAGACAAGATCAGACAAGTCCAGGCAAATTCAGGCCTGCTCAGTGTTTGTCATCTGCAGGCCGCTCCGATTCAAAATCACCCAAAATAGCAACAGAAAGAGTGACCAGAAAGCAGAAACACGTCACAACGTGAACGTCAGAGCCCAATCCACAAACCGCATCGATTAAACCCCGCCCAAGACCCAGAACTCCTGACGGGGGGAGAGAGAGAGAGGAGGGGGCATGGGGGGGTGAGGGGGGAAGGGGGAAGGGGGTTAGAGGGGGGAGAGGGAGAGAGAGAGAGAAAGAAAGGAATGGAAGAGGGGGGAAGGGGAAGGGAGAGGGAGAATATGAGACATGAGACAATTCCTTGGTATTACCATATCACAGGATCTGACCTGGGGAAGGGACAAAAGAGCCTCTACTTTCTTAGAAACCTGTAACAAACGTACCAACCTGCCCCAGGTATGCACCACAGGACTCTGCACCTGCAGTACCACCGTGTTTCATGATCCACTCGAACACTTTCCACGCCAACCCTCCGTCGCAGGCATGGTTTCCAAAGCCCCCAGGCGCAATCGATCAACATTTGCTGCGAGGGAGAGATCAACTTTCCAGTCTGGAATGAAAATGGGAAGAAATTCATGTCTCACAGATTCCACTTGGACCTCTGACTCTCAAAAGATACATTCATTCATTTTCCTTTTAACTTGAGAGAAACATGGACCATCAACTGAAACAAAGTCAAATTGTTCACCACTCGCCAGTTCTGGTCACCTACCTACCGCAAAGCTACCAACAAGATCGAAAAAGTACGGAGAAAATTTACTAGGAAGTTGCCGGGACTTGAGAAACTGAGTTATAGGGAAAGGTTGAATAGGTAGGACTTTATTTCCCACAGCGAAGGTGAATGATGGGAGATTTGATAGAGGTATACAAAATTATGAGGGGTGATAATAGGGTAAATGTAAGCAGGCTTTTTCCACTGAGATTGAGTGAGACTACAACCAGAGGTCATAGGTTCAGGGTGAAAGGTGGAATATTTAAGGAAAATATGAAGGGGAACTTCTTAACTCAGAGGGTGGTGAGAGTGGAACGAGTTTGCAACACAAGTGGTGGATGATGGTTTGACTTCAACATTTAAGAGAAATTTGGATAGGTACATGGATGGGAGGGGTATGGTGCAGGTCGATGGGACTAGACAGCATTATAGTTTAGCATGGACTAGATGGGCCCAAGGGCCTGTTTCAGTGCTGTAGTGCTCTGTGACTCTATTGAACCAGGAAGAAGTTAACTGTTTCAGCTACGCTGGCTACGTGTTCTACTTCTCCACAGGCAAGCAAATGATCTAGGAATAGAGGGACGTCCATTTAGAACGGAGATGAGGCGGAATGTTTTTAGCCAGTGAGGTGGCGAATCCATGGAATTCTTTGCCACAGAAGGCGGTGGAGGCCAAGTCATCGGGTATCTTCAAGGCAGAGGTTGGTTAGTCAGGGCATGAAGAGATACGGGGAGAAGGTAGGAGTATGGGGCTGAGAAGAAACATTGATCAGCCACAATGAAATTGCAGAACCAACTTGATGGGCCAAATGGCTTAATTCTGCTCCTATATCTTATGGTCTTATGGATGGTTTCATTAAATAAATGCAGCCATTGACTGGTTATGCTGGCCGGTGGCATTGTGGCATCTGCACTGGACTTCGAGGCGAGTGGTCCCGGGTTCGAATCCGGCCGGCTCCTTTCACGCTTTCCATCCGCGCTGGGCTGAGCGTCGAGCTAGCAACTCGGCCTCGTAAAAAACAGACAAATGCTGAAGAATCGGCAAGGTTGCTGCCTGGTGCCTCACAAAGAGCCAAGAGTTTCAACAAATTGAACGGTTAGGTCTTTTTGATCCATCTCCGCTCCTTCAGCACTGAGTAGAGAAGAAATTCCTTCCCCTGGGGAATGCTGGATCTCTGTACATCTCCCTTGAGGGGTGGGAGGTAGTCAGCCAAATCTTCCATGTTCCCATGTGAGCTTTCTTTGTCCTACTGAGCAGTTTCAACATCAGATTTGAAGTTTCCTTTTATCTGTTTGGTTTCTGCGGCTACACGTGATTACAACAGGTGAAAGGCACTGTTTAAAGTTTCAAAGGCTTTTATTCCCTCCTGCTGCGTTGATGCCTGTGTAGAGGTTTTGGGAAAACCGCTGAGGGACTGAGTACTGGAGTTGACAGTGTCTGACGCACTTCCAAAATAACTGAGATCCAAGTCGAGAAAAGTACGTTTGATCCCCGATTACAAAACCATCAAAGACGAACGATCTTATAGTGATAAGCTAACAAAACTAAAATTAGTGATATGGTGAAATCAAAGGATTAAGTGTTCTGATTAGCATAAATAAGTGAAGTTAGCGGTCAACAAAAAATATCGCCCTGTGGCTCACCACCCCCCCAACTACGTTAAACCAACTACGTGAAAGTGTGAAAACATAACTTCACATTTGCTTCTACCCCCAAATGTGACAGATTATCCATAATAAATGCGCATCACAAAATACAGACAGACAGACAGACAGAAAATAGATTCCTGGCTCCTACAACCTGTTTTATCAGACTTTATGGAATGCTTCAGCACAGCACAGGCTCTTCGGCCCATAATGTTGTGCCAACCTTTTCACCCACGCTAAAAAGAATCAGAACCTTCCCTCCTACTTATCCTTCCATTTTGCCTTCATCCATGTGCCTGCCTTAGAGTTTCTTAAATGCCCCTAATGTACTTGCCTCTACCACTACCCCTGAGAGGGTATACCATGCACCCACCACCCTGTGTAAAAAACCTACCTCTGACATCCCTCCAAACTCCTTACCACTATGTCCCCTTGTATTAGACATTTCCACTCTGGGAAAAATCCACTCGACTCAGGCTGTCCACTCGATCTATGCCTCTCATAGAGTCAAAGTCATAGAAAAGTACAGCACAGAAACAGGCCCTTCAGCCCATCTAGTCCATGCCAAATCCATTTAAACTGCCTACGCCCATCAACCTGCATCAGAACCAGAGCCCTCCATACCCCTACCGTCCATGTACCTATCCAAACTTCTCTTAAATGCTGAAATCGAACTCGCATGCACCACCCATTCCACATTCTTAACACCCTCATGTTCCCCTTAAACGTTTCATCTTTCACCCTTAACCCATGTCCTCTAGTTGTCATCCCACCCAACATCAGTGGAAAAGCTTGCTTATCATCTTGTACATCGCTTATACGTAGTTTCTCAGAAACATTCTTGCATGTCTTCATTTTTCCTGTAAATACCTGCAAGAAAATGAATCTCAAGGTACTAGACAGTAATATGTATGTACTTTGATAAACTTACTTTCAACATTAGTTGGAAAAAATAAGCAGATGTGGACACTCTAGAATTGGGAGCTTCATAGACCACAGAGTTTGGGATGTTCCCTTGTCTTTTCCTGGGTACCAGTTGGGATCTGTCTCTCTTTATACATTGCCCTTCCCATAAGCTGTTGTATTTCCTGCTTACACAGCTCACCTTAAGAAAGAGGGCACCTTCCAACGCACCTGTTGCTCCAAAACTCCAGCAAGAGCCACACACGGCCTGGTCTTTCACAGGCATCACCGCTCCTGAGGAATGCACACCATTCAGAATTATCAATTGTACACACAGCACCATCAAACACATCTAAAATTCTTTGATAAGTTGACGAGTGAACTTCTCTGGCACAGAGTCTTCACAGGGCTTATGGTTTCAGAAGGATCATTACGATTAATCCTATTTTAGTTGTCTTTCACTATGTATATTTCTATAAAATTAAACATTCCAACACTGCATTTACTAGTAAGTGAAGATTGATCTTTGCAACAAATGACTAGGACTCAAATCAAATCTCCTTAGACTTTGCATCAGGTATTTTGTTCTCTGTAACCACGAAATCTAAAGGTAAGAGTCCACTGCTTTGTGCTCTAACCCCATCCACAAGTGTGCAGATGACGCTATAGTAGTGGGCCATATATTATTGGAGTATAAAGTTGCATTGTTTGCTGTGTAACCAAAACTATGTAGTCAGCTTTGTATTTGCTATTTGCTATGTATGTATCCAATTTAGTAGGAGAATGAAACCTCTGTATTGTCTCTGTACTATTGAACACATCAGTAACTTAAGAATGTAGCCAAATAAGAAGATAATGGTGTGTTAATGAGAGGCTAGCTAAGAGTTAACTGTGGCCAGGGATGAGGTAACACGTGACCCAAAAAGTAGATTAGAACATGATTAGGTTAATGGGTAGAAACAATAGTGGGAAGTCGGGAGCTGATGTACTGGAGATACGCAACTGTAGACCGATTGGATATGCTAATACAACTAAACCAGGAGATTGCTGTAAAAAATGCTATGCACAAGGATCGGTGGGCAATCAGCGACCAGCTCACTGACTGTCTCAGCTTTGATTTGCAAATTAAAGTTTAACACTTCTTGAAGAATCTTCTGCGTCTCCTGGTCGTTTGTGGGGCACAAGAAACCACGACAATATCAAACAATGGTGAGTCCGAGTACAGGAAGGAGATGGAGAGCTTACTGAATGTTGTTATGACAACCTTCCCTCAATGTCAACAAGCAAGCAGGTCATTGAATTCTGGGGGGTGGGGGGGGGGGTTCACACGTTCCTGTCTACATCAACGGTGTAGAGGCTGAGGGGGTTGGGGGCTCCAAGCTCCTACGTGTGAACATCAATATCACCAATAGCCCATTCTGGCCCAACCATGTTGATGTCACGGCTGAAAAAGCTCACCAACACCTCTACCACCTCAGGAAGCTAAAGAAATTTGGCAAGTCCTTGTGAATTCTTAACAAATTTTATTGATACACCATATTCATCATTCTGTCTTGATTACGTAATGGCCTGGTATGGCAACTGCTCTGCCAATGGTCACAAGAAACTGCAGGCAGTTGTGGACACGGATTCTCACTGCCTCGGTAAAGCAGCCAGCACAATCGAAGACCATTCTCTCATCTCCCCTCTCCCATCGGGCAGAAGATCCACAAGCCTGAGTGGATGTCCCACCAGGCTTGAGAACAGCTTCTGTCCTGGTATTATCAGACTCTGGAATGGTTTGTATGACAAGACAGACTCTTGCCCTCACAATCTACCTCATGATTGCTTGCCCGCACACTGCACTCTATCAGCAGCTTTTACACTTTATTCTGCATCGTTACTGCTTTTACTTGTTCTGTCTGAACGCACTGTGTAACGAGTTAATCTGTATAAATAGAATGCAAGACAAGGTCTTCGCTGTGTGTTGGTACATGTGACAATAGTATACCAAATCCATTTCTGCTCGGGGACTGGGCCGTGTTTAACAACACCAGTTAAAGAACTGATTTAAACTTTATAACTACAGCAGAAATCTATGGGGTCGAAATTAGATCAAGAATCAGAATCACATATGATGTTGGTGCCAGTTCACCGATAACATTCTTACTGTTGTCAGGAAACCGTAGCTTCACACTTGACCCTCAGATTTCTGCGCAAAGAGTGGAGGAGCCCCTTCCTCCCTTTAGAACATGGGACAGAGACCAGTCCAGCACAGGTATAGACCCATGGCCCACAGTGTTGTGCCAAACCAGTTAACCTAGTAATTAATAACCAAACAAAACTAATCCTTTCTGCGTACACAATGTCCACATCCTTCCATTCTCTGCACATGCAACAGCCTATTCAAGAGACTTTCAAACACCTCCATCCTATTTACCTCCACAATACCATAAGCACATTGCCCACAACTCTGTGTGCAAATAAATTGTCCCACACACCTCCTTGGTATTTATCTCCTCTCACTTTAAACACATGCCCTCTTGTATGCAAAGTACGCTTTCTTTATTTAACACAGAGGCTCTTAACTGGGCTCTTGTGGATCGGTTCCAGAGGCCCAACATCTCTGTAAACTTTCAAGTGATAGAGGAAAGCTTCACCAAGATGGAGTTGAAATACTAAATTCTCTCTCAATTTCTTTGACGAGAGACATCTGCAAACACCTGGAAATACTTCAGAACTCTTTCAAAAGTTATTTCCATCTTGGTGGCATTAAAGTTGAACCATGGATCCACAATCCTTTTCCTTCTGATATAAACTGTATCGAAGATGTTGATCTAGCCAAAGATGAACTCATTGACCTTAGGACAAAAAACCCTACTACAATTGGAGTTTACCTCAAAAAGCCTTGGAGAATTCTGGTGATCCTTGAGGGAAGCCTATCCTTGGCTTGTAAAGTGAGATATAGAGAAGCTTTAATTCCCTATGCAACAACAAATCTCTGCAAATCAGGATTTTCAACACTTTTAACCATTAAAACAAAAATCAAAATCGACTGCATGTTCAACATGACAGGCGTGTTGCTTTATCAAAGACCACTGCACAGTTTAATGTTCTTATTTGGGCAAGGCAACAGCGTCCTTCACAAAAAAGTAAAAGTTAATTTTAATTTGCCTGTAGTTTAAATGTATGGTCTTGTTATTTAACGTGTTAATAAAGGAACATATATATTACTATATCACAAATTTGATTTTTAAAAAATATTTTGATAAATATTTCAATATATTTGGGTTCTTTCATAATTCTACATATTTTGGTTTATATATTCAAATACATTATCCTGAGAAGGGGGTCATTAGGCTTCTCCGGACTGCCAAAGATGTCCATGGCATAAAAAGGGTTAAAAACCCTCCTGATTTAAAGGAATAAAAAGTGTCAGGTGGATCCCCACTTGGCCAGTCCTTTGACTGGCCCCTCAAGATGTGAGGGAGGTGAGTACTGCAGATCTGCAGCATTGAGCGAAATTCATTTTCCTCAGGGAAACAGAGAGCGGAGTCAATCTGGCCTGTCGCCTCGATTCATCCCCAGCACAGCCCCTGCACTGCTCCTGCACTGCCCCTTGCCTGTAATAACCTGTGGGGAGACACAGTCCAACCTCTCTGGCTTCTGTATCCCCCAGCCAGGCAGGGAGGTGCAGAGAACACGCATTACTTGGCTCAAGGAAAGTTTCTATCCAACCAAACTTCAAACTAAATTTATTATCAAAGTACATACACAACTCTGAGGTTCGGACTCCCGTGGGCATACTCGGTAAATACGCAGAATAATAACTGTAATGGAAGACCGCATCTACTAGGGTGTTCAACCAGTGTGCAAAAGACAACAAACTGTGCAAATACGAAAATAAATAAATAATAATAATAAATAAATAAGCAGAAAATATCGAGAACATGAGTTGAAGGGTCCTTGGAAGTGTGTCCATAGGTTGTGGGATTGTTTCAGTGATGGGACGAGTGAAATTCAGTGAAATTATCTCATTTGGTTCAAGAGCCTGATGGTTGAGAGGTAATAACTGTTCCTGATCCTGGTGGTGTGGGTCCTGAGGCTCCTGTACCTCCTTCCCGATGGAATCAATTCAGAGTTGAGGTTATCCTCACTGGTTCAATAGCCTGGTGGTTGAGAGGTAATAACTGTTCCTGATCCTGGTGGTGTGGGTCCTGAGGCTCCTCTACCTCCTTCCCGATGGAATCAATTCAGAGTTGAGGTTATCCTCACTGGTTCAATAGCCTGGTGGTTGAGAGGTAATAACTGTTCCTGATCCTGGTGGTGTGGGTCCTGAGGCTTCTGCACTGAAGCCTTAGGTTCCTCACCACCAGGTTCAGGAAGTTAATACCCTTCAACCATCAGACTGGACAACTTCACTCACCTCAACACTCAACTGATTCCACAACCTAAGGACTCACTTCGAAGGATTCTACAACTCAGGCTCTCAGGATGATTTTTTTGTCCAATTTGCACATAGGTAGCTTGACAATATTTGTTTAAATATGTTTTTCATTCATTCTATTTCTTTACTTTCCTGTAAATGCCTGCAAGAAAATGAATCTCACAGGTTGTAATGGTGATATATACATACTTTAATCATCAACTTTCACGGTTGTGTAGTGGTTTGCGTGACGCTATTACAGCGCGGTGTGTCGGTGCTCTGAGTTCAATTCTGCCACTGGCTGTCAGGACTTACCTCCCTGTGAACGCGTGGCTGTCCGTCAGTAGGTAATTAGATGCAGATGAGTGCAGATCTTCGTTAATTTTAGATCTTAGTCAGAATTGGTTAATTAGGTAGATCTGTACTACAGACTCAAAAAGACGGATATGGGGATTATTCAGGGAATTGAGCACCAGAGGTGGGATATTATGACACAGGTGTATAAGACATTGGTGAGGCCACTCTTGGAGTAGTGTGTAGAGTTTAGGTTGGGATAGTATGATGCAGGTGTATAAAACATTGGTGAGTCCACACTGGGAGTGTTGTGTACAGTCTGGTCATCCTGTTAATAGGAAAGCTGTGGTTACACTGGAAAGAGTACAGAGAAGATTTATGAGGATGCTACCAGGACTAGGAGGCCTGGTTTATTCCTTGGAATGTCGGGGATTGGGAGGTGATCTCATTGAAGTGTTTAATGAAGGCATTGCTAAGGTGGATGGTGACAGATTTTTTCCTCTCCAGGGTAGGGATATCCATGAGAAGCAGGCATAGCTTTAGAGCAGAAGTTTCTAGTCTGGGGTTCACGGACCGCTTGGTTAATGGTGGGGGTCCATGGCATAAAAGAGGTTGGGAACCCCTGCTATGGAGTGAAAGAGGAAAGGTTTACAAGGGACCTGAGAGACAAATTCCTCACACAGAGGGTGGAGCATAAATGCAACGAGCTGCAAAAGGAAGGTGCTTGGAAGGTCACATGAAGGGGCGATTTATCGTTTTTTACTGCACGCTATGCCTCTGACATTAGGGCAGCAATGAAGGTCCTCCAGCTCTGGCAGTGTCCGGGCTTCCTGCATTGTGTCAGTAGCTTTCACTATGTTTTCACAGTTGCTAGCCATGCGAGTCCCGGGTGGAGACTCAGGAATACCGTCACACTCAGATGCAGAAGGATTCTTCATTGCTGTTTCCGTAAATATTTTGTTTGACCAGTCAGGGTTGTTGGCCCTGAGCTGAACCCCTGAACCTGGGGGACCGGTGGACCACTCTTAGCCTGGCCTCTACCCTTTGACCTGTTTGGTATGGGAGACCCTTCCAAGAGCCAAAGCTTAAAGCCCTGACTCCAGCCAACACAGCTCTCCGGGTCATTGAGGCATGCAAGCCTCCAAACCCAACAACGAGGTTGTGGTCCTCTTGAGGATGGAGAGGCCATGCTTGGAGGGATATGGGCCAGAGCTGGAAATTTACTTTAGCTGAGTGGGCGCTGTGGTTAGCATGGAATGGTTGGGCCGAATGGCCTGTATCTGTTCTATATTGCTCTGTGACTCTAAAGGAGATGCTGAACCACGGGATGCCTGGCCAGAGAGTTTCAACCTGTATTAATATGTCCCCTTTCCTGAGTAACATACCATATAACCTCCAACCCAGGCTGGCTGGGAGAATCACGGACTCGTAACGCTCCTTGGGGAAAGGCTGTCCATGGTTGAGGTATAATCCTTTAAGCCTTCCTCTCATGGCCACCTTCTCCTCCACTGTCCAGTCAGGGAGATGGTTAACCTCCATCTTATAGGACTGGTTTGCCCGATTCTTTGAATGGATGTACCTCCAAAAACATTCCAAGGTAAAACAGATTATTATTTTTATTTAGAGATACAGGACGGTAACCGGCCCATGCTGCCCAATCACACCCGTGTGATCAAAGGGTTTCTAAGACTCCAAATTCCACGTTACCTCATGTTGTGAGTGAAGGTAGTCCTTCTAGACTCGTGCTCCACGTTTCCTTCGGCGTACTCCCTCCTAAACCTCTCCTAGAAATGCTGGAAGAAGCAATGAGCCCTGTCTTCTTTGTCGATGCTGACCAAGTCCTCGATGGGGTTGGCCAGGATTCTGTGTTCCACCCCTGGACCAGAGAAACCCTCACAATGCAAACCTGGAAAGGACAGAGGAGATACAAAGAATGTCCAACATTCTCAAAACACCCACAGAACGTGTGCAGAAAATGGCATGACCTCTAATCACTTAAATTAAGCTTTAATAACCAGAATCAGATTAAGTTTAATATCACTGGCGCACGTTATGAAATTTGTTGTTATGTGTCAGCAGTACCTTGCATTACAGAATAATAGAGGAAAAAAACAGAATTCCAGTACCCTAGACTGAGACCTAGTTCCTCCTGTGCCTTAATCGTGCATCAGGCAGCAAGCTTTTTCCAATCGGAACTGTCACCGACTGCAGGTTTGGCATCACACCATTTCCGACCAACTCTCCACAGAACATCTTGGAAGGTTCTGCACCGTATCTTCGTAGGTCTTCCGTGTCTCCTTTGCCATCTGACGGAATCCAGCACATTAGCGCTTTGGAAGGTCTTTTGGGTTGGTGGGCGCAAGATGTGGCCCGCTAGATGCCACCTACACAACTCAAAGTACACTGCGGATGCTGGGGTCAAAGCAACACATACAACACGCTGGAGGAACTCAGCAGGTCGGGCAGCATCTGTGGAAACGGGCAGTCAACGTTTCGGGCCGAGACCCTTCCACCTACGTTCCCTCACAATCTCGTGCCGTTTCCTTGGCGATTGTTGATTTTACGAGCCTGAGTTACTAGCCCAACACTCACCTTCCTCCTTTCTCAGCAGTATTTTACAGAGATAAATTAAATAAGTAGTGCCAAAATAGAAATAAAAAAGGTAGTCCTTCCAGACTGGTGCTCCACATCACCTTCGGCTATGGCGGCAAAAGACCATGAGCACAGACCAGTGGCCACTTTAGTAGGTAGAGGTACCTATTGAAGGGCTACTGAGGGTATAATCATCGGAAAGGCACTGACAGGAAAGCAGCTGTCTGCGCTGTGCGCACGGTTGTGCAGCGTCTCTCGATTCCGAGTGATGGCGGCAGACGACTCTGCTGGGTTTACCTCCAACAGCGTCACAACGTACCTGGCCTGGGCGAGATCACCACACCAATGAACAGACAGCTTGCTCTCCGCCAACACTGAAATATCGTGTGTGAAATCATGGGGTCACGTAAATAGGAAGGATTTGCGGTCGATTCCGGTTGATTGAGACACATCGGGACCAGTATGTTTTGGGCAAATTAAGTGGCTGCTCCAGTTAGCTGAAGTTTCATGGAAATAGTTAAAAAGTATAAAAAAGACAAACTGCTGTTTAACAAATTACGTCGCAGTCCCAGTTCAGCGCAGAGCTGAGTGAACGTCACAGAGCTGAACCGGCCTGTCCATGGCCTCCGGCCCTGAAACCCTGACCTTTTCAATCTGGCCCGGCACTTAAATCGTCAGCCAAACAACCAGTTCTGTTGCTTCAATACGCCCTGGGCCCTGGACCCCACCCCTTCAATACGACCTGGACTCGACCTTTACAGTTCGTCATGACACAACGCCCAAAACAATTTTGGATTTTGGAGGTTTTTGGATTTTGGAATTTCAGATAAGGAGTACTCAACCTGTCCTAACTCGAGGCATTGATGTGATGAAATGATCTCTGTAGAAGGCACGCACAACTGAGTTTCTCACTGTTCTTGAGTCAATAATTAACCAATTTACTGATGCCCTTGGTTATCAGCTGTAGAATTTACCTGCAGGTAGCTTGAAGACACTTGGGTCCACATCGAAGTGGACAGTGTGAGAATGGACTTGGTACTTGTCATAATGTGTTCTGAGCTGAGTGTTAAATCCCTTCATTTCATCGTGCACCGGGACGGGGCCTGGCTTGAATCGGTGATCCATATGGTGTACTCGTTTTTCTTTGTGTTCACAAAGGCAATATTCTGCCACACGGTGCAGTGCCGGCCTTCATAATCCTCTTCCTTTAGAATCTAAATGGAGAAAAGACACAAGAAAGTCTGCAAATGCTGGAAAGCCAAAGCAACACACACACAAAACGCAGGAGGAAGTCAGTCTGTGGAAAATCAATCAAATCAAGTTTAATTATCACTCAGACTGCACATGGAGTCAGTGCTCCTCTGCGGCCAAGGTGCAAAACATACTTTCAAAATAGAGAGAGAGAAAACACCACCAACACACACACACACACACACACACTCTCTCTCTCACACACACACACACACACACACACACTCTCTCTCACACACACACACACACACACACACACACTCTCTCACACACACTCACACACACACACTCTCACACACACACACACACACACACACACACACACTCTCTCACACACACACACACACACACACTCTCACACACACACACACACACACACTCTCTCACACACACACACACACACACACACACACACACACTCTCTCTCTCACACACACACACACACACACACACACACTCTCTCACACACACTCACACACACACACTCTCACACACACACACACACACACACACACACACACTCTCTCACACACACACACACACACACACACACACACACACACTCTCTCACACACACACACACACACACACACACACACACACACACACTCTCTCACACACACTCACATACACACACTCTCACACACACACACACACACACACACACACACACACTCTCTCTCACACACACACACACACACACTCTCTCACACACACACACTCACACACACACACACACACACACACACACACACACACACACACTCTCACACACACACACACTCACACACACACACACACTCTCACCCACACACACACACACACACACACACACACACACACACACACACACACACACACACACACACACACACACACACACACACGTACAGTCCAAGTCCCTGAGCGACCTGCAAATTGATGGTCCAGCTCTCGGCAATCCAGCCTGTCATTCTGCCAGTCGAACACTGGAGGGCAGCACTTACAGTCGACGTTTCGGGCAGAGACCCTTCTCAGGACTGGAAAGGGAGGGGGAAGATACCAGAAGTTTTTTTTTGGGGGGGAGAAGGTATACAAGCTAGAAGGTGATAGATGAAGCCATGTGGGTGGGGAGGGCAGATGAAGTTAGAAGCTGGGAGGTGAAGAGTGAAAGAGTAAAGGACTGGAGAGGAAGGAATTTGATAGGAGAGGAGAGTGGACCATGGGGGAAAAGGAAGGAGGAGGGACACAGGGGGAGGTGGGGAGAGGTGATAGGCAGGTGAGAAGAGTTAAGAGGGGTGCCAGAATATAGAAATGACACAACAGGTGATTCAAAGTTAGAGTCTGCTAAGTTCTGTCACCAAACTCAAAATCCGAATTTACCCATGACTCGGGTCGGGGCAGGGTCCAGAGGGGAAGAAGCCTGGGGATTGAGTGTGGGGGAGGCTGGGAGGGTATCAGAGACCAGACGGGGTTTGGAGTTGGCAGTGTGAGGGCCAGCACCAGACAAATGGCACAGGGGAAGGGAATAGGGCAGGAAATAGGGTGTCTGGTGGGTGGGAAGAGAGCTGGAATGGGACGTCAGGAATGGTGGAAGGGCAAACAATGTTATTGCCAAAATCTAATGAAATAGAAACTTTAATTCAAAAAGGAAAAATTTAAAAATTTATTTCTTGAATGTATAGTTTGATTCAAAAACAGGCAATTAAACAAGGAATCCATGTCTAGACAAAAATGGGAAACTGACTTGAATATTAAAATTGAAGAAACAAGTTGGTCAAGACTATGTCTTGACAATATGACAAATACAACAAATGTCCGGTTAAGATTAGTGCAAAATAATTTTTTACATCAATTATATATTACACCACAAAAAATAAATAAATTAAACCCAAATTTATCTGATCAATGTTTCCGATGTAATCAAGAAATTGGTACTTTTTTACATTCTACTTGGTCTTGTTCTAAAATTCAACCTTTTTGGACAAATTTAAGAGTTTTACTGGAACAAATTATTGGAACACAACTTTCACATAACCCAACATTATTTTTATTAGGTGATATTGAAGGGATAAAACCGAAACCCAAATTGAACAAATATCAGAAAGAATTCATAAAAATTGCCTTGGCAGTAGCCAAAAAGGCTATTGCAGTTACTTGGAAATCGGATTCATACTTAAGTATAGATTGTTGGAAGAACGAAATTTCCAGCTGTATTCCACTTGAAAAAATTACTTATAATTTAAGAGATAAATATGAAACATTTCTGAAAATTTGGCACCCTTATTTACAAAAGACAGGATTAAATATATAGGTGCTCCGAAGATAAAATAATTGGTTATTTGGGGAAAGAAATAAATATATATACTAAAGTTATTATGAACTCCGTGGAGCATGTGGGGATCTTCCGATATTCAGGCATTCTTTCTTTCTTTCTTTCTTCTTCTCTTTCTTTTTCTTTCCTTCTATAGGGATATGTTAGGGGGAGGGGTTAAGAGGAGGGGGGAAGGGTTGATAATTTTTTTTCTTCTTTCTGTAATCATTTGAAAACTCAATAAAAAGGAGTGGTGGAGGGGTATAAGGAATGGGGCTCGGTTCAGGGATGGGGTATTTATAGAAATAATGTCCTAGAATCTGGCAAACCTGCTGGTCCAGCACCAAGTCCAGGGACTACTGGACAGGGGGTATTTGAGTATTTGTGTATTTAAATGTTTTCACTTCTTCACAGGACTAACTTCAACCTTTCAGAAACCAATTTCACATCTGTCTTTTAATCCAAAGCTCTCCACATTGAAAATCCATCCATCCCAGGGAGTGTGAACTTGGCCCGATGTGTATTTATTGAGGAATGTCTAAAACGAGTTGGGGAAAACTTCTGGAGATTCTCTCTTTATTGTGCTCTCTCCATTTTGGCAAGGAAACCAGGATAAATAGGAAGGTGTGAGTAATGGAAGTGGTGACACAGAACTCTTCCCAAGGGATCCTCCTACCCGGTCAATTCCCAAAGCTCTTCCGTCTCCAAGACAACACTGTTCCACATCCTCTTTGGACTTTTCACACCTGACGTACCTGTAGGAGCCTTGCATCTATGTTCTATCATTATTATATTCTGTGTTGCATGTTTATGATGGCTAGTTAGTCACCCGAGTTGGGGTGTGGTCGAAGCGAAGAGTTTAGTTACTTATTCATAATTTGTCTTCAGTTCAGTCTTGTTAGGGTAGAGTTGTGGGAGTGGGCCGGGGGTGTGGGGTGATATCTTCTTGTTGAACGCTTACATACACTTGAATTCTCTTGAATATGTTTAAGAAAGCTTGGCTAAATACGTTTCATACTCGTTGCAATTTGGGGACCTGTATGATCTGCCACAAGTGGGACTTCCTGGTGGACAAACATTCTAATTCCCAGTCCCATTCCTGCTCCCATTCCCATTACCCGTTTCCATTCCTGACATGGTCCACGGCCTCTTCTTGTGCTCAGGGTGGAGGAGCAACACCTTATATTCCACCTGGGTAGCCTCCAACCTGATGGCATGAACATCGATAAACAAATTGATCCCCTCCTCTATTCCCCACTCTGACATTTCACTTCTTCTCACCTGCCTATCAGTTCCCCCACCTCCCCTCCACCTTCCCCTCTACCTCCCCCTCCATCTGCCCCTCCACCTCCCCCTCCACCTTCCACTCTACCTGCCCCTCTACCTGCCCCTCTACCTCCCCCTCTACCTGCCCCTCTACCTTCCCCTCTACCTTCCCCTCTACCTCCCCTCCACCTCCCCCTCTACCTCCCCCTCTTCCTCCCCCTCCCCCTCCCCTCCCCCTACCCCTCCACCTGCCCCTCCACCTCCCCCTCTACCTTCCCCTCCACCTCCCCCTCCACCTCCCCCTATACCTCCCCCTCCACCTCCCCCTCCACCTTCCCCTCTACCTGCCCCTCTACCTGCCCCTCTACCTTCCCCTCTACCTTCCCCTCTACCTCCCCTCCACCTCCCCCTCTACCTCCCCCTCTTCCTCCCCCTCCCCCTCCCCCTCCCCCTACCCCTCCACCTGCCCCTCCACCTCCCCCTCTACCTTCCCCTCCACCTCCCCCTCCACCTCCCCCTATACCTCCCCCTCCACCTCCCCCTCCACCTTCCCCTCTACCTGCCCCTCTAACCTGCCCCTCTACCTTCCCCTCTACCTTCCCCTCTACCTCCCCTCCACCTCCCCCTCTACCTCCCCCTCTACCTGCCCCTCTACCTTCCCCTCTACCTTCCCCTCTACCTCCCTCCACCTCCCCCTCTACCTCCCCCTCTTCCTCCCCCTCCACCTGCCCCTCCACCTCCCCCTCTACCCTTCCCCTCCATCTCCCCCTCCACCTCCCCCTCCACCTCCCCCCTCCACCTTCCCCTCCACCTTCCCCTCTACCTTCCCCTCTACCTTCCACTCCACCTTCCCCTCCACCTCCACCTTCCCCTCCACCTCCACCTGCCCCTCTACCTCCCCTCTACTTCCCCTCTACCTTCCCCTCCATCTTCCCTCCACCTGCCCCTCCACCTTCCCCTCCACCTTCCACTCTACCTTCCCCTCTACCTCCCCCTCTTCCTCCCCCTCTTCCTCCCCCTCCACCTCCCCCTCTACCTGCCCCTCTAACTCCCCTCTACCTGCCCCTCTACCTGCCCCTCTACCTGCCCCTCTACCTCCCCCTCCACCTGCCCCTCCACCTTCCCCTCCACCTTCCCCTCTGCCTCCCCCTCCACCTTCCCCTCTACCTCCGCCTCTACCTCCCCTCCACCTTCCCCTCTACCTTCCACTCTACCTCCCCCTCCACCTTCCCCTCTACCTGCCCCTCTACCTCCCCCTCCACCTTCCCCTCCACCTTCCCCTCTACCTTCCCCCTCTACCTCCTCCTCCCACCTTCCCCTCTACCTTCCCCTCCACCTTCCCCTCTACCTCCCCCTCCTCCTTCCCCTCCACCTTCCCCTCTACCTTCCCCTCCATCTTCCCCTCCACCTGCCCCTCCACCTTCCCCTCCACCTCCACTCTACCTTCCCCTCTACCTTCCCCTCTACCTCCCCCTCTTCCTCCCCCTCTTCCTCCCCCTCCACCTCCCCCCCTCCCCTCCACCTTCCCCTCTACCTGCCCCTCTAACTCCCCTCTACCTTCCCCTCCACCTTCCCCTCTACCTTCCCCTCCACCTTCCCCTCCACCTTCCCCTCTACCTTCCCCTCTACCTTCCCCTCCACCTTCCCCTCTACCTTCCCCTCTACCTTCCCCTCCACCTTCCCCTCTACCTCCTCCTCCACCTTCCCCTCCACCTTCCCCTCTACCTGCCCCTCTACCTCCCCCTCCACCTTCCCCTCCACCTTCCCCTCTACCTTCCCCTTGGAATGTTTTTCAAAGTTCAGAAGTTTAAACCAGACTTTAGGGACACTTCAGAATCAGAATCAGGTTTAATATCACGGAAATATGTCATGAAACTTGTTAGCTTAGCGGCAGCAGTACATGATAATATAGAGGAAAAAAACTGTGAATTACGAATTACAGTATATATATATGTGTGTGTGTATGTATGTATATTAAGTAGTGAATTAAATAAATCATGAAAAAAACAGAAATAAAAACATAGTGAGGTAGTGTTCAAGGGTTCAGTGTCCATTCAGAAATCTGATGACAGAGGGAAGAAGGTATTCTTGAATCACTGAGTGTGTGTCTTCAAGCTTTTGTCCCTCCTCCCTGATGGTAACAATGAGAAGAGGGCATGCCCTGGCTGGTCGGAGTCCTTAATGATGGATGCCCCTTTCTGAGGCATCGCTCCTTCACGATGTCCTGGATACTATAGAAGCTGGTGCCCTTGATGGAGCTGACTGAGTTTAACTCGTGTTAATTCATGTTCTCATTATTTATTGCCATTTATTCATATTTATATTTGCACAGTTTGTTGTCTTCTGCACTCTGGTTGATCTTTCATCGATCCTGTTATAGTTACTATTCTATAGATTTGCTGAGAATACCCGCAGGAAAATGAATCTCAGGGTTGTATATGTTGACATATATGCACTTTGGTAATAAATTTACATTGAACTTGCACTTTGAACTCCTGATGTATTTCGCTTTGAGTTGTAGAATCACACAGCTGAGAAACAGGCCCTTCTGCCTATCAATTTCATGCTGACCATCAAGCACCCATTTACACCGATCCAATGGTATTGCCGGTTTAAGGATTAGCCTTATTTGTCACATTGAAACATACAGTGAAATGCATCATTGAAATGAACAACCAGCACCGTCGGGGGATGTATGCAGGGGAATGGAGGGATATGGTCACAGTGCAGGTGGATAGGAGTAGGCTGTTTCAATGGTTCAGCATGGACTAGATGGGCTGAAAGGCCTGTTGCTGTGCTGTACTTTTCTATGATTAAGTTCTGTGAACAGCCTGCAAGTATCACCACACTTCCAGCGCCAACATACCGTGATGTTTTTGGAACGTGGGAAGAAACTCACTCATAGATTGGAGGTAATTTTCACCACCCAATTAGTCTATCAACGCACATGCCATCACAGGGAGAATGTATCAACTCTTTACAGACAGAAGCGGGACTGGGAACTCCAATCCCGTGATCACTAGCGCTACAAATTGTTATGCAAACCTCTACGCCACCATCTATCTATCTCTCTCTCCCTCCCTCTCTCCCTCTCTCTCTCTCACCCCCACATTACTAATGATCAGTGATCATTTTCACCAGCCAATTTTAACGCCTTTGAGATATGGGAGGGAACCGGAGAGTACGTCGTCACAGGGAGAGCAGGAAAACCACAGAGACCAGAGCGGGAGTCAGGATTGAACTGGGATCACTGGAGCGTGAGGGAGCAGCTTCACCAGCAGTCCAAGCCTTCAAGAGTCGAGTGCACAAACACCGAACATCTCTGGGAGGGAAGTCACATGCTTCTTCATAAGCTATCGTGAAGGGGACCAGGATGGCAATGCTTGGTTGTTGGCAGGTAGGGTGAATACCTGACTTTCAAGAGCACTTGTGAGTTATGTTCCAGCTGGACTTAGTCCTTCAACTGCTGGAGAACAGTGCGGAAAGATCAGGTGCTGTTTTCTCCTGTAAGGGATTAGTTTTTAGTTCCAAGTGCTCCTGTCATGTTTTGTCACCCTGCAACCTTACCCTTCAATCTCTCTGAATTATGGAGGACAGCGTGTGTATAAATGTCTCTCTCCAGCAGACTTCATCATGATCATCATGACTCCAGTATTTCTACTATTTTTTAATGTTTCTTAATTGTACATATGATTTTTTTATGTTCTGTCACCGAGCAGCAGCGAACCATCTGATTGGCCTATCAGAGTTCTCTTTGGGAACTAGTTGACTTGATCAGCATTTCTGATCTGGCTATTGTTCACAATTGCACTTAATAAAAAAAAAGTTAGTAGCCGTTTAGTTAGTAGGGGTTCTTTTTTTTCCTTCTTTTTCTTTCAAAAAATATTCTTAACACTTTATTTTTTCTTATTATTGATATATTGCTTAGCTTTGCTAATCAGTTATTTGCTAATTTAATTCCTTATTGTACATAATGACATATTGACTTAATGTATCTTTTTTTGTTCATCTTCAATAATAATTAATAAAAAAGATTTTAAAATGAAAATTTAAAAAAGCAGTGCATCATTGAGACACCTCCACCCCCCACCCCCCACAACCACCCACTCCAAAGCGGCCAGCTTACCCGAAAGCCTTCCAGATTCGGAAATACCGACTGTGGGGGGATGGGGTCGTCGACGGTCCCGTTCACTTGGAAACACTTGATCACGTTTATCTCAGTTTCTGTGGTCTCGGGAGAAATCTTGTAACTTATTCCGGCCGGCTTTTCGAACCCGTGCTGAAAGGTGATGACCTGGCCTGTCGGATTGGAAGAGAATCTCACTTAACTAATTATCTCACTGTAGGAATCCGTTGAGCTTTTTACTTTTTAAAGAGATATTAATCAAATTAATGCGGGAGTAAAATCGTTGTTTTAACCATAGTTTCCTTCTTACTGACATAATTTGTATTTTTACCAGCTTGTATCTTTACCAAACTCATATATTTTTACAGTACACGGTGCTTCATCCCCACTCAACTGGCAGAAGGCAGAATAACAGTTCCATGGCAGTTTACCATCTTTTGCATTTTTCTTTGGTTGAGTGTTAGTATTGTGTAGCTGTTTAATTGGTTTATCTTTATCTCAGGGTTCCTTAAGGTGATTATAACCAGGGGTGGTGGTGGGGGCAAACTCCCAGTACCTGCTAAATATTCCCATTGGCGTGCACCTCACATAGCCTCCGACAACCAGGTCCAAATCCTGGCCTTCACGTGTGGCTTCGCTACTGAGCCCACCAGAACCGTTTCTACTGATGGGGGAAGGGACAAAGGAAGGATACTGGTACCTTGAAACCGGTCGCTTTGGGCAGATGGGGCTCGTCAGCTGTGGTTGGCAGCTCATCTAGAAGAAGGAAAGCTCTGATCTCAAACCTCCTGTGGTGAACTACATATACCTGTCTGGACACGCCCCCCCCCCCCCCCCGCTGACTGCTCCTGTGGCTCCTCCCACAGACCGTGGCTCCTCCCACAGACCCGGGTATAAAGGCGATTGGAGACACAGCCCCGGCCTCAGTCTCCAGGATGTAGTATGGTGGTCAATTGCTGCTTGTTCTTTCTTCCAGCCAATAAAAGCCTATATCTCACCTCACGTCTCCGAGAGTTATTGATGGTGCATCACCTCCGCTGTCTTGTGGCAATACTCACTCGTGGGGAAGGCTTCAGGAGTAAACCCCGAGAGAAAATTCAGAGCTGGAGTCCCTGAGGCAGTCCCACATTGAGTTCAACGCTGACCAGAAATTCCTGCCACGTTGCTGCTACCAAACTGTATCGGTCTCTGCCGTTCCTTTGGGTTCATCAGATGCGTGGAGAGGGGGAGCTTACTACACGGGCAACAGCTTGCTCTCCATATTGTACTGCCCAGGCTTGCGGATCTAGACAGCTAGGACACAACATCCATGGCTGACCCTGACCGACGAAGAACTCACTCACTTTATCTAAGGAATTTCTGTTGTCTGGAGTGTAAAGGTAATAGATTTTTTGAAAACAACATAATGAATCTCTTCAATTTCTTGTCGCTCATCTGCCTTGTATCATTACTTTGTTTGCTTAATACCTGTCCTTTGTTTAAACTTTAAAATAAACGATTGTGAAGAATCAAAATCTCTCACTCATTCTTGAACTCCTAAAAGAACCCAGGGATCAAAGATTACCGATGTCCACCATCACAGTTGGTGGTTAATCCAGGCCATTTGGTCCATGTTACCTGCACACACAGTCTATCCCACTTCCCCGCTTCCTGATTTAGTTCAGTTAGAACACAATAACAGAGCTTTCCGCACCAAGACCGCCCAGATATAATTATCTTATTAACCCATACGCCTTTGGACTGTGGGAGGAAATCCACGTGGTCACGGGGAGAACGTACAGACTCCTTACAGACAGCGGTGGTATTGAACCGGGGGTTGCCGGTTACTGTAATAACATTACTGTAACCGCTGCACAACTGTGTTAACCCTGCCCTGGAACCTACTGTCTCTCACACACACCCACCACCTCCATTTTGGTTCTCTTACATGGATGGGTGGTGGGGTGGATATACCAAAGGAGGGGTGAGGCGCCCCTTCCTTCTGCTACCGTGCAGATCACCCTTGGGCAAGGTGTAGACCTTCTTAGCCCCCGCCCCCCCCCTCGATCAGGGTCACGTGAAGCCATGGGGGCAGGTGGTGGATGGTCGTTCGAGCAGCTGGTGCACATCACAAGTCCTGGTTATGCGACCACTGACACCAGGCAGACAATCTCTGAAGAGTATTGACAATGGCTGGGGTCACCCATCTTGTAAAGACACTGCCCGGAAGAAGGCAATTGCAAACCACTTCTGTAGAGAAATTTGCCAGGAACAATCACGGTCACGGAAAGACAATGACTGCCCATGTCATACGACACGGGACATAACGAGCGAACGAACACTGAAGGGTAAATTCCAGTGGACAATTAACCTGCCAGTACAGCTCTGGGATGTAGAAGGAAACCAGAAGATCTGTGGGAAGCCAGGAGGCTCTGGGGAAGCGTGTATATTAAATAGGCAGCCACAAGGATAGAGCAAGCTGGGTCGCTGGACCCATGGGGAAGCTGAACTGACTGCTACAACAAAGCTCAGAATCAGAATCAGGTTTAATATCACTGGTGTATGTCATGAAATTTGTTGTTTTGCAGCAGTATGCATTGCAATACATAATAAATAAGGAGTCCAGTGTTAAAATTGCAGGGGCCCTGGCAGATATATGTAAAATGTCCGTATCTATGGGTGAGGTGCCAGAGGATTGGAGGATAGCTCATGTTGTTCCGTTGTTTAAAAAAGGCTCTAAAAGTAATCCGGGAAATTATAGGCTGGTAAGTTTGACGTCGGTAGTAGATAAGTTATTGGAAGGAGTACTAAGAGATAGGATCTACAAGTGTTTGGATAGACAGGGACTTATTAGGGAGAGTCAACATGGCTTTGTGCGTGGTAGGTCATGTTTAACAAATCTATTAGAGTTTTTCGAGGAGGTCACAGGGAAAGTGGATGAAGGGAAGGCAATGGATGTTGTCTACATGGACTTCAGTAAGGCCTTTGACAAGGTCCCGCATGGGAGGTTAGTTAGGAAGATTCAGTCACTAGGTATACATGGAGAGGTAGTAAATTGGATTAGACATTGACTCGACGGGAGAAGCCAGAGAGTGGTAGTGGAGGATTGCTACTCTGAGTGGAGGCCTGTGACTAGTGGTGTGCCACAGGGATCAGTGCTGGGTTCATTGTTATTTGTCATCTATATCAATGATCTGGATGATAATGTGGCAAATTGGATCAGCAAATTTGCTGATGATACAAAGATTGGAGGTGTAGTGGACAATGAGGAAGGTTTTCAAAGCTTGCAAAGGGATTTGGACCAGCTGGAAACATGGGCTGAAAAATGGCAGATGGAGTTTAATGCAGACAAGTGTGAGGTATTGCACTTTGGAAGGACAAACCAAGGTAGAACATACAAGGTAAATGGTAGGACACTGAGGAGTGCAGTAGAACAGAGGGATCTGGGAGTACAGATACATAATTCCCTAAAAGTGGCGTCACAGGTAGATAGGGTCGTAAAGAGAGCTGTTGGTACATTGGCCTTTATAAATCAAAGTATTGAGTATAAGAGTTGGAATGTAATGGTGAGGTTGTATAAGACATTGGTGAGACCAAATTTGGAGTACTGTGGCAGTTTTAGTCACCTAATTATAGGAAGGATATTAATAAGGTTGAAAGAGTGCAGAGAAGGTTTACAAGGATGTTGCCAGGACTTGAGAAACTGAGTTACAGGGAAAGGTTGAATAGGTTAGGACTTTATTCCCTGGAGTGTGGAAAAATGAGGGGTGATTTGATAGAAGTATATAAAATTATGATGGGTATAGATAGAGTGAATGCAAGCAGGGGAGAAAAAAAACCAGAGGATGTGGGTTAAGGGTGAAGGGGGAAAAATTTAAAGGGAACATGGGGGGGGGGGCTTCTTCACACAGAGAGTGGTGGGAATGTGGAATGAGCTGCCAGATGAAGTGGTAAATGTGGGCTCACTTTTAACATTTAAGAAAAACTTGGACAGGTACATGGATGAGAGATGTATGGAGGGATATGGTCCAGGTGCAGGTCAGTGGGACTAGGCAGAAAAATGGTTTGGCACAGCCAAGAAGGACCAAAGGGCCTGATTCTGTGCTGTAATGTTCTATGGTTCTATAAAAGAACTATAAGTTAAATAAGAAATTGTATGTATGGACCCACACCATCCAGGATATGCTCTCTTCTCATTGCTGCCACCTGGAGGAAGGTACTAGAACCTCGGGACTCACACCACCAGGTCCAGGAAGTTACTGCTCCTCAACCATCAGGCTCTTGAACCAAAGGGGTTAATGGCATTCAACTTCATTTGCCCCATCACTGAAATGTTCCCACAACCAATAGACTCACTTTTCTGGACTCTTCATCTCATGTTCTCGATATTTATTGCTTATTTATTTACTGTAATTATTTTTCTCTTTTTGTATTCACACAGTTTGTTGTCTTTTGAACATTGGTTGAACGCCCAAGTTGGTGCAGTCTTTTATTAATTCTGTTACGGTTATTATTCTATGGTTTCTTAAGACTGTTATAGCCAGGGTTAGTAATGGAGACAAGCTCCCACTACCTATAAAATGCTCCCATTGGCGTGCGCCTCAAATAGCCTCTGACAACCAAGTCCAGCTCCTGACCTTAATGTGTGACTTAACTACTAAGCCTGGAAGAACCATTTCTACTGACAGGAGAAGGGGCAAAGGTAGATTACAGGCGCCTTAAAAACAGTCGCTTCAGGCAGATGGGACTCATCAGTCGTGGTTGGCAGCTCATCTAGTAGGAAAACCTGATCTCACACCTCCGCTGCCTTGCGGCTATACACACTTAAGGGAAGGCTTCGAGAGTAAACTCCGAGGGAAAAAACCTGGAGCTGGCGTTCTGAGGCAGTCCTACATTGAGTTCAACGCTGACTGGCAACTCTTGCGATGCCACCGGTGCCAAACCGTATCGGTCTCTGTCATTCCTTTGGGTTCATCTGGTGAATGGAGAGGGGCAGCCTGCTACATGGGCAACAGCTTGCTCCCCATATTGTACTGCCCAGGCTAGCGTATCTAGACAGCTGGGTTGCAACATTCATGGTTGGACCCTGACTGATGAAAGCCTCAATCACAACATTATTCTATGGATTGATTGAGTATGCCCGCAAGAAAATGAGTCTCAGGGTTGTATCTGTTATCGTATGTACATTCAACTTTGAACTCATCTGCCTGTCTTTGGTCCCTATCCCTCCATTTCCTGCCTGTTCACAATCCTGTCAAATGCCTTTTAAACATTGTTTTTCCAGGCGTTTTTACCACCTCCCCTGGCAGCCTGATCCAGGACCTTAACACTTTCTGAGTAAAAAACTTGCCTTGTAAATTCTCTTTTACTTTTACCCTTCTCACTCTGACCCTCCGCCAACTAGCGGTTGGCACACCCACACTGGGAAGAAGACTCCAGTGTCTCTGTGATGCCAGTCATGATTTTACACACTCATTGGCCACTCTATTAGACACCTCCTGTACCTATTAAAGAGGCCACTGAGTCTATGTCCATGGTCTTCTGCTGCTGTAGCCCATCCACTCCAACGTTTGACATGTTGTGCATTCAGAGATGCTCTTCTGCGCACCACTGCTGCAACATGTTGTTATTTGAGTTTCTGTCACCTTCCTGTCAGCTTGAACCAGTCTGGCCGTTCTCCTCTGACCTCTCTCATTAACAAGGCTTTTTCACCCACAGAAATGCCACTCACTGGATGTTTTTTTTTTCCTTGCACCATTCTCTGTAAACTCTAGAGACTGTTGTGCATGAAAATCCCAGGAGATCAGCAGTTTCTGAGATACTCAAACCACCCCATCTGGCACCAATAATCGTTCCATGGTTATGGTCACCTAGATCACATGTCTTCCCCATTCTGATGTTTGGTCTGAACAACAAATGAACCTCTTGACCGTGGTTTTATGCATTGAGTTGCTGCCACCTGATTGGCCGATTAGATATTTGCATTAACGAGCAGGTCTGCATAATATAGTGGCCATTGACAGCATACTGCCATCAAGCCACCCGTCACTCTTCAACGTTCCAGAGTAAGCAATCTAAATCCGTCCAACCTCTCTTTACAGCTGAGTAAACAGTTCAATTTTGTCCAACTTCTTGGATCAAATAATTCAACTAAGAAAACTCCCATTCAGATCTCATTCCCCGAATGCCCGTACAAGAGTGCTGGGTGCATGGAACGCCCTGCCAAGGGTCGTGGAAGAGGCAACTACATTAGGGGCATTTAAGAAACTCTTAGACAGGAACATGGATGAAAGAAACATGGAGGGCTACACAGGAAAGAAGGAAGGGTTAGATTGAATTTGAAGTAGGTCAGGGGTTACCAGACTGCTTCTTTAATCTCTGTGGCATAAATAAGGATGAGAACCCCTGAAGTAGGTTAAAAGGTTGATACAATATTATGGGCTGAAGTGTCTGTCCTGTACTGCTCTATGTTTTAAAATAATCCGGGTGATAAATCCAGGACCTAACCTGGTCCCAACATATCTCTCCACCTATAAAGAAGGCAAGACAGCTGCTATACTTCATTAGGAGTTTGAAGAGATTTGGCATGTCAACAAAAACACTCAAAAACTTCTATAGTTGTACCGTGGACAGCATTCTGACAGGCTGCATCGCTGTCTGGTATGGTGGGGGGGTGGGGGGGGGGGTGCATGGCACAGGACCGAAAGAAGCTGCAGAAGGTCGTAAGTTTAGTCAGCTCCATCTTGGGTACTAGCCTACAAAGTACCCAGGCCATCTTCAGGGAGCGGTGTCTCAGAAAGTCAGCTTCCATTATTAAGGACCCCCGGTACCCAGGGCATGTCCTTTTCTCAATGTTACCACCAGGTAAGAGATACAGGAGCCTGAAGGCACACACTCAGCGATTCAGAAACAGCTTCTTCCCCTCTGCCATCCGATTCCTAAAAGGACATTGAACCCTTGAACACTACCTCGCTTTTTTAATATATATTATTTCTGTTTTTGCATGATTTTTAATCTATTCAATATATGTACACTGTACTTGATTTACTTATTTATTTCCTTTTTTTTCTTTTAGATTATGTATTGCATTGAACTGCTGCTGCTAAGTTAACAAATTTCACATCACATGCCGGTGATAATAAACCTGATTCTGATAAATTCATACATTTTCCCCTACAGTACATCCTAATAGCCCGGCCAGTACATGAATGGATCAGGGTTAAGTGCATACCACGGTAGTACTCAATGCGACTGGCGTTCCCAGAGAGGTTAAAGCAGGCTTCAAATGGTTCTTCAATCTTGGCATATGGCAATGAGAACACGCCTGTGAACAGATTTTAAATTGTTACTTTATGCACACAGAAAGAAACCTTTCTTGCAACTGGAAAAAAAACTGAGCAACTTACACATCTCAATGTACATTCACATTGATAAATATCATGCACGGCAGCAAACATTATCAAAGTGCATATATGTCACCATATACATCACATAATGATGGTGTCATATGACACGGCACATAATGATGATGTCATATGACGTGGCACATAATGAGCGAACAATGTTGGAGTGGACCCACATTCACGTCCACAGAAGGCTGATGCCTCATTACGCTAACAAGAGATGCTATGTCTCAGAGAGAGTTATTGATGGTGCATCATTGTCCCGCTGCAATTTACCACAGTCCAGACACCACCTTCAATTAATGGCTAATACCAGCACTAAGCCCCTCCATGCCTTCCTCTTGTTTCTCACACATTCCAGGATCTTTTCAGGAATTGGTGGAATCTCCAGGAAATGTTGGAGATATCTGGAATAACCTCAAGGATTGGAAACTGGTTGTAGGTAGAGTTAGAGAGAGACCATATGGCCATAAGATATAGGAGCAGAATTAGGCCATTTGCCCCATCGAGTCTACTCCACCATTTCATCATGGCTGATCCAATTTTCCTCTCAGCCCCAATCTCCTGCCTTCTCCCCATATCCCTTCATGCCCTTACTAATCAAGAATCTATCAATCTTTGCCTTAAATATTAACAACCCCTGCACTTTCAGCGTCTTACCCGAGACGTGGTAAGTATCCGCGAACTTCGGCGGTTCCGCCTGGGGCTTGGCGTCGAGTGCTACTCCGGAAAACGGATGGAAACAGAAGGTTAGAGCAACGTACAACAGCTCGGCCAGGCAATGCAGAAACGATTTACCGCACATCCCTTGACCTGAATGCTTCTGCACGGGTGAGTACCGAATAGACAGTATGCGTCGCAGATCAGTGCAATGTGGAATCGCTGGCTCCCATTGCAAACAGAGGTCCAATGAACTGTGGCCCCTTAGAGAGGTTCTGCTGGGGATCAGCTGGGACGGTGCCCCCTGGAGAGTCTGCTGGGGGTCAGCAGGGACAGTACTCACTGAGAGAGGTTCTGCTGGGGGTCATCTGGGGCTGTGCCCCTGAGAGTTTCTGCTGGGGATCAGCTGGGACGGTGCCCCCTGGAGAGGTTGTGCTGGGGGTCAGCAGGGACAGTACTCACTGAGAGAGGTTCTGCTGGGGGTCAGCTGGGGCTGTGCCCCCTGGAGAGTCTGCTGGGGGTCAGCCAGGACAGTACTCACTGAGAGAGGTTCTGCTGGGGGTCAGCTGGGGCGGTGCCCCCTGGAGAGTTTCTGCTGGGGGTCAGCTGGGGCTGTGCCCCCTGGAGAGTCTGCTGGGGGTCAGCAGGGACAGTACTCACTGAGAGAGGTTCTGCTGGGGGTCAGCGGGGGCTTTCCTCACTCACGCCTATCCCACGAATCAAAGGCGGGGTATATAACCTGCAGAGTTACAGCTGTTCATCACCACACGATACAATTCCCTCAGCAAGGTCTCCCCTCCCTCTAGAAGTGGTACAAGTCCCAGTCTAGGTGTCGCCCCCCCCTTCCCTTTCCTTCCGGCTTCGGGATGTCCCAGTACCTGAGACTGCGCCCAGGAGCAAGACGGCCACGTACCGCCTGGCCGGCCCCATCGCTATGTTCTGCCCAGCGCGGAACGGGCGCACACCAACACACCCAAGGGGCGGGTTCTCCCCCTCCAGAGAGGCAATATCTGCAGGGGCTGGACCAGCAAGAGGGCATTTGGCCCCTCGATCCTGCTTCCTCATTCAGTAACCTCAGCAACAGTGAACAAGGACCACCTCATAGAAACAAATAAATAGCAATAAATTCCGAGCATGAAATATCAAGATGAAAGAGTCCTTAAACGAGCGTAGCTATCCCCTTTGGTTCAGGAGCCTGATGGTTGAGGGGTAGTAACTGTTCCTGAACCTGGTGGTGTGAGTCCTGAGGCTCCTGTACCTTTTCCCTGATGGTAGCAGCGAGGAGAGAGCACGGCCTGGGTGACGAGGATCTCTGATGACGGATGCTGCTTTTTTACGGCAACATTTCCTGTCTGTCTGAGTTTTTATGCGCTAAGATCTTGTCTGCGAGCTGCCCCCCACCCATCAGCGGGTTGTTTACAACAAAAGGGAGCTTTTGCGGGATTTTGGCTCTTCTCCCCGGTGGCTCAGTCGCAGATGAATCGACACAGGAGCCGTCACACAGGTCGGGGAGCGAGGGATTTGGGAAAAAGGAGCTTTCGCAAGATTTCAGGTTTTTCGGGGGCACAGTTAGCAAGGGCAAATAAAAATGAAAAAGGGGCACTGGAGGGGCCATTGTGTAAGTGGACCAGTGTTAGAGTGGGGGGGGGGGCTTTGGCTCACCAGGCTTTGGTGAGCTAAGCATCTGGTAAACTTCTTCACTCTACGTCTGTTAGTACACAGTGAGGATGGCTCCAGGTCTGTGTTGTGTGAGATGTGGGAATTCTGGGAGACCTCCCCGGATGACCACATCCGCCCCAGGAGCTCAGAGCTGCAGCTCCCCGGAGAATGAGTTATGGAACTGGAGCTGCTGCTAGATGACCTTTGGCCCGTATGGGAGACTGAGCAGGCGTTGGATAGAAGCAATAGGGAGGTAGTCCCCCTCGGTTGCAGGAGGCAGGTACTTGGGTGACTGGAGAAGGAAAGGAAATGGACAGACAGTGCAGAGCACCCCTGTGGCCATTCTCCTCAATAATAAGTATGCGTTCTGCATGCTGTCGGGGGAATGACCTATTGGGGGGGGGGGGAAGTCACAGTGACCAGGCACTGTGGCTCAGAAGGGAAGGGGGAAAGAGGATTGCTGTATTGATAGGGGATTCCATAGTTAGAGGAGTAGATACGAGATTCCATGGATGTGATAGAGACACCCGGATGTTATCTTGCCTCCCGGATGCCAAGGTCAGGACATCTCAGATGTGGTCCATGATATTCTAAAGGGGGAGGCTGAGCAGACAGAAGCCTTGGTGCACATTGGCTCTAATGACACGGGTGGGAGAAGCGAGGAAGTCCTGAAGACAGAATTTAGGGAGCTAGGTAGAAAGCTGAAAAACAGGACCTCCAAGGTGGTAATCTCTGGGTTGCTGCCTGTGCCACGTGCCCATGAGGGCAAGAATAGGATGATTGTGGAGATTAATGCATGGCTGAGGAACTGGTGCAGGGGACAAGGGTTCAAATTTCTGGATCATTGGGATCTCTTCTGGGAAAGGTATGATCTGTTCACCTGAACCCAAGGGGAACCAATATCCTTGTGAGCAGGTTTGCTAGAGCCGTTGGGGAGGGTTTAAATTAATTTGGCAAGGTGATGAGAACCAGAGTGATGGGATTGAGGATGGGACAGTTGGGGTACAAGCAAAGGCAGCATGTAGTGAGACTGTCAGGAAGGACAGGCAGATGATAAGAGCAAAATTGCAATCAATGCGATGAGTTGCAGTGTAAAAGGGGGACAAATCGATACAGGACTGAAGGTGTTCTGTAAGGTAGATGATCTTGTAGTATACTTAGAGATTGGCGTGTATGACATTGTGGGCATCCCTGAATCATGACTGAAAGACATTATAGTTGGGAGCTTAACATACAAGGACACACATTGTATTGAAAGGACAGGCAGGTAGGCAATGGAGCTGGGGGTGGCTCTGTTGGTAAAAAATGAAATCAAATCCATAGAAAGGTGTGACATAGGATCAGGAGATGTAGAATCCTTATGGGTAGAGTTAAGAAACTGCAAGGGTAAAAAGACCCTGATAGGAATTATAGACAGGCCCCTGAACTGCTGTCAGGACGTGGGATATAAATTACAGTGGGAGGTAGAAAAGGTATGGAATAAGGGCAATGCTATGATTGTCTTGGGGAGAATTCAATATGTCGGTAATTTGAGAAAATCAGGTTGGTGCTGGATCCTAAGAGAGTGAATTTGTAGAATGCTTATAAGATGGCTTTTTAGAGCAGCTTTGTAGTTGAGCCCACTAGGAGATCGGCTATTCTGGGTTGGGTGTTGTGTAATGAATGAGATTTGATTAGGGAGCTGAAGGTAAAGGAACCCCTAGGAGGCAGTGATCATAATTTGATACAGTTCACCCTGCAATTTCAGCGGGAGAAGCCAAAGTCAGATATATCAGTGAATGAAAGGGAATTACAGAGGATAGAGAGAGGAGCTGCCCAAAGTTGACTGGAAAGGGACACCAGCAGGGATGATGGCAGAGCAGCAATGGCTGGAATTTCTGGGAGAAATTCAGAAGCCACAGGACAGATACCCCCCGAAGAAGAAAAAGTATTCTAATGGCAGGATGACACAACCACGGCTGACAAGGGAAGTCAAAGCCAACATAAAGCCAAAAGGCCGGGCATATGATAGAGTAAAAATTAGTGGGAAGTTAGAGGATTGGGAAGCTTTTAAAAAAACATCAGAAGGCAGCTAAAAAAAGCCATGACGGGGAAATAATGAAATGTGAAGGTAAGCTATCAACAATATCAAAGAGGATACCAAAAGTTTTTTCAGACATATAAAGAATAATAGAGATGAGAATAGATATTGGACCACAGGACGCTGGAGAGGTAGTAATGGGGGACAAGGAAATTGTGGATGAACGGAATAAGTATTTTGCATCAGTCTTCACTGTGGAAGACATACACTATATCACGGATGTTCAAGAGGGTCAGGGGGCATAAGTGAGAGTATTTGCTACTACTAGGAAACTTCAAGATCTGAAGGTAGATAAGTCATCTGGACCAGATGATGTACACCCCAGGGTTTTGAAAGAGTAGCTGAAAAGACTGTGAAAACATTAATAATAATCTTTCAGGAATCACTGGATTCTGGAATGGTCCAGGATGACTGGAAAATCGCAAATGTCACTCCACTCTTCAAGGAGGGAGAGAGACAGAAGAAAGGAAATTATAGGCCAGTTAGCCTGACTTTAGTGGTTGGGGGGATGTTGGAGTGGATTGTTAAGGATGAAGTTTCGAGGTACTTGGAGGCACAGCATAAAATAGGCCATGGTCAGCATGATTTCCTTAAGGGGAAATTCTTGCCTGATGAATTCTTTAAGGAAATAACCAGCAGGATAGACAAAGGAGGATTGGTAGATGTTCCAGTGACTAGTGATGTTCTAGCAAGGGGTCGGTGTTGGGACCGCTTCTTTTTATGTTGTAAGTCAGTGATTTATATGATGGAATAGATGGCTTTGTGGCCACGTTTGTGGATGATACAAAGATTGGTGGAGGGGCAGGTAGTGTTGAGGTAGCAGGGAGGCTGCGAAAGGTCTTAGACAGATTAGGAGAATGGGCAGAGGAGTGGCAAATGGAATACAGTATCTGGAAGTGTCTGGTCATGCACTTTGGCAGCATGAATAACAGCATAGACTATTTTCTAAATGAGAGAAAACCCAAAAATCTGAGGTGCAAAGGGACTTGGGAGTCTTTGTGCAGGATTCTCTAAAGGTTAACTTGTGGGTTGAGTTGGTGGTGAGGAAGGTAAATGTAATGTTAGCATTCATCTCAAGAGGACTAGAATATAGAAACAAGGATGTAATGGTGAGGCTTTATAAAGCACTAGTGAGGTCTCAAATGGAGTACTGTGAGCAGTTTATGGTCCCTTATTTAAGAAAAGATATGCTGACATTGTAGAAGGTTCAGAGGAGGTTCACAAAATTGATTCTGGGAGTGAAAGGGTTATCATATGAAGAGCGTTTGATGACTTTGGGCTGTATTCACTGGAATTCAGCGAATTGAAACCTGATGAATATTGAAAGGATGTGGATGTGGAGAGGATGTTTCCTATAGCAGGGGAGTCTAAAACCAGAGGGCGCAGCCTCAGAATAAGAGGGACGAGAATTTAGAGGAGATGAGGAGGAATTTCTGTAGCAGAAAGTGGTGAATCTGTGGAATTCATTGCCACAGGTGGCTGTGGAGCCCAAGTCTTTATGTATATTTAAGGCAGAGGTTGATAGATTCTTGATTAGTCATGGCATGAAGGAATATGGGGAGAAGGCAGGAGATTGGGGCTGAGAGGGAAATGGATCAGCCATGATGAAATGGCGGAGCAGACTCGATGGGCCAAATGGCCCAAACCTGCTCCTAGGTCTTATGGTCTTAATGCAAACAACGCATTTTATTGCATGTTTTGTTGTACATGTAATAAATAAATCTGAGTCTAAATCTTTTTTGCATAGTCTTTTTTCTTAATGTTCCCTCTTATCTGTTTTTATAATTGATATATAATTTATATTCTCTGTGTTGTCCATACCTGCCTGCATATGGTGCTATAGTATCACAATTTAAGTGAGCAGGAATGTAATAAGCTGCAGAAAGCAGTGCACCCTGCCCAATACGTCAGGGGTACATCCCTTCCCATCATCGGTTGTACCTACAGGAGACATTGCCTCAAGAAGGCAACCAAGTTCCAAGTAAATTTTATTATCAGAGTGTATATATATATATATATATATATATATATATATATGTCACCATATACAATCCTGGGGTTTATTTTCCTGCGGGCATACTCAACAAATCTATAAAATAGTGATGGATGCTGCCTTTCTGATGCATCATTCCTTGAAGATGTCCATTCATCTGACACAGGCAAACATTAATTGAGGAAAACAATGTTTTATTTTCTCTCTGTCTTCTGAGAGCTGTGCTTATCATTAAACCACCTTTGTACTTTGATATTTTGTGTGTGATTTTTGTTAATTATGCTTTATATTCTTGACATAGAAGTTTTGGCACTGCTTAGGATCTTCTTGTGTTTTGTCTGCTCCCAACAAGAAATCTCAAACTTCTGTTATTCACCTAATCTCAAGTACGACGAAAACAGAGAAAATTTCAGCGAAGCAAAAGGTTTGACCTATGTCCAATCAAACCTTGATCGGTTTATCAACAACCAATAAGGCCTGATGTTAGTGATGCCTAATTTGGAGTATTGTCTGGAGTTTTGGTCACCTTGCTACAAGAAAGATGTAAATAAGTTTGAAAGAGTACAAAGAAAATTTACAAGGATGTTGCCAAGTCTGCAGGACCCGAGTTATAAGGAAAGATTAAATAGGTTAGGACTGTATTCCTTGGAACATAGAAGATTGAGGGGAGATTTGATCGAGATATACAAAATTATGAAGGATATAGATAGACTTTTCCTACTGAGGTCGGATGGGACTACAAGAGGTCATGGGTTAAGGGTAAAAGGTGAAATATTTAAGGGGAACTTGAGGGAATCTTCTTCACTCAGAGATTGGCGAGAGTGTGACCAACAGAAGTGGTTTATGCGAGCTCAATTTCAACATTTAAGAGAAATTGGGATAGGTACTTGGATGGTAGGGATATGGAGAGCCATGGCCCCAGTTCAGATCGATAGTACTAGACGGTTTAAGTGGTTCGGCACGGACTCGATGGATCAAAGTGCTGTACTTTCCTATGACTCACTGACTCCAACCTAACCTAAGAGCCATACAGTCATAAATTACTAGAGCTGTACAACATGGATCTGAGACCCTTCAGCCCATCTAGTCCTCCCCAACCATGTCCACACAGCTAGTTCCAATTTCCTGTCTTCGGCCCATATCCCTCAAATCCCGTCCCTCCATTTTCCTGTCCAAGTACTTTTTTAAGTGATACTATTGTACCTGCCTCAACCACTTCCTCCGGCAGCTTGTTCCATAGACTTTCCACTGTCTGCATGGATATGTTAGCCCTTAGGTCCCTTTAAAATCTTTTCCCTTACCACTTTAAACCACGGGTTCCCAACTTCTTTCATGCCATGGACCAATTAAGCAAGAGGTCCGTGGACCCCAGACTGGGAGTCACTGCATTAAACTGCTGTTTCTTTGTTTTTGACTCCCTTACCCTGGGGAAAACACTGTTACCGTCCCTCTTATCTCTGACCTTCATACGTTTTAAAAACTTTTATACGGACACCTCTCATTCTCCTACATTCCAACGACCTAGCCTGCCCAACCTCTGCCTATAATTCAGGTCTGCTAGTCCTGGCAACATCCTTGTAAATCTTTCCTGCATTCTTTCCAGCTTAACCACATCTTTCCTATCACGGGGTGACTTTGTCTTTTCTGTTCCTTGGCACTAGTGTTTCCGTACCCGGCCATGATGCAACCGGTTCAGATACACCTACAGATGTTTGTCACAGTGTTTTGGTGACATGCTAACTCTATTCTAATGATGACACAAAGGTTGGGGGTATTGTGGATAGTGTGGAGGGCTGTCAAAGGTTACAGCGGGTCATTGATAGGATGCAAACCTGGGCTGAGAAGTGGCAGATGGAGTTCAACCCAGATAAGTGTGAAGTTGTTCATTTTGGTAGGTCAAATATGATGGCAGAGTATAGTATTAATGGTAAGACACTTGGCAGTGTGGAGGATCAGAGGGATCTTGGGGTCCGAGTCCATAAGACGCTCAAAGCAGCTGAGCAGGTTGACTCTGTGGTTAAGGCGGCGTATGGTGTATTGGCCTTCATCAATAGTGGAATTGAATTTAGGAGCCGAGAGGTAATGTTGCAGCTATATAGGACCCTGGTCAGACCCCACTTGGAGTACTGTGCTCAGTTTTGGTCGCCTCACTACAGGAAGGATGTGAAAGCCATAGAAAGGGTGCAGAGGAGATTTACAAGGATGTTGCCTGGATTGGGGAGCATGTCTTATGAGAACAGGTTGAGTGAACTTGGCCTTTTCTCCTTGGAACGACAGAGGATGAGGGGTGACCTGATAGAGATGTATAAGATGATGAGAGGCATTGATCGTGTGGATAGTCAGAGGCTTTTTCCCAGGGCTGAAATTGTTGCCACAAGAGGACGCAGGTTTAAGGTGCTGGGGAGTAGGTACAGAAGAGATGTCAGGGGTAAGTTTTTTACTCAGAGTGGTGAGTGTGTGGAATGGGCTGCCGGCAACAGTGGTGGAGGCGAATACAATAGGATATTTTAAAAGACTTTTGGATAGATACATGGAGTTCAGAAAAATAGAGGGCTATGGGTAAGCCTAGTAATTTCTAAGGTAGGGACATGTTCGGCACAACTTTGTGGGCTGAAGGACTTGTGCTGTAGGTTTTCTATGTTTCTAAGAAAGTAGAGGCATTGTTGTGCCTTAGTTGTGATGGCACTTACTTGCTGGACCCAGGACAGATCTTCTGATATGATAACTCCAAGAAACTTAAAGTTAGTGACCCTCTCCTCATCTGTTCCCTGAACAACAAGTGATTCAAGGACCTTGGGCTTCCTGCTGTAGTCCATTACTAGCTCTTCGGTTTTGCTGATTTTGAGTGAGAGGTTGTTACGGCACAACTCAACCAGATTTTCAGTCTCCCTCTTGTGTGCCAATTCATCACGACCTTTGATTTGGCCAACAACAGTGGCATGATCAGCAAACCCAAATACGGTATTGGAGCTGTAGTTAGCCACCCTACCATACATGTCCCGATCCAAACTTCTCTTAAATGTTGAAATCGAGCTCACATGCACCACTTGCGCTGGCAGCTCATTCCACACTCTCACCACCCTCTGAGTGAAGAAGCTTCCCTTTAAACTTTTCACTTTTCACCCTTAACCCACGACCTCACCCAACCTCAGTGGAAAAAGCCTGCTTGCATTTACCCTGTCTATATCTTTCATAATTCTGTGTTTTGACTGAGTTGAAGAGAAATCTATTTTTGCAGGGGATCTTTGGAATCCTTTACCTCAGAGTGCTGTAGGAATTCAAGTGTTAAATACCTTCAAGGGCAAGATTAATAGAGTTTTAGATGCTCTGGGTTGAGCGGTTTAAAGGAATGGACAAGAATGTTGATGATCAGACATGAACTTATTGAAGGAGACAAGGACTGAAAAACATTCTTCATCTCCTGTTTCTTCTGTCCTTGTGTGTTGCTGATCGCTCCCTTCACTAAACTTTGCTCAGTCACTGAGTTGAGTAATATTGCTCTTTTATCCCAATTTTCCTCATGAGCTTCGGGACAAAATGCAATTCACCTTGGGATCTTTTTTGTTTTGAAGGTGTTATATCTGTGTGAACTGCTGCAAAACGCTGGGTGCTGTATCAGGATATAAACACCAGGAAACATCCCTCCCAAATAATAATGTTTTGGCTTAAAGGACATTCTCCAAGGCTGAAGATCGAGGTGGAGCGAATTATCTCTGCTGAATGCTAACTAATTTTCTTGCCCAAGTAATTTATTTAACTTAATAGACACGAGAGATACTGCAGATGCTGGAAATCCAGAGCAACTCACATATAAAATGCTGGAGGAATGTTTTTGCACCAAAACGTTGACCATTTAGTCCCCTCCATAGGTGCTGCCTGACCTGCTGAGTTCCCACAGCATTTCGTGTGTGTTAAGCTTTCTTCAGTCAATTGGTTTTATGCTATTTTAGGGCCAGTGAGGAATTTGTACTGGAGAACATATGAGTTAATGAAACTTATTCCAATAAATGAACGTAGAACATAGAACAGTACACACAGGAAGAAGCCCTTCAGTCCACAGTGTTGTGCTGATCTACTCTCAGGCCCATCCTGAATCCAAATGGCTTTCAGACATCTTACTCTTCTGGGTGAGACTCCCATGAGGGGTTTTGTCAAACACCTTACTAAAATCCATAAAAATATAAGTAATACAACAAAGTTCAAAGTAAATTTATCATCAAAGTACATACACAACTCTGAGATTAATTTTCATACAAGCAGGAGTAGTGAGGTGGGGTTCACAGGTTCCTTGTCTGTTCAGAAATCTGATGGCGGTGGGGAAGGAGGTGTTCCTGAAACATTGAGATTGTGCCTTCGTACACCTGTACCTCCTCTCTGATGGTGGCAATGACGAGGAAGCATGCCCTGCGTGGTGCGGGTCCTTAATCAGAATCAGGATCAGGTTTAGTATCCGATCACAAACAAGAGAAAATCTGCAGATGCTGGAAATCCGAGCAACATTAACAAAATGCGGGAGGAACTCAGCAGGCTGGACAGCGTCTAGGAAAAGAGGGCAGTTGACATTTCGGCCCGAAACATCGACTGTACTCTTGTCCTAGATGCTGCCTGGCCTACTGAGTTCCTCCCACATTTTGTGTATGTTGCTCTGGTTTAATATCACCAGCATATGTTATGAAATTTGTTGCTTATGACATTATTATAGAAACCGTAAATTGTAGTGTGTGTATATATATAAAGTATAAGTTAGAAGTATATATTTAAAAAGTTAAATTAAATCATTAGTGCCAAAAGAGAAAGTATTGAGTCACTACTTCTGGGGGTGCCAGTGAGATGGTGACTCACGTGAGCAACTCTGATAGAAATCATCAAATATTCCCATTTTTGATAGCTACAGCTGAAATCCTTAATGATGGGTGACACCTTTCTGAGGCAATGCCTTTTGAAGATGTCTGGTTGCTGGGGGAGGATGTGAGGCTAGTTCCCATGATGGAGTTAGCTGTGCTACAACTCCCCTGCAGATGTTTCTGACTCTGTGCAATAGAGCCTCCCATATAATATCACAGAACTGTAACAGGCCCTTCGGCCCGCAATGCTGTGCTAAACCAATTAATTTTGTCAACATATGGCCAACTAATCTAATCTCTTAATACCAATTAAAGTCCTCTCTCTTTCTCGATAAATTGATTTATTACAGACAAGTGTACTGAGGTACAATGGCATTTTATATGTATAAACTTTCTGTGTACAGGAAGTAGTTGATTCAGCCTAGATCATCATGAGTAAACCCTCCCTACCATTGAGCACATCTATATGAAACACTGTCGTAGGAAAGTAGTGTCCATCCCCCATCATATTGGAGGTTCATTTACAGGTTGAGTCTGTGGTAAAGAAGGCAATGCAATGTTGGGATCTATTTCAAGGAGAATAGAATATAAAAATAAAGAGATAATGCTGAAGCTTTTTAAGATGCTAGTCAGGCCGCACTTGGAGAATTGTCAACAGTTTTGGGCCCCTTGTCTCAGAAAGGATGTGTTGACATTGGAGGCAGTCCAGAGGAGGTTCACGAGGATAATTCCAGGATGAAGGGGTTAACATATGAAGAGTGTTTTGCAGCTTTGGACCTGCACTCACTGGAAATTAGAAGAATGTGAGAGGATCTCATTGAAACCTACCGAATGTTGAAAGGCCTAGATAAGGTGGATGTGGAGAGGATGTTTCCTCTGGTGGGGGTATCCAGAACTAGAGGGCACAGCCTCAAAATTAAGCGGAAACCTTTTAGAACAGAGGTAAAGAGGATTTTTTTTAGCCAAAGAGTGTTGAATCTGTGGAATGGTCTGACATAGACTGCAGTGGAGGTCAAGTCTGTGGGTGCATTTAAAGCAGAAGTTGATAGATATCTGATTGGTTGGGGCATCGAGGGATATGGTGAGAAGTCAGGTGCATGGGGTTGAAAGGGATCCTGTATCAGCTATGATGAAATGGCGAACGGACTCAATGGGCTGAATGGCCTGATTCTGCTCCCATGTCTTATGGTGTTATTGGAGGCTAGTGCAGAAATTGATATTTAAAGCAGCCATAGCCATGGGTGAGGGGGTCAGAGGACTGGACGATAGCTCATGTTATTCTGTCATTCAAGGAACACTCTAAGCATAAGCCAGGAATCTATAGGCTGGGGAGCCTGACATTAGTAGTGGGAAGGTTATTGGGAAGTATTCTAAGCTGCTGGTCATACGAGAATTTGAATAGACAGAGACTGATTAGCGATAGTCACCATAGCTTTGTGGGTAGTAACCAATCTTATAGAGTTTTCTGAGGAAGTTATCAGGAAGGTTGATGAAGGCAAGGCAGTGGATGTTGTCTGCATGGATTTCAGCAAGGCATTTGACAAGGTCCTGCAAGGGAGCTTGGTCAAGGAGGGTCATTAGTTCAGCATTCGAGATGAGGTAGTAATCTGGATTAGACATTGGCTTTACGGAAGAAGCCAAAGAGTGGTAGTTGATGACACCAAGTTTGGGGGTGTAGTGGACAGCGAGGAAGACTATCAGAGCTTGCAGAGGGATCTAGACCAGCTGGAAAATGGCTGGAAAATGGCCGATGGAATTTAATGCAGACAAGTGTGAGCTGTTGTACTTCAGTAGGACCAACCAGGGTAGGTCTGGTACTGTGAACGGTAACTGAAAGCATCTTTTTCCTGGGTGACCCCCATCACCCAGGACACGTCCTCTTCTCACTGTTACCATCAGGGAGGAGGCACAGAAGCCTGAAGGCACACACTCAGTGATTCAGGAACAATTTCTTCCCCTCTGCCATCCGATTTCTGAGTGGACATTGAGCCCCTGAACTAAGTCACTACTTTTTAAAAAATTCTTAATTTTGCACTACTAAATTTATATCAGTGTGTGTAGTGATATATATAGTGATATATAAGTGATATTAAACCTGATTCTGAATAGGGCTCTTGTCCTCACTATCTGCCCTGCGTGACACCGTAACATATTGTGGAGATTCACAGGATGCAGACTGGATTGCAGGGCATGTCCTTTAGGAGAGGTTGGACAAGTGTTGATTGTTTCTCTGGCACAGCCAAGGTGGAGAGGGGACCTGATAGGTTTATAAGATTATGAGAGATGTAGATAGACAATCAGTATCTTTTTTTTTCAGGATTGAAATAGCTAATACTAAGGTGCATGCATTTAAGTTGACATGGGATAAATTGAAAGGAGATGTGAGGGGCAATTTTTTTTACACTGGGAGTGGTGAGTGCCTGGAATGTAGTGGTGGAGGCAGATATTACAGAGGCAATCAAGAGGTTCTTAGATACGCTGTGTAATATATTTCATTAATATATTGTTTGATTAAGCATTCTTTGTCGTTTACATAATTCGTTACGAGTTATATGTAAAAGTACGTGAGTGGCATACGTTATTATGGCACCATATCATATGTGCACGCCTCGCTAAATTAAAACAAGCGTACGCACGTTTATCACTGGGCACCCTGTTTCTTTTTCTTTTGATTACTTTTGGAGTTATGAAACATAACAAGATAGCAAGATGAATGTGTGGAAAAAGGAGGAAATGGACATTAAGAAGGCAGAAGGGATTAGTTTATTTAGACTTTTAATAAGTGGTTTGATTAGTTTGGCAGAAGCTCATGGGTCTCATAGTTGCTGTGCATACTGTTTTCTGTCCCAAGCAGAAATATTTCAGGCAGAATAAAGCACCCAACAGAGGGCAGTACAATACTGCATTAACAATCATCTAGAAAGCTTCCCGTACTCTGGTGTGGTTCCAAGCCACCTCATTTCTCAGAGCAAGTGAACATATTTGCTATTAAACTTCTCTCAAGTGCTGACACATTGTTCAAAGCAGTGAATATTTATTGCCTGTGTATTAAAACTTTACAGCCCACGAGCACATCAAGCTGACAGCGATGAAATCATTGGACAACAAAGATTTTGCTTTCTGAATACTTTACGATGTATCTTATGGATTTTGGGCTGCTGATCTTGAAAATCACCATGAAATTTCCCTATCACACACAATTGTTTGAAATCGCCTATATGTGTTATTTCAATTCATAATTCAAGTCAGAAAAACTGATGCCAAGATTAAAGAAGGCACTTTTGTTGGTCTACCAATAGGGCTTTAATGACAGGCAATCCAAAGAACTTCTAGTGGGACTGGAGAAAATCACATGGAAGACATTCAAGGATGTTGTAGAAAATTTTCTTGGTAACTGCAGAGCACCAAACTACCTGCAGCTGGTTGACAACATGCTTCAAACATACAAAACCATGAAGTGCAACGCGTCACTAAAGATTCATTTTCTGCATTCCCATTTAGACTTCTTCCCTGCAAACCCTGATGCTGTCAGTGACGAGCACGGTGAAAGGTTTCACCAGGACATTGCGGTTATGAAGAAACGATATCAAGGCAACTGGAATCCATCAATGCTGGCTGATTATTGTTGGACACCTAAGCGAGAAGCCTCAGACACTGAGTACAAATGAAAATCGTCAACAAAACATTTTTAGCTCAGTTGAACTACCGCAAAGCTTCAGCGCCATTATGCAATTAAACACATTGTATTCAATGGAAGTTAATTTCTTGTTTCTCCACTTCCTACATGATACAAGTAGTCTGAAATTATATGTGTTCAGCTTCAAGTGGTCTATCATAAATAAAGAAAAAAAATTCTGAGAAAGTAGCACTTTGGGAAAACATTGTTGTCTATTGATATCTCTCCTCTGCATAGTTTCCAGTTAACAACATCAAAAACACCTCTCTCAGCCCTTCTCTTAAGACATATATGTCAAACTCAAGGCCCGCGGGCCAAATCCGGCCCGCGGTGGAATTATCTTTGGCCCGCGAGATAATATCTAATTACTATTAAAGCTGGCCCCAGTAATCGAAGCGCCTATGGCGAATGATATGGCTAATGCTGAGTTTATTCAGGTACCAGGTTTTCAGGGCTTTTAGTGTTTATTTAGCAGTCTTGCTCAGCAGTCTTCTTCATAAGAAACGGAATTTGTAAAGTGAAACGCTTTGTAATTATAGCAGAGACTGAGACACATGAGAGCAGGCTGAAAAAACGGAGGCAACGAAAGCTGCGTTCGCACGCATCCGACTGATCTGGCCCGCATGAAGCTGCATTTTGCTCAATCTGGCCCGTGACCTAAAATGAGTTTGACACCCCTGTCTTAAGAGGTTATGTTTAGACAACTGTGAATTTTTTTACAATGGGCAGTGAAGCTTTGTCATGAGACCATGATGGTGGGAAAGGGAAGGCTTGTGAAGAATTGTCTCCATGCTTTCTGAAAGGGTGGAGGAGGAAGAAGAAAGATCAGTGATAGGGAGAGACCGAAGGCAGAACCTAACCCCCAGCGGATAATACAGGAACACACAAAAAATTGTCAGCACAGTATCTGTTACCAAGTGCACGGGGCAATTGAAAGCTTTACACATCTTCACCCTTGCTATCAGTTCTTACTGAATTAAATATCATTTGCAAAGGACTTCACAAAAACCACTGTGGGGAATCAGGTCAGTGCCCATGTTTATCCCCCATGTGTACTGAGCTCCCTGAACCTGTGCGGGGGGGCTCCAGAGAGCGTTGGACTCCAAGGTTTTTTGAGCACCTGAGTTGGTTAATTGTTGTTTAATGAGAGTCAATAATCATTATACTATAAGAGTATAGAATTCCTTGCTTTTTTCTCGAGCAACTTGCTCTTTGTAATGTGGTCTCCTGGTGCCCTCTGTTTAAACGTTAAGCTTATTGTGATATGCTTAGGGATTCTGTGTTACTTTTATTATTTAAGTGGATGCCCAATTGGTGCTAATTGCAGGGTCCTAGTTTTGAGAATGATACGTGTTGCTCATTTGAGACACCGATGTTCTGCTGGAATTCCTGAGTATAAATAAACTCTTGTTTCCACCTCTACATGAGAGTCTGTCCTTCCTCTGCACCTGACTTCAGTCATTCGTCAGCTCACACCGTGACACCATCAGATGCGTTACTTAGGGGCATGGGAAAGTACATTCGAATTCACAACTCATACCTGAACAGACAACAGTGTTTGTCCACTCTCAAAGTCAAAGTACATTTATTATGTCACCATCTACTACCTTCAGATTCATTTTCTTGCGGGCATTTACAGGAAAATAAAGAAATACAACAGAATTTATGAAAAGCTACACAAAGACAGACAACCAACCCACAAACGCGAGAAAATCTGCAAATGCTGGAAATCCAGAGCAACACACACAAAATGCTGGAGGAACTCAGCAGGCCAGGCAGCAGCAAAGTACGTCAACTATACTTTTTTCCACAGATGCTGCCTGGCCTGCTGAGTTCCTCCAGCATTTTGTGTGTGTTGCTCGGACAATCAACCAATGTGCAAAAGAGGACAATCTCTGCAAGTAAAAAGAACCGAGAACATGAGATGTAAACAGCCCTTGGAAACGAGCCTGTAGATCATAGAATCCGTTCAGAGTTGAGGTGTGTGACGTGATCAACGCCAGTTCCTTGAACCCGATGGTGTGGATCTTAAGGCACTTGTACTTCATTCCCAAAGGTAGCAGCAAGAAGAGATGGTGGGGGTCCTTGATGATGGATGCCATTTTCTTCTGACAGGTCTCTGTAAATGTGCTCCATGGTGGAGGGGACTTTGCCTGTGATGGACTGGGCTGTAACTACCTCTTTCTGTAGGTTTTTTCCATTCCTGGGCACTGGTGTTTCCGTACCGGGCCATAAGCAACCATCTAGCACACTCTCTACTGGGCACCTGTAGAAAGTCGGAGTATTGTCTGAATCTGACACCGCTGAAGCTGGGCTGAGAGGGTCGGTAACCGGCAGGTGATGGATACAGTAAGTGAGTTAGCTGGCTAGCTACACAGACAGATGGAAATTGCACAGCATCTATGTAGAGACCAAACAGTCAGTGATTTGAAGATTCTTCACAACAGCTAGGAACAGAATTATTTCTAATTGCCAGGGGTTCATGTAGATAGAGAACAGTAGAGAGATGTATAGCACAGAAACAGGCCATTCAGCCCATCTGGTCAATGCCAACCATGGTGCCCATCTTCTGTTTTTAGATGGTGCTGGTGAAGCCTAGTGACTACTTATCAGTGGCAAACAAAACAAAGAATACAACTAAATACTTTATTAATCACACTTTTTCTGGTAAACGATCACTGCAGACCATGGAGAGGCAAGCAAAGGTGAGGCAGAGTTGGGGCAAACGGAAGTGAGGCCCATCCACCGGAACTGAGAACATGAGATGAAGAGCCCTTGAAAGCAAATCCATGGGTTGTGGGACCATCTCAATGAGGGAGCAAGTGAGGTCGAGTGAAGTTGTCCCCTTTGGTTCCCTGAGGGGTAATTATTGTTCCTGAACTTGGTGGTGAGGGTCATGAGGATCCTGGACCTTCTTCCTGATGGCAGAAGCAAGAAGAGAGCATGTCCTGGGCAGTGGGGAGTGGAGGGGGTGGGAGTCCCTGATGATTGATGCTGCTTTCCTGTGACTACACTTCATGCATTCAATTTTGCCACGCAACCAATCAGCAATGAGATTTCCTCCCCATGTCACAATTGAGTTTCCAAAGTGATGTTCAATCAGCTCATTGCTAATTATAGAAAGGCCAAGCATTCAGAGGACACATCACAATCAATAGCACACTGATGATGTCTCCTCGTATGGTGATGAAACGTTTGCAAGTAAATTGCCAAATTTGGAGAACTCAAACCAACCACATGGATAGGTCCATGGGTAGGAAGGGTATTGAGGGATGCAGATCCAAAATGGGCGAATGGGACTAGCTCAGATGGGCACCTTGTTTAGCATGGTCAGGATGGGCCAAAGGGTCTCTTACTGACATTGATGGGTCTGCTGTCACAAAGAGATTGCAGCAATTAGGTTAAGGGTTCCAGAAACACTAATAGGTAATGCCTCCTTTGAACGAACGATTTCTGTCCTATGTTTGATCTTCAAATCTGTTTTCTGCGCATGCAGTATGTTTTTGGAAAAATTTGTTTTTGCCAGTTCCTGTCATACACTTCTTTAAGTATATCTCCTCCTGAAAATCTTAACATTTGCAAAACTAGTTTTGTTTCTCACAGAGAGAGAGAGAGGGAAAACAGGAATAAACTGTGCAATGTCAGCTGAAATTTTGTGCATCATCATCATCACGTGCCATGTCGTGTGACATCATCATGTGCCATGTCATGTGACATCATCATTATTTGCCATGTCGTGTGACATGGATAATCATGCTCTTTCCATGAATATGATTGCTCTTAGCAAATTTTTCTAGTGCTTTGTCATTGTCATCTTCTGGGCAGTGTCTTTACAAGATGGGTGACCCCAGCCATTATCAATACTCTTCAGAGATTGTCTGCCTGGCATCTGTGGTCGCATAACCAGGACTTGTGATGTGCACCAGCTGCTCGTACGATCATCCACCACTGGTTCCCATGACTTCACATGACCCAAGCAGGCACTACACCTTGCCCAAGGGCGACCTGCAGGCTCGAGGAGGGAAGGAGTGTCTTACACCTCCTTTGATAGAGACGTATCTCTACCCTGCCACTCAGAAATTTTGTACATGCTGACAAAATGTACAAAGAAACACACTGGATGGAAATTATAATTTGACAATAAATTCTATATTCACCATACGTGGAAGAGCTGTCCATTCAAATTAAATTGGAAGCAAGCCTGTACATTCAATGCCTTTAGAAGATCATAAGACATAGCAGCAGTACGAGGCCACTTGGCCCATCGAGTCTGCTCCACCATTCCATCATGACTGATTTATTATTCTCCTGCTTTCTCCCTGTAATGTTTGACACCCTTACTGATCCAGAACCGATCAACCTAAGCTTTTAAAATACCCTATTATTGCTCTCCACAGGTGTTGGTGGCAATGAATTCCACAGATTCACCACCCTCTGGTTAAAGAGTTCCTCCTATTTTGAGGCTGTACCCCCTGGTCCAAGTCTGCCCCATTACAGGAAACATCCTCTCCACATCCGCTCTTTCTAGGTCTTTCAATATTTGGTAGGTTTCAATGAGATCCCCTCACATTTTTCCAGACTCCACCAGGTACGGACGCAGAGCCACCTCGCCTCACATGTTAACCCTTTCATTCCCAGGATCATTCTCTTGAACCTCTTCTGGACCTTCTCCAATGCCAGTGCATTCTTTCTTAGATAAGGGCCTAAAGCTGCTCACAGTATCACCGGTCGTTCTCTGCAGTAACCTCTACCGAACTCAATCACAGGAACAAGACTTGCAGAGTCTGCCCTGCCTTTAGGCATTTGAATTATTATCAACAGACCTTGATTTTATGATGAAGTATAAACGTCTACCTGGTGCTTGGACAGTTCAAACGTTGGCCTGTTGGGTGTTGGCTTTTCCTTTTTTAATTCAGCCTTTTCAAGTTTCTTGCTTTCTTTCCTGTTAGCAGGCACATCTCAAGGTGTCTTGTTTTTACATTCTATGATAATAAATGTACTAATAAATGAGTCTCGATTCTGAGAGTCTTGAATCTTGAAGTAACATTGGAGATGAATGAAAGCACAATGAAATGAAGCAAAACCCTCAAGAGTACAATCTGCACTGAAGCTCAAACGGAGAAACGGAATATTTTCAAAGTTCAAAGTAAATTTTATTATCAAAGTACATAGATACAACCCTGAGATTTGTTTTCATGCAGGAATACTCAATAAACCTCTAACAGAATAATAACCATAATAGAATCAATGAAAGACCACACCATCTTTGGTGTTCAACCAGTGTCAAAAGACAACAAACTGTGTGAATACAAAAAGAACAAATAATAATAATAATAATAATAAACAAGCAAGCAATAAATAACAAGAACATGAGTTGAAGAATATTTTGCACTTTGAATATTAGTATCTGTTGTATCTGATGGTCTGGTCATCCAGCTGTTTTTTGGAAGTCAAGAAAGAAGCACAAAACTTGTTGGCTACAGCCACTCATTAAGTGTTATGCCAACTCAATGTTTGTACTGAGATGCTGAAGATGTTCTATAGGTCAGTTGTGGAGAGCGCCCTCTTCTTTGTGGTGGCGTGCTGGGGAGGCAGCATTAAGAAGAGGGACGCCTCACGTCTTAATAAGATGGTAAGGAAGGCGGGCTCTGTCGTGGGCAAAGTACTGGAGAGTATAACATCGGTAGCAGAGCGAAGGGCGCTGAGTAGGCTACGGTCAATTATGGAAAACCCTGAACATCCTCTACATAGCACCATCCAGAGACAGAGAAGCAGTTTCAGCGACAGGTTGCTATCGATGCAATGCTCCTCAGACAGGATGAAGAGATCAATACTCCCCAATGCCATTAGGCTTTACAATTCAACCGCCAGGAGTAAGATATGTTAAAGTGCCGGGGTTAGGACTCAATGTATTTAAGTAAACTACTTAAGAACTTTTTAAAAGCTATTATTAATGCTTTTTGAGAGGGTGATTTTAGATGCATATCATATTTTTACTGAGTTAAGTATTGTATGTAATTAGTTTTGCTACAATAAGTGTATGGGACATTGGAAAAAATGTTGAATTTCCCCATGGGGATGAATAAAGTATCTATCTATCTATCTATCTATCTATCTATCTATCTATCTAACTGGTGGTGTAGTGGCATCCTCAATGGACTTCAGGGCGAGTGGCCTCTGGTTCGAATCCAGCCAACTCCTTGCACGCTTTCCGACCGTGCTGGGTTGAGCGTCCAGCTAGCAACTCAGCCTCGTAAAAACAGATAAATGTTAAAGAATTAGCAAGGTTACCACCCAACGTGCCGCAAGCCGTGGAAAGGAACAACAACTTATTAAGTGTTACCAGAACAAATGGCAAAGAAAGAAAGATAAACCAAAGGACAAAGAAGTTGTGGTTATTTTGCATGAAAAACTTGCTCAGTCTCGACAGATAACAGAACATCCCAGTGAGAAGAAATAACCCATGAAATAACCGGGTTCAGAGGCTGCAGAAAAACTTCTAGAAAAATATAGAATCAGCTACAAGTAATCAGCTAGCTGTTTCTGTGTCGTCTATTCTGCTATGTGCTGAACTGAGGCTGAAGCTTTGGGCCTGCTCCGGCTGCTCTGGGCTTCGTGTCTGAGGGCTCACTTTCGTTCCAAATACGATCTGCTTACTTTTACCATTTGCATGATTTGTGTTTGTTTTACACTGTGCATTGGGTGTTTGTCATTTTTTATGGGTTCTTTGGGTTTCTGGTTTCGTGGCTGCCTGTAAGGAGACAAATGTCAAGGTTAGAGAACAAGCCATATGAAGCAAGGTTAGCAGAGCTGGGACTTTTCTCTTTGGAGTGCAGAAGGATGAGAGGGGACTTGATAGAGGTCTACAAGATTGTGAGAGGCATAGATAGAGTGGATAGTCAGTACCTGTTTCCCAGGGCACCAATAGCAAACACCAGAGGGCATATGTACAAAGTTAAGGGAGGGAAGTTTAGGGGTAAGTTTTTTTTACAGAAGGTTGTGGGTGCCTGGAATGACTTGCCAGGGATGGTGGTGGAGGCTAAAACATTAGGGGTATTTAAGAGCCTCTTGGATAGGCACATGGATGAAAGAAAAATAAAGGGTTATGGGGTAGTGTGGGCTTAGTACTTTTTTTAAAAAAGGAATATATGGGTCGGCACAACATCGAGGGCTGAAGGGCCTGTACTGTGCTGTAGTATTCTAGTGTTGTAATATGTATACATACATTATACATTTTATGAAACTCAGAAGTGACAGTGTACTATTTGAACTTTGAGTCTAGGACCAGAGAGCTCAGCTTGAGAATAGAGGGACATCCATTTAGAACCGAGATGAAGAGGAATCTCTTTTAGCTGGTGAATGGTGAATCTTACACCTCCTTTGATAGAGAGGCATCTCCACTCTGCCACGTGTATACAACAGCTCACCATCCATTAATAAACCACAATTAATGTAACAGTAGATTAGAAACTTCTAAATCCAACACTGTCCCGAACTGCCAGGATTTTCCGTAGGGTCCTTTGTTCTACCACAGCCTCCAGTGTGACTCCTATAACAGAGCCAGTTTATTGAGCCTGCGGGCATCACCCGTGTTGCCACCCTTGGCACCACTGCATAGAGGATTGTACTGGTGACAACAGGCTGGTTGGAAGGGAGGGAGCCAATACCGTCCCGTGTGGGGCTCCAGAGCTGGTTATAGCCATGTCTGACACACAGCTCAGTCAGTTCACTGAGCCCTGGCGCTTCCCCAGGACTGCATGCTTAACCCATTGCTGCTGGATTCAGATGAAACTGAATCATCAGGTCTGCGGATGTCACGGCAACGCGTGGCCTCATCGACAAGACGGCGCACAGAGGGGAGATAGAGCGGCGGACAGAACGGTGCAAGAACAACAACATAAGCCCCAACGTGGACAAGACCTAAGAAACAAATGTGGAGTTTAGGAAGGTGCAGGCTGAGCACTCCTCACTGCACATACACATGGCTCCTCCATGAAGAGAGTTAGGAGCATCCAAGTTTCTGGGAGTTAACATAACGGACGATCTCACCTTGTCCCTCAACACAACCCCTCTGGTCAAGGCACTACAGTAGCGTTCCCACTTCCAGAGGAGACTGAGGTGAGTGATGTTCCACCTCCCCTCATTTTGCAGGGGCACCCTCGAGAGTGTCCTGACCAGCCGCATCGCCCCCTCTGGTACAGGAATTGCAGGGCATCTGACCACGTGTTCCTGCTGAGAAGGTAATCGGGGTCTCTCTTCCACCCATCAGAGAGAGTTATCAGGAGCGCTGCCTGTGCAGGGCCCTTAGCATTGTCAATGATCCCACCCATCCAGCTAGCAATCTCTTTGACCCCCACCATCAGACAGGAGGTACATGAGGACAAGAACTGTTTGACTGAAAAACAGCTTCTTCCTGCAGGCTGTACGACTACTGAACTCCCGGCCACCACCCCGGTGTCACGAAGCGCCAGTGACTGTGTGCGCGCTTTTCTGTTGTGTGCGCGCTTTGGTCCGGAGGCTGAACGGCAATAAACTGAACTTGAACTTGGCTGCATCCGATCGCCTCTCGGTGTGGGAGGGAAGGGAAAGGGCTTGTTTTGTTGCGGTTAGTTTAGCTTCTTGTGCTCTGTATTGTTCTGCCGAGCACTGTGACTAAGTTAAAGTGGGCCTGGTGAAAACTTCCCATCACATCTCTGCGTCGTGTTGGTTGTTCATGCAAACGGACCGTTTCACTGGATGTTTCGATGTACGCGTGAGAAATAAATTAATCTGAATCTCAACACGAGTGAATCTGCAGATGCTCTCTCCGTTAGTGACTGTGCTCCCAGCGGCAATGGGCGCAACCCTATCCTCCCCCTCAGCTCCTCGCCACCTCTTTACGCTCATTAACATCTGACCCTTGGATCGGACATTATACAGCGAGTCAATTACTCTTTCTTAGTCTCTGGGGCTTAGTAAGACATTCCCTATATGAATATAAATGTGCGTAGAATTTTTTTTCCATAACGAGTATTTATTTCCTTGTATCCACTTGCTACGACTACAAAACTCTGGCACAGTGAGAGACGGCGTTGATGGCTCGCTGTAGACAACCGTTGGGATATTTTTGATGTTATTAATTAAAATAAAATGATTGGCAACTACAACTTCAATTCAAATAACACCATGGTCATTAATCCCCTACTTTATGATTTCGATTGCATTTTAGTTACCTTTCCTCCAGCATGTGTATTTTAGTTTACATCGGAAGCCTCATTCGTTCATTACGCGCCGTGTCGTATGACGTAGGCGATCGTGATCTTTCCATGACCATGATTGTTCTCAGCAACTTTTTCTACGGAAGTGGTTTGCCATTGCCTCCTTCTGGGCAGTGTCTTTTCAAGACGGGTCACCCCAGCCATTATCAATACTCTTCAGAGATTGTCTGTCTGGCATCAGTGGTCGCATAACCAGGACTTGTGATGTGCACCAGCTGCTCATACGATCATCCACCACCTGCTCCCATGGCTTCACGTGACCCTGATCGGTGGGGGGGGGGGGGGGGGCAGGAGGGGACTAAGTAGGTGTCACACCTTGCCCGAGGGTGACCTGCAGGCTAGCGAAGGGAAGGAGCGCTTTACACCTCCTTTGGAGACACGTCTCCACCCCGTCGCCCAAAGAACCTATTGTCTCGCTTAAAGTATATCCAAAGACTTGTCGCCACAGCTGTCTGCGGCAATGAGGAGCCCTACACCTCCACCCTGCCATCTGAAGGCTGCCTGTCTTTAAATAATTGCTGTGGTATTTGCAGGAATTTTATGTCAAGGTAGTGAATGTGAAACTTGCTCACCATTTTAGGGTGGGATTAAGCTGCTCCGGAGGGGTCATGGTTCCACTGAGTTTCCTGATTTTGACCCAAGAAGAACATGGTGACCAGCTTCAATGACTGACGTCCAGTAGCACTTACATCCACGGTGATGAAGTGTTTTGAGATGCTGGTGATGAAGCATATCAATTCCTGCTTGACAAGCGACTTGGATCTGCTCCAATTTGCTTACGGCGCAACAGGTCCACAGCAGATATCACTCATTGGCTCTAAACTCAACCCTGGAACATCTGGACAGCAAAGTTGTGCACATCAGGATGCTCTTTATTGACTATAGCTTGGCATTCAATACCACCATCCTCTCAAAACTAATCAATGTGTTGTCTTTTGCAGTTTGGTTGTTTCTCAATCCTGTTGGGTCTGGTTTCATTGTTTCTATTATGGTTCTCAGATTCACTGAGTATGCCCACAGGAGAACAAATCTCAGGGTCGTATATGGTGACATATATGTACTTTAATTAATACATTTACTTTTAACTTATTCAAAAACAACACCTTGATCTTTACAAGTGTCAGCTGCTATATTTAGAAAGCTGAGCTTGGCAAAAATCAGGGCCCCCTGGCCCAGGACACTGAATACCCACCACACTTGCAGCAGTACTCCTTCCAGATGTACTCAATGGTGGGAGGGCTTCTCCTGTGATGGACTGTGCTGTATCCACTATTTCATTTTACAAATGGTCAAGCTTCCCATTTTCACAGAGAGCTGTTTAATCTTGCCGAATTTCAATCTACAAAAAGGCAGCTGTCTTCATTACATCCAAAATTGTCCAAGTAGAGCCAAGTTTTAGGGTTACATTTAAAGTTCAAAGTAAAATGTATTATCAGAGTACAGATATGACATCGCCTTCAGCTCCTGAGATCCTCATTCCATGAATCCAGTACTGTATACTGTAAAGAACAAAGTACATTTTATTATTAGAGTATATATTTGTCCCCAGTTACAACCCTAAAATTCATTTTCCTACGGGCATACTCAGCAAATCGATAACAGGAGTATTGAGAGATCAACCAGAGTGCAGAAGACAACAAACTGCGCAAATGCAAATATAAATAAATAACAATAAATAACTAGAACATGAGATAATGCGATATAAGCCCTTAAACAGATCATTGGCTGTGGAAGCATTTCAATGGATGGTAAGTGAATGTAGCTATCCCCTTTTGTTCAAGGGCCAGATGGTTGAGGGATGGTATTTGTTCTTGAACCTGGTGATGTGCGTCCTGAGGCACTTGTACCTTCTACCTGATGGCAGCAGTGGGAAGAGAGCTTGACCTGGGTGATGGGGGTTCCTGATGATGGATGCTGCTTTCCTGCGACAGTATTTCATGTAGATGTGTTGGGAGGGCTTTACCTATGATGTACTGGGCTGAATCCACTATTTGTGGGATGTTCCATTCAAAGGAATTGATGTTCCCATATCAGGCTGTAATGCAGGCAATGGATTTGCCAAGCTAAAACAATTAATGAAATGTTCCTCCAGGCATATGTTTGGTGTTCTGATTAATGTATACTTCTATCCTTCTGAGGATCTATCCTGGGCTCAACATATTGATGCAACTACAAAGAAGGCACATCAGCAGCTATACTTCATTAGGAGTTTAAGGAGATTTGGTTGGTCACCAAAGAGACTCACAAATTTCTACAGATGTACCACGGAGAGCATTCTGACTGGCTGCATTACTGTTTGGTATGGGGTGTGGCTACTGCACAGGATTGAAATAAGCTGTAGAAAGTTGTAAACTCAGTCAGCTCCATCATGGGCACTAGCCTCCATAGAATCCAAGACATCTTCAAGGAGCGATGCCTCAAAAAGGCAGCGTCCATCATTAAGGACCCCCACCACACAGGACATGCCCTCTTCTCATTGCTACTATCAAGAGAAAGGTACACACTCAACAATTCAGTAACAGCTTCTTCCTCTCCACCATCGATTTCTGAATGGACATTGAACCCATGAACACTATCTCACTTTTTTCCTTCTCTTTTTGCACTAATTATTTAACTTTAAATAATACTGAAATTTACAGTTTTTATTGTTATGTATTGCGATGTACAGCTATCACAAACAGCAAATTTCATGACATATGCTGGTGGTATTAAACTTCAACTTGAACTTAGTTCCTTCTCCTCCCATTCTGCCTGACTGGGGTGGGGGGGGGGGAAGAAGAGTGAATTACCAGGGTAGGAGGGATCCTTGATTGTGGAGACATAAAAAAGCACACCTGCTGGAAATCTGGAGAAACAGCCAAGATGCTGGAGGAATTCAGTGGGTCAGGCAGTATCTGTGGAAGGGGACAAAGAGAAGACCCTTATATGGGTTGAAGCCCTTCCTGGGGTTGTGGTGGGAGGATGGGAGTTCACAGAGTCATTGAGAAGTCTCGCACAGAAACAAGCCAAACCATTTAAACTGCCTACAACCACTGACCTGCACCGAGACCATAACCCTCCATACCCCTGCCATCTATGTACCTATCTAAACTTCTCTTAAGTGCTGCAATTGAGCTCACATGCACCACTTGTGTTGGCATCTCGTTCCACACTCTCACTACCCTCTGTGTGACGAAGTTTCCCCTCATGTTCCCTTTAAACTTTTCAGCTCCCACCCAACCTCAGTGGAAAAAGCCTGCTTGCATTTACCCTATCTATACCCCTCATAATTTTGTATATTTTTATCAAATCTCCACTCAATCTTCTACATTCCAAGGAATAAAGTCCTAACCTATTCAATCTTTCTTTATAACTCAGGTCATCCAGTTCTGGCGACATACTTGTAAATTTTCTCTGTAGTCTTTCAATTTTATTTACATTTTTCCTGTAGGTAGCTGACCAAGACTGCAAAAAATATTCCAAATTAGGTCTCACCAATATCTTATACAACTTCAACATAACATCCCACCTCCCGTGTGCAATGTATTGATTTATGAAGGCCAATGTGCCGAAAGCTTTCTTTCCAACCCTATCAACCTGTGACGCCACTTCCAATGAATTGTGGACCGTATTCCCAGATCCCTTTGTTCTACAGCTCTTCCCCGGTGCCCTGCCGGTCACTGTGTAAGACCTACACTGATTGGTCCTATCGAAGTGCAATACCTCGCGTTTGTCTGCATTAAATTCCACCTGCCATTTTTCATCTGGCCGGGATCGCGCTGAACGCCACGATCCTCTTCCTTGCGGTCCGCTGTACCCCTAATCTCGGTGTCATATGCAAACTCACTGATTCATTTAACCACAATATCATCCAAAATGTTAGAGGAACTCAGCAGACAAGGCTGCATCTATGGAAAAGAGTAAACAGCTGACGCTTTGGGCTGAGGTACTTCAGAACTCTTTTCCATAGATGCCGCCTGCCCTGGTGAGTTCCTCCAGCATGTTATGTGTTGCTTTGGATTTCCAGCATCTGCAGTCATTGAGACCCTATCATCCAGATCGTTGATATAGATGACAAATCACTCGGGTCTTCCAGACCCGGCAAGACCCTTGTGAATTTTCTCTGTACTCGTTCTTTCCACCTTATTTACATCTTTCCTGTGAGTAGGCGACCAAAACGGCACACAATGTCGGCTACATCCCCCCGGCGTTTCAGTGTCAGACAGGTGCCACGGGGAGTGAGTGGCTGGGCGGTGGGGAATGGGGTCAACTGGAGTGAGTTTTCCCGAAAAGGAGTTGTCGCAGGAAGTCTCTCCCCGCCCGGCTGGGACCCTCAATTATCAGCAGCTCACAGCCGTAAACAGAAAGCTGGAAGTCTTGCTTCTTGCTTCCAGGGTCAGCCCCAACTTCTGCTGTAGTCTTTCGTGACCATTTTCATTTCCTGTGCGATTGCGTTTCCTTCCCCCGACGCTGACATTATCAGACCACTTATACCTTATCCCGGTCTCTCTGATCGGCCGTCTTCCCGGAGAGCAGCCGAGCTCCCGGCAGTCGGAGGCGGTTTCCAGCCGCCTCGGGTCTGGGTCTGACGGTTCGGAGATCAGGGTTCGCCCCGCTCGGGGATACCCGCTGCTGCGGCGTGGGTGGATATTGTCCCGGGATGATTTCTGGTTCGCTTTCGGCGACGAGCAGAGGCGGTGCGTGAAGCTCCGGGGCTGCGACTGAGTGCGAAGAGGAGGCACCGCCGCCACTCGGTGCCCGGGGAGCTGCCGGCGCCGCCCGTCCACCCGCAGGTAAGCGAGGGGCCGGCTGGGCGCCGGGTCTGGGGTACGAACCGAGCCGTGGTCGGGTGCGCCGGCAGGCCGAGGCTGTGGGAGCCGGCCTCATCCCCTCGCCGGGCGGCGGGAGGAACGGACACGGGCTGCGGAGGGAATGGGCGCCCGGTCCCTGGGCGCTTGAGGGAACCCGACGCTCTCCCGGTGGGGTCGGCGGGAGGGGCACGGCGCCGGGTTCGAGCTGGTGGGCAGGGAGACGGAGTGGACGCCCAGTCCCCGGGAGGGTGAAGGGACGCGGTCGGTAACCGGTCCCAGTGCGTGGACGGAATGGGCATCCACGTCCACCTGGCCCTCCGTTACCCGCGGGTGATTTAAAAGCAGAACCCGCAAAGTCCGGCCTGTCCCGCTGTCCCCGGGGGTGGTGGGTGACCCCGGTTCCCGTACCGTGGGGGTTGTGCCGCGAAGGTGGCGAGCCCCCGCCTCATCGCGAGTTTTCAGCTCTCACGCCGCGGATCGCATCGATTGCGGAGTTTGTGCGGCATCGATGGCAGGTCCACAACACCTGGCTTTGCACGGCAGGATCCCACCAAACGGCCTGCTCCGCCGTGAAAGGAGGACATTGGTCGCACCATGTGTTCCAGGCGTTCCCAACCATTGTTATGCCACGGACCCCTGCCATTATCCGAGAGGTCCCTGGCCCCCAGGTTGGGAATCCTGGATGAGTCCCGCCACCTCTCTAACCCACCGAATTATACCAACAGCACCTGCTCAGGGATGCGATAGGTATCCCGCCTGGTCACAGGGAGGACGAGAAATCTCCACAGGGGTGGGGTCTGATGTGGGGATCGAACTTGCTTCTCCGGAATCCTTAGACAGTCATTCTGTCCTCTGCAGCTCTGGGAAGATCCCTGGACTGAGGTTGTCTTGCTTCCATTCCAGTTTGGTGGGCAGGGACACAAAATGCCAGGTAGCTGGGAGTTGGTCTGCTCCCCCTCCCTGTTTTCCTTTGCCCCTGGCATAGAGATTTGGTGTCCTTGGTGCATGTCTAGATGCCCCCTCCCAGTTCATTGTAATCCTGGGCCCCTCTTCTCCTGCTGAGTTGTTTCTGGGATGGTGCCAAGTATCCAGGTTTGAAATTGAGATCCCGGTGCTCTCTGTGTGGAGTTTGCATGCTCTCCGTGTGACCATGTGGGATTCCTCCACATCCTAGAGACATCCTGGCCCATTTGTTGGCTACTGTCATTCACCTCATCGCCTGGATTAGCAGCACAGCAAATCCAAGAGTAGTTGACAGGTGTGTGTAGAAAATATCGTAGCATTGAAAGGAAGTGAGGTGAAGGGAAATGGGGCTGGCATGGACCTGATGGGCTCAATGGCCTCGTGTGTTATCGGTACAAGATGTGATGTAACAATTTCAAAGAGGACTTTAAGAATGTTTCGGATGTATGTTCCTTGACCTTCCGGAAATCTTTTGATATGGTGGAGTTTAAGGCAGGAGGTCTGTTCAGAATTGTGGACAATGTGACCTGCTCCTGAGAGTAGGTTAAGATGAAGAGAGTTGGAAAGCACAGTAACAGGCCTGTGGACCTTGTCACCCATCTGCCCTATGCTACCCATCAACGCCTTGTCTATTTAACTGCACGTCCAAAGATCATTCAAGTATCGTGGTTGCCATCTCTGGCTTGCTTCCTCTCAGTTGAAGCCCATTCCCTCTTGTTTATGCTGCCCTTTCCATCGGGGGAAAATGACTATCTACCCAACATAGTCTCCTACAGTTTTATATTGCACGGCATGGTAGTGTAGTGGTTAGCACAACGCTTTACGGTACCGGCGCCCCGGGTTCAATTCCCACCGCTGCCTGTAAGGAGTTTGTTTGTTGAACACATGGGTTTCCATGAGTGCTCCAGTTTCCTCCCTCAGTCCAATGACCGACTGGTTAGTAGGTTAATTGGTCATTGTGAATTGTCCCATAACTAGGCTAGGGTTAAATCAGGGGAATTCTGGGCAATATGGCTCAGAGAGCTGGGAGGGTCTACTCTATCTCAATAAGTAAATACATATTTGGGGTCTTGCTCTTCAAAGATCTTCACCACCTTCCGATTTGGGAACAACGGTACTGGAGCTGACTGTTATCGATGTCTCCCTCCATTAATTGGTGCCTCCCGAGGGATGGCCACTGCGTCCGGTTTCTCAGAATGGTAATTGTTCTGCGGGAGGAGCAGGTTGGTTGAGCATCTGCCGACGTTGAAAGAACACGGTGCAGGGTTCTCCCGCTGCTGGAGAGGGAGGGGCTGGGTTGTGTGAGGAAGACCCTCGATTGTTGTAGGAGTGAACTGGCCTAGGGGGCCACATGAGCGGTAGCTGTGGTACTGGTGTGTAGCAATGGAACAGAACGCTGTGCCTCTCAGACACCACAGATCCCAAGCCCCATTGACTACGCACTCTGCCTCACTTCATCTCAGCCCTGAAGCTGTCAGATGCTGTAACACATTTCTGGTTTTGCATTATCTCACTTCTGACAGGACACTCCGACACTTCCTGCAATTCACTGGAATCAAACAATGCATCAGCCTAACTCCCACCCCTCCTCCTCTGCAATTAGCGTCCGACCCGCCGGGGCACATCGCCTGCTTCCTGAAGGTAGTGATGCATCTCACTTCATCCAAGGGAAAGTAAACAGCAGAGTTCATATCTTATGCAACACAAACCCCCGCAGCAGTTAAGCAAGATAATAGTTAATACTTTTTTGAGATGCAGTACGGTAGCAAGGCTCTTCTGGACCAACGATCCCAGGATTCCCTTCTACACCCATGTGACCAATTAGCCTACCAACCCGTACGTGTTTGGATTGTGGGAGGAAAGTGGAGCATCTGGAGGACACACACTATGTCATGGGGAAAACGTACAAACTCCTTATGGGCAGCAGTGGGAATTGAACCTGGGTCGCTGGTACTGTGAAGTATTGTGCTGACCACTATGTTACCGAGCCTCCCGTAAGACCATAAAATATAGGAGAATAATTAGGCCATTTGGCCCATCGAGTCTGCTCTGCCATTTCAACATGGCTGATCCATTTTCCCTCTCAGCCCCAATCTCCTGCCTTCTCCCCGTATCCCTTCTTGCCCTGACCAATAAAGAAGGTATTAGCTTCTGACATAAATATACCCAGTGACCTGGCCTTTACAGCGGCCTGTGCAAATGAATTCCATGAATTCACCACTCTCTGGCTAAAGAAACTCCTCCCCATCTCCGTCCTAAATGGACGTCACTCTATTCTGAGGTGTGCCTCTGGTCTTAGACTCCCCCACCATAGAAAACATCCTCTCCACATCCACTCTATAAAGCCCTTTCAACATTCAATAAGTGAGTCACCCCTCATTCTTCTGAATTCCAGTGACTTCAGGGCCAGAGTCATCAAATGCTCCTCAAATGATAAGTCTTTCAATCCTGGTACTATGTTTGTGAACCTCCTTTAAAACCCTCCCCAAAATCAGCACATCCTTTTTAGATAAGGGACCCAAACTGCTGACAGTACTCCAAGTGAGTCCTCACCAGTGCCTTATAAAGCCTCAACATTACATCCTTGCTTTTATATTCTAGCCCTCTTGAAACGAATGCCAACATCACATTTGCCTTCCTCTCCACCAACTCGACCTGCAAATTAACCTTTAGGGAATCCTGCACCAGGACTCCCAAGTCCCCTTGCACCTCAGATTTTTTGAACTCTCTCTCCATTTAGAAAACCTTTCATTTCTTTTACCAAAGTTCATGACGACACACTTTCTAACACTGTGTTCCATCTGCCATTTCTTTGCCCATTCTCCTCATCTGCCTAAGTCCTTCTGTAGCCTCTCTAATTCCTTCAAACTACCTGCCCCTCCACCTATCTTCATATTGTCCTCAAACTTGCCACAAAGCCGTCAATTCCGTCATCCAAATGAGGTCAGGGAAAGGGAAGATTCTGAGGGAAATGAGTGAAATGTGTTCAGTTGGTACCAGCTTTGGAGGTTCAATGGCTGGCATGGACTAGTTGGGTAGGAAACCTGTTTCCATATTCTATGACTATGAGTGGGTGAGCGGATAGGTAGCAGCTGTTATATAATGTGGATAAGTGTAAAGCCATCTATTTTGGTAGGAAGAACAGAAGATAGATTTGGAAATGTTGATGTGGGTGTCTGAGAAGGCAAACTCAAGGGTGTTTCTTGACAATTATATAGAACCAGGAGTACTTGTCAAGTTTCTGTCTCTTACCTCAGGAAAAGATGCAGTGGACACCGGGGGTGGGGGGGGGGGGTAAAGAAATGTTTTTGAGATAGCAAGTGTATGAAGCGATATGAGGAGAGAGAGGGGGTATGGAAGCAAACAGAAACGTTTGGATTACACACTCGGTCTGTGGGAAGAGTAAACACCCCCTGCTTTGGGCCGGAGACCTTTCATCCGAGCTGGGAATAGAGTGGAGAGTTCTGAGAGCCACCATGAGGTGTAAAATGTGAAATATATTAACATAAAATATTATCTGGAGTTGAGTTATGACAGTTCAAGTGATGGATAACTGTTCGTAAGACCTTTCACAGGTGACGGCACGGTAGCGTAACACCATTACATCACCAGTGATGCGGTTCGATGCCCGCCGCTGTCCATAACGAGTTTGTACGTTCTTGCTGTGATTGCTCAGGACCTCCTACATTCCAGACATGTACGGGTTAGTAGAGTCCTGATGGAGGGTCTCAGCCCGAAACGTCGACTGCTTACTCTTTTCCACAGGTGCTGCTTGGCCTGCTGAGTTCCTCCAGCATTTTGTGTGTGTTGCTCTGGATTTCCGGCATCTGCAAACTCTTGATTGTGATTGGGTTAGTAGGTTAATTGGTCACATGGTGTAATTGGGCGGTACTGGTTCACTGGGCCAGAAGGGCCTGTTATAGTGCCGTATCTCAAACTAAAAAATAAATAAATCAACCAATACATTCATGTTTTTGAAGCCTCCGTCGGTCAGGGTCGACCATGGACATTGCAGCCTAGCTGTCCAGCTACGCAAGTCAGGGCAGTGCGATACGGAGAGCGAGCTGTTGTCCACGTAGCAGGCTCCTCCTCTCCACGCAGCTGGTGAATCCAAAGAGATGGCAGAGACCGATGCAGTTTGGTACCAGCGGCGTCGCAGGAGTTGCCAGTCAGCGTTGAGCTCAAAGTGGGACTGCCTTAGCTCTGAATTTTTCCCTTGGGGGTAAACTCCTGAAGCCTTCTGCATGGGTGGGTGAAGTTGCAAGGCAGCTTCGGTTTGAGATCAGAGTTTTCCTTCTCCTAGATGAGCTGCCAACCATGTCTGATGAGCCCCATCTGCCTGAAGCGACTGGTTTTAAGGTGTCAGTAACTCACCTTTTCCCCTTCTCCTGTCAGTAGAAGCGGTTCCACTGAGCTTAGTAGCTCAGCCACACATGACGGTCAGGAGCTGGACTTGGTTGTCAGAGGCTATTTGAGACGTACGCCATTGGGAGCATTCAATAGGTAGTGGGAGCTTTCCTCACTAACCCACCATCCCACACCCCCCTCCCTGGCTAGAACAACCTTAAGTAAATAAATATTACGTTCTTACTGCCCATTACACCACTGGCATTTGGGGCAGCAATGAAGGTCCTCCATCCATCTGTCCAAACAGACGCATACAGGTATAGAAGGATTCTGCATTACTGTGTCCGTAACAATTTTATTTTACCAGTCAGGATTGTTAACCATCAGTTGAACCCCTGAACCTGGAGGACCAGAGGACCACTCTTAGTTTGGCCTCTACCCTTTGACCCGTTTGGCACTGGTGACCCTACCAAGAGCCAAGGCATAAAGCCAACACAGCTCTCTGGGTCATTGAGGCACGCAAGCCTCCAAATCCAACGACAAGGTTTAAATAAATATAGCGAGAGTGAAAGCAAGCAGGCTTCTACCACTGAGGTTGAGTGGGACTGGAACTAGAGGTCATAGGTTAAAGGTGAAAAGTACAATATTTAAGGGGATCCTGAGAAGGAACTTCTTCAATTGGAGGACGATGCCAGTGTGAATGAGCTGGCAGCGGAAGTGGTGGCCGTGGGTTTGATTCCAGCATGTAAGAGAAGTTTGGCTAAGTACATGGATGGAAGGAATATGATGGGTTATGGTTTAGCTGCAGGGTGATGGGATTTGGCAGAATAACAGATTGGAATGGACTAGATGGGCTGAAGGGCCTGTTTCATGCTGTGGTGCTCAATGACTCTGTGACTTCCTTGTGAATGCCAGGCTCTGCAACTTGATACAACAATCAGTTTGCTGCAGGAATGCAGTGGGTTGAGCAATGTCCGTAGGAGGAGAGGAATTGTTCACTGTTCTTTTCCTCCCACAGATACAGCTTGACCCGGCTTCCTCTACAGCCACGATGAGGCCACAGAGTGTATAAGGTTCGTAATCGTCGCCAATCTGTTGCATCTGTGCACAATCGCATACATATTAAATAAAAGCATGCACGTGGGAGATGGCTTTAACTGGTGTATTCACAGTGCAGTGAGGGGGGGAGAACAATGCATATGCATAGACAACTGATCGATACATAGTGCTAAGGGGGGGGGTCATCATTGCACTAAAAGAAATAAATCCAACCTTGCACTTCCTTGCACTTCCAACCCTGTGTTCATTCATGTGTTGGATCCCATGAGGAGAAGAGCTCAAGGTTTCTGTTTCTATGCTGTTGTATGTTGTCATATTCCCGTCAGTTTGATCCCGTGAGGGGAACGTCACTAGATTTCTGTTTCTATTGTATTCCTGGTATTTCATATTCAATGGGCATCTATTATCAAAGTATGTATACATTGTACAACCTTGAGATTCGTCTCCTTACAGGCAGCCACAAAACAAGAAATCCAAAAGGATCCCATTGTTTTAAAAAAAGACCATCAAGCATCCAATGCGCAGAGAGAAAAAAAAGACAATAAAAATAATCAAATAGCACTTAACGACAAAAGTGAGTCCTCCGACACGAACCCTGGAGCAGGCCACAGCCTCCGGCTCAGTTCAGCGCAGAGTGGAGCCGCGATCAGAGCCAGCCCAAACCTCCCGGCTTCCATTTCTGGGGCCCATAATAACACCGACTTTACTCAGGCACCGTTCTGTTGTTACGGAAATGAGAAAATAAAACCAGATAATTTATAATAGAATTCAGATTTCATTCAACATTGCATTCACTTGCATTTAACTTGAATCCAATAACCAGAGTGTTTCTTCTCACAGTTCCCCATCCTGCATTCATACTTTATTTCTGCAAATGCGGCAGGTCATAGACCTTATTACTTCTATTGCATAATGGCTGTATCCATACAGAACTATTTTATTTCCTTACAGTCATGTTATTGCACTCTCTGTTTACTGAGTGCTTTCTGGAGCTGAGTGGGACGCTGACAAATACCAAGCAATGTATGAAAAATGGGTCGTCATTACCATTTAAATTACATCCACTAACAAATTTCAAAGAGTCCATTTTATTCTGAACTGTGATGCCGCAGCAAACCGGCTCAAACCATGGGACTGAAATGACTGGGCGATATAGTTGTTTTTCACTGCTCTGCTTTGAAAATTGAAGAATGGGGATTTCTCTCTAGTTCTGCTCCCTTGAGCTGAGCTGATGTAAAATTGATCAGTGCGCGCACACACACACACAAAGACAAACTCAGCAAGTCAGATGGCATTTTCTGCTTCTATCTATCCCTTTCTTCTATCCCCTCATCCCACCTCTGCCACCCACCCATATTACCACTCATCTCTCCTCACATGCCCCTCACCTTCCTCTTGTACTCCTCCCTCCTCCTCCCCTCTCTCCCATGGTCCACTCTCCTCTCCTACCAGATTCCTTCTTCTTCAGCCTTTACCTCTTCCACCTATCGCCTCCCAGCTTCTGACTTTATCCCCCCTCTTCCACTTGCCTATCTGGCCCCTCACCTGGTCTCACCTATCACCTGCTACCTTGCACTCCTCCCCTTCCCCCACCTGCTTATTCTGGCTTCTTCCCACTTCCTTTCCATTTCTGATGAAGGGCTTGGCCCGAAATGCTGACTCTTTATTCCCCTCTGTAGATGCTGCCTGACCTGCTGAGTTCCTCCAGCATTTTGTGTATGTTCCTCAAGATTTCCAGCATCTGCAGAATCTCTTGTGTGTATAAAGTTTATCTCTTTTTATTCCTTATGAACATCATGTTTCTAAGAACCAATGTTGGTCAAAATTCTATGAAGAGTAACTCTGAAAATGGAGAATCTGGTCTAAACCACCAACCCTACTTTGACTACAAAACACGTAGCTGTTGACTTCTGTTTTATATGCAGAGCACAATTTCACTGCAAGGTTAAATTCTTTGTGTTGAAACAATGTGTTGACTGTTACATCTGGTGTCTTATTCTCCCTTGCAATGTTTTAGTATCCGCACGGTGTCTGAGAGTCTGGGCTAAACATCAGCAGTGGCGTTGATGCAAGTTGCTCGTCAGCGTCAAAAGTCAAAGACGTATATTCATTTCGAGAGGACTGGAATGTAAAGGAATGGATGTGATGTTGAAACATTATAAGGCACTGGTGAGCGAGGCCTCACTTCTAGTACTGTGAGCAGTTTTAGGCCCCTTATCTAATAAAGGATGCGCTGACATTGGAGAGGGTTGAAAAGAAAATAATTCCGGGATTGAAAGGCTCATCATATGAGGAGCGTTTGATAGCTCTGGGGCTGTACACACTGGAATTTAGAAGGATGAGGGGTGACCTCATTGGAAACTATCAAATGTTGAAAGGCCTCGATAGAGTGGACATGGAGAGAATGTTTCCTATGGTGGGGGAGCCTAAGACCAGTGGACACAGCCTCAGAATAGAGAGACATCCATTAAGAACGCAGATGAAGAGGAATTTCTTTAGCCGAGACTGGTGAATCTGTGGAATTTCTTGCCTCGGGCAGCTGCGGAGGCCAAATCATTGGGTATAGTTGAGGCAAAGGAGACTCTTGATTAGTCAGGGCACGAAGGGATACGGGGAGAAGGCAGGAGATTGGAGCTGAGAGGGAAATGGATCAGCCATGATGAAATGGCAGAGCGGATTGATGGCCAAATGGCCTGATTCTGCTCCTATATCTTATGGTGTATACCCCCTTTGAGATTCATTTCCCTGCAGGCATTTACAGGCAAATAAAGGAATACAATAGACTTATGAAAATCTATACGTAAATAATGACTGGCAAACAACCAGTCTTCAAAAGGAGAGAAGTTGTGCAAGGAAGTAAGGAAGCAAGCAAGCAGGTGTATAAATACCTGCATACGTGCAGCAAACATGAATTATAGAGACCTGCTTCTTGGCTGTATTTTTCTCTGACTCTGTACAGAAGTGCTGTGAAAGGTTCAGGGCGATATGGTAGCGTAGCGGTTAGCAGAACGCTTTACGGTGCCAGTGGTGAGATTGCAGTTCACTCCTGCCGCTGTCCGTAAGGAGTTTGTTCAACCTCTCCATGACCGCACGGGTTTCCTGCAGGAGCTCCGGTCTCCTCCCACTTTCGGAAGATGCACAGTAGGGTCGGGGTTACGGGCACCGGAAGCATGGTGACTCTTGTTAGCTGCCCACAGCACAAATGACACCTTTCACTGTATGATTCGATGTACACGTGACAAATAAATCTAATCTTTAAATTAGCTTTCAGACCCTCCTTACATCGGTGCATTATAACCATATAACCATATAACAATTACAGCACGGAAACAGGCCATCTCGGCCCTTCTAGTCCGTGCTGAACGCTTACTCTCACCTAGTCCCACCGACCTGCACTCAGCCCATAACCCTCCATTCCTTTCCTGTCCATATACCTATCCAAATTTGCTTTAAATGACAATACCAAACCTGCCTCTACCACTTCTACTGGAAGCTCGTTCCACACAGCTACCACTCTCTGAGTAAAGAAATTCCCCCTCGTGTTACCCCTAAACTTTTTCCCCCTAAGTCTCAACTCATGTCCTCTTGTTTAAATCTCCCCTACTCTCAATGGAAAAAGCCTATCCACGTCAACTCTATCTATCCCCCTCCTAATTTTAAATACCTCTATCAAGTGCCCCCTCAACCTTCTATGCTCCAGAGAATAAAGACCTAACTTGTTCAATCTTTCCCTGTAACTTAGGTGCTGAAACCCAGGTAACATTCTAGTAAATCTTCTCTGTACTCTCTCTAATCTGTTGACATCTTTCCTATAATTTGGTGACCAGAACTGTACACAATACTCCAAATTCGGCCTCACCAATGCCTTGTACAATTTTAACATTACATCCCAACTCCTATACTCAATGCTCTGATTTATAAAGGCCAACATACCAAAAGCTTTCTTCACCACCCTATCCACATGAGATTCCACCTTCAGGGAACTATGCACCATTATTCCTAGATCACTCTGTTCTACATTGGGGCAGTGCAAAGGAAACAAAAGCAATACAGAATGCAGAATAAAGTGTTACAGTTACAGGAAGAGTGCAGTGCAGGCAGACAATAAGGTCATGGAGAGTTAGACTGGGAGAACAGGAGTCCATCTTTATCATACAGGATATTGTTCAAGTGCTCAGTATCATTTGCCCGTTGGAAGGGGGAGAAGTGGGAACATCTGAGGCAGGAGGGCTGCTTCATTGGCGTGAGGCTTTCCATTGCGTTGCCCATCGGTCCGTGGAGGGGAAGCAGGTTTCCGTGACGTGCCCGCCACTCTCCGCCGTTTCTCGTGGTCTTGGGCGGAGCAGTTGCCGTCCGGAGCGGTGATGTGTCTGGATAGGGTACTTTCTACGGAACTGGTCAGCGTCAATGGGGACATGCTGAATTTCCTGAGGCTTGAGAGGAATCAGAGGTGCTGGTGTGTTTCCGTGGCCACCGTGGAAAGGGTCTTGGCCATCACAGGGTGGAGGAGCAACACTTCATATTCCTTCTGGGCATCCTCCAGCCTGATGGGATGAATATCAATCTCTCCTTGCTGGTAAAAAAAAATTTTCCATCCACCCCCTACCCCCCCCCCCCCCCCGCCCCTGTTGCCTTCGATTCCCCACTCTGGCCTTGACCTCTTCTCACCTGCCTATCACCTCTCACTGGGTCCCCCTTCTCCTATCGGGTGCCCACCCCTCTCCCATCGGATTCCTTCTTCTCCAGCCCTTGATCTTTCCCACCCCCCTGGCTTTTCCTATCACCTTCCAGCTAACCTCCTTCTCTCCCACCTCCACCTTTTTATTCTGGCATCTTCTCCAGTCCTGATGCAGGATCCTGGCCCGAAATGTCAACTGCTTCTTTCATTTCCACAGACGCTGCCTGACCTGCTGAGTTCCTCCGGCATTTTGTGCGTGTTATTTAAGGTTTTTGTAAGGATCAGGCTTTATAGGGCATTGGCCAGACTGCACTGTGAGCAATTTTGGGTCCTTTATCTAAGAAAGGGTGTGCTGGCTTTGGAGAGGGTCCAGAGGAGGTTCATGAGAATGATTCTGGGAATGAAAGAGTTAATGCAGGAGAAGCGTTTGATGGCTCTGGGCCTGTACCCCCTGGAGTTCAGAAGACTGAAAGCAGATCTCTTTGAAAACTATTGAATATTGAAAAGCACAGATAGAGTGGATGCAGAGAGAATGTTTCCTATATTAGGGGAGTCTGGGACCAGAGGGCCAAGCCTCAGAATAGAAGGATACCCATTTAGAACGGCCACGAGGAGGAATTTCTTTAGCGGGGGGAGGGGGATGATGAATCTGAGGAATTCATTGCCACGGACGGCTGTGGAGGTTGAGTCACTGGGTACATTTAAAGCAGAGATTGTTAAGTTCTTGATTATTCAGGGTGTCAAAGATGACAGGGAGAACGCAGGAGAATGGATATTAAATCAGCCTTGATGGAATGATGGAGCAGACCCGATGTGTCGAGTGGCCTAATTCTGTTCTCGGGTCTTATGGCCTTAGGGTCTCCGTTACTTTTAATTGCAGAACCTGTTCAAGTACGTCGTTAGTCAGCCCAAGATACTGGATTGCTGGTTTAGTAACTTGTCATCAATCAAGCCTGTTTACAGGTTTGTGTAGTTGCAGCCAATGGAAACTAATTGTAAGACCTTCTCTCTGAAGGGAGGGGGAGGGGGAGGGGGTGGGGGGTGCATGATGGCTCAAGAGAAAGTTTCATATACTTGCGTGAAAGAGCGTCTCTCAACAGCCGTTCATTTTGTTGCATTTATCACAGGAAGTAATTGGCATTGGAGAGGTTTGTACCATTGTATTGTGAGAACCTTTGAAACAGAAGCCACAGCCTGATTCCGAAACTGACTGTGCGGTTGATGAAAGCTGCTGTATGGTACCTTGAACGTAGTACAAAGCAAAGGGAACCTTTCAAATGCACCCCCTCTACAAGTGAACTGTTAGTTTACAAGATACAGCGTGGTCTGTTGGCAGTGACTGGGTGATATCTCGCCTGGCTCCAGTTCAGTTCTCTTCTGTTAGCTTTCTTGGCGTTTCTGTGCCTGTTAACCTACGGCAGTGTTGGTTCTGAAATGGCCAAGGAAGCCACTTAGTGCTCTCAAATGTGTTCCACCATCTGCAAGCTCCCTTATGTCTGACAGGAGACATGGGAGAGACCTACCTACAGATTCTGGAAATCTCACACACCCTGGAGGAACTCAGCAGGCCAGGCAGCACCTTTTGAAAGGCTTATCATATGAGGAGGAATTGCTGGCTCTTGATCTTCACTTGCTGGAATTTAGAAGATTGGGGTTGGGGGGAGATCTCATTGAAAGCTATCGAATGTTGAAAGGCCTAAACAGAATGGATATGGAGAGGATGCTTCCTATGGTGGGGGAGTCTAGGAACAGAGGGCACAGCCTCAGAATGAAGGGATGTCCTTTTAGAATGGAGATGATGAGGAATTTCTTGAGGCAGAGGGTGGTGAATCTGTGGAATTCATTGCCACAGATGGCTGTGGAGGCCATGTCATTGGGTGTACTTTAAGGTGGAGGTTGATAGATTCTTGATTAGTCAGGGCATGAAGGGATACGGGGAGAAGGCAGGATATTGGGGATGAGCGGGAAAATGGATCAGCCATGATGAAATGATGGCGCAGACTCGATGGGCCAAATGGCCTAATTCTGCTCCTATATTGTATGGTCGTATAGATTTCTGGATATTTTGGTCTGGATTGAAAGAGGACCAAAGCTCAAGTAAAATGATAGATGGGAGCAGCTGGCATCGATATCAATTCCTCTAACTTCCAGTTACCTCTTCCTGCCCTCCCCTTTGTTTTCCCTTATTCCTCTCGTTCTACCTGCCCCTTCAGCTCCTTTGACAGGCTTTCTCTCCTCTTTCCAGTCCTGGCGAAGTGTGTCAGTCCGAGTTCAGCTGTGATTGGAGTCACACTCTACGGTATCTGGCTACACTATATGAATAAATATTTATGTTCCATCATTGTGGCCACGCTTTAATTTGTTACTCCATGGGTAACATGATATTAATATTCTCAGTGTCTGTATTCAGACAAATTGAGGATCAATCCATTTTTTACTGACCATCAGTTTTCACACCAAATATAAACCACTGAGGCAATGAATCCACATCGGATCTGCCGGTCTGGTCCAGTAGCTGGAGAAGAGCAGTGAAATAATGCCCAGAGTACAAGGAAACTCAGAGGGTATTGGCCAAAAACACCGATTGTCCTTTCTCCTTCATAGATGCTGCCTGACCTGCTGAGTTCCTCTGTGTGTGTGTGTGTATCTGTGTATGAGTGAGTATGTGTACTGTATATGTCTGTTTCTGTTTGTCGATGGGTGTGTGTGTGCATTTGTGTGTGTCTATGTGTATGTCTGTTTGTGTGTGTGTGTGTGTGTCTATGTGTATGTCTGTTTGTGTGTGTGTGTGTGTGTCTGTTTCTCTGTGTATGTGTGTGTGTATGTGTGTAGGCATTGTTGAAGCCCCTTCATTGAAAGGGCTGTAGCTGCTCATGGTGGAGATGACTCCCCACAATAAATGATGACCCTGCTGGCGATGCCCCGGATCTCATGATAAAGTCACCAGGATACTCTTTCCAAGTAGATTTCCAAAGGACATTGGAAATTGGTCAAGAACTTGGCCTGTTTCATACACCCCATACAATACGAATGAGACCTTTCTCATTAGCAGACAATCACTTCCTATGAAGCAATGTTCTAAGTAAATTTATTAGCAAAGTACATATATGTCACCATATACATCCTTCTTGCAGGCATGCTCAATAAATCTGTAATAGAATATTAACCATGATAGAATCAATGAACGACCGCCCAACTTGAGTGTGCAAAAGACAACAAACTGTGCAAAAACAAAAAATAATAATAAATAAATAATCAATAAATATTGAGAACATGAGATGAAGAGTTCTTGAAGGGTCTGGACCTGAAGCATCAACCGTTTACTATTTTCCATAGACGCTGCCGGATCTGCTGAGTTCTTCCAGCATGTTGCTTGAGACAAAGAGTGCTTGAAAGTAAGTCCATAGGTTGTGGGAACATTTCAGTGGTGAAACCCTCTCATTACCCCCCTATAGCGAGTGTCTATTGAAGGCTTCGATTTGACTGCTTCCGAGTGAAGACCACCTGCCTTTCTCTCAGCTAGATGGTTCTTTCTAATCCAATTAAACTTTGATTACAGTAAGCCGCAGGAACTGGCTGTGAAGAACGAGTGCTGAAATCCAAGCGCCTAAGGAGGCAAAGCATCCAAGACAGCATTTGTGACTGCAGTACAGTAGAAATAAACTCCATGTGTGTTATCACCATGGTAACATGATGATGCATCAACCTGAAGTGCATCAGTCCTTTCTTAAAATAGAACCAAACTCATACTTTATTTTCAGCAAGTTCTATTTCCTAAAGTAATGAAATGATGTGGGTGTCTTATGCAGCCGAAGAAGTTTTGCCAGAAATAATGACTGCAGTGAAAATAAGGAGTGTGATGAAAGATTAGCTTCCCCCCGTCACGTACAGTGAAATGTGTTTTCCGCATCACTGACCAACACGGTCCGCGGATGTGCTTCTGGCGCCAACGGAGCTCGCGCACGACTTACTGACCCTAACCCACGTGTCTTTGGAACGTGGGAGGAAACCAGAGCACGTGGAGCAAACACACAGTCACGGGAAAAGAGTACTAACTCCTTACGGACAGTGGTGGGAATTGAACCCGGGTCACTGGCACGGTAAAGCATTACTCTTAACCGCTACGCTGCCCATGCCTGATCAGTAGGCTTCTCAGCCCCTCAGGGTTGCTCCTTCGTTCAGTAAGATCACCGTTGGTTTATGGTCGCAATGGTAGAGTAGCGGGTTAGCGAGACGCTATTACATCTCGGGGCATTGGAGTTCGGGATTCAAATCCGATGGCAAAAGCAAGGAGTTTGTACGTTCCCTTTAGTGAATACATGCTCTTTCTCCGGCTGCTCTAGTTTCCTCCCACAGTCCAAAGACGTACCGGTTGGTAGTTAATTGGTCATTGTAAATTGCCCCGTGATTAGGCTATGTGGGTTGCTGGGTGGTGTGGCTTGAAGGGCCAAGAGGACCAGATTCATGCTGTATCTCAATAAATAATAAAAAAGCTTAGCTCCACTTTCTGTAGGGAGAAGCACTGTCGACGTTTCGGGCCGAGACCTTCGTCATAGAAGTCTCGTTTCGGGCCGAGACTGTCCTGATGAAGGGTCTCGGCCCGAAACGTCGACAGTGCTTCTCCCTATAGATGTTGCCTGGCCTGCTGCATTCCACCAGCATTTTGTGTGTGTTGCTTGTATTTCCAGCATCTGCAGATTTCCTCGTGTTAGCTCCACTTTCCTGCCCTTTCCCCATATCCTGCTTTCAGAAACTCTGTCTCCTCCTTGAATATACCAGTCACCTTCATTCTGAGAAGGTAAACTGATCTCAAGCCTCCACTGCCTTGTACCTATACCCACTCATGGGGAAGACTTCGGGAGTAAACCTCAAGGGAAAAATCTGGAGCTGGAGTCCCTGAGGCAGTCCTACATTGAGTCTAATGCTGACTGGCAACTCCTGCGATGCTGATGGTTCAATGCGGAGTGGCAACTTCTACAACGTTGCTGGTACCAAACTGTATCGGTCTCTGCCGTTCCTTTGGGTTCATCAGATGCGTGGAGAGGGGAGCCTGCTACACGGGCAACAGCTTGCTCCCCATATCGAACTGCCCTGGCTTGCGTGTCTAGACAGCTAGGACGCAACATTCATGGTCGACCCTGACTGACAGAGGCCTCACCTCTCTGAGCTAGGTGATTCCCACTGAGAGAGGAAATCACAGAATGTCCAATTCCTTGAGCTCCTGTTCTTTCCAAGTCAATGAGATTTCCTTTCCTTTTTCAAACTCCAGTAGGCATTTGCCCAAGCTGTTGCCCCTTGGAGAGAACCAATCCTGGTAAGCCTGTCTGCACCATCCCAGTTACAGCTACGCCCTTCCCGAGGGAAGGAAATGCTGACTGAACCCGGGCCTTCAAGGTGAGGGGGGAAATGTACAGGTGGAACAATTTTTGTTTTTATACAGAGAGTGTGGATGTGTGGGGCACACTGCCAGGGGAGGTGATGGAAGCGAAAGTGACAGTGAAGTTTGAGTGGCCTTCAGACGGACGCATGAATAGGCAGGGGATGGAGAGATGTGGGCCATGCTCAGGCAGATGGGATTCGTTAGAAATGGCAGCAGACGTGGTGGGTGTAGAGTTTGTCCCTGGGTTGCATGGTTCTATGTTCTTGTTCCAAACATTGGGTTCAAGAGAAGTCAAGGAGAGGAAATGGCAATGGGTTCATTGATGTGCTGGGCCAACTAGGCTCAGAAGCTAATCAATTACTTATTTGGCCCTTTCATCCCACACAGCAACCCACTGATATCACCCTAGCCTAATCACGGGAGAATTTACAAACTGGTGTGTCTTTGACTGTGGGAGGAAACCAGAGCACCCGGAGGAAACCCACATAATCACGGGGGAGAACGTACAAACTCCTTACAGGCAGCAGTGGGATTTGAACCCAGGTCGCCTGTGTTGTGAAGCGTTGTGCTAACCACTACGCTACCTTGTCGCCCCAGTCTGTTCACTCTGGCTTGATCTTAACATGATAACGCAGAACACACAATGGCACAGGCCCTTCAGCCCACAACGTTGTGCCGATACTTTAACTTTCCCCTAAGATCAATCTGGCCCTTCCCTAATCTATAGTACCATATCTTCTTTCATCCATGTGCCTCCCAAATGTATCTGCCTCTACCACCACCCCAGGAGCACGTTCCATGCATTCACTACTCTTTGTGTATACAAAGAAGCCTACCTCTGCCATCCCTCTACACTTTCAATAGGTACATTTAATGTCAGAGAAACGTATGCAACCAGTTTCCACCAATTCCCTTAAAATTATGCCCTCTTGTATTACTGTTTGGGTGGTAGGGTGGAGACACGTCTCTACCAAAGGAGGGGTAAGGCGCTCCTTCCTGCAGGACACCCTTGGACCAAGTGTACTGCTTTCTTATCCTCCCTCATCCCACTCCCCCCTCCCCCACCTGATCAGGGTCACATGAAGCCATACGAGCAGCCGGTGCACATCACAAGTCCTGGTTATGCGGCCACTGACGCCAGGCAGACAATCTCTGAAGAGTGTTGATAATGGCTGGGGTCACCCATCTTGTAAAGACACTGCCCAGAAGAAGGCAGTGGCAAACCACTTCTGTAGAAGAATTTGTCAAGACCAGTCATGGTCATGGGAAGACCGTGATCGCCTTCATCATGCGACCTGGCACATAATGAGCGAATAATGATAGATAGATAGATAGATAGATAGATAGATAGATACTTTATTCATCCCCATGGGGAAATTCAACTTTTTTTCCAATGTCCCATACACTTGTTGTAGCAAAACTAATTACATACAATACTTAACTCAGTAAAAAAATATGATATGCATCTAAATCACTATCTCAAAAAGCATTAAAAATAGCTTTTAAAAAGTTCTTAAGTCCTGGCGGTTGAATTGTAAAGCCTAATGGCATTGGGGAGTATTGACCTCTTCATCCTGTCTGAGGAGCATTGCATCGATAGTGTATTCGTCATTTCTGCCCTGGGAAAAAGTCTCTGTCTGTTCGGTCAATGCCTCTTGTCTTGTACACCTCTGTCAAGTCTCTTCTCATTCTCCTTCAGTCTAATGAGAAAATCTGTAGTTTTCTCAGCCTATCCCCTTAAGACATGTTGTCTAATCCGGGATGTTTCCAGGTAAATCTTCTCTGCACCCTCTCTAAAGCTTCTACATCCTTCCCATCCTAAGGTGACCAGAATTGAACACAATACTCCAAGTTTTAAAGAGCTGCAACGTCACGTCATGGCTCTTGAACTCAATCCTTGACTAATGAAGGCCAACCACCTTATAAGCTTGCATGGCAACTATGAGGGATCTAGAGACATGGATCTACAGGGGCAGCTGTCTAGATTCACAAACCAGAGCAGTGCGATGTGGAGAGCAAGCTGTTGCCCATGTAGTGAGCCCCCCCTCTCCACACATCTGATGAACCCAACGGAACGGCAGAGACCGATGCAGTTTGGCACCAGTGGCGTCGCAGGGGTTGCCAGTGTGTAAAAGGTGATTACAGATGGTTAGGTGAGCAGTGAACTCAACATAGGACTGCTTTAGGGTTTGCAGCTGCGGAGTTTTTCCTCAGGGTTTACTCCTGAAGCCTCCCCCATGAGTGGGTGTGGCCACAAGGCAGAGGAGGTTTGAGATCAGAGTTTTCCTTCCCCTAGATGAGCTGCCAACCACGGCTGATGAGCCCCATCTGCCCAAAGCGACTGGTTTTAAGTTGCCAGTAACCCATCTTTGCCCCTTCTGTCAGCAGAAACATGGTTTTGGTAGCTAAGCCACATGTGAAGGCCAGGAGCTGGGTTTGGTTGTTAGAGGCTATCTGAGACGCACGCCATTGGGAGCGTTTAATAGGAAGTGGGAGCTCGTTCTCACTACCACCCCCAGCTATAACAACTCTGAGGAACCTACCAAAAGAGTGCAGTGTAGGTAAATGACAAAGAGCAAGATCATAGCGTGTAGATTGTGAGGTCAGGAGTCCATCTTGTCAGTTTTGAATGAACAGGCATCTGACTCAACTGGGCCTAGAGCTGCAGATACTCAAAAGCCAATACACCACTGTGGACGCTGTAAATATGACAACGTCCATTGCTGGAGGCACGGTATCTTAGCAGCCAGTGTGACACCTTACAGCCCAGTGATCGGGGTCCAACCCCTGCCCCTGTCTGTATGTTCTCCCTGTGACCACAGAGGTTTCTCTGGGTGCTCTTGCTTCCTCCTACATTCCAAAGCCGTACGGGTGAGGGTTGGTAAGCTGTGGGCATGCTATGTTGGTGTCGGAAGCAGGGCAACACTCGCGGGCTGCCCCCAGCACATCCTCGGACTGTGCTGGCCGATGGCGCAATTGACACGTCTCACTGTTTGTTTTGATGTACGTTTGACAAATCTTAATCTTAACCCTACGATGTTACTGAGAGAGGTTCAGAAAGATTTAGCAGGCCGGGTGGTAACTGTGGAGGGAAAAGCACAGTTGCTGCTTTTGTACTCGGAGGAGTTAGCCAATGGTTGGGGATCAGCTGGTGTTGTAAACGTGTGTAAAAGGTGTCACAGACTGTCAGGCGAGGGGGCGGATGGAAATACATTCACAATAGGTGAACCACAAAGCTGTTCCTAATCTGTATTAATCCCCATAATCTCATGGGAAACATTAAACTGCATAAATGTTGTTTGCTCTCTAATCCAGTCTGTAGTATGCCGCTATCTTGAAGCACAGTTATAACCATATAACAATTACAGGACAGAAACAGGCCATCTCGGCCCTTCTAGTCCGTGCCGAATGCTTACTCTCACCTAGTCCCACCCACCTGCACTCAGCCCGTAACCCTCCATTCCTTTCCTGTCCATATACCTATCCAATTTTACTTTAAATGACAATACCGAACCTGCCTTTACCACTTCATCTATC